>NC_088982.1:55663122-56333122 GCF_963932015.1 Anas acuta
GGAGAGGAGCGTAGAGGAGAGGAGCGTAGAGGAGAGGAGCGTAGAGGAGCGTAGAGGAGAGGAGCGTAGAGGAGCGTAGAGGAGCGTAGAGGAGAGGAGCGTAGAGGAGAGGAGCGTAGAGGAGAGGAGAGGAGCGTAGAGGAGCGTAGAGGAGCGTAGAGGAGAGGAGCGTAGAGGAGCGTAGAGGAGCGTAGAGGAGCGTAGAGGAGCGTAGAGGAGCGTAGAGGAGAGGAGCGTAGAGGAGCGTAGAGGAGAGGAGCGTAGAGGAGAGGAGCGTAGAGGAGAGGAGAGGAGAGGAGAGGAGAGGAGAGGAGAGGAGAGGAGAGGAGAGGAGAGGAGAGGAGAGGAGAGGAGAGGAGAGGAGAGGAGAGGAGAGGAGAGGAGAGGAGAGGAGAGGAGAGGAGAGGAGAGGAGAGGAGAGGAGAGGAGAGGAGAGGAGAGGAGAGGAGAGGAGAGGAGAGGAGAGGAGAGGAGAGGAGAGGAGAGGAGAGGAGAGGAGAGGAGAGGAGAGGGAGAGTTTTTTTTTTTAATAAAATACTTGCTTCAGGAAAGGTGAGATGGTTAATGAGGCAACAGTAAATTCTGAAGATAGAGTTGCATGCTTTCTGTAAGGGAAGTCATGTGGCGCTCAAAGTTGTCCTTAGACTGTTTTTTTTTTTTTGAGTACAGCTATAGTTCATCCACAAACTTAAATGGGAGTTCAGTTTACTTAGGAATTTAATTAACTTTATTTCAAACCGTAGGGAAAAAAAACATTTAAAACTTCTTACCATTACCCCCAAACTTGTTTTGAAGGTGTCTTTTGATAAGAAAAACCAGCCCATTAATCTGAATGACAATTATTACTGTTCTCAAAACTAAACCACTTAAAGAGTCCGGGAGTTCTTATGGGGAAGTTTAAAACTATTATACTTCAAATTAAATTTGAAGGTATTGCATATTGAGTTGCTTTTTTTTTTCTCTCCCATCATTTTTAATTACTAGTATATTTGCATGAAAATGGAATCTTTATTTCTTGAAAGCTCATCTGCTCCTGCTGCTTATTCTTTATTGAGGATGTCACATGCAAAGGGTTAGATCTTCAGGTGAGGTAAAAGCAGGAACAGATGTGCTTAGAAGAAAGTAAGTTTTTATGCAAATAGTATTTTTAATAAAAACAGATGAGGATAAAAAGTGAAAATATATGCTCTGAAAACTAAATCCCAGTATTTCTTTGTAGGAGATACAGTTGTCTCTCCAAACAAAAGTTACTTTGAACTTTAAAACTGAATACAGAATAGGAAAAAGAAATAATATATATAGAGAGAGAGAATATGAAATTATAAAAACTTAAAGATTCACTAGATCACTGTTTACTCAAAAAAACACCCTAATTTGTTATTCATGATTCATTTAAACCCTCAAATTAAGACTTGTTCTATAATGAAGGAAAAAAAAAATCTAATTTTTATGGTCCTTTCTGAAAAAAAGGACTGAATTCTATCTAGCAGAGGTGTTTGTATTGCAAAATTCAATCAGTTAAATGCTTACATATTAGTGTGAACAAACTACAAATAACACTGAGTGGGAACTACATATTGGCTCCTCCATGTACAGATCCAGTGAAAACACAGTGGTGCAATACTTTGAGAGAGGTTGCACTGACATGTGTCTATGCTTTCAGAGAGAAGTGAAGATATTTAACACCTGGTGGTTCCTAATGTATGCCCCTCAGCTTCTATTTCTCAATAACGTGGCTTGATTCCAGCTATCAACATAATTGAGTACATGAAAATAGTAACGAGAGCCTGTATTAGAAGTATAAGAAAAGCTATCAAAGTCTCACACAGTAAAATAAAACTGTTATTTGAAAGAGCTTATGAACTCTACCAGATGGTTTGAAGATTAACTGCTCTTTAGATAGCTCCGTGCAGTTCCATAAGAGATGTTGAGGTTAGGTTTGACAGCCATTGCACCTGTGTGCAGCCTATCAGGAAAGCATCCTGAAGTTCATCACACTCTGGGCGCCAGATTGGCGATGACAGAAGATGAGCTGCTACTCGTCGGGTATTCCAAAACCACACACAACAACTTGTCTGCGTAAGTAAAGACTCAGAATGACAAAATGGCACCAATGGTTTCCATGGTCAGATTCCCATTCCAGGTAGGGTAAACTAGAGGCAGTGCTGCCTCTCTGCTGAAAGGGGGCACCACTTGATGGGAAGGGAAGGGAAGGGAAGGGAAGGGAAGGGAAGGGAAGGGAAGGGAAGGGAAGGGAAGGGAAGGGAAGGGAAGGGAAGGGAAGGGAAGGGAAGGGAAGGGAAGGGAAGGGAAGGGAAGGGAAGGGAAGGGAAGGGAAGGGAAGGGAAGGGAAGGGAAGGGAAGGGAAGGGAAGGGAAGGGAAGGGAAGGGAAGGGAAGGGAAGGGAAGGGAAGGGAAGGGAAGGGGTTTGCAACATGAATAGTACTAGGAAAAGTACAACTCTGTCCAAACTCCAGAAGCGATACCTGACCTCATTTCTTTTAGTACAGAAGTGCCGCAGAGGCAGAGGCAAAGCCCAGCAAGTACTTCACCTGCGGCCAGGAAAAATTGACAGTGCAATCAGATTCAAATCTACAATCCAAATGAATTGCTACTAATAAAAACAAAGCACAGGGCCCCTTTTACATTGTTTTATCCTGTTTAAAAGACAAACATTTGCACACTGCAAGCCTCAAATGGATAAAAGCTACCATGAGAACTTATAAGCCATCTGCTAGCTTCCTAATGAAGCCAGTAACTATTATTGTTTACAGTTGAACACCGGGGGTCATGTGTATTTGCTGTAATGAAAGAATCAATGCATCACTGCAGATGCTAAAAGAGAACTTTTTTTTTTTCCAGACGGCTAATTATAAATACAATAAAATAACAAATTAAAAAAAAATCTGTTCATCTCCTTTGAGAAATAGTGCTTGGCACACCAAATACAAATTGCAGCACTTTTCTGTTTTCCAGTAGTCTCTACTTGATAGACTCGGCATACAGAAACAGAATCACAAAAAAGTTACTCTTCAATTCTTAACGAATAGCTGACCACCAAGGAATGTTTAGTCCCTAATTCTCTAATCTTTACAAACCTCCTGCATTACTTAATTGTATGGTTTATCTGAATGTAATGATGAAATGTGCATTAGCAAGCAGCCAGATAACTGTTGTTGTTTCACTCTGTTTCTCTTGCCTGAAGAAGACACCATGACATGTGAAAACTTGGCTCAGTCAGGCTATTAAACATGTCCTGAAGTTTCTTGGATTTTTCAAATGTTGGCTGAAGAGAAACTGAAACACAGCAGTGAAGCAACCCATTTCTGGCTTACTGCATCATCACTCACACAAAAATACACTAACAAAAATACACAAAAAGCTATATAGCAATATGAATTCCCAACATCTAGCAAAAACAAACAAGCCATTCATTCTGAAACCTTGTCAGAGGCCATTACGTGTTTTAATTTCCTAAAGTCTGTAAGTCAAGAGAGCTGACTTGCTTTGCTGAGCTGAAACAGTGCACATGACCCTTCCTGCTCTTCATAGACCTCTGATACCATGGTCTATGGTGCAGCCCTCCTAGAGCCCATACTCTTCTCATTCCACCTATAGCATATGTGGAGGTGCATGTCTATCATGTGACTAAAATGCAGTATAACATCCTAGCTAGATGGGCTGAGGTAGAAAAGAAAGCTGTATTATTGTATGTACCGAATCAGTAAATACATTAGAAAATAAAGGGGGACAAACTATATTCCTCTTTTACAATGACGCATACTTATACCAAGCTGTACCCACCCTGGAGACTGAAATAAAGGAAGCTGTCAGCAGAATACCACTTCTTTTTTTTAAATTTTGTTTTCCTATCATGGTGATGACCAGAGAGACAACACCTGGTGGATCAGCGTGGGCAGAGTTTATTACTGGTAGCCTGCTGGAAGCTTCTGGCCCTTGCTGCAACCTTTTGCTGTGACCCCGTCCTTGACTGATGACCAGCATGCAAAGGCAGACCTACTACATGAATTCCTACACAAGCACCATCACTGACAGAGCTGAGTGATTAGAGAATGGGAGAGGGTGAGGAGAATAATTTGGTTTCAGTTCCTACTCCGACAGTGTTTCTGTCTTTGTGGACTTAAGTGAATAACTTAATTTATATGTCTAAATTCTCTTGTTTCACAAAATGCCTCAGATAATACTTTCTTCCCTAAACTACATGCAAATGTATACGAATATGCTTGCATCCCCAAATTACAGGGGAGTTGCAAGAATTAATTAGTTAATGTTTGCAAAGTGCTTTGAAGGCAGAAAGCACTCTATAAATGCTAATTATTAAATCAAAGGTTTATCTGACTTTATTACCAAACCACTAATAAAATAAGTTACATTGCATGTACAGGCTGGAAAAGGCACTTCTACTGTCTAAAAGATATAAAGGTTTTAATTAGCAAATGTTTTGAAAGCACTTTGCTGATGAAAGAAATGCTAAATGTTAATAAAGGTTTTCCCTAATGAAAACAGCTACAAAATATGAACTCCTGGATGCTACTGTAACTTCTGCATATATTATCTAACGTTTTGTCCCATGAGAACAACATTTTTATTTGAGGCACGGTTTTTGTAATATTGATGAAAAAAATTGTGGTTATGTTTGTCAAATGAATGTTCAGATGCAGCAAGAGATTAAAGGTATCATTCTTAGGAGAGAATAGCAAAATCTAATGTATTGTCAAATTGTAAATGTACATGCATACTATTGTTTTTACTATTTAACTTCAAACGGTATTTCGCTATGCTTCCAAGCATCTGCTAATTTACAAAGTTCAGCTCCTCCAAAACACTCTAAATGCACATGCATGACCTGTTATCCACATGCTATCTTAAAATCTAAGCATACAGACACATTTGAATCTGTTAGGAATAGGCTAGAAAGACTGAACTCTGAAACTTCCTCAGGCTTTCTGAAACACTGTGAATCCTTTGCTTCTCATGATTTTATCCTGCCAGGGGAAAACTTTTGTTCACCTGTTTGCAACACTTTTTTGCCCTCTGGATTTAATAGTATAAACCTGGATATTTTAATTTAAACATATAAATTTATTAGTATTAGTGTAATTAATGTATTAACACAATTGACTCTGATTCATTCCCTCCCTGCACCCATTTTAAACTTAAACTTGATTTTAGAACCCTCTGGAATAATATTATTATTTTGAAATTATCAGATGGTAATCAGTACTTGTCAAAAGCTTAGGCTAGTGGTTTGGAAGGAAGTTTGAAAGTAGATCTTGGTATGCATAATACCTCTTGTAATGTCTGCAGAAAACATGAAACCTTGAGCAATGAGCAAAGCCCTGTTAATCTGCTTTGCTAAGAGGAGAGAGGCATGCCAGCATCCTCCCTACTTAACACCGTGCAGATGGCAGCAGGATGAGAATGCAACCAGTCAGGCCCGCTCAGTGAAGCAATGGAGCCTGGCTGCCAAGGCAGAAGCTGCCCGTTTCCATGGTCCAGGAGGCAAAATATCTAGTGCTGTCCCTACTGCTTCCAGCAGGAAGGAGAGCTCCAGGTGCTGCTCCTCCAGAGACCAACCCGGTCTGCTGCTTTCTAATGTCACAGGATGCTGGCTCAGAAAGTTCCCTCTAAAATCCTGGGGTGTGGGAAATAGTACATGTTCATTAATTTGAGACATAAAGCTCAAATAGGGCAGGAAAATGCCCAGAATCTGACATGCTACAGCAAAGGGTTGTGTTCATTTCTGTGCTCTTAGGATAGCTCTTCCGGGCAGACTGGGTGAGTCAGAGCAGCAGCATAAGTGATAATCCTTTACCACTACATCTGTTTGTCAAGCCGGCCCTGAAGGAAAGGCGAGCAAGATTTTTGGAGAGGGAGGAGGGTTCAGAAAGGAAGGGTCATCTGGGAATAGATGAGAAATGAAAAGTCCTCAGATTTGGTAAAATGTCAAATAGGTCTTTACCAGAAGGAACTCAAGATTAATGATTTTCTCTAAGCCCAGCTTTTTTATTATGTTTTCTTGGGTTCCAAAATTACCTTATAGAAACACAGTTACTGTATTTTTTACAAAACAATTCCAGACTAACCAATAGAAAGATAGTCCACATTATTTTGCAGTTAGTTTAACATTACACATTGTGAAAAGCAGTACCAATGAGGTACCAAGAGCAGCAGTGCTGAAGTAAGGTCTAGAATGGTATTCTTGATAGTATTATAGCAATTAGCCCTTATTTTTGAAAAAAATATGGGAAATTTTGTGGCCTTCCCAGATAAATTTTGTGGATTTTAAGATTAATGGATGGTATTACACTAAACATTGTGACTAAAGTAAAATAACCTTTTTAAAATTTTTATCGCTACATTAATTAAATCAGAATGGAATAACATAAAGGTATATACAAATCCTTGCTTGGAAAACCTTAAGATGTATGTCAACTTGCACAGAATAATTTTGATGGCATTAGAGCTCAAGAAGATAGGTCCACTTTCAGTCCTGTATTTTGATTTTGTATAGTTCTGATATCACCAATGGTATGGGTCCATTCCTGGATGGAAGCAATAAAATTATAAATAATGCAGGAAAACGCAGGCGTGCTCATGGAATGCTTCTGTCTTGCAGCTGGGGAAAAGGCACATTAAATATTAATAAATGATGCTGATAAAATACTTCCCATTCTAACAATAAATCAAAAAAACATTGTGATGGAACTGGGACTGGCACTAGAGCTTTGGAATACACTGGTCAAAAGTAAATAATACTGTACAAACATTAAGTCACACATCTGAGAAACAAGTATGCAGGCTATCCTTGGAGGATGGCGAGCTTAGACCTGAGAATCCATATCACAGAAGAAGAGCTTAAATCACAGCAGTAATCCTTGGTGAGGTGCTGTGGCAGGAGTTAATCCAATCTGTGGACAAAAAAAAAAACATGGAATCTATAGTAGAAGAGGAGAGATGCCACATATCCCTATATTTGACACTAGTGTGACTGTTGTTTATATTTTTGATAATTTAAACTGAAGAAAAATCTCCTTTAATTGGAGTGGAGTCAGAGAAGAGAAGTGAAAATCATTAATGGACTGGAAACTGAGCTATAGAGTTAAATCTTACCAAAGAGAAGATTAGGAAGCAATTTGATCACATTATGTACATTTGTAAAATAGAAACAGTCAGTTTCACTTGTGAAAAAAAGAAAGATTTAAATAGGTCTGGCAAAACACAAGAGTGGAGAATTCTGACGTGGAAATGTTTACCTCTTTTCTACAGCTATGTTTAATTCAGCTATGTATGAAGCAATGTAATTAAAATCCAATATTTGAAGATGATGCAAAAATCATTTGCTTGACTTGCTTCAAATAAAAATTCAAGTTAGTAGCATTTAGCTATTTGGGTTTCCTGCAGTCATTTGAAGGCAACCCTAAAAAAGACTTTTTCTATTTGGTTTGGTATTCCATTATCTTTATTTACTTTAGTAATGTAGTTTTCTTCCTAACTGACATGCGTCTCCTTTTGAGAAAACATACTTCTGCGGTTTGTCCTGGAACAAGTTGCTCAAACAGATTCACATTAAAAATATTGATAAGCCTAGCTACACTTTGAGACAATCTCGTATCTCAGAAATCCCATGTAACAACCAACGTAGATTAGATCCCAATGCTAGTCTGGAAAAGAAAGGTTTTGCAGAGGTGATGAAACCCTGGCATATCCTGGCATTGACAGCATTTGCCCTGTATCCAGCTGGATGGCGTTTGGCATGGGGAGTCATGCTGAGGATTTTAAGTCATCGGCCTGACTAAAAGAGGATTTCCCAATGGTGCTACAAAAGTATCAACTGTCCCATAAAGCTGGAGAGGAAATAGAAAGTTTTGACATACTAATTACAGGCTGTCTTACATATATAATTGTTTGACTTTGTTTTTTGCTTTGTTGTTTGTGTTGTTGTTGTTTTTGCTATTTCTTAGTTTTCTGCAGGTTCTTTAGTTCATTATTTGACATTGTTTCCAAAAATATGACATGACAAGACATCATAATTATTCTGTCAGGTTGATTTGGTATATTTGAACATATGAGTCTTCTGTAAATAAAGCAAAAGGGATATGAAAGAGAATTTTAGCTCTGCAGTCTGGTTTAAGGCCTTTGATTTTACTTTGATTTGGAAATGTCATGGTTCACTGAAAGCTTACCAGAGCGAGTTTAATGGATTAGAATATGTTATTAAAATGAGATGGCTAGAGAAGTGTATTCCACAGATGTGGAATATTGAGAAGGGAGATTAAACAAACTGACTTGCAAGAGGCCTCTGCTGCATTAAAAGGCAGTGTAGACTATTTTTTCTTTCATGGCTTTTAGGATGAAGGGCAGGAGTAGCACTACAGGTTCATTACAGCAGTGTTCTGAAGCCACCAAGTTTTCTCTGTTTGTACCTTTTCTTCATTTACACTGAGACACCGAAAAAGATGTCTCAGAGATATATGCAGAAAAATGTTAATATTTGATGTGGTGTTATGGACACACAAAATCTGCATATATGTGCTTTCAGAATTTTCTATGTTCTTTTTGAGATTTTTTGTTTTTTTTTGAAACATGTTTTCCTTCAGGGATTTCTTTGACTCACAGAAATCTCTTTTAATAAGCAACTCCTTACCTTCTTCTCCCCCGCCCCAGCATATTTCTTTTCCTCCTCTTACCAAAACAAACACAAGCTTGCATTAATCTGTTCATGACCTATGAAAACAACCTAAAACTTTAAAAATATACATTTTTATCGGTCAGAACTTTGTTTTTTCTTAACAGCATCTTGAAACCTATAGCTAGTGGTTACATATAACCTGAGTATAGCTCTTGCCCTGTAACTCTTTTTCTAATTGCCTAGCTAGACCAAAAAGGAAATCAGCACTAAGTCTAAACATCCAGGGGCTCACTTGCTGGGACACTTCTGCTCTAGAATTCAAGAAGTGTATTTGCAGCATAGCACTTTATTTGTTTTGGTATGTTTGAATTATGTGCCACTCTTTTGTGTTCTTTAAAGTAGGGCTAACAGGAACCTCATGAAGTTGAGCAAAGGCAAGTGCAAAGTCCTGCACAAGGGGAGGAATAGTCTCATGCACAATTACATGTTCCAGGCCAGCCGGCTGGAACACAGCTCTGCTAAAAGAGACCTGGGGGTCCTGCTGGACAAAAAGCTGACCATGGACCAGCAGGTGTCCTTACAGCATCCTGGGCTATGATAGGAAGAGTGTTGTCAGCAGGTCAAGGGATGCGATTCTTCTCTACTCAGCATTGGTGACACCACGCCTGGAGTGTTGTCCCCAGTTCTGGGCTCCCCAGTACAAGACAGACCTGGGCATACTGGAGAGAGTCCAATAAAGGGCCATGAAGATAACAAAGAGACTAAAGCATCTCTCTTAAGAGGAAAGGCTGGGAGAGCTGGGACTGTTCAGCCTTGAGAAGGATCTGGGGGAATCTTATCGATGTCTATAAGTACCTGAAGGGAGGGTGTGAAGAGGACAGAGCAAGGCTCTTTTCAGAGGTGCCCAGTGACAGGACAAGAGGCAACGTGTACAAACTCAAACACAGTAGTTCCCCTCTGAACATCAGGAAAAAATCTTTTCACTGCGAGCATCACCAAGCTCTGGCACAGGTTGCCCACACAAGTTGTGGAGTCTCCATCCTTGGAGATCTTCCTAAGCCACCTGGGCAACGTGCTCCAGGTGCTCCTACTTGAGCAGGGCGGTTGGGCCAGATGACATCCAGAGGTGCCTTCCAACCTCAACCATCCTGTGATTCCTCAGCTGTAAGCATCAACTGTATATCCTTAGGTTTTACATTCACACCTTTACAAAACAGCTGATTATCAGCAACAGCTCTGATATTTCAGTCCAAGGATTATGTTTTAATACTTCGATTTTGCAGACTTTGCCTAGCTTTGAATTATTTTCCATGAATTATTATCTAATGCAATCTTTTACACTGTTAGAGGTTGTTTCTTTATTACTGCATTTCATTTATGAACACACAAGTATAGCAATTTATGCTTTTGCAATGTTGTTCCACCAAAAAATCCAAAGGAGAGAGCTGTAGGAATAGTGTAATGTGTCTTATATGTGGACATGGGTATTTCATAACATATGTTTCACCATATGGACTTTATAGCTTAGCTTTTATACACCATATTTTACCTGGGAATTAGATACAAAATAAAAGGAATTTTTGTATGAATTATAATCTTTTCCTTGTGATAAGAAAGCTTATCCCAAGTATTTCTGAGACCACATATTGAAATAATAAAAATGACACAGTACAGTTCGACAGATTCAGCTCAGCAGCTGAAAGCATCTATGTTCTCATTCCTATCCTATTTCGTTTAGGTATTTTTTACTCTATCAAGTCACTTAACACATCTCTTTTGGTATGTCCACCACAAAGTGAAGATAGTAATACCATGCCGTGATCTTGAGAACTTTTTATTGGGATCCTGGGTTTTAGATACCAAACTGGAATGAAAATTGCCATGGGATGAATAGCACAACTCAGCAACACCTCTAGCAGTCCAGAAGTGCTAAATCTTGGTGTTGATGCATCAGTCTCATTCTTGATACAGATTTGAACAAGCTCTGAGATTTCATTTCAGAAACAGTGTGACCAGCAGGGCTAGGGAGGTGATCGTCCCCCTGTACTCGGCTCTGGTGAGGCCGCACCTCGAGTACTGTGTTCAGTTTTGGGCCCCTCGCTACAAGAAGGACATCGAGGTGCTTGAGCGGGTCCAAAGAAGGGCGATGAAGCTGGTGAGGGGCCTGGAGAACAAGTCCTACGAGGAGCGGCTGAAGGAGCTGGGCTTGTTCAGCCTGGAGAAGAGGAGGCTCAGGGGCGACCTTATCGCTCTCTACAGATACCTTAAAGGAGGCTGTAGCAAGGTGGGGGTTGGCCTGTTCTCCCACGTGCCTGGTGACAGGACGAGGGGGAATGGGCTAAAGTTGCGCCAGGGGAGTTTTAGGTTAGATGTTAGGAAGAGCTTCTTTACTGAGAGGGTTGTGAGGCATTGGAACAGGCTGCCCAGGGAGGTGGTGGAGTCACCATCCCTGGAAGTCTTCAAAAGACGTTTAGATGTAGAGCTTAGGGGTATGGTTTAGTGGGGACTGTTAGTGTTAGGTTAGAGGTTGGACTCGATGATCTTGAGGTCTCTTCCAACCTAGAAATTCTGTGAAATTCTGTGATTCTGTGATTCATTTTTGCAACATAGTTTCTAGCCTCTGTTAGCAATCAGACAGAATTGGGGTTTGCTTGGTGTCAGAACAGGACAGAAGTCAAAATACCTTGTATTCATGCAAAGGAACTGCACTTTTTAGAAGGGAAAACAAGAGGTAGGAAGTGGGTGGAAGAGAAAAGAAGCATTTTTTTCATATAGAAGTTTGCTGGGTTTGTACTGGTTGTGTGTTTCGAAAAATACTTTCATTTGTTATGAAAACAGGTTCTTTAACTCTCTTAATCAGTCAGATCACTTTTTTGTAATGCAAATCTTAAATACTCAAGCAATTAATCCAGTCCACTTCATCACTGCACTGTGTTTCTAGAAGTACACGGATGATATAGAAGAGAGTAATACTTGAGAATGTTATTGATAAAACATTCCTTTTTGTATTTCATCCATTGCCTCCTTTAGATACAACACAGCAGACATACGTGCTTTCTTCTTGCCGTGGTGGGAGGTCTTACTCCTTGCACCAGTAAAAAGGGACTGTTAAAAGCATTAGCTCTATAAATCTTGTTGGAGTATCTTAAATACTTGAAGAAATTAATTGCTGTCCACCAAAGGAGCTGATGTTGGGAAACTTTTTCATTCTTCATTGAGTCCCTCTACTGCTGGTCTATTTCTGCCCTACATGGCCAAAAAAGAAGGCCAAGCTCTTGAGAACCTCCTTGGCTGACTGGGCATGCCTTTGTGATTCTCCAAAGTCATTAGACAGCAGCGAAAGACACTGCAATTCCAGATACAATGAAATGTACGAAAGTTAAATTTATATACATGAGAGAGATCATTTAAAAAAAATACAGAGATTATGAAGATATTAACGGTAAGAATATGTACCAAGACTGCATCAAGAAACTTTCATTAACCTCTCTGATTAACCTCAGGGGAAATTTAGGCTTGACATCAGGAGGGGGTTCTTCACAGAGAGGGTGATTGCACACTGGAACAGGCTCCCCAGGGAAGTGGTCACTGCACCGAGCCTGTCTGAATTTAAGAAGAGATTGGACTGTGCACTTAGTCACATGGTCTGAACTTTTGGGTAGACCTGTGCGGTGTCAAGAGTTGGACTTGATGATCCTTAAGGGTCCCTTCCAACTCAGGATATTCTATGATTCTATGATTCTAAAATTATCCATCTTCTTTTTGCTTTGTCCACAGCAATATTGCTGATATTTCAGCAGCATGAATCAGTGTTAACAGAACTGAATGCTGAGTTAGTTTTAATGAGTGGTTTAAAGAGGGCTGAGTTTAAGATTTTTATCATGAAAACATTACTCACATTTCCATAGTTAAGCTTCGGGCAATCCTATTACCACATAATTTCTACTGTACCTACCCTAAACTTTTAATCTGACTAACAATCAGTTAAAATTCTTCTGTGCACTTATTTTCAGAGGTATGGGATTAGAACTATGCCTTCAAGGACTCAAAATGTGTAATTTCTTATGATTTTCTTTTACATCTACCTGAAAGCAAGAAGGCGGCCAAAGTTTTGAAAAAGCTCACATGTATAAATATATGATGAACATATATACATATGTATATATTCATTTGAAGAACCCTGTATGGGCTTTTTCAGTAATATTCTGGAAAGTCTTTGTAGGACATCCTATTTTAGCAGCAAGTGGTCCAATTGAAAATCAGGGGAAAGAGAAAGCTTTGGAGTAAAGAGAAAAACTGAATGAGCATAAGCATTATCAAAGCTGTTCACTGGCTCCACTGCTTCTGCAGTTTCATCATAAGTTCAACTAGAAACAATATTATTCAAAGATCTTTTACTCTCAGCCGTATCCATGCATAAGAAGCTGACAATAGTAAAAGTAGCACTCCTCCGCCTGTCCTCCCTCCACCATGTACACTGTTTTGCTTTACAGGACTTTTAAAACCATTATTAAAAATAAAAATCTTCTGGCACAAAGGAGTCTTAGTTATTGGGGTTTTTTCTTTCCTTTTTTTTGGTTGTTTGTTTTTGGTGGTAGTTTTTGTTTTGTTTTTGAAGATGTAGCCATCTTAGATAAAAATCACTGTGCTTATAAAAAAATAAGTCAGTATTTATAATGCTGAAAATATTGACTTTTTTTTTTTTTTTTTTTTACAATTTTACAATAGCTATATGTCAAGGAAGTCAGATTGGCTGTCCAAATTGGTTTGTACAGTGTTTAAGTATCTAAAAAAATAGCAACATAACTAATACATATATATTCAAACATTTTTGTCATATGTTTCCAGAGATTAATTCTGTCAGCATATTTCATAATTCATCCTGCATTCAAATTCTGTTTGAAAGCAGCAGAGACTGAACTATGTAGATTTTCAGGGAGACAGCTGTGGCTCTTGATTCAGAGCCATTTATGGATAGTATGAGTTAGGGCTGTAACAGCTGTAAATTTCTTCAGGGACATCAGTTTGGAGAATCATCAAGTTAAGGGAGTCTTTTGTTATAGAGAGATAGGGTACTAACATGCCTTTTTTTTTTTTATAGTCACAGTTAGTCCCAGAAACAGCTTTACCATGAATCAAGAAGTAAGCAGGGAACAGCAGATTAACTACGCTAGTACAGTCTGGAGTAGGGAATGCTTCTTGTTACATGACAGGGGCACAACTATTTACCCCTTTCTGGGTTCAGCAACCTCTGTTCTTGTGTTCCAAGCTTTCATTTTTTCTCCTTCTAGCTGACAAGAGTGAAGTAGAAAGGACACAAAATGGTTACAAATCTAATTCCCTTTAACTCAGTCCCTTAACTATGTACTACTTCTAATGTTAACAGGTCTGAAGAAGTTCAACATGCATGCACAAAGCAAAACAGGGAACAATTAGCGCCTTTTCATTGAGCCTATCTTGTTATTAATCATATTTACAAATAAATACTTAAGTCATGCCAAAGCTACATTACTCCGTGCTTTCAGACAACTCCTACATATGCACCCTTCTGTTTTGAATAAAGCATGCTTACATCTTCTGAACTATTCTGTCTTATGCAATTAAGCCAAACAATCTGTGGTATGCTGTCAGCTGACAATGTCAGCACAACATGCTAGGAAGGTTATCAGTTGAGATGTAGGAGGTATACTTGCAAAACTACTTTTAGTTAAAATTTATAACATATTTTAGGCTAAAAAGGGTCATTATGAACTTTCTTCTACCTTCTTATATTAAATATAAGAAAGAATATCGAAGGATAGTGGAAGAAACTATTTTCCGCCAGTTCAAATTGCAAAAAAAATAGCAGGAAACAGGATGATAGTTAGTATCTGTTACCTACAACAAAAGCAGACATTTAAAAAGCTAAATGTTCTTCTAAATGTTATGGTAACAATAAAGGTCTGGCATTTATTTACACAAATATTACCTACTTTTTGTCAGTATGACTTCAACTATTGTAATTTCTAAGTAATTCTAAATTGGTATTCTGGACTGTGGACTCTTGACTGCAAATATGATGAAGTACTCAAACAACAGAAAGTGGAGGGGGACAGAGAAAGCCTAACACTCACCACGTAATAGTTTGCATTTAAGTGTAAGCACATCTGTATATGCACCCACAAGAGTAGACAAGTATGCAGTGGTCTTAATACATTTATTCATAAAAATTAAGAAGTACCATTTCTACCTGTTTGTACAAATGAAAGTGTTGATGTTTTCTGATGAGAGGTTTTACTTCAAGGACAGTTAGAAATCAGCTCAACAACCATGTGGATCTCATCTGACCAATAAAAAAACAGATGTGGTTTGGACTGCTGTGGTGGTGACATAGAATAGGGATTAGTTACTACTTCAGATGTCATAATTAACTTTGGGGGAAATGACAGTTCAGTTTTGGCTTGATACTACAAATTTTCTAACTGCATGTGCTTTTTTTTGTGTGGATTGTTTAGAGGGTAGGAATACAGGAATGTTGCTGTATAACAGGCCTCCTTTTTCAGAATGAAAAATGCTGTACCATTATAAAAGCCTCTTATTAATGCCAAAGATAAGTAACTGGCAGCTAGGTTCAGAGAAAAGAATATCCTCTGTAGCTTTTTTCAGCTTACATAACAAGAAACCTCATTGATAAAGCAAACTAAACTTTAAAATGGAAAAAGAAATCCAGCTTATCCTGTCCCATAATTGCTACATGTACTTTCTCACTGCAGGATGTCACCTAAAAGCAAGTTTATAAAATTAGACTATTGGAAGAGACACAAATGTCAATGGATAGTAAAAGTGCTTCTTTACACTGATGGAAAAAAAGACTGGACTTTATGAACCAATCAGCTGACTGAAACTTAATACTCTCAATGAAAATGAATGAGTCTGTTACTTTAATAGGCAATGATCCTGTTACTTTCTGTAGCTGAACTCTGACAGAGATCCAGAGGTTAGGACAGCTCAGTTTTTCTCCACTGTTAATCACCAGGGCCTTATATTGAGTATGTACTTTCATTGCACATCACCTTAATTCAGCAGACGTGAAAATAAAAACTTTAAGATAGTCTGGAGCTTAACAAACACGTGTTTTTTGGGAAGCATAAAAACCATTTGCAGAGATAGGAAAGCAGACTAGTATTACAGAATAAAATAATTAGAGTGACTAAAATTACATAGGTCTTAACCAGATTGGTAATTAGCTAAATTAAAGTCATATCTTAATGGTATTTTTTTTTTTTCTATTTGGGAGCAGAACCAACAATGGGAGTTAGATGCTTGCAAATTAGTTCCTGCAATGCCTAATGGTTAGGTATCTGGCCACTGAAGTGGAATCCAAAACCCTGTTAGGCAGCGGACAAGTCCGGTTCTTAATAAGTGTAATTTGTATCAGAAGAATAATTCATAAAGCTGAGTGCTAAATGGAGCTATAATAGAGTAGGCAAGCAGATTTAAGAAAGAAGGAAACGAGAAGACAGATCTGGATTCCAGACCCCTCTCTCCCAGGAAAATTTTGTTTAATCCAGTAACAGCTAGGTGGAAAGAGACAACATATTCTGGAAAATAGAAAAAAAAGTTGGGTTTCCTAGGAGTTCCAGACACTAAACTACAGCCATAGTCTACCACTGGTGCTCCACTTGTGGTACCAAATCTCAGGAATCAGATATACATGCAAATGAATAGAGCTCATTAAGTTACCTTCTATCAGCCGAGCCATGGTAACTAGCCTCACATGCTCTTCTCCTGTGGCAAACATGAGATAAACGTAGAGTAACTCACACCTGCTTTCTATACTTAATGCAACATAGGCGGCTGCTTTGCAGGCCGGGATGGCTCTGTGCACACAGTACATAGACATTCTCTGCTGGTGTTTCTGTTTAAAAAGAAAGAAAGAAAAGTTTGGATTAGAGGAGAAAAGTTGAAAACTGAAGTGAAAAAGAAAACCTTAGGTATTTTAAACCTCAGCGTCCTCTCCCCAACCCTTGAGCCTTGGCACGGCTCAGAGCGAGCCCACCTGAACGCCCCCCCAGGGCTGCGAAGCCCAGCTCGTGAGGCGCAAATACCTCTCGCCAGCCCCGACGGGAGGCCGAGGGGAGCTCCGTGGGGGCGGCCACGACCCGGGGCAGCGAGGTACGGGCGAGGCTGCCCCCAGACGTGCCCTGAGGGGCCGGGACAGCCCCCGGGGCCAGCCCCAGACGCGGGGCCGGCCCCCGGCCCTCAGACAAAGGGCTTGGGGCAGCCGGGGGGCAGAGGGCTCGGGGCGGCGGAGCGGTGCGGGAAGCCGGCCCGCGGGGGAGCCGCGGGGCCTCCCTCTCCGCCTCGCCCGTCCCCTGCCCCTGCCCCTTCCCCACGCCGGGCATTTTCCTGCCTCGCTCCTCGTCCCGCCCCGCTCGGGGCCCGGCGCGGTGTCGGCGGGCAGCGCCGTCAGGGTTAACCGCGAGGAATGCGGCGGGAGGAATGTGCATGCAGATGAGCGGGATGCTAATCTCATGCTAATGAGCGGCGGCCGCGGCCGCCCGGGGCTCAGCCGGGCTCCCCGCACCCGCGCCCAGACGGCAGCTGGGCTCCGCCGGGAAGCCTGACCCGGGCTGCCGCCCGCCCCGACATGGTGGACTGAGAGCCGGCGGCCCCCCAGGCTTCGCCGGGCTCCCCCCAGCGCGTCCCCCGGCCTCCCCGGCCCGGGCGGGGGCTTTTCCCGCTTCCCTTCTTTCTTTCCGTCCCTATGGAGCAGCTACCCCCGCCCGCCGACCATGCCTAGGAAAGCGGGGAATGGGCAGCTCCCCTTACCCGATGGCTGGGAGGAGGCGAGGGATTACGACGGCAAAGTCTTCTACATTGACCACAACACCAAGCAGACCAGCTGGATCGACCCCAGGGACAGGTGGGTGCGAGGCCGGGGGGCAGGGGCTGGGAGCACCCCCCTGTGCCTTCCTCCTCCTCCTCCTCCTCCTCCCCATCGGCACGCTGTGTGCGAGCCCCTCGGTGACTTGGTGTCAGGCTTTTATGGACCGGGGGGGGGGGGGACACGGGGGGGGACGGGGCACAGCACAACTCTTTCCGGAGGCAAGCGGGGTCGCTGGAGTTTGGGGAAACTCTGCCTGGATGCCTGGGTGGCGGGGGCCCGGGGACAAAAGGTGGCCCTGGGCGCTGAAAGCAGCCGGGCTTCCCGACAGGTACAAAACTTGGCGGCTCCCTCCCCAGCCCGAGGCGCTGCCCGGTCGCCATCCTTCCTTCCCCCGCCGCCCCCTGCGCGGCGGCGGCTGTGGGGCCGCCCCCCGGGCGCTGCCCCCTCCGGTGTCCCGGTCCCGGTCCCGTCCCCGGTGCCGTCCCTGGTCCCGGTTCTGTCCCGCCCGAGGAGGTCTCCGCTGCTCCCGGGGGGGGGCCCGGGCTGCCCGAGGCCTCGTGTGTCCGCTAGGCCTCGGCAAGGCTCGTTCCTCTCAGCCCCCCTTGGCTGCTCTCAGCGCTAAAATCGGCAAAAGCTGCCCTAAAACGCGGCGTGAGCCGGGCGGGCAGCCTGCACGCTGCGAGCACATGAGCCAGTGGGGCAGGGCTTTCGGCTGGGGCTGGCTCCTGCCTCTACGGGGGGGCTTCAGGCTCCACAAGTGGCTGCCTGCTAACAGGGTGAGGCTGGGCGCCCCCCGTACCTGTGGTAAACCCATGCACTGTGGCCAAAGCGGTCCCGAAAAGTTATTAAACACCCAAACTTTGCCTGTATGACGAAATCACGTGTATTCCCTATCACACATAACCTATACGTATAACTACGTACAAAATACAAGAGTGTGTGCCAGTTATCAAAACCTTCTAAAAGGCATTATCAATTTATGGAACAAGCTGTGCTGAATTATAAATGAAGGCCCGGCTTTGTATTTCGCTGGTGGAATTAGAAAAGGCCCTTGTGACAAAGTTTGCGGCCCGTGAGCTGCAAAGGGAGGCTTTGACAAGCATCCTCTGCTGTGTCAGGCCTGCTGCTTGTTGTACTCGGTATAACAGCAAATTCCAGTAATGGCAAATATAATGCTTAACGTGTTTTAAAGTGTAAAGGAATTTAAATACCTTGTAAATATTAGTGAGCTGGTAAAGTATACAGGACAGTGGGTTTCAGTACACCTGTAATAAACAGGCCTTTTGGGGTCACTGAGTTTATTTTTTCACTGCAGACAATAAGTCCTGTTTTTACTGTTTCTAGAAATAACATATTTAAAGTTTTGTTTTTAGACTTCTGTGTTTGTGAAGCAGATTAAAAGGTGGTGTAACTGAGGTAAAGCAAAAAGAAAATTTGAGTCTACTCATTATAATACTGCCTCAAATCAGTTTATTTACTTTTTCCACATTCTGTAGCCTTCAAGAGTTCAAGGGTATTTATTGGTAATATTTGGTGGTAACACTTGAGTCTTCACTTAACAGACTGGGCAGCTCAGTGAGTAACAATTGTCTGTTTGCCATCTTACAGGTATAGGATAAATATTGTTTCATCAATACGTTGATTACAGGCGAAAGGGAAATCAAGTCCTGAGACCTGATAGCCTGTAATGAGAACTAAGGAAGTAAAAGACCTTGTTCAGAAAGTGTGGTGTTTGGAAATAATTGTTAACCCTTGTCAGTCATGCAAAACAAACAGAAAGAGAGATTTTGTGCTCAGTGCTTGAGCAAATCTACAATTTAGTATACATGGCTCAACTGTGAAGCTGAATTGCCTGCACAGGAGCCTGACAAGCCCATTTAATCTGCAGTTTACACTGCTTGTATTTACAATATCTGTATTTACAATCTGTTTGTATTCGTGACCTGGTTTGGAAAAGCGTTTGAAAGTCTCGTGATGACTTTGTTTGAGATTGCATTGTATTTTCCAGGTATTTAGAGAATGTATATTCTGAAACCATGTAGGACAAAATGAGGGCTTCCTGTCAGAAAAACTGGAAAGTGATCTTCCAAGTTTGTTATTGCAGTAAAATCTGGATTTATGCTGTGTCTAACGTACCTGAAATCGTCGAAATGAAGACTATGGATTCTACAGGAAGACTAGAAACACATTACTTCATTTGATGATACTTGCAGATTTTGTTTTCAACTTTTTTTTTTTTTTCTGATGGAGTTTTTCATAAAGTTTTCATAATGTACTTGTGGAATATTACAGTACACAGGCTCCTAAAATCTTTCGCTGGTAAAGCAAGTGTGGAATATGTATGTTTTTATGGGCCATTTTTCTTCTGCTTTTATTGTACGGCATTCTCTGGATATTTTTACATAGAAAAGTGACACTTGAAATTTTAAAATAATTTTTTAACCTCTTTGATTGAGAAGATGCAAATAGTGGAGACAAGCACTGTGAGACGACAGCCCGTATGTCTGTGGGTCATCGGGTGTGTTTGGGCACAACTAGGAGTCCTTGTTACTGGTATAAAATATTCATGTCTAGAAATAACCTGACAGTTGAAAATACCATATTCCTAGGCTTCTTGGAAAATTTTGTGGGGTTTGTTTGTTTCCTAAATGTGCCAGTACTTGTTTCACTTACTTTTCTAGATGTTCTGATAGTACATGTAACTGTTACTGCGTATGTGGTGCAGGTTTGTTGACAATAATGATAACTTTGTGTACAGCTGTGAAGAAAATCTCACATCAGCTTCATGCTTGTGGCTTAGTTCTCAGTTTTGCCCACTTCATTTATCTGAGTAAACCCATTGACATTAGAGAAGCTCACACTAGCAAGGGCAAGAGTGACTTGGCTTGTATATTTCAGGGAGTACTGTGAAAGTTATTTGAATTGCTCTGTTCTTTAGATTCTTTTGTTTTCTTTTGTGCTGTTCAACAGTGATTTCTCTCTCCGAACACTTAGGTTATCATATTCGTTTGTTCTGAAGACTGGTGACCCAAGTGAGAGGGCACTCTGAGATGGAAGTGTGAGGAGGAGAAGATGTAATGGCAAGAACATGGGAGTTGTAGTAACATTTTCACTGGCTAAATATATGGGTGTTATTTCTTCTGACTCCTCCAAGCTATAGCAAACTGAGATCTCACTGATCTTATCAGTTCCTCTGAAAAAGATTTATTGTAGAAAGGGAAATAGCCAAAAATATCAATTGTATCATGCTGCTACTTGATAAATTTAGGAAAAGACAGCTATGGACTGGAGAAAGTGAGCCAGAGGAAAAGGTGTGAAAGGGCTAGAGGAATTTATACTCTCTTTGAAGTTCCCTTGAAACTCTTGCAAGTTTCTAGGATGCTAAAATAATGTGTTTTTTTTTTTGTTTTGTTTTGTTTCTTTGTTTTTTCATTGTTTCCTTTTGTTTGTTTTCTGATAGGCAATTAAGAAGGCCTTGCAGTTGAGACAGAAATTTAGAAAGGAAAACTACATTTTTTTCCATCATGTGACACATTTTAAGTGGGCCTCATATTTCTTACAGTCCTACGTGGAACCAACAGAGTAGAGCACCAAGGAGAAACAGAATAGGAGACAGGAATCTCAGTAACCTCAAATCTTCAGCAGTTGGATGATGTTTGTGTTTCTCATCAGGAATGCAGGGCTTCTTGTCTCCTGGTTTCTGCATAATAAATGGTCCGTGCTCCACTACTCAGCATCACTGACTTTATATATATATATTCTTTATTAATAGCTTGCCTAAAATGAATTTTAGGCATAACTACATAAACAACAAGTGCTTGAGAAACATAGGATATGCAGAAACCAGAGAGCTTCTCTACTCAGAAGTTGTGGAAGAATTTTCATAGTGCTGACATAAGAAGGTAATGCGGTTTCCATTGGTGCTTTCATCTTTTGGGGAGTTGAAGGCACTACAACTTCTACCATGGATTTCTGTAACTTGTGTGAGATTTGTCTGTCCGAATTAGCACTTTATTAGTTGGTGACAGTTAAACTTTGCATGCCTTTTTCCCTCAGAAAAGAAGGGCACGTTGTTTCTTTTTTTACTGGAACTTGCTTTCTCTTGTCCTGTGAACATCAGAATCCCTGAGAAGAAAAGAAAGAAAAGGCTGAAGCTACTTGAGCAGGAGGGCTGTCATCTTGTCTCCTTCCTGGACACTACAATGGCTCAGGAGTGCTTGGTAGGAGACTTAAAGCCATTTCAGGTGGAAAGTTAGAGGAATGGGGCATATACTGTGCCATACTTCTACCTTACTGTGTTGATAGAAGTTAAGGGTAGCATCAGAAATAGGGAGGAAGTGGGAAAGGGAATAGCATGATGGCATGTACCATTAGAGATTGAAGAATATGTTTGGATCAGTTCTTTTTGTACAGACATAAGCTGTGTTGGGACAATAAGTAGAATAACACTTTCTGAGGTGTTCTGTGTCAGAGGTGCTAGGCAGACACAGTTCTGTGGGACGCTGGTGACTGTAGGTAAGGAACAACTTCTGACACATCTCCCCCCTGCCCCAGGAGCTGTAGTGGTGGTGGTGCCCACAAAATTGGGACAAAAATAGGAGAATGATTCACCTGTCCTTTGAAGAATTATGATGTTAAATTGAAGCGTTAGTCATTACATTTTGAAAGGGATGGTTCTTAATTCTCTTTTAAGTGCAAATTTTCACATTGCAGGTTTAAGGTACAACTGGAGAAATGACCTGATAAATCCTTTCTTCAGGGTCCTGATTGCAAAGAATGAATTTAATGGCAAACTGTCCCTGAAATATTCACTTTCCCATTCCCTTTTATTTTCCCTTGCTTCTCCCTTGTTGCTAGCAGTGGAGGATAGTGTGAGGCCTTCGCTTTTTGGTGGCATTGAGCTGTTGAGTGATTGCCTCACCATACCTTAGGAAATAATAATCTTAATATGAAATAGTCACCTGTCTGTTCTGGAAAATCAGCAGAGGACCATTTGATGACACACTGAAGTGTACAACTTGCAATAAATGTGTAGTGAGATAGAACTATTACTTTTTTTTTTCCCAGCTGTGTTTCCCAGTATCTTTTCCTGCCTTGTTTCAGCCTGTAGCATCATTTACTGTTTGTTCTTTATCCTCACTCCACGTAATTCATAATTTGTTCGTGTCTGCTTGTCTGTTCAGGAATGTGCATATTCCCTGTGAAACTGTCTGGTATCTTATTCTGGTTTCAGTGACAGGTTGGGAACTGCTTTTATTTAATTGCATATTTATTCAAAATAAAACCTGCGATGCAAGTACTGAACTCGCAATGAGAGACTAGCCGTGTCTGAACTTCTGACACCTTCATTTGTTTATCCAGTGTAAAGTAGCATTCCAGTATTACAGCGCTAATATAGCTGTGATAGCATCAGACAGTGTTAAAATACATAGTGATTGTGTCTGTGGGTTTTTTAACCAGTCTGTCATTTGCTTGAGGATATGTGTTGTTGGTTTTAGCATTAGTGAAAATGGCTGCGTAAATCTCAGATAACGCTTTTATTCTTTATTTCTCTGGGAGTGATAGGGCTGCTCTGTATCTTTCATCTTGGAGCATGTAAAGTTAACAAGTCAGGAAATGCAGGCTATTTGCTTATGTGTGCAAAGTAAGTACCACTGCTAAAGCCAAGGACTGTGACCTGTTACGTAAAATGGGGCAAGTGGTCTAGACTGTGGTTTATCCAGACCTGTGTCTGTAGTGCTTACCTACTGGAGCTATGTTGATTAAAACCTATCTTGACTTGCAGGATAGCATTGCTGTAGTTCTCACGCGCAATGTAAGCTATGCTCAATGAGAAATTGTATGCAAGAAGGAAAATACACCTCTTCTCAAATGGAGCAGAGCTCTTTGCTAGAGATGTTTTCCTACTACAACTAAAAAAAGGAACCCTTCGGAATTACCTGATACTTTCAGGAAAAGGAAACTGGTTTTACTTTGAAGTAATGGCTGAGAAAGAAGTTTTCATTGTATGGAGGATTGTCAATAGAGATCAAATAGGACAAGTTATTTACAACTTTAAGGATTTGTACAGTTTTTGTTAGTTCTTGTCTTAATTCCAGCTAAATAACTTCTGTTCAACTCTTTGGTTAAAATTCAATGCTTAGACATGTTATTAAGATTATTAGGAAGAATAAGCTAAGAGGATTCCCTGCTTTCACTTACTAATGTTTATAATGGATAGACAAGTTGAATTTTGTGAAATATGTTGTTGTTGTTGTTGGCATTCTTTTTAGTCTAAAAAATGTTACACGTATTTGAGTTTTTATAATTTTTGTGTCACTCAGATGACTAGAAATCAGAAGAATACTAATGGAAAAAATGGAAGATGTTGAAAATGGACCAGCATATGGCAATATTTACATGGTGACACATTTTCAGAAAGATACAAATAAAAACAATGCTGAGATTCCCAAACTATTACACTGGGACATATAAATTCTTATTACCACAACCTGCAGGCAAGTGGAAGAGGTTTGTAGAGGGGTAATGCATCCCTCTGTCTGGATTGTCACGGTCCTGTTTACCCATCCCTCTCCTGCCACCGAGTAGTGACCTAGGAGGCAAACAATAATTACCAGGAGGCGATTTGGCTCAAACAAGACCCCTTGTTTTATAGGATTATTTTCCAGCAGAATTGGTTTGGGTCATTGAATGTATACCAGTGCTGCTGAGAGGGAGGAGACAAGTCCAGAGCTGGGAGCAAGAGGGGATGGCTGATTTCCATTGTCTATGAAGCAAATGAGAAATTCTTTGATTTTGGAGTATTTTTTCTCATTTTTCATACAACACGTTATAAGCTCTGCTGCGAAGTATCACACCCTGCAGACATTGGCTTGCAGTAAAATTAGGCAAGCAAAATGACAATGTAACTCAAAGCTTTTGAGTGTTTTATTGGGTGAAGCATACTGGAGCTGTTTGTCTGTATGGACAAATTGACTTGCCCCTCATTTGGAAGGAGCAGCCAGTGGCTGGAAAGGAGAGTGATGTAGAAGTTATCTTCTCCCTTCTGTTACTTGAGTAGTTTATATGGTTTTGCTTTGTGGATGTGGGATTTTTGTTCTATTCTGTTTTGAAATAGCACATTTAGAGCTTTGCTGAATACTCTTCTCAGTGGTGTTTTCTGATTAAAACCACTGGTAATGCTGCAGTTCCTACCCAGTGAAGTCTGTCTCTGACTCTTGTGTTTTTAAAAAGACAATGAGAAGTTGGTTTCTTTTTATCTTATTTTCTTAAAATGTACATTTTTAAGGCTAATTTCCTTTTGGAATTTTTTTAAATTGTTTACGACTTCTGGGCCAAGGCAGTATGTCAGTGATATGAATGTATTCTGTCAACTGAAACAATCATTTGCATCTCATAGAACAAGATCAGATGCTATCCTTTGAACTTGAATACTGTTTGTACTTGAAGAAAGGCAACTTTATCTCATCAACTCTGAATGCATATTGTATTCAAAGTAACTGTTTGGATATGTAAAGACATGTATTGTCTTGGGACAGCAAACAAAGTCTGTCTGTTCTTGATTCTTGCTATAAAATACTGCAGGTTGGACATATTTTGGTGTATCTGTACTATTTTTCTCAACTCATTAAATCAAACTTCAGTCTGTATTTGAAAAAATAAAAAAGCTATACTGGAATGCTTTCCATAATAAACTGTTTGTTCTTATAATCAGGATTTCAATGTCTAGAAATACCAGTCTTGCTTTTACTTTCAGTATAGGGAAAAAGATCCAGAAGGATCTGTATTTTCAGCTAAATCCTTCCAGGACGTTCTATTTGTGCTAGCAACTTTCTCATGCTGTTAATGATGAAGAGTACTTTACACACCTATTGTTTCTTTTTAAAGTACATTCAAGTGCGAAACTGTAGTCTTGCCCAGATAAGCTTATCTATCTTATGGCCTGCGGATCTGGCTGGTGAAGAATTATTGCTCTGATTCAGTGCCGTGCCCTTCGCTCTTCAGAGCTTGCCTCGTGTAGCTGAGAATGTGTGACAAGGCTGCAGGTATCGCCAGGCAGATGGCAGGTGAACTTCTGGTGTTTTGCAGATTGAGCACAAGCCCATGGTGCTGCATGGCCCTTGTATGATGAACAGTGCCTGTCTTTTAGCTACGTGGCAGGTGTATGTCCTGGTAGCATCTTGTCAAGGAAGGGGATTTGCCTACAGCACAGGTACCCTTTGCCATGGCAGAGTGTCTGTTTTGATCACACGTTGGAGGATGCTCTGGATGTTTCTGTAGTGGTTCTGGAGGAGGAGGCATGGCCCACTTTAGCTGAAAATGCAGGCTTTGTAACCTCTCTTGCTGCCTGTGGTAGATTGCAGAAACATTGTCAGGGAAAGAAATTTATTTCCTCTTAATGAGGAAACAACGGGGTGGGATTTTTCCTTTGTTTAATGTTGTCAGCTGTTAAACTGTGGTCTTGTCCAGAAGCATCTGTCTCATGGCCTAATAATCTGACCAAAGAAGAGTAATTACTCTTACTCAAAGTCTTGTCCTTTCATTCTTAATTTGCATTTACTTGATTAAGCTGAAAACATTTAGGTAGACTTAAAACTTTCTGCCTTTTCACCTATGTTAACAAAATGTCTCTGTGAAAGCTAATTCCTGTTAGAAGTAACCACGTGCAAAGCTTCAGCTGGTTAATAAACAGTTACTGTGCATCAGCAAAAGAAGTAATCCTGATTTTAAAACTACTTTGTAAAATGCAGTTATTGAGCAAATGGTTACAGTTCCTGTCCTGTGATTTGATTCACCTTCAGGAGCCAGTCTGGCTGCATAAGACCTCCAGGTGGGTGCTGCTGTCCTCGCTGTAGCCTTATCGGTGTGGAGCCTGAGCAGAGATTTTGCCTTCTGCTCCACGAAGACCCAGTGGGGACCACATGCAGGGAGCAGGGTTTGTAGTGCAGTAAGGCTGGAGTAGTTGTGAGCCAAACAAGGGAGGAAATGTTTTGGTTTTGTTTGTTTTGGGAGGGCAGTGGGTAAGTGGGACATGTCATAGAATGTAATGCACTTTGCTCCTCTGATGTACTCCGTGGTTACAATTGCTTATAAAGCTCCTTTCAACTATGTTGTCTTCTGCATTTTTGTCTGACATGCACATGATATAAACCTTCTTCATGAACTAAATGATGTCTATTTTTCCTATGTAGTCTGTCACTCAGGTGCACTTCTACTTCTCTTGTCAAATATGTGTTGTTAATTGGAGTTTGAGTTCAATTTTATAATGTTCTGGCTGCCTTTAGTTAACAGTGAATGTCTAGTTTCAGGTATTACTGTTTTGTATTTGTGCTTCCTTGGTGAAACGCTGACTAATGCAATATCAAATATATATATATTTTTTTTATTATTATTTTTTAAGAGGTATGTCAAACATCCTATGAGATACTTGTGAGCTTTCAGAAGCTTAGGAGCTTAGTAGCCTATTTCTTTAGGATGTGATGGCTGGATGGGAGTAGCTTCCCTTCCTAATTTGTTGCTTGTTGTTGTAACTTTGGAAAAAAAAAAAAAAAAAAAGTTAGGTCATAGCTCTGCCTTGAGAGGGCTTAATTATGTATGGGGCTTAATTATGCTTTTTGTGCACTCTTGGGGGATGTATAGCTGGGCATGCCAAAGCCCACTCAGTTCCATCCAATCTGACCTCATATTCTCAAGACCTATATAATGTGTATTCACGTTAACAAAGGGAAAAAAATCAAGTCCTTTTTAGCTCTTCCTATCAGTGGTCATCTTAACACATTATGCCATTTATGATAAATTTTCAAGTATGACCTTGCAAACATTACATATATATTTTATTTTTTTTGTCATTGATTAATTTTTCTCATGTTTCCTGTAATGGAGAGTGTTACTGTCTGCAGGATCTGACCCAAATGGTATTTTGTTTTGTTTTTTATTGTTGTTGCTTGAGACATTTAGTACAAGGTGCAGAGATTTGCATTTGCTTCCCCCTCCTCTCTGTTTTGTTTTGTTTTCTTCAGTTTGGACACAACTGCAGAGTGGTGAGCAATTCTCATTTGGACTGCTGTGGCCTTCTCTCCAAGAGAGATTTGCAAAATAAGCTATGATAGGAGTTTAAGGCATGAAACTATTCAGTACTAAATTCCAGAGAGCGCAGCGATAAACTGCCAAAACTGGAATTGGAATGTCCATAGCGTTGGAGTGAAAGAGGGAAAACAGAATGCTGCTGGGATGCTGCAGCCTCCCAAGGTCTGGCTTGAATTTTTCCCTCTGAAGTAAGGAGTAGCGTTCCCTTTAACATAACAGCTTGGAATGCAGACCTGGAGAGAAGCTCCAGCTACCGCTGTGTTACAGTACCTAATGTTCCTGTACAGGAGGAGGTTGGCTGAAGTGTTTCCTATTTCCCACGTTCTTTTGCAGTTGTCAGCTTTGTTTTGTACAGAAGTGGCAGGCTGAGGTGGTGCTTCAGTGAGTTACAGCATGAAGAAGGATCACTTGGAATGGAAGCATTAAATATTTAAAATACTTCTTTTTGAGACATCAAGTAGTAAATAATTGTTCATAAGAGCATGCAATGCAGGGTAGTCTGACAAGGAGCAAAGACCTTCCTTCTGTCATGTCCCATGTATTGCAGTGTTTGAAACGAACTGTTAAAGTATTTACAATCATTCTGGAAAATGGGAGAACGCTATGGATGTGAATAATCATCTGAGACCTCTGCGGGACATTCCTGAAATACTGTTCAAATGACTAGGGAAATTATGGGATGCAGCAAAACACACAAACACTGCGTGCTCTTTAGTCAGGCTCACACAGTCAGTGGTTCACTACTATACTAAGTAAGGCATAATACAACAGGAACTTAGGCATTAAACATGATTTCTTCAAGTTTCTGAGCCTCAGATGTTCTTTACTGTTTTTTTGTTGTTGTTTTTTTGGCCCCCTTTGTTTTTCTATCTCCTCTTTCAGAGAAAGACTTCAGAGAACTAAAGTTTGAGGTCCGTTAAGGAATGTCTCTTAGTTAGACTGCTGTGTTAGCTAATTTACTGATACTACAGTCTAGAAGGTGAATTGCTCATAGCAAAGCAAATTATTATGGTGATGCGCATTAGGCTTTTGGGGTCTTGTTCGTGTTGCTTGCTTGTTGTGTTGTTCGGCCTCACTTGCTAGCACTGCTTACAGTGATGTAAAATGCTGTGCTATGGGAGGTTGTTGATCTGCATTCAGGACCTGGCTGGCCCATTTGCTCGGAATATGTGAAAATCATCAAAACTTTGTTTTTTTCCAGGCAAAATTTTGGCAAGAAAAATAAGCCTTGATGACAAATGTAGAAGAGTTAAGTATTTTTCCTTTAAATAAATAACATAACATAAATTCTTTAGAACCTCCTGAACCCATTATTTCCTGTCCCTATTTGTATTCTGTGGAAGAGAGACCTGTAAGTGTAAAAACAAGTATTTCAGGGTTTTATAACTTGCCTTTCTTGCATTATTGACTGGGCAGAATGTGGCTTTATTGGGGGAGATCATCAAATTAACTAAACGTGATATTTTGGAAAAAAATCTTTGTTTCAGAGAAGTAATGTGTTGATCCTGTCTAGTTAAATTCAGGGAAAGCACCTAGAACCATTCCTCCCATGAAGTCATTAATCCCAAACACCCATACCTTTAATGGCAAAATTCAGTGATGACCAAGGAGTTACAAGAGAAGGATACTAAAATGTGCTGAACTGGAGGGGGAATTATGAGGGGAGAGGGAGGTTACTGGTGGTGCTTTGCCGTGTAATGACATTAACAGAATCATTACCTGCTTCAGCAGCATCCGCAAAATATTGTAGATCTTATTTTGTTCTTGCTATAAGTCCCATGAGCAAAAATATAGAAATCAGCTTTCTTTCTTCCTTTGAAGACTCTTTCTGCGCTATGTAATAGTGAAATAGATCTCTGACACCCAGCAGTTAGCGTGTACCTTGAATTTTAGAATTTGATGGGGACAATGTAATATACATCTAGTGATTGGTTTATTAAAGGTACCTGTGTGAGGGCTATGTTATTTGCAGTGTAATCTTAAAGTTAGTCCTAGTATATGTACTCAAAACATCTCATTATTATTTTTGTCAGTTCCTCCAAATGTGACTTTGGAAGGGACAACATTTTAAAGTTTGTTCCAGAAAGCACTTTGAGAGATAGGGATGATTGAAAACAACTCTCCTGGATGGCACCTTGCTGTACTTCATAGATCATAACAGCTTTTATTCACCACTGTGATTGTTTTTTAAATTACTACCTGTGGATGAATACTTGAAAGAATTGCCCTGCTGGCTGCATATTTGGTTTGATTGGGGGCTATCTTGAAGTTGTCTTTAAATTACATGGGGTTCTTGATGATCCTAGCATTTTCTGATCTTCTTTCTTCTGCAGTTTTGTTTCATAGACTCTTGCAAGTTTAGGGAGAATAATAATTCTCTTTAATTTTTTTTCGTCTTAAAAAAAAAAGTCATTTTGAGCTAAATATTCAGAGATGCTTCTTTCAAAAATGATAAACGTGCTGTTTATTTTGCATTATTCTTCCCCCAAAGATGTAAATTTTGTAATGAATGATTATTTTACTAATAGTTGCTGATGGACTGGAAACTGTTTAATTTATACAAGATGTATTTGTCGCAGGGAGAACGCCAAGTGACATCCATGAGAGCGGTGTACAAAAGCGATGCTGCTTTAATACTTTATTAAAGTATCAGTATGGCAGTAATGTGCTACATGTTTTTCAGAGGTGGATGTTTCATTGGACTGTCACTAAAAAGGCAGAAGAAAAGAGAGGAAATGAATGTCACGAGACAAAGTGACAGTTGAAGTTAGCTGAAATATTTTGAATAAACAGCTTTTTTTTTTTTTTCCACAAAACTTGCAGTGTTGATAAGTCCGTATAAAATGTTACATTTTTCTGTGTTGATGAAAATTTTGTCAGGGAGCCCTTTTGGGAGCGTGAAAGGCTGGGAAGGTTTTATTGCTTGTTAGGCAGGGCGCTGCTCTGGAATGTGAAAGAATCAGATTCCAGTCCCCGGCTGGACTCGAGCGCCTTGGTGCTGTGGAAAAGCCATCTCCCTGCCCCTGATGAAGGGGACGGGGCAGGTACCTGAACACCCAGGTCCATTTCCTTCACGGCTGCAACCCGAGGCAACAGGGAAATCAGCCTCCGGTTCAGAAAACAGAGCATTGCAAACGTTTTTCTGGAGGGGAAAAGCAAACAGAGGAATAAAAAGAAACAATGCTGTAAAAATTCCTGTGAAACGTAATGGTTGTCCTCTCAATAGCAGTGAGGTGTGCCTATCACTGGAAATATTTAACCAGAGACAGTTCTCAATCTCCATAAATTCCTCTCCGATTTTTATCAACAGCCGTTTCCAGCTGCCGTGCCCCGTGTTCCCTGTTCCTGGTGCACGGCCTTCCTTTAGTCACTCAGGACATCACCCCAGCGAACGAGCAGAAGACAGGAGGGTGATGGAAAGAGGGGGCCGTAGCCCGCCCAGGTATATCACCCCGTCTGTGGGATGAATAAAAGGAGGTGAGGGTGACAGCAGCGGGGGAGAGTGACATTTTTTGTTGTGCTCAAGTCCACTGTCCGGCTGAGCGTGGCAACCTTAACAGCACAGCTTGGGCTGCTGGTGGCTGGCAGGGCAAGCATGACTTGCTCTGTACGGTTCTTGTTAGGTCGGCTCCTTGGGCCCTGCAGACAGGCTGAGCCAGGCCTTCCTTCTGCAGATCCCTAAAAACCGAGTTCACGAGATTCTAGCTGGGTTTTGGGCTACCTTTGCCCTTGGAAATTGCTTCCCCCTTTCTGCTTTCTTTTTCTGAGGTATTATAGCAGCTGGAGGAAGCAAGACAGAAGGAAACAAGGACACGAAGGTCAGCGTTGGGGTGTTTCAGTCCTTGTATTGTCTTAGCAGGGAGTTCGGTTTGTTATGGCAGGCTGCAGATATCCCCTGTACCTCAGCTGAGGGATTTCTGACCCTTCTCTGCCTCATTCTGTGTGCAGCAGCTGCAAACCATGCTCTGCAGGCCCTACTCTGTCCTGCTCTGCTCAGCTGACAGAGAGACTTAGCGGTCTTTCTGCCTAGATTGACTTTCACAGGAGCATCCCACCACATGGATCCCTTTGCCTGTGTCCTCACGGCCCGCAGCAATTACCCAGGCTTATCGAGAATACGGTCAGTCACAACACATCGCTGTTACCTGGGCCACCCGTGAAGGCCTTTGGTTACGGCCTAAGCATAGCGTGTGACGGTACCGTAAAGGCCCTTTGGGCATTAAACTTCCCAGTCAGGTTAGCGAGAGGCTTTGTCTTCTCAAAGCTTGCTGCAAGGATCCAAAAATGCCCCAGCCTGCTTCCTTCAGCTGGCACGGTGGATTACCATGCTCCATCAACTGGCCTAATTCTTCGGCTGCCAGTGAGGGTCACCAAGCACTGCTGCTTCCCTGCCTATCTCCCCGCGGCTGGTTGCAGAGGGACAGCAGGAAGAACAATCCGGACTCGGACAAATAAGAAGACAAACTGTTTGTTTCTTCACAAATCCTATCTGTCTCTGTTGCACGAGGCCATGCATTTCTTTTGTGGGCTCTGGTCAAGCGAAGCCTGGTGTCACTACCAAAAACCAAACGTGTTTTATGAAGGTTTTTGCAGGCAGAAGTCACTTCTGGACAGTGCTGATGCAGAAATGCTGATAAAGGCTGAAATCCTGTAATGTCAAGAAATTAACTGTGCTTTTACTCAGGCTGTGGTTCTTTGAAGCGATGTTGCTATTTATATAAGCTACGTAAACCAAATCGGAGACCTTGCTAAAATCCATTTATTGTTAATTTAAGTGCTAGAAACACAGTGACTTTAACACAGAGGAAGTAGTAAAGTGAAGGAGAAAAGAAATGCGATGGGCAAAATGAAACATTTCTTGTCTCTTTGGCCTGAAGCAGTGATGTCAGCAAAAAGGACAGAGCTTAGGCCCTTTCACCCGGACTTCAATAAAGAGCAGAGTTTTTCCACTATGTGACCAGTGTAAAAACTAATGACCACAGGATTTGGGGTTGAAAGAGGATAAAATTACCATATCCTGAAAAAGTGAGTGCAGAGCTATGCAAATCACCTTTAGGAAGGAATTTAACTGCTTTAGTTTATTGCAAACCCCTACTTTTCTTCCTTGATGTTTTTGCCTATAAAGTTCGGATCTTTACAGCATAGCACAAAAAGAGATGCTCAGTGTACTGACAACTGAAAGCATGAACAGCATGAACTGATCATCCCACAAGCGCATTAAAATGTTCAGAACTAAATGTGAAAGAATGGATTTTTCATTAAACAAGCATGCAGCACTGATGATTCCTCTTAACTTCTACCATTTCAAAGACTTGACAGAAGATCAAATCTCTCTTTTTATGGCTGATTTAAATCAATCATTGTTCTGTCCGGCAAAATTCCAAGCCCACATTTGAAAGCTCTTTTGAGAATTCTCCTTCCCCCACCCTAGGTTATATCTGCCAGATCAGGAAATTCCAGCTTCTTCTCTTAAACTTACTGTGGAATCCCCAGAGTCTGAAATGCAGAAAACAGATTTTTGCTGGACTGCAAATAATCACGATCCTCTTTTTCTTCCCTAACCTTTTCACATGCTTTCTAAAATAGAGCTTTAGCCACGCTGAGCGCTTGCAGATAAGCTAAAAAAGAATTGCACTGAGTGTCAGGAGTTTGGAAGTCTGTCCTCGTTTGGTCCAAGTCTGTGCTCGTACGCATTCTCTTTAAATGTTAATCTTCCTTGTATTTGTTTTAATTGCTTTACTTAATATACTGTAGAGCGTCGAAATGCATGCAGGCACTTAATGGCATTTTTAACAGATTAGAAGTTTGGCTCCTATTTAATTGCACTGCTCCCATTTTTAAGCTTTCCAATCCTTCTGGAAATTGTTTTAGATGACTGATGTTTGTAGGAGGAGAGTCAGAAGTCTAGCCTCCAAGCAGATACATTTTATTTTAAAAGCTTGAATGATACATGAAGTAATTTCCCAAAGGAACCTGAGGATATCATGTAGAATTGGAGGAAAAATAGTATCTCAAAGTATTAATATTTATGTTAAAGATTTTTCACAAAAGCAAGTGATGTAGATTGATTTATGAGAGATAGTATGAGACTTTCATTGAAAAGTTTAAAGAGATTACACAAGTAATTGGATAGTGGAGATTTGTATCTGGACTATCTCTTAAGAGCAATCTTCCCTGTTCAGTTTAAAAGAATAATAAATGGCAAATGGAGATGTAATGCTTATCTTGGCAAGGAGTGACTGCGTACTTCCAGCGTGTGAGCTATTGTTGAGGTTTTTCATTACTCAAACTGTGTAAAAACTTTACATCTAACACAATACTTAAGTGATTTTTATGGAGTAATCATTTAAAAATACAGTGCCTAAGAAATTCCAGAAGTCTGTGAAATCGCAGCTTTCCAGTCAGCTGAATTTACTGAAACATCGCTTATATGGCAACTTGCCTCTTCCAGTACAAAAGATATATACGGTGTGGGAGATTACTGTTTAATCAGTTGTTTATGCTTAGGTGGTGTTTTTCCATGAAAGTGCCTCTGCTCAGTGTTTGAGACAGTATTGTAGCTTTCAGTGTTGTTGGCAATTTTTGAAAACACTTCTTACTGGAGCCTCATTAAGGAACTAGTTTTGGCTTTAAAAATCAAAAAGCTAAAGCTTCTCACCGAAGGACAGAATGCTTCTTAGATTTGTTTTTGGCAAACATGATGGAAGTCAGGTAATGTGCCTTTGGTGTAGAAGGAGGCTGTATGTGGAGCATTTCCTTGGCTTGCTCTGGAAAGGTGGGTAGCATTCACAGGATTGGGCTCTTCTGGGATTTACCTGGCTTTGCTTTGAAATTCAAGTAGCCAGGAGATCAAGGTATTGCAATGAGTAGCCATTTTCCTAATTGCCCAAGCAATTCCAGTTCATAATACTGTGGAAATCAAATGCCATTCTCAGTCATTTCTTCCTTTTTTTTTTTTTCAACGCAGGACTTTGCAACCAGTTCCAGTTTGTTGTTAGCCCAAAAAAAATCTTCACCTACCAAAAGCGATCTCCTAACTTTCACCACATAAAGACTGCACACTGTAATTAAACACCTCTCCAGTTTTGCATGCTTCATCTTATCTGTTTTAATAGCTTCATCTGAGGGAGTGTTAGTAGCAGTCATGCATATTACAGCATTGCATGCAACCTCCACGAAGGAGCAGGGTTTCAGAGGCTGTCCCATGACTTGTCCGTACCAACCCAAACTGGGGCTGCGGTTGTTCCACCCTTTAATGTAGCATGGGCATTTGTACCAGTGGTGAACTGGTTAGGCAGCTGAACTGCTGTGGAAATTAATAATCAAATCTCTCCACTCTTGCTAGTTTATTTCTTTGATCTGGCTTGCTCTGGAGTCACATGCGTGTCAGCACGAGTGGAAGAGATGGGGCATGAACGTGGAGCTGGAAGTGGCAGGAGAGCAGAACCGTGAAAGCCAGGTTAGGGCTGACTGAAGTGGTAGGGAGCTTCAGTATTTGGCGTGGCATAGGCAAGCAACAAAAATTATTTTTCTTTAGGCAAGATATCTTACGGTGGGGTTTTTAAGCACCAAGACAAAGGCAGGCAGGCAGGAGTGAGTCTACTTGCCTATGTGGGTGCATGCTTTGGAGGTGTGGCGATAGCAAAGATTTAAAAACTACATGCAAAAAGCATGGCTAGCTGTGAGATCAGACCAAGGTACTTGGGCACCAGATCTCTGATAACATGTTCCACTGCCTGCTTGTCCTCATGGTGAGATTTTTTTTCCTTATATCCAGTCTGACCCTGCTGTTTCAGCTTCTGCCCGTTTGCTCTCATCCTCTCACCATGCCCACCCATGTAAAGTGTCTGACACAAGTGTCTAAAATCCCTCACAGGCTGCTGTTGGGTCACCCTGAGCACTCTGTTCTCGGGGCTGGAGAAACCCCAGTCCCTCACATTCAGCTCGCAGCCCACCACGACCCCAGGGCTGCAGAGCAGCTCCCCAGCTGGTCAGTCCCACACTGTAGCGTTGCAAGGGATTTTCCTTCTTGCATTCAGTATCTAGCAGTTATCCTCGCTGAATTTCTTACAGTTCCTTTTGGACCATTCCTAAGGCCTTCTGAATGGTGATCATATCCCTGATGGTGTTGATTGTTGTCCCCAGTTTGGTGTCATCTGCAAGTCTGATGAGATTGGACTCGGATGCCACGTCCAAATTGTGGATATAGACGTTACGCAGGACAGATCCCTGCAATGATTCACTTCTTCCAGGTAGACTACAACCCACTGACCACTAGCTCAAAAGAAGGCCAGCCTGGGCTGCAGGCTCCTCTTACAGGACTGGGACAGACGAAGAGAACTGGTACTGCGCTTCTGGTCAAAAAGCGGAGACTAGCTATGACTTCCTGCTTTCAAACCAAAGTGGAACATATTCCTGGAAACTTTGTATAAGAGGTAGTGCTGAATTAATTTGTAACATCAACTTCCCTAGAGGTGCTCAAGGCCAGGCTGGATGGGCCTTTGGGCAACCTGGTGTGGTGGGTGGGAGGTGTCCCTGTCCATGGCAGGGGTTGGAGCTGGGTGGGCTTTAAGGTCCCTTCCAACCCAAACCGTTCTGTGATTCCATGGCTAGGTTAGCATTTAGCTTTTACTGAAATCCAATATTGACCATGTATTATTTGCTACAAATGTGATTAATAACAGTCTAAGAAATGTGGATTTAAAGCAATATTTTTGTATTTAAAATAAAATGCTTTGTGTGACCAACTCAACAGAAGCTAAAAAAAAAAAAAGTGTCTTAGGAAAAACTCAATTGGTGTATTGACTCATAAACTATTAAATAACTAAATGCTTATTAAGTAAGAACACATTACAGGGACTTAAAAGATAACTTTTCCTATAAGTTTGCAGTTTCTCTGTAGTGTTTATAGTGAGGCAGTTCAAATAATCCTTTCTAACAGGGGTCCAGTTTGAGGTGTATGTGCAAGGTCAAAGTATTTTTTTTTTATTTTTTTAGTCCCAGTGGGGACAATTCTTGCCTTTAATCATTAAGATTTCTCCATTTTTTTTTGTTCCTTTACATTGCCAAAGAATGAAGATTGTACCACACTGTTTTAGCTATGCTAATATATTGGTAGCTATCTTGGATCAGGTATTAACTTCCCTTTGGTCATTAATACAGAGGTCAGCAGCTTCTGTGTATCTTTGTTGATTTTTTTGTTTGTTTTTGTTTTTCTTTAAGCTTACTTTAAGATAAGATACTGCATCTGACATGGTTTCTGTCCTTGGAATTCTAATTTCCAAAGCTAACAGCCTTAGGAAGTAAAGGAGTAATGGGTTTAATTCATCTGTCTGCATGTGCCAGAAGAGTGAATTCAGAACAAAAATTCCAATAACAAAGTGGTTGTGTGTGGATTTCATGTTTATTATCACTGTGGAGCTACTTTTTGCATTTTTGTAAAGTCTGTTTTTGAAAGCAATTACAGTTTTGACTTCAAAATCCTGTGGCAGTGGGGTTCAACTATGATTTTGTTGTACACGACTTTGTTTTGAACCTGCTCTTCTGTAATTTCTGTTTGTGCCTCCTTCTAGTGTGAGATACAGAGAATAATTGCTGCCTGTTCCCTTCCTTGAATGCAATATTTCTGCTCTGTAAGCAACTTTCAAGATGAGTAATTGTAATCTGTTCAGTTACATATGCATTTTATACCCTGATTGTTATTGCCCATTTTTTTCCATGTCTTCATCTGTGGTTTTATGTTATAGATGTGTGTGTGTGTGTGTGCAGGGCTGTCAGAGCTTAACGCTGTGTTAAAGTGTAATCACAGTAACTTTATAGAAATTATATGATGATATTTTCTGTTTGGTTTTATATTCTTTTCCTAGTAACTTGTAAATGAGCTGTTTGGCTTTTTGAATTCTGCTAAATATTAGGCTGATGCAAAACCATCTACGAGAAGCTGGATGCCTTCTTCAGCAGTATTGGCAAACACAGTTAATGTCTCTTGCTCCAATTAAAAGTGATTCAGTGATACAAGATCTCTTTGCTGATTTTTGTGTCTAACCTCTTTCCTTTTTTTTCCTTTTTTTTTTTTTCTTTTTTTTCCTCCCTATTTGGCATTTCTAAGTGTTAGCTTAAGCAATTAAATTTGAGAATGTGCAAAATAACCTCCTGCTGGTCTCCCCATCTTCTTTCCCCTTCTCACATACACTTTCACCTTGAAAGGCAGGATTGGTAAAACATTGCTTTTACCTACTCATGGGAGTATTATGAATATAGTTTTGATGTTTATACACTTGTTTGAAGAAATGATGGTAATTTACTCTGTGCTGGTAGGGACCACAGCCAGGGAATAGGTTTTAACATACTTGGTGATCTCTGAAGTAATTCCTTAACCTGGATTAGAATTATCTTTGTAAACCAGTGATGCAAACTGCTAACAAACTTGAAGGGAACGTTTCCACATGTAGGAAAGGTAGACAGCCCTGTTCCACTCTGGTAAGTAGAGCATTAGCTCTTCTGGCAGGTCCAGGTTGCCTTTTATAATGTCTCGCAGAATTCCTAAGCAATCTTTGCAAATTACTGCCTTGGAAGTATTTCCCCTGCTCTGAACAGCTGCGTGTGCCAAATATACTCAATAAAGAGGGAGAGAGGGGGTAGAGGAAAGGCTTCTAAGGGTTCTGTGTTTTTTTTTTTCCTTCCTTTTTTTTTTTTTTTTTTTTGAATTTTGCCTTTCTAGGAACTGAAAAGCATATCTGACCTTGAAAGATGTTTAGTCAGTTTGACACGAGAGGTAAAAGCTGGTTTCTTTCTTTATTAAGCGGAGAGCCATGCTGAAGTAAATTGAGTATATGTAGTACTCCTGCTAGTGAGTACTAGAAAGTTTGTTGCATTTGTTCAAGGTTTTGGTATAGCGGTTTTTCTTTCTTTCTTTTTTTTTTTTTTTTTTTTCCCTTTTTGAAGGCAGTTTCTGGGAGTGGGTGTGCGGGAAGGAAGTCAGAGCAGAACACTTGGATGTTTCCTGTTATATAATCGCTGCATATTTCCCATTCCTCAAATCGTATTGCTAGTGGGAATAAATTTCATCTAAAGCTTGAATTCAATTAATATTGTGAATAAAGAATGTAAAAACAGTAGAGGTGCTGAAGGAACTCTATTTTATTTAATGGAATACTATTTTGGATGTGTCTTGAAATATACAGAGGAAGGCAGTTTAATTTCTCTAAATGTATTGATAACTAGAATTAAGTTTTTATTATTAATTTTATTTATAAGTTTTATATATTAGCACCATTGGAAGATGGGGTTAAGTGTAGGCCAGGGCATATATCTGAAACCTTGTTGTAACTGTGATTTTAGAGTACACCTGGGTGACACCTCTGCACCATGTATTTGTAAGTTGTGTGATTAGATTTGTGAGAAGCAAGCACATTTGTCGCACTCCTTATTTGTTATTTCAGTCATGCAGTTTCACTCTTTGGTCAGGCTGTGCTGTCCAGGCTTCTCGGTCAGCTGCAGGGTCCCTCACTCTGCTCTCATGGATGTAAAGGTTTTCTAGAGGCTGGCTTCTGTGGAACCGTAGCTGAAATGATATAAGGCAGCTTTCTGAATCATTTGCACCAAAGGTTGTCAGACTTTTTTATGGTCTGTTAATACTAAGATGCAAACGTATTCCTCTCTCTTTCTTTGTAGTAGTGTGCTGCTTGCAGTTGTATAAAACCAGTGGTGTGTTTGTTCCTTTTGTGTGTAAACAATCGTTAGTCCATTTTAAAGACTGCTGCTACTCTTGTAGCATCTGGAAAGAGAGTTCACCAATGCCAGAGGTAGGCCAAGTGTCCTTGGTACTGTTAGAACTAGGGCAGACTTTTTGCAGCAGGAGCCACAGGGATACCGTCAAGTACCTAACGATTTCATGAGGTCTGCGGCAAAAATGGCTACAAACCAAGTGATTGGGTGAGAAGCTAGAAATACAGCCACGAAGAGCTCAGTATTGAGAATAATGGTTAGAGACGGTGTAGCCTCCCCTAGGGTGCAGTTTGTAGGTCTGTGTCTGAATTGCGGTGACCTTGGGCAGTTAACTCAAGTTCGCTCTTCCCTGCTCCTGGAATGATTGGTGTACTTGGCTGAAGTGCCTCGCGGTGCTGAAGTCGAATGTTTGTGAGGTTATTTGAGATGTTCAGATGGATGGGACTTTTCAAAAGGGCTTGTCACAGATTTAAGTTTCGTGCTACTGAAATTGGTAACACTCCCGCTGACTTCAGTGGGAGCAGAGTTAGGCGAAGGAGTGTGATAAATACCCTCTCCGTAAATCCAAAGGTTCCTTGTAGTGCAAGCATTCGTCTGCAAGAGGAGTGAAGGGGAGTTCACGGAACATTTTCAGGGTTATTTTCTGTAGAGCTCATTTGGACAAGCGTGTATATGAAATTACAGAAAGGAAGAAAGGGAAAGGTTAAGGAGAAGGAAGATCTGTTAATGCTGACATTACTGTCATGATTGTTTTCTGGTTTGGACTGTTTCTTCATTGAGTTTCTCTTTCCCAGACTTAATTTTCATGCTGCAGTAACGTCCTGTCTTTAACCCTCCTGTGGTTAGCTAACTGCCAGGAAGTGTGTTTTTGATACTTACTGCCTGACATACCCAAGCTGATAAATCATCCAAAATAGCAAAATAAAAGTTGTAATCCTTTATAATAAGTGCATCTGTCTTGATTTATTCAGATAAAGTATTTCAGCCTGCGGTCATTTTCCTCCCATTGTTTGTTATATCATGCTTTGGTTAAATGGTAAGCTTTTGGGGACAGATGTTGCTTGGTTTTGCTTACAGAAGCTCTTGCAGAGTTTGAATTTCACAAACCAATGCTTGACTTTTTTTTTTTTTTTTAACATGTATTTCTAAGGAAATGTCTTCCCATTGTAGAGAAATAGTTTGATAATATATGAAATGAGAAGTGAAGTGGGAGAAGCCAGGTGAAGGAAGCATTTCCAAGTCCAGTTTGCAGGTAGAGATTGTAGGATTGTTAACATTTAATCTAGCCGGAAAAATATCACAGTGCATATGGCCTCAGATTAAAACTAATAGCTAATTTTCTTAACAGGGCTCTTGACAGACAACACGGTTTCCTTCTATCAACGGTGTACAAGCACGTATACCACTAACCTATATCAACGCTGCACATAGCAGCCGTTTCATAATGTCACTGCATTCGAGCTTTCCAGGGGAAAAGCTCAAAGGTCGTATCGCTGGTTTATGGCTGTGGAATTATCCCTGCGCGAGGGTATGGTTATCAGACATTCCTGGCATTCCAGGTGTCTAATATTATAGTGCTTACATGCCAGCACAGGACCAACTGCCGCGTCAAAGAAAGACGCAGGAGAAAACATGTGTGGCATTACCCATTTCCACTCCTCCGCCCCCTGCTCCCCCACCCCATAGCCTTGCAAAATGTCCGCTTTGCATTGACCTTGGCAATGCTGAGGGGATAAACAAATCACCAGTAAAGTGATTTGATTGATTTTTTTTTTCCCCTACAAAATATTGCTCATTCTTTTTTTTTTTCCATTCTTTTTTTTTTTTATCTTCTACTGCTAAAACGATGTAGCAAAACGTATAGCTGTGTTCCCTGTGTTTGTTTTATTTTTTTTTCTTAGCTGATGGTTATTGTTAAGTAGAAAGCAAAAAGCGTTTATCATAATCAAAAGGAAAAGGAAACAAAAATCCATGCCAGCAGGCAGTTTGACCTGGTCCTGTGAGCAGTGGGTGTGGGTCCCTTCCTTCCCAAAAGCATTCTTCCCCTTCTGGGTCTGGGCCATTCAGTCTTTGGGCCTTTTCAGAAGCACCTGTGAAGGGACAGGGCGAGCTGACATCGAGCTAATATTAACCCCTTGAGCACTGGGAAGAGGCAGTTCAGCTCTGTTTCATTGCTGCTGTAATGGATGCTCTGGCCATCTGGAAGATGCACGTAGCATCTTATGGTAAGCTGGGCAGCAGCACGTTCCCTCTTACGTGCTTTCGTGTGTGCCTGTGTGAGGAGGACATCAGTTCCCTGGCTGTTTGGTGGTGGGTGTTTTTTTTTTCCATCCTTAACTTTTCTAATTTTGGGAATTTGGGGACGGGTAGGAAGTTTGAGCAATGAGGATATGCCTTTTTCAAAATAAAAGCACAGCAGTTCTTGTTCACAGACTGCAAGCACTGACGGTGATTCTATAGGACACCTGCGAAACAGTGAAGTGAGGTAGGGAGGGATCTTTTGGGAAAACTGCATTCCACCATATAAAGATTGTGATTTATATATTTCACAGCACTTTGGATTTGGTCTGGTTTGGTTTTATCCCTCCTAGGTTGCTTGGTGGGTGTCTTGGTTTTTAGTTTGGTTCACTACTTCTGCAGATTTTATTGGGCTTTCTAAGACAAAAACAAACAAATAAATAACCTCAAACCCACCTTTTTGTCTAAAGGGATAGCATTCATTCTGTAGTAGCTTTTCTTCAGTTATTTTTATTATCAGATTGTAATTTTCGAGACTTTATTTGCGCTGTTAAATTAAGTGGACTCATTCTTTGCAGATGTGAGTAGATACTTGTTTTAAAGAACTTGTTGCTCTCAGTGTGCTGTGCCTCCTATCTCTTAACTGCATAGGCTGCATTGTCCTATAGTGGTTCTCTTTATAATGGATATCTTATTGGAAACAAGGTGTTTGGTGTTTTTTTTTTGTTTTTTTTTTTTTTTTTGTTTGTTTTTTTAGAGTTTGTTTTTTGATATTATAGAAGTTCAGTAAAAGTGATGTGTAAACAAATTGAATTTAGGATTTTTTCTGGTGGTAGGTTTTCAGGTAGGTTAGTTGGCTTGTTTTCATCCTTTTCCTGGCAGTTGAGTGTTTCTTGATTGAATTGGGAAGAGTAGTTACTGGAAAACATTGCAGGAACGGAATACAGTTTCCTACAGCACTTAGTGCTCGTCTCCAAAGCCGTTGATGGTGAGGTACCAGCTTGTTTCTAAGCAGTAGGCACTGAACACTGAGCGGCTGTGTGCCATGGTACAGCGTACGGAACTGAGTTGGTCTTCAGGAAGGCCTTTTGGCAGTAACAGCCCACACAGATAATGGGCTGCCACGGCCATTTCACATGGTAGTGCTAATGTAACCGCGGCTCTGAAGGGCTCTCTAAATGAGAACTAAGAAAGACACCATTCAGCACACTGCCCTTTTCAGCAAAGCATTTCAAAACAGCCTTGAGTACTTTGCCTAAATTATAGAGAAGAAACCATTTATTCAGTACTCTAAAAAAGATTAAAAAAAAAAACAACAACAAAAACCTATGAGGAAGGAAAAAGATTGTTTAGTTTTTCTGATCTTTGTACGCTGCCTGAACACAATATTCTGTTGACCTGGGCTGCTGGCTAGCTAGACAAGAGTCTTTTAATGGAAACTCCATTTTTCTAAGCCTTACTTAGGTTCCCTCAAACATTTTTGCATGTCGTCTAGTCCTATCTACGCAAATCCATAACTGGCTTGTAATACGGGAGATGTCATTGTAAACCACTGTCAGAATGAATTCAAGCACTTTGCTCCAGTACTGAGCTTGTAAAACACTTGAGAGAGCTGTTACCCCAATAATACATCCCCAGATATTGTCCAGCCGTTGCTGCAAGGTGGTGAACTCACATATTCATGTCTCTTAGTATAAGCACTTACCTGTGTGTGTTGTGTCCATTTTTATTTACCAAAAAAACCTCTAAAACACACAAAAAAATACATTTCTTTAGGGCCTACTTGCTGTCATAAGTATTTGGGAGTTTAAAGGAATTATAAGATAGAAATTGCAAGCTATTAAAAATGGTACTGTACCTGTATGGTGTTTTGAAAACGAGAGTCATCTCCCAATTATCGCAGGTTTCCATTCTTTGTATACAAATTTGACTGTTTGACTCATCCTTGTATTATCTAGGAACAAAAGGATCTGAGATCTGGAAAATGAGCGAAAATGTTCAGTGTATGCCAGAAATACCTGCTGATGGAATTAGTAAGTCTTTTTCAGCTAAATGCACACAACTGCCCTGTGACTTTATTCTCTGCAGTTAATTTGAGTATGCAGCTGTGGTACAAGCAAAGACAAAGGCATGGTGGTGCTCTCAAGGTACTGCTGGCAGCTACGTGTACAGGTGAGGTGTGAGGCTAGGAACCTTTATGTGCCTATACTGATGTATGCATGCAGCTGTAACACTGAACAGGCTAATGGTGCACATGCTGTGGTGGCTGTAGGCATAAATCAGCATTATCTGGTATTACTGAGAGCTTTTCATAATGAAAGAATGGGATGGCATTTAGTTTGAACTATTCTTATTAATTCTGTATTGGTGTAGAAAAGGTAACGTGTATGTTAATGTCCACTGAAAAATGATTGTATAAATCTCGTGAGCAAGACAAACAAGACTCTTGACCCTCTGATATTTAAGGACTATAATAAAACAGGGGCTGCCAGCATGCTAGCCCGTGTTCAACGCATTCTTGTGTCATGCTGATGTTCGCTGAATTACTCTTTCAAAATAATACCTGTAATGAACTAGTGGTTTATCTTAATAACACCCTTGTTAAAAGAGAATGTACCTAAGCGATACAGAGTTTGTACATAACGTCTTGGCCTGATATCTGAATGGGAGGGACTGCTGTGTTAAGAACACGGTGTTTAGAAACTGAAATCCTGTCAACAGAACCATGAATGAGATTTGGGAGAGAGAAATTGTGGAGCAGTGTTGGCTAGTTTGTAGACATGAATGATCAAAGAAAATAGTGAAAAGAGTGGTTTATGAGCATGCAAATTCTGCCACTTTCTGCAGGTAAACGGTCCAGTTACCACTTCTTAAAGTTAGGGAGCTGACAACAGAAAGTAAGCTTGTTTTGTTGCAGCTTCAGCCAGTAATTTGTAGAAGAGAAAATTGTCTTCCTGATGTAATATAGCGTTGCTGTCAGTGGGTACAGACCTCAGCCGTAGTAAGCCTCAGTGCTCCCTTCCTAACCCTATCATGGAGATACAGTGTGGTCTCCTGCAGTGCTGTATGCAGTCTGCTACCTGGACAGTACTGGTAAGTATTCGTCCTACTTAAATTTAGTCACCTTGCTTTGGGTCAGGAGCCTCACATTTAGATGATTTCCACAGCCAGGTAGAAAAAGAGGGAAACCTTCAGAGTGTTATTCATCCTCGGTCTAAGTAGATGTGCTGAATTAGTCTCCATAGGGAATGTAAATGAGTAATTCAGGTTAGATAACGAACTCTTAAAGTTGATGGGATGAATTGCACCCATGAGTTTTATATAAGAAATCCATCTTGGGTGCCTGAAGTGAGTAAAATCCATGTCTGGCAGCATATTTGGAATGGGAATAGAAGATAGGTTTATAGATCTTTTGAATTCATAATGGTTGTAGCGTTAGAAAGCTGGGTAAGAGTTTAATTGATTTTAACTTTTAATTTTAACAATTGATGTAACTTGAGCGCTAAATTAGGAGTTCTGGTACAGAATTTGAACACTCCTCTTTCTCTATACATTCCTTTGCCTGATGAGTTCATTTAAATATTTACATTTGAGCTACTGCATGAAAATAAGAATGGAATATTTTCAGTTGTGTTTTTGCGAAATAAGTAAGAAAGTAACTGACGTTGATCATATATGCTTGTATTCTGTGTCCTTGTGCTGGACTGGAAGTATTTGCGGTGATGTTAACCACTGTATTGTGTGGCTGGTAGGTCACCTGTACACCCTTTTGTAAGTTAAGTGAGGCAGGTTCCAGGTAAGTGTGCGTGTGTCATTCCATCTTTGGGGTTCTTCGGTTATGTTTTAATAGATGTACCTTAAAGTTTTGTCTTCTCGGTTCATAGAGTGGAGAAGAGTTGTGTTTTTCAGAAGAGTTGGTAATCTCTTTTAAAAAGAAAGTAATAGAGAGTCCTGCATTGTAAGAGAAATGTGCAATGTACATCGTTATATAGCAGTCGGTGTACAAGAATGAATGGGTATGAAATTTAATCTGTGTAACACTTCAGATAAGTGTCATGCTAGATCTTGCTGCAAGGCAAAGCACGTGAGGGCATTTTGGGTAGGGGATAATTGGGATTTGAAGAAAGTTTTCAAATGCATGTTGAAATTGCTACAGAAGTTGAGCATTGACCCTAGTTATAATTGAATTCAAACCTCCGAGTCTTGACTGTAGGTCAAGCATTGCACAACAAAGGAGGTATTCTTGGAAGTCATTTTGAAAGAGATTAGGATGAACCTGTTCATAGTTCTCGGGCATCTTTTATGCACCTCTTACCAACCTGCATTTTTCTCCTTTCTAACTGAGGAAGAGAAGAGTCTTGGATTTGTTTCTTTTTTGTCATCCTCCTTCAGTTTTCTGAGATGTGCCTTCTTACTTTTCTCTCTTCCCCTCATGCTTTATCACATTTATTATAAATTGCATTGCATCAGTCTAAGCAAAACATCTCAAGCTTTACTCATGTAGTCCTTGCTTATATGGGTAACATCAGCACTTGAAATATGCTAAGGAAGTTAGATGAATTTAGAAGGGAGCAAAGACCAAATTCTGGAGTTTCCTGTTGATAAAGTAGAGTCCTAATCATAATATGTGTAATTTCTGCTTCAGTGTTGTGACTTCATCCTGAAGAGATTTTGGAGAGAAATGAAGTCAGAGAAGGGATGCAGCAGAATGCATTATTCTTGTATTGAATAATGCATGGAAATGTTTTTGTGCATACACATACACATACCCTTTTGAAGAATATGCACACTGATCATCAAGGAAGTGTGAAATACCATGGGTTGCCTGTATCCTGACAGAAAGGCAGCATTTACTGCTGCATGTAGTAAATTTCTCTTTTTTTTTTTTTTTTTTTTGTGGCTTTCCTAGGAACAGAATCAGAATCACAGAATCACAGAATCACAGAATTTCTAGGTTGGAAGAGACCTCAAGATCATCGAGTCCAACCTCTAACCTAACACTAACAGTCCCCACTAAACCATATCCCTAAGCTCTACATCTAAACGTCTTTTGAAGACTTCCAGGGATGGTGACTCCACCACCTCCCTGGGCAGCCTGTTCCAATGCCTCACAACCCTTTCAGTAAAGAAGCTCTTCCTAACATCTAACCTAAAACTCCCCTGGTGCAACTTTAGCCCATTCCCCCTCGTCCTGTCACCAGGCACGTGGGAGAACAGACCAACCCCCACCTCTCTACAGCCTCCTTTAAGGTATCTGTAGAGAGCGATAAGGTCGCCCCTGAGCCTCCTCTTCTCCAGGCTGAACAAGCCCAGCTCCTTCAGCCGCTCCTCGTAGGACTTGTTCTCCAGGCCCCTCACCAGCTTCGTCACCCTTCTTTGGACCCGCTCAAGCACCTCGATGTCCTTCTTGGGTGCATACCACAAGAACAGGCACTTCTTGTGGTACGCACCCGCTGCTTGTTCTCTCGGTCCTTGGAGCACTCTTCAAAACATAGGCCGAAATGGCAGCATTGCGGTAGCATGGGATTGAGTAGAAAAAAATTGCTATTTATGAGTTTAAGGTTAATGAATTAGACTTCATTTGGACAGAACTCTAAAAAGGATCAATAAATAAATAAAAATATTGTCCATAGGTGGGAATACTCGAGTTTAATGAATATGCATTTAAAAAACCTTCTGTTAACTGATTCAGCTTCACAGTACACTAACTGTGGACTTTAAGTCATCCTTTTCTGAGTATTGGCATTCTTTCAGGAACATGTAAATTGATAACCACAAACCGAAGTATTGCAAACTACTACCTTGGAATATCAGTGCCCTGAGACGCAGCACTTAATCCTCTATTATGGTGCAATAAACCTCATTTTTCTTGGGTCATGGTTAATGAATGTAATGGCAGTCCGTCCATCAGCTGTTATTATGTCACAGATAATGATCTTCATGCAGGCAAAATTCCTGCAGCCCCTGCTCTCAGGTATTATTTCCTTCCCAGTTACATCTCATAACTACCTCGTAACTCTTTGCTTTCAACTTCTGTCTTCCAGATTTTCTCTTGCATTTTATTTGTCTTCATGTCATATTAATCTCATCCATTTGCCATATGTATTTTGAAAGTAAATAGTATTTATATGGGGACAGTTTTGAGGGCTTGAACCAGCCCCCTATCTCCTTGTGCTGATGGCTGCTTCATCATGAAAAGTGTCTGGCTCAAAAATGTTGTGCTATTAAAAGACTCTGGAACAAACGAGAGAGCCACAGGGATGTAACACTCTTAGATAGTTATGATCTTGTTATGTACAAACCTGCCCAAGTTTTAAAAACGTACTCAGGAGCAGTTCTAATGTAGTTTGGATGTCACAGCTGTGATGGCCAAGCATGATCCCGAAGAACAGAATCTGTCTGGCACTATCTGGACTTTGCTGCCTCTGCCTCCCCCTTCTTTTCTTTGAGGTCTACAGTGGGTCACTTGAGTAGTATTTTTCCACAGTTGTTTTTTTTTTTTTGTTTTTTGTTTTCGTTTTTAATCACATTAATTTATGGAGAGTGGGAAGAGACGGTAGCTGCTATTCATTCTCACGGTGTCTGATTTCTGAAAGGTGATAACACCTGGGCACTACATCCATATGGCCAGAGTGGTCCGTGCAGCTCCAAACTGCAGAATGAGCTCTAACAATAAGAAGTCAGTATTTGATTAAAAATAAAATTGGCGAGGAGTGCAGATGAAAAGCCAGGATATTACTGGGAATATATCCTTCCTGTAGAGGTGGTTTAGAAGTCACAACTTCTGATTGTTGCTAGCTGTGTTGTGTGTCTTTGGTGAAAGTATTAAATGCTTGTACAGAGTTTTAAGTGAATTTATTAGAAAGACCATCTGTGCATGTTTATGCAAGTTTGCTATGATCCCCACTCTGCGATATTGTGCTTCAAATATTTGTACTCCTTAAATCAAAATGCAAATCTTGCAGTTCAATGCTATAACATTAAAGCTAAGGATGAAGCTGATTATTTATTTATTTATTTATTTTCAGTGTAAGAAATGTTTTATGAAAATCCACATCTGTAATGCAATTCGAGGCAGGACTTTCTTCGCAGCATGCTGCTCCCTCGTAGCTGGCACAGGTCCACGCGACTAACCGGCCGCGCTGAAGGGCTCTTGCTTTCATGCCATTGATGTTTCCTCTGAGTAGCGGCCTGGGAACTCTTTATCACAGGTACCCGGTGTTCAGTCCGCTGCATGCTGTGGACAGCCTGACTGAAGCTGCGATTGTATTATCCCAGCTTTCAAAGGCTTCTCCTGCTTTCCTAAGATCCCTCTCTTTCTGTCTAGCTGTTGCTATTTGCAAACAAGGCAGTAAGCTCTGCTGTGATGCTGGTAACCGCTAATGGTAGCGCTTGGGCAGGCGCACTTGATCTGGCAGGGCAGCTGGTGACCCCAGCAGCTTGCAGCTTTTTCTTGTAGAAGAGTTGCTCCTGGACTGTGGCAAGGCAGAATGCGGTGGGTTACGACAGCGAAGAAGGAAAACAGGTACTACAGAAGCTACGTCTTTTCACAGTGCTGTGAAAAGTGGCAGTGGCTGGCCATTCTTGTGGATAACCTCTCCTAATAAACTTCTCTCACTGCTCCCTTGTGCTGTTTATAGTCTGTATTTTATACCTTAGTGATCCAGATGTAATTTCACATTGGCGTTTTCACCTTAGTTTTGTCATAGTTTTCAGTGTGTTTAGTGGTTTTGCACAGCAGTTTGTAAGTGGCAATAAATTAGCAAACTTGCTTTGTGTTTGCTTTCTTTTGTTTGTCAAAATTAAGTATCAGTGACTCTCATGGGATTACATTTTAAACTTTAGAGAAATACAAGAACATAGATCCATGTTTGCAATTTAAGAAAAAAAAAAATCTGTCTACTCTGCAGAAATTTTGAAGCATTAGAGCTTGGTTATTTGTAATTTCTACAACCCTAATTTGCAGGAACAAAGTATTGCCCTACTTTAAGAATTGATAGGTCAAATCCATCAATAATTTTTTCTGTGGGACAATAGTTTTGAAATCAAAACTATGCTCAGATACATGAAGAACTTAGTTCAGTAGCTTTTTAAAGTATTTTCTCTGTAGTGTTTTCTGCACCAAAAAGCCCTTTCATTTCGTAGCAGGTAAAACATGCCAATCTTCTCTCTGCCATTCCTCACAAAAAATGTTGATAAACTGGTTTCTTTTGGAAAATTTGGAAATTTGCAAATAATTATTAAAAAAATACTAACCCCAAAAAACCCAATGTGAATTAGATGGTTAACTTTTTATTTATTTGGAATTTTCATGATGAGATGAAAGCTTCGGTGAGCAAAGGATATGATACTTGTGTGTCCCACAAACTGTGCTTGGTAATCCTAGTGTCAGGATTTTTATTTTAAATTCTGAGTATGTACTAACGTTACAGTGATAATCTTAAATCTTTTGTTTTTCCTATTAAATATATCAGTAAGTGACATGGCTGTGGATTTATCAACAGGAAACTCAATAGTTATTTCTTTCCCCTAAACCATCAATAACATGATGATGCAAAGCTTTGCTCAGCCTCTGTTGGAAAAAAATGCATGTATTATTGTTACCAAACTATTTCTTGTTGCAAATAGGTTATTAAAATGAAAAACTTTAATTATCTATCATCCTAAAAAAGATCCAGGTGAACATCTGAATGTCCATCGAATGTTACTTATAAAATGTCTATTCTGTGCACTCCTCCTCCAAACTGCTGCTAATTTTGTTCAAGTACATGGGTTGGTTAAGTGCTGCTAGAAGTATCTTAGATGGTTATATTTTCTTTTCTGTGTTTTCTGGCTACAGTTGTTAGAAAAGATGACCTTGAAATCCAGTGTTGTCATCACAGTCTCAAGGTTGAAGGGTCCAGTTCTTCTGAGGACAAATTGCGATGTAGATTGTTCTTTTACAACCTGGTGGTTGTTGTTTAATTTTGAACTGTCAAATGTGAAAGATGTTGCAATGAATTTCTCACTTGAGTACCTGTACTGGAAAATGTTTGCAATAATTTATGTTATGTTCTTGGAGTTAATGAATTCATAAGGATGGAGTAGGGGGAAAAGAATCAAGAGCCTAAACTGTAAGGGGGGGTTGAAGGATAACTCTCCTTACTCCGTATTGTCATTCTTTAGCTTTTGTCACAATAGGAATTCATACAAATAGCAAACATATGTAGGGAAGAGAGAGAAGCTATACCTTGAACTTGTTTTTTTATTTATAGGTTAACAAAACCCTTGTCGTTTGCGGATTGTGTTGGGGATGAACTGCCATGGGGATGGGAAGCTGCATATGATCCTCAGATTGGTGTGTACTATATCGATCACATCAACCGTAAGTATTTTTCAGTTTGCCATATTGATTTTATAAGAAGGCTTATCACAATTAGACTTTCCTGAGAAGCTCCTGAAGTGTAACTAGGAGTAGGAAAAGATTTCTTATATGGTGGTTGTACCCTGCTGGGCAGCCAAACTCTACCACAGCCAGTTTCTCAAAGGGAAAGGGGTACAGAATGAAGCCATCAGGAGCTGGCTTTTATCTGACATAAGGCAGCTTCTGGACTTGTCTCACAGAGGCCAGCCCTGCAGCCCCCCTGCTACAAAAATCTTGCCACATAAACCCAATACAGGATTGTAGTTACAGTAATGATACAACATGTTCAATAATCAAATTATCACATTGCTATGCCTGGTTTGGGAATGGTTGCAAGAGTACTGACAGTTATTCACAATTATTCACTCTTTATCATTTTCTGTGGAAGAAGTCCATGTAATGTATGGTAAGTAAAGATGGTTTACATCTGTTGGTACCTGTAAAGTGTAGGATGTTGGATGGCTATTACATATTCAGCAATGCACACTGGTGGGTGTGAGTATAGTCAGACATGAGTAACCAAAAACTGGCTTCAGTCAGACTACTGAAAGGAGCTATGTAGAACAGGCAGTATGGAGTGTGGGGGGTAATTTGCAGTTTGTATGTGTGGTCTGACACATGTACTGTAGTTTTAATAATGTTGTAGAATACAGTTCAAGCTATAAATAATGCTGTATCTTGTAATAATTGGAAAGGGAATGGGGATCAAAATGCTAGGGAAAAATTGACCTTTGGTGTATCGTTATTGGCTTCAGAAGGCTTACAAGCAAATCTGTTGCGGAATGACTACATCTACTTCTACATATACTTTTCATTGCATAGGAACTATAGCTAAAGCATACAAAACTACAGCAAAAAAATTTGAAATGCAATCCATGTTAGACTTAGACAAATGAATACATTACTGAAAGCATTTCTGTCTTCTTTTTGTCTTCATTAGTCCATCCTAATTGATACCTTTCTCTCTTTTCTTAGAAATGCTCTTTTATAACATAATAGAAAGGATTCAATTTAAAATACCTGAATGTAAGTGCGTGTGTATGTGCTAGCAGTGCTGTGTACTTAAAAAATAGTAAGGTGCCTGTGCCTGTGGTGGTTTTACCCTGCTGAGCTCCACTGCAGCTGATCTCTCACTTCCCCTCCTCAAAGGAAAAAGGGGAGAAAATACAATGGAAAGGGTTCAAGGGTTGAGATAAGGAAAGGGAGATTGCTCACCAGTTACCATCATGGGCAAAACAAGCTCACTGTAGGGAGATTAATAAAATTTATTGCGTATCACTAGCGGACTAGCACGGTGAGAAACTAAAAGCAAACTAAAAACACCTTCCCCCATCCACCCTCCTCTATGTCCTCCCCCTGAGTGGCACACAGGAATGGGGAATGGGGGCAGTGATCAGTCCCTGCGGCTTCATTTGCACCACTCCATGGTCCCTCCCTGCCCCTGCTCCCTGTGGGGTTCCTCCCAGGGATGCCGTCCTTCCCAAACTGAGCCTGCGGGGGCTGCCCACAGGCAGCAGCTCCTCAAGAACTGCTCCCACATGGTTCCGTACCATGGGGTCCATCCCCCAGGAGCAACCTGCTCCATGTGGGACCCATGGGCTGCAGGGGGACAGCCTGCTCCACCAGGGGCCTCTCCACAGGCCACAGGGGAACTGCTGCTGCGTGCCTGGAGCACCTCCTGCCCTCCTGCTGCACTGACCTGGAGGTCTGCAGGGCTGTCTCTTAGATTTTCTTGCTCTCCCAGCTGCTGTTGCACAGCAGTTTTTTCCCCTTTCTTAGCTCTGCTGTCCCAGAAGCCCAACCAGCGTCGCTCCTTGGCTTGGCTGTGGTCAGCGGCAGGTCCCTTTTGGAGCTGGATCTGATCTGACATGGGGTAGCTGCTGGGCTTTGCTCACAGAGGCCACCTCTGCAGCCCTCTGCTACCAAACCCTTACCATGTAAACCCAAGACTTTACATTAACAGACACAACTGCACAAGGTCAGTAGGTAGGGCAGAGGTGGTGAGAGGTTGTCTTCAGAAACAGCCTCCTCTTCAGCTTTCACCCAGTGGCATCTCAGATGCACGTGCAAGTGAATCAAGCCCAAGATGTCTAAACTGCTACTGTAGTCAATAGCTATGTAGTTAGTATAGCCGGTATAAAGAACAGTGCGATCTAAATGACTGCTTGGGTGTTTGCTTTGATGTTGAGCTGATCTAAGCTCCTTTGGTTGGTTTGAACTGGAGATCTGATAAATAGAATGGGGCATTAGACATCTGCTATGCTTGTTGAACACCTGCAGGTAGACCTCTAATCATAATCTCGAACTGAATCCCATCCAGTATCCTCGTTTGGGGTTTTATAGTCCTATTTTATCGGAATAACAATGAGAGACCACTGATCTTACATGTATTAAACATTTCTGAACTTAAATAAATAAATGAGGACATACTTGACTGAATTTAGAAGATGAAAAAAGAAAAGGATTTGCTTCTGAATCCAAATGCTATTACAAGATGAAACTTGTCTTATTATAAAACTTAGGCTGTAAAGCAGGTAATCAACGTTTTGGGGTGCTCAGAAAGTGCTTTCAGATCACTGCTCTGATAATCATGCTCTTTTATTCTATACATGTTCAAAATATTTAATCACCTCTAAAAATGTCAGTCTTACAGGGATTTTTTGTTTGTTTTTTTTTTGTTTTAGAAATGAGTGGTTTTAGATTTTTTTTTTTGTCTGTTTAAATGCTATTTCTGTGCATTGACTGTGAATTCTTGAGTGTTATAAGTTTCTCATGGGTTAAAGTTCTGTTTCACACATGTAAAGAGTTGAGGCCTGGACAGCATTGTCTTGGAGTTATGTTGAAAATAGTAATATGCCACAAACAGTAATGCTTTCACATAAGAGAGAAGAATCGTGTATGTATATCCATCTGAATATGGTCATCTTTCTGAGGCTCAAAGAAACAAGTGTGATTAGCTGGGTTTCTTTATATTAATATATATGATGGATGACAGTGGTGTAGTTTGGACCGTGGTGTGGTTAAACTGTTTTCCATCCAGTGTTTGGCAGAGTATTTGGTTCCTGTTTTATTAATTCAGGTTCATTTATAGCAATTTTGGTGAAAATTATTGTTTTGTAAAACAAAACTGTTTTATTTTTGTGCACTGTATTTTTTTATTTTTGTGCACTGTATTTTGCAATGTTTGGGTGAGGATTACTCAAATTGCTGGGCAGTAAGCTGCCTCAGGGTCTTCTAAGCGGTTCTAATGTGCCAAATGTGGACATTTAAACTTTTACTTCATCTTAGTGGAGTGCAACATACTGTTTTGATAATATTGACATCTCTAGTATGGAGCTCCTGCTTACTGCTTTATTAATGTAATAATTCAGATGTGTTGGATATGCTTTGTGGTTTTGAACCGGTAAAATTGTGTGTCAGGCCAGTGGATATGTTAGAAGACTCTCCTTCTTTTAACTGTATCAATTCCCACTTTGTTAATTCCTTTAGTGGACAAAGAAACTAAGTGAGGGAGAAAAACAAACTGCGTCCACTGCTAGGAAGAGGACCAAATGGGCAGATGTATGTTTCAGGTTGTCCACAGAAGTTGGAGCAACAGTAGTAAAACTGGCCAATCTTGTTAGGTTTCCTCAATCAAAACCATTAAACCATGAGCAGCAGGATGGATCTTAGCGCAAAAAAAAAAAAAAAAAAAGTAATTTCAGAAGGTTTGACTTCTGGTTGTTCCCTCCTCTTTTGTTAAAAACTTAAGGTTGAAAGTTTCAATGGTGGAATTTCCATTAGTGCACATTGCTAGACTTAGTCTCATCTTTTTGAAGATGGATAGAGCCAAAAGTCCCGTTGATTTCAAGAAAGAAGTACTAGGCTGGAATTTGCAATGTTATAAAAAAATTCTGCCAAATTTATATAATGAAAGATTAAATTCTTCAAATATTCATATCAATAGATCTTAAAATAAAACCTTGTAAATATTTTCCCCAGCTGTGTAATTACCTGTCCTAGTCCTTTACCTTCCCTTCTCCCATACAAACCCAAGAAAACCCTTAATTGCCAGTGGTAACTCAATTTCTCCTCCAAAGAGGGGTAAGAGTTGGCTGTGAGCAGTCTGCGATTGTAAACACTCCTTCAAACTTGAGGAACTGCGCATTTGGTGTCAATATGTTTAAGTATAATTTGGTTTTATTATCATCACACATTTTGTGTATTTTTATATATTTCCGTGGAGTTCTTTTCAAATACAATTTTCTTCTAGCTCTTCGTGATTGCCTTAGAGCTTTCTCATGATCCTCTCTGATGATGTAACCCACTTTGAGAAACACTGACTGAGGTCATTACTTTATGAATATATTACCCCAATTAGGAGTCTTAATGTGATACTTCCAGCCTCAAGGGAGGCCAGATTACAGGCCATCTGTCACGGCAGAACATGCTTGCATATGATGTGGGTAGCTAATACCGTAAGAAACTAAATGCTTAACCTGTGGTTCAGTAGCACCCTTTGTTAGAGGGCTGACTGAAGGGATATAATCTGGTGATCAGGGTCTGAGGAGTTCCTTTTGCACAGGATCCTTCTTGCTGTGGTTTGGGAGAGTTCAAAGATTTTTTTATCTTGTGCTGTTCACACTTAAAATTTTTGTTACCCATGTGTATTTGTATTCAGCCACTTTAGATGTCTAATTTGCTAACATTCACTAATTTTGCTAAATAATATGGTTAGGAACTCACAGCAATACAAAAAATAACCCCAACCTATTATTCTGCTTAATTTCATATATCTGCAAGCAAAGATGTCACTTCCACATTTTTCCAGTTTTTTTTTTCCCTGCAGGTTTTCCAACATCAGACTTCAAGTGGCTAAGGTGCGAACGTTTGTGCTCATAAAGATTGGATTTGCAAACACTTTTAAGCTGATAGAATCTCTGAAAGAATTGGTCCGGCTCTATTGTTACCTCTGGCCTTTTGTTCTGCCCCTGCAGTGTTTTTGCTTATACTGGCATGAATATTAGCATGGCCAGACAGTGAATCAGATCAGGGAGCTGATTCGAGTTGAAACTAATCTGGCACGGCGAAAAAAAAAGTTGCTGTTTGTTCTCCTTTCCACACCCCTGTTTATGCAAGGGAGGGAAGGTGACCCGGGAATATGAATGAACGTTCAGGTAGATGAGACGGGACAGCAGTTTCTTGCAGTAGCACTGGTTAAAGGCATTTTGAAACTACACCCCTGAACTTTCATCTGGTCTGTGCCCCATATGGGCTTGCCAGGAAGTAGTTTTGACTCCGAGGCTGTGCTATCCAGGTGCAGTTCTTAAATGGTGGTGCCAGCTGCAGTAATCGTTGCTTACTCTGGTTCCTGCCCCACGTTGTGTCAGTGTGACCGTGTAGGGAGCAAGGACGATGGGTGAGCATTCTGCTTCCTGAGGTGTGTGAGTTGTCACCCCCCTCCTCCACTTCCTTCCCCACTGCTGCTCAGCTTTTCTGACCTGGATCGCTGCCTCGGATGTGTGTACACCAACAGCTGCAGAAAGGTGGCGGTGGGAGAAGGGTAGGGTGGGAGTCCTTACATCTGGTGGAACTGGCTCACGCGTGGGAAATGGTTTGCGAAAGGGAACTCAAGTTTAAGGATGGCCACCGCCACGGACATTCACCCTGTAGACATGCTTGTCTACAGATTTTAGGTGCAGGAGTATATGGGCCTGTGGGAAATGAGAACTTCATTGAAATGAGTGAATTAGATTTAACTATATTGTTCCTCTTTTCTTCAATAAGTGAAGTTAGGAAGTTGAGTCAACATATTTATATGTAGGGGTTTTTTTCCCTATTTCATCTGCAGATAGCATCAGTTAGGAACTCTGTATTCGGCACAAAGAGGGAGGGATCGCTAAGAAACAATAACTGTTTGCACACTTCTAGGTTTCTTAGCACTTAGTGGTTGGCCAAGTATCTAAATATCTTCTACTTCAAGTAGTGTGCTTTAGTCAGTTGGGATACAAAACAAAAGCCTAAAGTTTCAAGTAACACAGAGGTGAAATAGATAGGTAGCAGACCTGTTGTTATGAACGTCTTCATTACCATACTGTGTAAATAACACGTATGTACTTCCAAAATGATGGGCAGGGTTGTTGTGTTTTGTAATTCATTGGTGAAAATTGATGCTATGCAGATTTATACTTGGACTTTATTACTCAAATTTTGTGGATTCCCATTGCTATAAGCCACGTTTTTTAGACCCTAGCTTTTTTCAGCAATTTCTACTTTGGGCTTAAATAAACAAATAGTAAATGTGTCATTTAGTATGACAGCGATTTGGGCTTTTTGTTGACGTCATACAGTGTTAAGCAACAGTTGCTGTAATTGATAGCAAGTTGAGAGAGCTGTGTTTTTTTGCTGTGTGGGTTCTTTTTTTTTTTTCAGTTCTAGAAGTGTGGTCATCACAGTTTAGCAATTGTTCAAAGTTTTTTCAACTTTTCCAGTTAACTAGAGAGTTCAACTTTATTAAAAATGCTTAGAATCACATTTTAGGAAGTTTCACAGTAGGTTTTTGTTTGTTTGTTTTGAGAAAGGTAATTACAGTAAATTAACTTTTGTTTTATCATGCCTGAACTGATGAACTTCAGTGGGTTTGTGGTTTTGGTGGAAGGAAGGGTGATAACTGAAATCCTTGCACGGATCTTTGTGATCATCAAGATTGCGCTTGAGCTGTAAACTTCCAGATTCATTTTACAGAGTCTGTGTCTCCTTGTGGTGAGGAGACATTTGTTTCTGGATGGGTCTAAATAACAGATCTCAGTATCTAAAGACAAGCAAAAGAAAAAAAAAAAAAAAAAAAAAGAGAGAGAGAGAGAGAAGTATAGATACACAGGGATGACAGAAATTTTATTTTCCTCAACATTGCTAAAGATATGAATGTACTATTCGCACTTAATATAATCATAGATTGAAGTGCTGAAATCGTGATTTGTTTTCTTAAATGCTTGAAACTTGAGAGATTACTTTGTAGTGTGACTAGTTGATTTCCATTATTAGTATTAATGGTACTCAAGAAGCCTGTTTCCTGTACATTTGGGGAATTTACAGAGTTTGGGGAATAGAGTCCTGTTGTTCTAAACACTCTCTTTGTGAGACCTTGGCTTATCTGAAAGATTTCTACTTCTGGCTCATCATGAATAGTCTGAGGGAATCAGGGGTTGGAACAAGTTCTGCCATGCTTTCAGCACCTTACATGTTCCTAAATAACTCGTCTCCTTCCAGATTTATTTTCAGGCTGAGAAATAACCAGGCAGGAGGTTGTTTTCCTCATGGCATTGATCTAGCCAACCTAGAAAACAGGTATTCTGCTGGGGGTAGGTTAGTTGTAAAGGTATTAGAAAGGAGCTGAGTGACAGTATTTAAAAGGTATGGATGGGAAGGAATAGCTACTCCTAGCCCAGGTGTATTTCAATTCATTGCATCTCTTTTTTTTTTTTTTTTTTTTGTAACTCATTACTTTGTATTCTAAGTTGTTGTTTTTTGTTTTTTTTTTTTTTCTCCCTGCCCTCCACCCCTCTGCTCCCAGCACTTTTCTTCAAAGAAGAAGTTGAGCATCTACCTTCTCTGCTTCTGCAGCTCCTCCCTACTTAGTTTTAATTTTCCACTTTGGAAGCATGAATGCACATTTTAGTTCTTTCCCAGAGGCTGTTTTCTGCCACTGATTCCTCCGCAGAGAAAAAGAAAATTAAGTCAGAGTGATGCTAAAAGGTCAGGAAGCACGGAGTTACAGGGATTTGCGTCTACTTAGCTCAAGACAAGAATTCACTGAAGGTCTCTGCTTCCCCACTTGGTTTCCTTCCTTCTTAAAATTTCAAAGCCCAGCTTTCGCATACACTGTTTGACAGTCCTAACAATATTTTAACTACAGGTGCTCTTTTTCTTGCTGTAATCATAGAGGCTTTCATGCCATTTTATGCCTGTGTGACTGGTTTATCTGTCACAAGGACTTTGTGGATACAGTGACACTTCTCCGTTCCAGCCTGGGACTGAAGTTGTACTTCATACGCATATTGCCAGACCATATTCTTGGGCAAGGAAAAAATCTGAAAATCCCACCATGAGTCTGCAATTAGCACTAGCTTGAGAGAGTAGGATTGTGTATCTTGTAAGCGTGTACTGTTTGTTCCCACGGCACATCACTGTCTTTTAAGCAAGTGGTGCCATGCAGGCATTTGGGAAACAATTGTGAAGACTCCTTACTGTCAGCAGACACATGGTGAAAACCCAAGAGCAGTACATCTTATCTCAAATCTCATTTATAGGTTGCTATCTTCCCTGCCCCCTGGCTATAGAGAGTCCTATGTAATAAGAAGGGATTAGAGTAATCTGGTCTGTGTTGGCTACAGAAGGCAATGAAGGCTCTGGATTAAAGATGGTTTTAGCTGCTGACTTTTATGTAAAGACTATACGTGTTTTTTAGTGTTTTTTTTTTTTTTTTCTTTCCCCTCATGTCATATTTCTGATAGCCACAGCAGTAGAACATTACCTGCCTACCTATGAGATAATGTCTATAGAACAAATGCTCAGAGTTTCTACTGCTCTCTTCTCTAGGATGTATAAGCATATGCAACCACAACGTCTAGAAGAAACTAAAGTGCCATAAGGATAACATGTTGCTCAGTATTTCTTAGTAAAAACCTCTGAATAAATATTTCTTGGAAATCTGCTCATGCTTGCACGGTAGAGCTGGAAAACATTCTCATTTTCTCTCATTTCTCAATTCAAGCACAGAATAATTTTATGGAAAAAGTGAAGAAGGCATCTGGAAGGGAGGAAGCATTGTTCTTGTGCGAGTTCTACAGCAGGAAACAAACTGTAGAGAGCTCAGTTCAAAGCATCCTCTGAATAACCTAATTTTCCTTCATGTCTCTCTTTAGAAGCCATATTCCATCTTATATAATGTGGTAGAATGTGATTTTCTTTGAGTATCCAGCAACGTTTTAGATCATTTTAAAGACACTGCATATGTCACCTTGTTGGGCTGCACAGTCTTCTGCTTCTCTGTAATGTGCTGCTCTTTATTTTATGTACCTATTGAACAAATACGTCAGTTTGAAACAATGCAATATTTCTTGACTTTGTCCTCAAATTTGCGGGTGCAAATTGCTTCTCTTATTGTTCAAGTTTGACTACGAAGTATACACGAAGTATTTTGAAAGGAGGGAAGTGAAGAGAAAAAGGAGTAAGAAAAAAGTCTTTCAGAAAGCCTCTGGTATGTAAACAATGAAGCACATTCCTTACGCTAGTCCGGGAACACTTTGTTATGCTCCCTGAAACCACTGCTAGTGCATTTGTTCCCTTGCTGTTGGTTAGGGCTTGCAGCTCAGTTACCTGCAATATTTGTTATGCCAGCTGAAGTATGATGAAGTAATATTTACACTCTTTTTTCCCACCTGCACTTCTGTCTGATTGCAGGCAAAAAAATGGAGATTTGAGAGCCAGTTTGCTTATCAAGAAACACAGGATATACCCGTAGAATAAACATATCCATGGTGGTTACATAATGGTGTTTATAAAATTGCTTTCACCACCCACCATTAAGCTAGGTTGAATTGCCCTGTGATGGTTGGTATCAGACACCCGTGTTCCGCTCCTGATGTAATATATCAAAGGGTTGGTGGTGGTTTTGTGCCTGTGCCATCGTGAGGTGCTTGTGTGTGAGATACCCTTGAAATCCCGGTTCTCTCTCACCACGGCTACCCCCGCTTTGGCTTCGCTGCAGCCGTTCTCCAGGGACTTGCCCTCAGCAGGCTGTGGGCTGTTTTCCAGCTGTCCCCTCCTTCTCAAACCACTTCTGTGGAACAGGACGTAACGCCACCACAGCAGAGGCAGCGGGGACTATTCAAAGACCAAACTGGATTTACTTTGAACGCTTTCTTCATCTGCTGTACTTCAGGAGAAACTCCAGGGATGGAGGAGTCCTGAACGTAGTCAGTTACTGGGTTTGAGTTGTTGAGGCCCATGCTGTCCTCTTAAAGTTGGGATCTGTTTGGTTGGAGGTGGTAGTCACATAATTGGGATGCAAGATAAGCAGAAATGCCAGGTGTAACAGCTATCTTTTCATCAGTTAACTTTTCAGGCAGAGAAATCGCCAGGACACGATACACTTGCTTTTATGTAATAGTTTTGGCTGAGCGAATATTTGGGTGGATTTAGTGTGTCAAATGGGCTTTGTGCTGGGTTGGGTGAACACCACAGACTGTGCAGAAGAGAATATGTGAATGTGCAGCATGGTGGAGACAACATGGTGGAAATTCCCCCAAAAAGGGGGCTTTTATTGCAGCTACAGCTGTGACGGATCAGACTCCCCCTGCTCTAGCATGCCTGCTGCTGTACAGGTCTTGGGGCTTTGGTCTGCATTTCTACCCAGGTCAAGTAGTTTAACTTGAAATCCTGAAACTAGTTTCAAGTGAAAACCTGTACCAGAAAAGTGCAAATTCTGTCCCAGAGTGCTGAGATTCTGGTACCCTTACAAACTGGAGTACTACAGGCAAGTGATTAAACAGATGAGAGCTCTGTCATCTGGATGAGAAGTGTAATGCCGCAGCGCTGTCCCCACCTGCTCTGCATGTGTCCTTCTCAAGTAGCAGTCCAGAATCTCCGGCATTTTTTTTGTGGGGCCCTTTCGGAGTGATTGCTGTCTTAACTGCGGTGCCTGAAAGCAACCTGCCGGACTGAAGATAGCCTTCGTACAGGTCGTTCTAGAGCCAATTGACACTATTATTTTATTTGGCAAAGGGAGATGCTGGAAAAACTATTGCTTCCATGTATTGTTAATCCCGTAGTAAAACGTCCAATTCTCTCATGTCTAGCAGTAGGGCGTCAGGGAGCCGTTCCCTTCCCTGTGGGATTTTCTAGTGGGATTTTAATTCCATGTATTTTAGAGAAATACGATCTACTGCTGATAAGGTAATAGTTTCCTTCTGTTGAAGTAGACTGTAAAAATTTGGCAGAGTGTCTGGGTAGCAGACAGAAACATAACATCTGACTATCTAATAAAAAAAAAAAATGCCTGCATATCCTGTGTGTCCTCTATATAATATATATCTTGTGTATAATTACATGGGGCAAGTGTAATATTATAGCTTGAAAAGCTTGGTTTATTTCTTTGGTTAGAACTCGCTTCAAGGGCAGTAAAGTCCTGGAATTTTGGCTCCGAGTGATTGTTTGGGCCAGATCCTTCACTCGGTTTATAAGTGCATCAAACCTGGCTGGCAGTGAGCCAGGAAGATTGTATTTCATTAATAGCAGGGTGATCAAAGCCAACGCAGCTCGATCTTCCACGCTGCAGGTCTGTGATAACTTCAGTGCTCAGGAACGTCCTTGGGTGGAGCATGCCATCCTGCTGCTTGTGCGGTTCCGCCCGTCCAGAACTTCCCCTCAGCCGGGGTAGTCACTCAGATCATTAAAAATGGAAGGAAATAAACTGCTGGTTTGTAATTTTGAATAAATTACTTATCGACATACTTGCAGTAATTTATTTAAAGTTAAATTAATTGGTTTCAAATCAAGATCTCTTAATAGAATCAAGTAATTTTGATTCACAAATAGCTTTGCCAAATGATGCTAAAACCAAGTTACATCAGGAATGTGCAATGTAACCATTAGGCATGTCCCCTCCCCCCGAATTCTGTTACTAGAGTTTATTATTTTGTGTTGTGATTGGACTGAGAAAGTTGATGTATATTTTTCTAAATTTAGTCACTGCTCTTGGCAGAGCCTGATGTACCACTCTTAGTTGTTTAAAGATCCATTTTAAGGAGATGCCTTTTGTTCATATCAAAGTTTATGCCACAGAAAATGATGGGCACTAAATCTTCATTTTCTCTGCCAGAAACAGCTGAACTAGTGAATTTAACTGGTGATGCTGAAAGGGTTGAGAGGGGTGATGCCCGGGGAGGTGGTTTGTCTGTTCTCCACTGCTCGTGATGGGAGGAAGTCCAGTTGGCATTTTCTAGAGCAGGTATAACCGTAGAGTTTCTTACATGATTTGTATCTGTTCTAGACAAAGTTGTAAGCCCTGTTGCAGTCACCAGTGGAAACACCTATCTGCCCTAAAAAAGGAATGGGCCTCTCTAAAGTTTGTTCTTCATCAGATGTTGAATTATAAGGGTAGGAGACTGTTGGGGACTTATCTGTGGTTTAAATCCCACTCTATAATTTAAAGAGAAAGGGTTTCACATCTCACTTTGAAACGTTCAGCAAGCTGTGCCCTCAGTACCATGCATGTAACTGCCCCAATAATACTGGTGTGTACAAATTTGACCCTAACAGCAGGTGCTTGAGACACCCTCTTTCAAGGAAAAAAAAAAAAAAAAAAAAAATCTTATCTTTCTGAAGCTTTAACTTGGAGAACTATAAATATTTGTTTTTGAAAGGAGAACTCTGCCTTTTTCTTTTTTTTTTTTTAATTTACATGTGCTCAGATTACATGTGCTCAATAAACATACTTCTCACAATGTAGCATTACAATACCACAACTATTATCCATAGTTCTGTCAATGTGTTTTTTTTTCCCCCACTGTGGGGTAGAAATGCTGATTACAGTTCAGATGACTGAAAATTATAAATGAACAAGCATTCACGCTGCTACACAGACACGTGTATATATATATATATATGAACATCTTGCCAAACAAGTAATTTAATTTGGGGGGGGGGTTCCACTTCATCATATTTGAGACGACGTGGAGTGAAAAATACTCTGGAGCCTTCTCTGCGTGGTGAAAGCTGACATCAGTATCAGTTCTGGGATAATGATCCCAATAACGCTTTGCCTTTTCCAGGATTATGTTTTTCTTGACCGAGCATTCGTTCTGGAATAAAATACCCACAGATAGACTTGGCTGAGCATGGTTTGGCCAGCCAATTTACCTTCCTGGGCAGTTACCCAAACCTCAGTGTGCTGAAGCTGCACTTCTTAAAAGGCAGGGTCACCTTTAGTTCATCTACGACTGTCTGAATAAAAGAAGTTAGGTCATATCATCAGAGCTTTGTTTTGCACGTGTGGCTTTGAGAGGCAAAAAGAAAATGTATGGTCGTATTTGTCAGCAACAAAAAATCATCTGCTCTTGATCAGCTTTGTCCTTCTCTTGCAGTCACAAGGACAGGGCATCTGTAGGCCACATTTTAGGACTCTGCAGGCTACATTTGGTCTTTGGGCTGCATGTCGAGCAATCCTCACTTAAAACCTACAAGGCAATTACCTACAACACGCTCAAAGATGAGACCTTCCAATCTTGTAAGATTATTCGGTGGCTGCTGGTTGCACTCTTAAAACACAATCACATCATTACACTCTTCTAAAAAAGCAACATAACTGCATTTATCCTATTTGATCGCTGACCCATGAGAGTCCTGCTTCATGCTCTTCATCCCGCTTCACAAAGAAGGACACCTCTGGAAACAGGCACTTCTTATCTTGGGTAAATAACCGGGAATGTGGAGGTGCCTTAAAGCACAATGGCATTAAGTGGCCACAGATAGGGACATGTGTTGACTGTTTAGGAAAGAAAAGCTATTGATTTGCTTCTTTGTGCTCCTGATAGCTTTGTGGAAAAGAGCAGGTGGCTGTAAACATGATGTGTGCGGCTGCAGATAGAGGTAGTTTTTTGAAGAATGTTCGTGTTGGGGTTATTGGGAAACCAACTGTGCATAAAGCTTCTCTATGTTAATCCTTTATGCACCACACTTGGGTTATGTGATTTATGCTCTCCATGCTTCCACTGTGTGCGTGTAGGAAATACCTTCCCACGTATAAACACAAAAGCTTGACGTGTTTGTAAATGGTGGGGGGGTCACCAGCATGGGGTGGGGGTACATGAATTGGTTTGTTTGTCAGAGCATCAGGAGTTACACAGGCATTGTGGGTTTAGGATTCTACACAGTTGGTTCTGTAGGAAGCTTCTTTTATTTCCATATCTCTGGTTTATGGGATGTTAGCACCAAGAAGAGCTTTTGAAAACTGGTAGTTAGTTGTTATGAGAAATTGTTATTAACCAGAACCTGTCCTTATCAGCAGTTTAGAAAGTCTTTTCAGTGCTTAAAAGGGGCTTGGAAAAAAGATGGAGAGCTACTTTTGACACAGATAGATAGTGATAGGGCAAGGGGGAATGGTTTTAAACTAAAAGAGGGGAGACTTGGATTAAAGGTCGGGAGGGAATTCTTCACTCAGAGGCTGGTGAGGCCGTGGCACAGGCTGCCCAGAGAAGCTGTGGATGCCCCATCCCTGGAGGTGCTCAAGGCCGGGCTGGATGGGGCTTTGGGCACCCTGGTCTGGCGGGAGGTGTCCCTGCCCATGGCAGGGGGGTGGGACTGGCTGGGCTTTAAGGTCCCTTCCAACCCAAAGCTTTCTGTGATATGATATGAAAATGTGTAGTTGAGAGAGTGCCTGCTCCCCAGGAGAGCAGTTCAGGTAGGGGCTGGGGCTCCCCTGTGTCTTCAGCCACACGGTCCCGTTCCCCTCTCCCACCCTGCCGCGGTGCTCACAGTGAACCAATTTAGGGAACCAAAGTAGCAGAAAACTTAAGCCAGAGAGTAACCTTTTCGCCTGCTTTTTGAAAAATAAAAATTAAAAAAAAAATAAAAAAAACAACAACTGAGTAAATACTTCGTGCTTAAATACCTTAGTACTGAATGTTTCTGTCAATGTGGATTCACGCAGATTTATAGCGTATAACGTAGAAAGAAATGAAATTTAACAAGGCCAAGTGCCGGGTCCTGCACCTGGGGCGCAATAACCCCAAGCAGAGCTACAGGCTGGGAGATGAGTGGTTGGAGAGCTGCCAGGCAGAGAAGGACCTGGGAGTGATGGTGGACAGTCGGCTGAATATGAGCCAGCAGTGTGCTCAGGTGGCCAAGAAGGCCAACGGCATCCTGGCTTGTATCAGAAACAGTGTGACCAGCAGGACTAGGGAGGTGATCGTCCCCCTGTACTCGGCTCTGGTGAGGCCGCACCTCGAGTACTGTGTTCAGTTTTGGGCCCCTCGCTACAAGAAGGACATCGAGGTGCTTGAGCGGGTCCAGAGAAGGGCGACGAAGCTGGTGAGGGGCCTGGAGAACAAGTCCTACGAGGAGCGGCTGAGGGAGCTGGGCTTGTTCAGCCTGGAGAAAAGGAGGCTCAGGGCGACCTTATTGCTCTCTACAGATACCTTAAAGGAGGCTGTAGAGAGGTGGGGGTTGGCCTGTTCTCCCACGTGCCTGGTGACAGGACGAGGGGGAACGGGCTAAAGTTGCGCCAGGGGAGTTTTAGGTTAGATGTCAGGAAGAGCTTCTTTACTGAAAGGGTTGTGAGGCATTGGAACGGGCTGCCCAGGGAGGTGGTGGAGTCACCATCCCTGGAAGTCTTCAAAAGACGTTTAGATGTAGAGCTTAGGGATATGGTTTAGTGGGGTCTGTTAGTGTTAGGTTAGAGGTTGGACTCGATGATCTTGAGGTCTCTTCCAACCTAGAAATTCTGTGATTCTGTGATTCTGTGAAAATGCCGTTTGGTGCCCAGTTTACATGCAACTTTCAAACTTCCCATGGCTACCTCTTACAAGAACACCATTTTTTCTACTTGGTACAGTCTTAAAGGAAGAATATTCATTGGACAGCTTCCAAACATGCTGAGCTAAGTCTGGAAATATGAATGATAAGGTTGGACATTCAGCTTAACTCTTCCTCTTTGCATGTTTAAAAAAAAAATAAATTAAAACCTGGTCCTCGTTAGATTGATAATCGCATGCTTTCTGTAGTATCTAGCACTGTCATGTGTCTGGTGGGTTTCTTGGTGCTTTCTATGCGAGTCTTACTTCTGTGTTGCTCCTTGAGTTAAAATGTTTTGCATAAAATCTTCTTAAGGGCCTGTTCCAGACTGTTTGGTTATATTACCTGGTAGTCAGTGGAAAGGAGGAGACCCTTCAGAAAGGCAGTTTGGTCCTGTGTATCTTAGGCACATGTCTTAAGTGGAACGATATGCTGTCCCTCTCTTGCTGTTGACCGTAAATAAAGCAATGTTACATCGTTAGTTCAGTTGCGGTGGAAAAGCTAAACAGAAAGACTGCTTTCATAGAGGAAAAGGAGTGAGATAACCACAATAAAACATGAAAAAGAGATGGCTGCAGAAATTAATGAAGTGGGGGTTGTGTTTGTGTTTGTTTGTGTTTTGTTTTTTTTTTTTTAGTGCAATAGCTAAGAACAAGTTTCATTTTTTTCTTCAGAAATGCATTTAATTTTAAGGTGTCATTCGAAGAGTTTTTATCGATCCTATTATTTCCAAATGCTTGGATGCAAAAAATATAGGTGAAAAGTTTTCATATGTTTTAATTCAGTGTTGTGGGGCGTAAGAATGATCTACATATAGCGTTACATATTGTGGACTAATTGCTGATTTTACAAGTGATCACTGAAGTACTGTTTCTGAAGCACGCTATTGTGGCAAAGAGAAACTTCAATAAAACCGAGCAACTGCTTGGTAAGCAAAGCCAAGCTATGGTTTAGACTTCCAAAACTGTGGATTGCAAGCAGAGAAACAATTCAGTTGTGACCAGGTTTCAAAAGAAGTACCTTTAAATTCTTTCTTTTTCCTCCCATACAGAAACAACACAAATAGAAGATCCCAGGAAACAATGGAGGCAAGAGCAAGAGAGAATGTTAAAGGATTATCTTATGGTAGCCCAGGATGCTCTCAGTACTCAGAAAGAGCTGTACCAGGTGAAGGAACAGAGGCTAGCACTTGCACTGGATGAGTATGTACGGTTGAACGATGCCTACAAAGAAAAATCAAGCTCTCGTACAAGCTGTAAGTACAGTAGAAAATACAATGTAACCTCTTTGATCTGTGCCCTGCAGGAGATCGTGTTTCGCTTTAGGATGAGTTTTCAAGGTTTGCTATGAACACCTTGTACTTTGGCTTTTTTAAGAGGTAGCATCCCTCCTTTTTTTTTTTTTTAATATAAAGATATTCTGCTGGAAAGAACTCTCTTCTGTCCGATACAATTGAACTCCTTTGAGCCATGGTTTAGAGTAGTTGGCTCTGAACTCTTATTTTGTCACGCTGTTTGTCAGAATAAAATTCTGCCAAATCTAGGTTCAAAGTAAATAGGATCTCCTGCACTTCATGGCTGCATACTGAAACGACCCCACTGTGTGACAGGTACCCGCAGTAGACCAAAAAGAGAATTTGTTGCTGCTTCATGCAATAATCTTGCAGCATGTATGAAGTGATAAGGTGTGAGGCAGAGATACATGTTACAGTAGCAGATGAGGAATTAGCCTGTGGTGAAATGCTCTCAGAAGCCTGTATTTGGTTTGTTGGCTAAATATCTCTCTTAGAAATGGATGGTGTGATAAAAGTAACATGTGCAGCTTGGGAAGAACTGAGCAGCAGAGCTCTGAGACTTCTGAATTAAATCTTCTGCTTTCCAAAAACCTCCTTAGAAGCTACGCCTTCCACGAAGAGGTGATTGCATGATTTTGAGATGTCTCAGCTGGAAGAACAGGAACAGAAAGCAAGGGCTAGAAAGCTAGGGAAAATGAGATGCTACTTACGGATTCTACAATAGAATGAAGGAGGGGAGGTACAAAATAATGGCAGAGGAAAGAAAGAGGGAAATTTTGATTGTTCATTAATTATTGCCATGCTGCAATGCTGACTATCCTATAAAAGTATATATATATTTGTAAAATATTATATGTTTTTTGGTACTTTGTAATTTTAGATCAATGTGGTTTTGTCAAGGAAGGGAGTAATTAGTGATTTAAACGTGCTTAAATATTTGTCCTTTTTTGTCTTTTAAAAAAGTGTTCTCAGGCTCCTCATCAAGCACAAAGTATGACCCTGACATTCTGAAGGCTGAAATCTCCACTACAAGATTAAGGGTGAGAGTTCTTAATTCATATTCATTTGTATTCTGTATGCAAACTTCCTGACTGTAGAATGCAAAGTTTGAACTAGCAGAGGTATCTTGTACCCCGATAGTGAAACCTCCTAATATTATCATTAAATATCAGTCAAGGGTTTTTAATGAATTGTAAGTGGATTTTTAAAGCTGTCTCAGCTACTTCTAGAGAACACACTTTGGTGAAACTTTGACAGATATTCTAACTAGATGTGGGTTTAAATAAATTCGAGGTCTATTTTCACTTCTATGCTCCAGCTTTTAAAAGAAAGAATAAAAATAATTAGGTGGAAATAAAGTAGTAGGCAAAGATGAGGTGCAACTAGGTGACTTTTTACACGATCTTTCTTCTGCGAGAAATGGACCATTAGCTACATGAACTGCCTCACAAATATCTGTTGGTTTAAAAACTCGCCAGTAATGGTGTAAAATTTTGCTTTGATTTGTCAGAATGGAACAGTTTAGGTCAAGATTGAAAATTATTCACTTTTTGAAATTGCTAACAAGCAAAAACATTATTTGGTCAGCTCCTTTCAGTATGGTCAGTAACAGACTCTGTACAAAGAACTTTCATTCACAGGTTAGTCTCTAGTGAATTCATCTTGAATGAAGAGGAAATGGTGTGGAAGACATTTAAAATCCATATAGGGAGTTCGTTTATTTAAGCTTTGGCGTATAGTGCTCAATGGATAACCTGGACTTCCTGTAGTTAGTAATGAAAAAAAATCAGATCAAACCATGCAGGATGAAAAAACAGCACCTCACAGCGTAGTCCTTGAGCGAGGGCTGGGATACAGATTCTGCCTGAGCAGAGACAGCACAAGCGGTGCCAGTTACTCAGCTCCTCCATTGCCCCCTCCTGGCTTCTGCACAGAGCAGCACTTGCAGAAGCCTCAGAGACTTCGCTGAGAGTAATGAGTTATGATTAGGAGTCTAAACAATTCATGTTTAAATGGAGTTGTGGAAGATGGAATAGCTCATTAAAATTTAAAAATGATATAAATGAGAGATGGAGTTCACTGTAAAACTGGTGTCCAGATGTTGCCCTCCTGGCTGCTTGTACAGCCTGCCCTTCCTTAGAAATACCAGTTTGTAGTCCCTTACTTTTTAAAGCAGAAGGTAAAGTTATTAGCGAGAAAACACATTTCAGCAGTGAGGGCGTTGGAGAAAAATGTTGAAGCTTCAGAGGGAGAATCTATGACAATAGGACCCTGGCCAAGAACAAGATTGAAAAGACAAGGGCAGAGCTTCTTTCTGAAGCCAGCACAGCAGTAAAAGAGGTTCCCTGTTGGCAAGGGGATCGCTGGTGTATTTGGGAAATTAATGGTGGTGTTGAAGAACAAAACACATGACCAAAAGTAAATACAGTCACCTAAGAGTCAGGGGAGAATACTTAAACGTGGTCCTATGCTCAGTTTTTCCTGTTACAATACTCTGGTCAGCTCCCAACTCAGAATGCACAAACACTGAATCACCTCTTGGCTACAGTTCTACAAATTGTCCATTCACTGGTGAGAGGCTAATGTGCTAATCGCTAGAGTTAAGTTTTTGGAGGTGCCTCCCTCTCTTCATTGCTTGTTGGAGTCAATGTAAACCTAGCATCCTGCTGGTTCTCAACGCAAGGTTTAATGGCATTGCAAAGTCCAAGTTGCGTATGTGCCTAAAATAGGTGACCTGAATCTTGTCTGCAGAGTGTAGAGGGGTGCAGTCCAAGAATATCTGTATCAGCATAAAGTGTGCTGTCATCCAAACCCACTGGATATGAAAATCATTGAGATAACAAAAAGTGGAGCCCTGCGATGCTAGGGCTGAAAAGTGGTTTTCAAGGAAGATGGCAAGAGAGGTATGACTGCATTATATCATGGTTCACCCTTCTTTGAATGTTTGAGGATGCTTTGCTAATATTCAGCCTTTTGGCATTCTGCAGTACGTGCATGCATGGACTTAATGGGAAACAAAGTTAGTCATTAGCGAGCTGCGGGCCAGCTAGTTAGAATTTGCACATTGTTTAGTGAACCATTAGGTCAGATGTACTAAACCTGTTTCTCTCTCTCACGCTGGCTGAGGCTTACTGGCATCGTCAGGTTAATGGTGGCTGGAGGGGGGGAAACTCAGCATTCGAGGAAGTTCTGAAGTGGCTTTTGGCCTTTTCCTTGTTAGCTGGGCTTAATATATGCACACTTTTGGGTATGTGAATTGCCTAGCACACAATATGTCACGGAGAACACATGACAGAAATATGAGAGCAGGGACAAAAATTTGATGTGTGATCAAAGTCTGTTTTATGCATATGCAGCAATTAGGGGATGAACCTTTATGAAATAACGAGATTTTTGTTGTTCCATTAAGTTTGAGTGCTGGGGGTTGAAGGGGTTAGCACAGAACCCTGATTGAAGATACTGTTAGGAGGAGCAAGCAAGAGGCCTGCCAGGTGCCTTAGGAAGATGTACAGAAGCAGTAGGAAGAGGGTGAAGGATAAAGCACGTTGAAGAGTTGTAAAAAAGAGGGGATTATATAAAAGTTATGAAGGAGAAGGCAAGGAGCACAAAGAATAGTTTAATGCGACTACAGTGCGGTAAACACGGAGTCTCTATTATCATGTAGGTCACGTCCTTCTATGATAACATACCTAACTCACATTTCTTGATAATGAAATGATGATGAATTGCAGAAGAGGACACTCAAAAGATGATCTTGAGAAAAATGGAAGGGCTTCTGAGAGATCCAGCTGAAAGCAAGTGTGCCTTCTGCAATTACTATAAATTCACATTTCAGATCTAGGAAAAAAAAAAAAAAGTCATTCTTAATTTCTTCAGAAAGTTGGGGCTTTTTTCATATTTTATGCATTACTTTACCTGAAATCCAGTGGAGATATGTTTGTTTTCTATAAACCTGACTGAAACTCTTGAGAGAAATTATTCTTGCAGTTTAATGCAGGAAAGCATCATGCTAGTCAGGGAAGAAATAGTTGAAGAGAGATGAATGTGTAGTTAGTTAGGGACGTTGCCAATTTATTATACTAAATATTCAGTATAGTGAAAATAAAAACAGTTTTCTGTCAATTAAAGTAACTAGTGATGATAGCTTCTAAAAGTCTGAGTGTAACCCCTAATAATCTAGGTAGCTGATTTGCTTTGGAGAAAATGGAGATTGTAAGCGTTTTATTTCTGTCAAGGAAAATGCATTAGCCAGAAGATACAAACTTGAATGCCAAAGTGTCATTTACAAACCCATGTGTAGAAACACCCAAATCACTGATTATTTTAGACATAGGAAGCATCTGAAGTGTCTTGGAAAGCTACAGCAGCTGCTTCTCATGCTTTTCGTCACATTTATTGATTTGAAGAATAGCATGAAGTAGGACATCTAAAAGGAAATGCTTGCAAATGGTCTTGGAGATGTAATTTTGGAATTATTATAGTGGTCAGAATTAATTATTTTAATACAGTCTGTTTTTCAAAATGCAGTTGAGCATCTGAAGACCTATATGAAAACAAGCAAGAGTTTCACAGTGATAGTGAGAGCAGAGGACATCTAGCTGGCTTTTCCTTTTTTCACCTTACTGATTTGAGAGATTAAAAATAAATAAACACCTGGCTAGTATGTAGAGTGCAAGATGTAGAGGCAGATGTAGGTGTATAAATACCAAAATTTGGAAGTCTATGTTTCATGTACACATTTCTGTCTCTGTGTGTGCTGAGGATGAATTTTAATTTATGTTAGAAGTACGCTGCTTTATGGGTAGTCCAGAAACTTTGTTTTAGTGTGTTTGGGAAGGGTGACATTAACAAATAAAAACCAAACCTTCATTTCATTTTTAATATAATCCTGGTTCATAAATATTTTGTAGTGTACTCATCTGCTAGCCTCTGGAAGAGCAATATTAGGGTTAAAAAGCAATTGAGCATGCAAATTTAGAGAAAGCAGGGAATGTTTTGCCAAAAACACATCTATTGAATAGATGCATATATTTGTGATCCAAATGTGCTTAATTAACGTTGTTTTGGAATTAAATGAATGTGAATTTTATTCATAGGGATCCAATGCTTGTAAAGCTTTCTAAGAAAGGATAATTCGTAGAAAACAAGGAGAGTCCACACTTTGTCTTTTACTGTGCAAATGACTTGAGAGCTTCCTGGAATGAAAAAGTGAAAATATAATAAGCTTAAAAATAAACAGGAATGTCCCTGTAGGACAGTTGGAATGCATGCTTAACAAGTGAGAAGTAAATTACTTGTTAAAGTTCTCTCAGGTTTAATAACACAGTGTGGTATCAATACAAATAAGGAATGTGATTTAATCTGCTTGTGTCCCTTTAATACTAAAGCATGTTGCCCATAGACATAAGGAAGAGAGCAGATCCTTTTGTTTTTAATGTGTGTCAGTAGAGCAATTTACTTTCTTTTTTTCTCATCCGATGTAGAGAATACATTAATTGCTCAAAGCCATGTGTTATGCCATTTAACAAGAGGAATTTTCTAAGTCTTGCTTTGATTTAACACAAGGTTAAGAAGCTGAAGAGGGAACTCTCTCAGATGAAGCAAGAGCTGCTGTACAAGGAACAGGGCTTTGAAACGCTGCAACAGTGAGTAATAAAATAGTTGAAATTGACTTAATTCAGTCATCCGATTTCTTTCTTTTTTTTTTTTTTCTTTGTCATGGAATTGAATACATCTTATGTGAGATAATTATTGGGGGAAAAATGAGAATATAACAACTCTTTTTGTTGCACTTAGGAAACAGGAAATCAGTAGAAATAGCAAACCTATTATGCAAGTGTTAACGTGAGAAATCTCTTCCCCCTTATATTTTTTTTCATGAAGGAGCTTGTGTTGCAAAGAAGCAGAAAGAAGGTCACACACACACATACACACAAAGTAATTAGGTCTGTCTTTCCTCCTTCCCCAGATTTCAGCTCAAAAGAGAGAGTAGGGTGCAGATCTCAGAGGTATAAATGGTGCCACAATTGTGCAGGGTTTGAAGTGAGTCACAATTTGAGGATTAGAGACCTGACTTTCTTTGTTCCAGTTGCTGGAATGCCTGGGCTCCAAAGGGCTGATGCTGAACGGGGTGAACATTCTGGGTATTTAACCAGTTGGAATATTAGGAACTGATTTTTTTTAATTATTATTTCTTCCCAGTCAGAGCAGTCCCTGCTGCTCTTGACTTACAAAGTTGGGTCAGAAAGTATTAAACATGACTCAAAACTATCACCACAGAGAACATGGTGGTTCACTGTCGGACATGAGTTGCTGCAGAGGAATCTTTACTAACAAGTATGTTTTCTTAACTAACATGAACAAAGAATTATTAATGCTAGTCATTATCTGTATTGCAGTATGTACCCATACATTAATACAGGAAAATGCTGAGCTGTGTGCTCTTGCTACACTAGTTCCAGTAGCAGAAGCAATGCTGCATTGTTAATTTAACACTGTTTGGATTCTTTTACCCCTTTCCTCAGGACCTCCTGTGTATGTTAGTGTAATGTCATATAAGTAATAACCTTTATTCTGGAGAGCTCGCAGAATATATAGGGAAGATGGACAAAATGTAGGAGAAGGGAGATGTACTTCTATCTTGCTGGTAGAGTGCTAAAACACAGAGAAGTGATTTGCTCAGGTTGACAGAGTATCTGTGTTTGGAGCTGAGTGACTGGGGTTAATTTCCCACTTCTTACCAAAGCATGTTGTAGGTTGTTTTATGTTGTTTCCTTTGTATTGTAATAGATCAGTTTGGGACAGTAAGGATTTTTTGGTGGTGGTGGTGGTGGGTTTTTTTGAACTGGGAGAAAGAAATTCTGGTCCCAGAAATGGCCAGGAAAAATGGTGAAAGCAAATGTTGCTCCGTCAATGCTATTGTAATTACAGACTTGTCCAAATGGAGCAAATTATTTATTTTTTCTTAGTATGAAGAGTTTGAAGTTGATTAGGAACTGAAAACCCTTGGCACCTTAGTAGGATACCAATCAAATCCCTACCGTCTTTCCTTTTGACTAGAACAGAAATGTAACATTTGTTGTTATTTAAATATATAAAGACTGGAGTGGAGGGGAGAAAAAGATAATTGACTGAATTTAATAAACAGATTAATAAATTAGATTTCATTTTAGAAAAGACAGACATACTGATTCTAAAGTTTAAGGTAATAAGAACTCATGCTGCTGTCCCAAGATTAAAGGTTAGCCAATCATGCTGGTTTTATTATATTAATTCAACAATGAGGTATTGTTTTGAGGCAGCTTGCTCACAAGCCATTTTGATAGGAATCCAAAGCATGTTTCAGAAACTGTCAACAGCATTCCACAGAAACACAATGGACATTTGTTTTAAAAATTCAGTCAGCAACTTATGAACAGTACTAATCCCATTAATTTGAAACAGGAAGATGGAATATTGTATATGTCAGAGATCCTTCTTGTCCATCTTAATTACATACAGAATAAAGTAGTTGCAATTTGAAAGTGACACGTTGTATTACTAGGCAGCATGTGGCGTATTACCCAGCTGTTCATTCATGACTGCAATTGTTGGCATATCCTCTATCTCTTTGACTTTAGCATGAGTTACCAGAAATTGGGTGCTTGCAGAGAATAAGTCTGTGTGCATACCTACAAAAACGTTTGAGGATCTTTCAAGTTGAAACAAATATATTCTTGAATGGGAATCTGAGTGTTGAGTCGTATTTTTTAATCAAATTCTCATAAAAAAAAAAAAAGGCTGTTCTGTTTTGCATAAAAACTGAAACATGGAGAAAGGAAAAAAGATGCTGTCATATCTTTAATGACTGCGTTAGAACCTTGATATCTTTGTGCATAAATTTAGAAGAAAAACAGAATACTTTGTTACAGGTTTTGTGTTCTTGCAGGGGATGCTTGAGATCACTTCTGATCACTAAAGCATTTGTTCAGTCTTCACTCACAAGGTTAATGTCTTGTAGCAAAGATGATGGGTGATGATTAAAAAAAAGAAAACCAATTGCACTATAAAAATGTATTCTCTACTAGATGCTCGACTTTTGTGAAGATGCCTGTTGTTTTTAATTTTGCAAAGCACAGCTGCAATCATTTATACGATGCTATGAAATATTCAGTTAAACTAGAGGTTGGAGAAATGTGTTTACAAACTATACTTTTAAGTCAAGACTGAAAGAAAATAGCTTTTTTTTTTTTTTTCTCTGAGTTTGGGAACCTTGTTATTGCTAAGTTAAAATTTTGTAAAGTTGCAGGTATTCAGTAAATTGTCCGGTGTATGACATGGTATTAATTATCCAGAGTTTTGCTTGTCTGTTGGATGCCATATTGTGGGTCTGGGTAGAGGAGTGCTGCTCAAAATAAATTCTGCTTCTGTAAGGATCACACACAGTTAATATTATAAAAGTTGTACCCTAAAGTTGCTTCTCTGCTGCAGAGAGTTAGGGTGGGGATGGGATTTTTGATTGTGTTGTCAGCAATACACTATAATTCTGGTAGCATGTTAGGAGTGTTATTTCAGACAGATCTTGCTCTGTGCCCCACATGACCTTAAGGCTGGATCAACTAAAAATCGTGGAGTCTCTGCTTTTGGTAAGGCCCCGCTAGTGGCCTAAGGTGGTTTTAATGCCAGCATTAGTTTTTTCCGTAAAATTTCTCATGTCAGCAAAACCCGTCCACTGTGTGTGCGTTAGACACCTTGACACTTTTGCTAAGCATTAAATAGTAAGTATTTTAATGCAGAGTTCAATGTCCTTTTTTCTCTTTACACGTCTGTTAATGGAAATTGTCTCTCCTTCCCTTCTATTCTCTGACTATGCTTGTCAGAAACAAAACAGCAGAGGCGTTATTTGCTTCATTCAGTATTAATATTCTTTGTTTTCCACAGAATTGACCAAAAAATGTCTGGAGGCCAGAGTGGGTATGAATTGTGTGAAGCCAAAGCCATCCTGAGTGAACTGAAATCTATCAGAAAGGCAATAAGTTCAGGGGAGAGAGAAAAACAAGATTTAATGAAGGTATTTCCTAGGGCTGACATAACTTTTGTGTGGATTTATTTTATCGTGAGGAGCTTTGATGATGCTAAATACATGTTAGACTTTTTCAAGGGATGCTCAAAACTGTGAGTGAAAGTAGCATTAAAATCACTTTTCAGATGCAGAAACTGAAGCCTGTGACTTTCGTAATTCAAAAAGTCACTCTATGGCAGTCAGAGAATATAGATATCTGAATTTATAGGTAAGGTGCAGTGCATGTTACCTCTAAACAACAATTTAAAATATTAAATGGACAAAAGTTGAGAGATACACGTTTAGATGTGCAAGTGGTACAAGTCTTCCAAATCTAAATTACACTATGTCAATTTCTGAAACCATATCTTTTCTTTTTTTAATCATCCGGTTATTTAAAATTGTTTGATAAAAGAAGGGGAGAGAGAAAAAGAGAGAGAACGAGAATGGCATGGTCATACTTAGTATCACCTATGAACTGCTTGGTTAGAAGGCTAGTTTGCTTAATGTGAGGAATGAAAACTAGAAAATTTATACTGGAATCTTTTAGGTAAACATCTTTTGAAGAGGAACTAGTATAAATGCTGTAAAGTACAAAGGCACTTTAACACCACCTCATTTTATGTTTCCTGAACAGAGTCTTGCAAAGCTGAGAGAGAAATTCAGTCTTGACCAGACCATTGGGACATCTGAACCAGACTTGAGTTCGAGCTCTGTAAACTCCCAGCTGTGTTTTTCTAGACAAACATTGGATACAGGGTCTCAGACTGACATTTCTGGTGAGGTGAGCTTTTTTCATTTTGTCAAATGTAAAGAGAAATTAAATCCGAATGCTGTGGTTAATGGAACTGGCTGTTTCAAATGGCTGTTTACTGTTGCTGATAGGTGCATATATATGCATGTTTAAAGAGAAAATTCCTTAGTTAACTGATTTTCCCCTTAAATTTCAAATCAGGATTCAGATGAAGTTTCTACATTTGGCATGAAGCATTTATCTGGCATCTTATTTAATCAAACAGTTCCAGTACACTGAAGTTCAGCATAAGTAGGTAGTATTGTGTGGATCTGTCTGTATGGTTATGTTGCACCTTACAGACTTGCTTTGATCTGAAGATGTTTTTAATTTTCAGAAAGAAGATCTCAGAATCTAACTGTGCAATTTCATTTCACACAGCTGAAATGCTGTTAATGGAACTACCTCTTCAATGATTCATTAATAATTTCTCTGTTTCACTGACAGTGTATTTACAGTGACAGAAAGCTGTGCTTAATTTTGGCACCTTCTTTGAACTTCCATGGGCTAGATTTGTAAGGAAGAGTAGTTCGGCACTACGTTTGCCAAAGAGCTACGCTTGTCTATGTTTTTTAACAAATTTTTTTGAAGTCTTACTTTAAGATGTACTGACCTAACCCTGAATTTTAAGTTCAGTGGAGTTCAAAGTTCAAATTTTTGGGTGCAATCAATGCGAGACTTGTTTGAAAATGCCCTTGATTTGCTCTGATAGAATATGGTAGTACAGTAGTTACAAACACGTGAACTTTATCATAAGAAAACAGCACCGTTGTTTATCTGAGTATATTCCTAACCATGTATATAGCAGCAAGCATGTAGCTGAAGGCGGGTGTGGTTTTATTTTCTAAGTAGTAATTTTTCTACCCTGTGCATTTGTTTGGTGTTGTTGATTCATTTTACAGTTTTACACGGTAATAAGGCTAATATTTTTTTCTCAACAGGTTGGAGCAAGAAGTAGATCAAATTTAGCAGAGAAGGTCAGATTAAGTCTCCAGTATGAAGAGGCAAAAAGAAGGTAATGGGGTTAGTTGCTTTGTTAAATTACAGTCTTGAGCTGGGAGGTTTCCGACCTCTCCAGTACTAACATTGTGCTCACAGTGACATCTAGTGGACACCTCTCTGGAAATACCAGGCATTACTGTAAAATGTTTCTTCTCCAGGATGCAAAGCGGGCTTTCAGGAGCCTTCAGTGCTGTTGAGCAGTAGTTTTTACATTTAATGCTAAGTTACATATGTTAAGAAATAAAATGCAGCCAGTGACAAGTTAACGGCAGACCCAGGATTAAGGGAATAGAGTGAAATGGCATTCCACTGACAGGGGTTGCTGGTCTGTTCATGTCCGTGTAAATCCTTCTTTGGGGTCATCATTTCAGTTCACAATGCCACTGAAGGTTCTTCGGTTTTAGAGTTGCCTCAAATTTTCAGCACAGGTTTGATAGGTTTAATTATCTCTCTTTCCCTGAGATTTTGAATAATTTAAATACTTGTTATCACTGTGGGGTTATTTTTTTAATGAGTTTAACCTGAGGAGAGAAGAAATCAGGAACTGTCCCACTGCTGAATGTGAAATGCTTTTCAAATAAAGTTCTGCAGTAGCTGATCTTGAAAGCGGTGTCATTTTGATGGATTGCCACAGTGCTGAAAGAATGGTCATCAGCAAGCAGAACATTCTGGGTTAGAGTGACATGCCTCCTGGTACGCCAGAGGAGTAGTGCTGCATAATACTGGGGGAAGATTTATTCTATGTAAAAAACTAAATCATGGGTATGTTTTTATTATTAATGTATTAATTGTGTTGTATTATTTTCTAATATTTTCCACAAAATTAAGTATCAGCTATTCAGAAACCACACAGTTTTTGTTATGTACTTTGACAGAAATAGAAGTCTCACACCCAAGGTTCCTACTCTATGTTAAAAAACAAAGCAAAACAATAAAGTAAAAACTAGCACTTTTCCACAGATGAAAATTGTGATGAGAACTCCATTTATGCTGTGACTTAATTATTAACTCATTTGGAATACTGTGGCATACTCAGTTAGAAAACCAGGAAGAGATATTGTAAGCCTTTACTTTGTATTTATATGTTTTAAAGGCAGGAGGTAGCACAACTGATGTTTTCCTGTCTAATTCCAAATATATATCCTCTTCATGTATATTAGTAGCTATGATCCTGGAAACAACAGTAACTCTTTATAGCCTCATTAGGGATCCTAAAAAGTTATTATATAATCAATGCAGTCAACAAAGAGTGCTGTGGCTGTTGTGTTTCTTCAGTATTGAATTTGGGTGATTTTGCCTCAAAATCATTGTGTACACAGTATTGATGGTCAGATGGTGTTTTAGGTGCATATAGATGGTGTTTTCTGTCAACTTCTTTCATCCAAAACCAGATCATCCTCTCTTTTGTCTATGTCTTGATACAAGGAAGTCCCACCATTGTGTTTTATATCTCATTTGCAGAAACAAAAAAGTACCTGGCAGTAAGTTGGTATATTGCTTCTAGCTAATAGAAAAGCACAGTGCACAGTGTTTGAGGTGTGGACTGCTGCAGCACAGGACCTTACTTTCTCATAAATTAGCCAAGAACGTGGGTCAAAATTGCAGTAGCTCAAGTACTTAATCTTTACATAACTAAGTATTTGTTCTGTGCAACATCAGTGTGTTTCAGGCTTAAAATACCTTTTAAATGGTGTCTTTATTCAGTTTTGTCAGAGAACTTTCAAATAATGGGTATTCCTTTCCACTTTAAATAAGGCAGTCAGATTACTTGAAGACACTGTTGGAATGGTTTTATCAGTGATTGTAGGGTAAACTTAATAAAGTGTACATATCTCAGAATAACAAAAAAATGTACTAAAATGCAGTATCTAATTACATTCCCCCTAATTATTATGGCCATTGTAATAATCACTGGAAGTTAACAAATATTGACAATCTTTTCTGAAATATTAAATGTGCAAATTCTTAGTTGCTTTGTATTTAAAAAGAGGGAGAGAAGCTCTTGTGAGTGAAGTTCTTTACTTCAAAAAGTTATTTCCAAAATTATCAGATAATTGTGTATGTTGTATATTTTACATTGTTTAGCCAGCAGCCTCTTGAAGAGGAGGAATGTTGTCTGTGGAAAAGGGTATCAGGATAGCAGAGAGTTATCTGTAGCAGAGGGAGCAAAAGAACTGTTGGGAGACCATTCCGCTAGCCATCAAGCAGCTGTCAATAGCAGCTGCTTCGAACAAGGTTAGCTACAGAGCCAGGGTTAGCTGGAGCTAGTGACCTGGAGATTGAAATCTTAACACCTCATTATCCATCTGAAATGATGCAGTTGTTTTCCCTCTGCATACAGCTCCTCCAAAGGACTGTTAAATTGTATACATAGTGGCAAAATATGTTGAAATGCTTCATTTCATTTCATCCTGCTGTTTGGTTATGGTAACACTGCTGATGGTATTTCTGTTTATTTTTGCATTGTTGTTTTGTGAAAATGCTCAAACTTGTTCTTGCAGCACTTTGATGGGTGTATTTTTTATTAATATTTTTATAGCTGTTGTTTTTTCATTGAGGTGCAGATGAGATAAATTTTACCCATGGAAAAAGAAAGGGGAGGTTCCCCGTCAGCGTCTAGTATGAGCAACAGGATAGTCAGATTTAGTATTAACTATTCTTAGCTTTGACGATAAATAAAAACCTTAATGTACTGTAAAATTAATAGTTGAGGTGCAAAATAAGCATGATATCATTAGTTTTGTAAATGACAGAAAACAGACTGGAAAAATGAAACGTGTTTTCCTAGGAATCTGTCGGGACTACAGAAATATGACACAAACCAAATTGTGTGTGTGTGATGATGCAACATGGCATGGGTCATTACTTTAGGCAGTGCCTGTTAACACTGAAGTTGCACAGACTTGGATCAGTTTGTGAGCTAACTTAGGTGTATTTAACTGTGGTAGTTATATATAAACACAACAGATAAATTCCTCTTGCCCTAGATTGTCAGGGAATGTCTTCCTATTTTGACTTTTCTTTTCTCTGCTTTTTCCCAGCCCACAACAAAGTGGTGAGGAAGGCTCAGAGCCATTACGTAGGTCAGAGCTTCCCATAACTCTCTGTGCAGCTATTTCAGGCATAGCTAAGGCTGGAAGTGATTAGAAGTTACCATCTGGCTAGATACGTGGCACCTGTAGTGGGAATTTTTATGCTTTTTATAGTTTCCAGTGGACAATGAGTATTGCAAAACCTGCACTTTTGTGCTATGCTGCTGAGCCCAATGGCAGAGCGGTTCTGGAGACCGAATACTGGCAATAACCTTTCTTGATCAGAATGGAGCCATTGTACAATAATAATGTAGGGAACTTCCTTTGCTATCCCAAATCTTGGGGCTCCTAACTCCGTGATCAGACATCTACAGTGGAATAGCAGTTGCACAGACTTCCAAGCAGATACTTTTCCTTCAGGCGTCCACTGCCATATTGCCTTTTCATTTCATCACGTAGGAGAACAATACTCTTACCTTTTAAGATTTGCATGAGCATCTGCTGCTGAAGTGAGCACCTTGATATTGTGTGTGTTCTTTAACGGTGGTCCTTGCTGTTTGAGAAGCAATCAGTCTCCAACAGCTTGGAGAAATAGATCATACTCCTAGATGAGTAAAGCAAAGTAAAGCTTTTTCAGTAAAGTTTTTATTAATGTTGAGACTTTTAATTCAACTCAGGAGGAACTCACTTTTAATGCATATGCATATTACTGTGCATTTTAGCCTTCTTCCATATATGAAGCAGGTAACTTTAGAAAAGGCACCACAGTTCCAAGGTTTGGCATTCATTTCTTCATTCTCAGAAGTACATCCTTCTGAGGTATTTAGGGCAGAGAGGATTACACAGCCTGTTGGCCTGGATAGGTGGCTTGCTTCTCTGTCAAAGTCTGTGTTCTTGTGAAGTAAATGTAATTAAAAGTATGTTAAGTAAGAAAAGTTGAAAGTAGAAAAAGTAGTTATATACTTACACCTTTCAAAATATTGTATCATTTCTGTCTTTCCTCATAATTGCGTGCTGTGCTGGGCTCAGACAAATCTGTTATGTTTTATTTTAGCATGGCTAACTTAAAGATCGAACTGTCTAAGCTAGATAGTGAGGCCTGGCCTGGGGCACTGGATGTGGAAAAGGAAAAACTGATGCTAATCAATGAAAAAGAAGAGCTTTTGAAGGAACTCCAGTTTATTACACCACGGAAACGTACTCAAGATGAGCTAGAGCAGCTAGAAGCAGAAAGGAAGAGGCTTGAAGAGGAGCTGCATTCTGTAAAGAGCACACCCAGTCAAGCACTTGCTGAAAGGTAAGGGGTTGTTTCTGCTGGTATTAAATGCCTCTTTCTGCAATCTAACCTTTGTACTTGTTACAGACCCTGAACTGTGCCTTGATGGGCTGTTTTCCTTCAGTAACTGTTCTATGTAGGTCTTAATTAAATTTGTTATTAGCCCACTGGGCAGAAACACAAAGAAGTCTTCTGTACTCTGAGAGAATGCGAACACCCTGTATGTGCTCTGCAATATCAGTTGCTCTGCATTTCTTACCAGCATGAAAATGCCTGTGACAGATGTTAAATAACTGAGGAATGTCAACAGACCAGCAGGAGGGCAATACATCATTCACTAGTGTCTGATAATAGCAGCAAACTATTTGAACTCAGGTTACAAAGATTCTCTTGATTGTTGCAACATCTGAAGCCTTTCATTGTGAGTTTTATTACATGCAAAAATGCAACCGAAAGAGAAAAAAAAAAGTTCAGAGGAGAAGCATAATTGCTGCAAAACTTTCCTAACTTGTCGCTTCCTAACTGGCAACTGAAGCAACTCCCACGATAAACGGTATTAGCCAGATTCAGAGTTGGAGAAAATCAAAGGTGACTGTCACAAATGGACTTTTCATCAACTGTAAGTGGAAATAAACTTATGGGAATCTCTAGCACACATAAAATGCAATAAGCACAAAATGTCGCTTTATTTATCAGTGCAGTATGCCTTACTGAAGTAATATAATCAGCATTGTAAGACTTTCCTACTTCCCGCTGTGAGGAAACACCTGCTGGTGCTCCATTTCCACTCAATGGTGAAATTCTTATTTTTGACATTAGAAGGCGGGTCCTAAATTTTAGCTGAGTAGTGAGGAAATTCCTTCTTGTTTCCAAATAAGTGTGTGTGAATTAGGCATCGTTTTTAAACGTATTTGTATACATCCTAATATTTAAAACTGTACCATATTGAGAATCCAAAATTGTTATAGGATAATGGTTGTGTCCTACTACCCTTCTACAGGAGAAATTACCTGTCTGTCTTAACAGTATCCAAATTCCAATGGCTCCATTGCTTTCTGACTTCCATTAATAAATGGACAATAAGTGGTAAATAATAAAGTCACATAGACAAAAAATTTGAAACTAAGGTTTTGATGATAATGCTGTTGTAAGTAATAGCTGAGTCTTGACTATTGCTGTGAATAATTAGCGTATTACTTACTTAGTCTTTGGTTTTGGTTTTGAGTGTTTAGTGCCAAAGAAAATTGTGCACATAACCTTTTTCCCGTACATGCCAGATGCCAAACTTGGAGAACGGCAAGAAAAAACTGGTTCCCATTCAAGTGAAAATGAAACAGCACCTTTTTGTTTTGTTCTGTTTTATTTTTCCAAGGGTAGTGACACAGGTAGTTATTATATCTTAAGATTCTTTTTCCTATATTTTCTTCAAGTTATTCTGCTTTGATTTTTATTCTGCAGCTGAAAATGTGGAATAGTCTTCTGCGGTTATTGTATGATTTCACGTCATACTCTGCTGGTTGAGGCAGTATTTATGGTGTTTTCTGGCTGGCTTTTGTGCCATTCCAGTGAAGCTCCAGTGAATCTACCTGCAGCTCTTCATCATATTAAAACTGTCTCCCTCTTGATGACTTCAGAGCAAGTTGGTTCTTTCACACCAAGCTAATTTGGAGATTGTTTCTGGTGTGTCTGCTATGAATTTAAAGAAAATTTTGGTTTTTTGTAGAGGAATTCAGATGATGAAACTTTTCCTGAATCTATAAAAAGGTTACAGTTAATTGTGTCAGATCAAACATCATCATTTTATTCCTTAGAGATGAGGAAGATTCTGTTCTCCATTTTCGGTGGAGGAGCCGCACCACCTTCAAAGCACAGCACTGTCATTGCATTACTATTTTCTTTCATAAAGTTTCATGAATATGTTAGGTTTCCAGTCTTTCACTGATACTGATAATAAAGCAACAGTATAAGAAGCTGTGGATTGTGTCAGGAGCGTGATATGACAAGTTGTTTTTCCTTTTGTAAGTTTTTATTTTTTATTTTATTTTATTTTTTTAAGGGGAAGAATAAACAGAAAACTTGCTCTGACTTACAAACATTGCCAGTGTAGCCCTAGGTTATTTTGGAGAAGAGTGCTGAAACTGCCACTAGTAGATGTACTTGGAGTCAGTTTACAGAAGCAGGGTATAAATCGTAACATATCAGCTTCAAAAAAGCAGACAGGGCTTAGTCTAGCTGCCCGAAGAAGCCTTCCAGCAACTGCTCAGAAATAGCTGCATTGTGGAACTGCTGAGAACTGTGTGCTGCTTTATTGCCTCTGCATTTGTGTTAGGGAGAGACTCCATTACTTCTGGAGTCCTTGGCAGAATCTCGGTAATCACAGGCCTTTAGATGGATGCATGTTAATCTCCATGATTGTGCTGCTGCCTGTAGTACTGCCCCCCCAGTCTTGTGTCTCGCAAACAGACGTGTCCACATAAATTTCCACTGAAAGGTGAAGTGTGTACGTGTTAACGTTTTAATGTTTTTGTTTGCTCGTTAAAGATTTTAGGCCTCTGTCATCAGTGTTACCGTCTATGATCAAAACGGGAGAAAGGTGTCTGAAATCACTCCTGCGATGAGCATTAGATGAATTCAGATCGGAGGGTTGCAAGGGGAGTTTCCCCTGCTGATGGTTAGGGTGTTTACATGGTCTGTGGCATGTTAAAGATCCTGTCAATGCTATAAAATAGGTTTCAAAGTATGGAACTAGGCTTGATGTAGGAAGGAAAAAATAGCTTGAATCTCAGTTAGTTGTGGGATAATGAATTTATTTATTGAAAAGTCACAAAAGAGTTAACGAAGAGTGCTGTTGCTTGAGAAAAGCGGGATAGATTGTGCTTTAAAGGAAGGCAGAAGGCACTATATAGTTAAAAGTGCTGGGAGGGAATGTCTGATACCCTAGTTGAGCTTAATTCTCGGTTGGGAAACCTGTGTGCACGAGCAGGGAATGAAATACTGCGTTATGCTTTTACCAGCACCAGCAGGTATTGGCAGAGGAAGGCGTTACCGCGGTGTAGGAGCACACGCAGTGTGCGCAGTGAAGTGGAAGTTCACACCCTGGCTGACCTCGGGGTAACTTCTTCACCTTTGCATAACCCAGATTCGCTCGCTGAATGAGCATGGGTGTAAGCAAGTGCTTTTCATGCTTTGTTGAATCGAGGACTTAATGCCTTTTAACTGGTATCTTGCACTGGGGGAGCGAGTTCTGGGAACTCTGGAGTATTTCCTTCAGTTTGCATAAGAAAGCAATGGTTGATTTTTGGTTTTGTTCTTTGAAGTGTTTCTCTGCAGTTGAATTTTAATTTACACGTCTTTGAGATGCCAGAAAGGCCAGAGGAAAGGTTTCTGAGAATGGACCTGAAACCTTTTTAGAGTAATTTTTGTTGTCCCTCAGATTAGTTGCTTAAGAACTTGTTACATGTATCAGTTGACTGAACAGGGGCTAGAGGAGAATACACTAATCCACAACTACAGGAGGGTTTTAGCTGAAACCACTGAGGGAAAGCAATTTATTTGGTGTTGCAAATGGAGTGATAAAAGGGAGTTATAAAAGGAAAAGCCACTGTAAAGGTTATTGAATCCTTTCTGTTAGCAGCCAGCCGAAAGGAGTGGGAGAACTCTACCGTTTGGAGCTGTAGAGCTAGGCTGGATGGCAGTGCAGGAGGAAATAATCCTGCTTTGTAATAAAGGTGAGCCTCGATAATGAGCATTACAACACTGTGTTGCTCAGATGTGGTGAAAAAACAGTTGGGAATGTAGATATTTTTACCAAGGACTCCGAAATGGGATCCGCCATCTCAGAACCTTACGTTTGGATCTGGCCTATTTATTGTGCTTTGTCTATAGGAAGACTCTGAGATCAAAGGGAGAGCTTTAATTTTAAACTCCCTGCAGCGCTACCCCAAGTTCTTGCATTGTCAGCGTCAGTACTGGTATCGGTGTTCTTTTGCTGTTTGTGGTGCTGTTGTTGTCTTCCCCTGGAAGTATACTACGTGAGGAGCCAAGCTGTAGCGTGGCTTTTTAAGACAGTATTAGTGCAGATCTTATTTTCCTGTAGTTGTAGCTGTTTTCCCAGTGTTTGTGTGTCAGTCCTTGTTTCACTTGGTGCAGTATGAACGTACCAACGTGCTGCTTGCTTGCACGCTTAGCAGGCTCGTTGCAGTGCTTAGTATTCTGCAGTCAAAGTCACTCTGCTGAAGTGGTTGGAGTTTAATGATAGGATTGAGAGCTAGTGCAGCCACTTGGATTTTAGTAGTCAGCAACCAGATGAAAACGAGGGATGTTCATTTTGTTTCTGTCTTACCTGTGAGGTATTTTAGCCTTGTGACTATGCAGTAATGCTTTCCTCTACTTACGTGTACCTCTGTTTCCAGGTTGAAACTGGAGGAGAGAAGAAAAGAGTTGGTACAGAAACTTGAAGAAACTACAAAACTGACTACTTATTTGCATTCGCAGCTTAGGAGGTGAGGCTGTACTGCAGAATGTAAAACCTGGCTTCAGCAACAGGCTGGCGGACTTGGTTGTCTAAACTTCAGTCTTGGATTTTTCTCTTAGCTGGAGGCTGAACAAAATTTGTTTAATATTTAAGTAAGAAAATGCAAGTATAATAGCTTCAAGCATTTTGCCTCTGTGTGAACCTGGTGTACCTTCATATTTTTAGTAAATATTCAAGACCGGATTAAATGGATTTATTTTTGCATTGCTTCTATAATTAAACAGAGATACATTTTCTTGCTCCAGTGTAAATAAATAAACAAATTGTGAATTCCCTAATTGGTCAGATCACCAAAATGCTGTCACTGAGGAGAAAAAAATTGTTCCTCAGGTATCTGTGTAAAATGAGAAGTGCAGCCTTTGATCTGCATAATGACCAGAGAGGCTCAGTGCATACATGTGTACGTGTAAATACTTGTGTGAATAGTTGGTTCTGATTTCATTCTTCAACACTGACTTGTGCTTTCTGTAGACAGAGAAGTGCCCTCTGCAGGATATATTTTCCTCAGTCATTGTTTCAAAATATGACTGTGGGTTCATGAAATTCATAGTGATAAAAAAGTAGTAATCAGTTACAGCAATTGTGAACTCAAACTCAGTGCTCTGATGGGAATTCTCATATTTAACAGCTCATGTATGGTCCTAAGGAAGAGTTTCTCCCATTTCTGGACTGCACCCTGGGCTACCAAACCATGTGTCCATTATGTTTATTTACGAATTCCTGAATTTGGTCAAACTCCATTATGTATCCCAGTGGGATACACCAGTCAAACAGCTGCATTAACGTTTGGGTACTGCTTTAAAAATACAAATGGGTTTTTAAGAGGAAAAATGTTTTAAAGCATTTTTTAAAGGTCCCCTCACAATAAGCCATACCATCCTATTTTGGGGGTCTAAGATGGCTTAGCAATTTCAAACATCTCAGCCAGATCCTGTAAATTGATTGGTGATCAGTTAGAGAAAGAGTCTTCTAGACTTCTAAAAATCCACCACCCCACCCTTTTTTACTGTAGCTTATGATCTTGTTTCTTTAAAGGGGGTTGCCTTGAATTATTTTTCCTGCTGTTTTTTCCCCATCAGAGTCCTCCTGAGCCAAGGCAGTGGCACGCAGTTTCTCTGGCTTGGCAGGGCTCCTTATCTTCGCTTATTAAGAGGAAAAGATTGCATGTTACAGCCTGTGCCAAGCTTATGTATTTCCTGTGCGTGCGGAGTGTCTTACAGACATGTAGTTCTGCTGTGAGTCCTCTGCTTCTGAAAGCTGCCATTTCTCCCATGTGCTTCGGCAGAGAGCAGGCTGCATATATTTCTCTGGAGGTGGCAGCAGTCTTCTGCTGTCACAAGCTCTTTCTTTTGCTGTGACATTGACCCCCATGAGCACCCACACCAGGGTCATTTGAGGGAGCAGAGCAGCTGAGAAAGCTGCTGTCACTGCCAGACCAGTTTGTCAAACCCACAGCCTTCTCCGGAAGAAAAGGGCCTTGGGAACAGGCCATAAAGCTGTTTAAAGTGCCCTGGTGGTGTGCAGGTTGGGCACACTGAGCTAAACCACGTATGATCGCATAAAAAAATGCCCTGAGCAGCATTCAGTGTAAGAAATTGTTACGGTGCAGCTCCCAGTCAGTCTTATCTCTGCTTCTACTGTTTCTGCTGGTTCTGTTTAGTAACATCAGTGTATGTTTTTGTTCTTTCTTTGCAGCCTCTCAGCTAGCACGTTGTCTGTGTCTTCAGGGAGCAGTTTGGGATCACTGGCATCCAGCCGGGGGTCTCTGAACACGTCAAGTAGAGGGTCGCTAAACTCACTCAGCTCCACGGATCTCTACTATAACCCAGGCGATCAGATAACAGACTTGGACTATCAGTATAAGCTTGACTTCATATTGCAGGAAAAAAGTGGTTACATTCCTTCGGGGCCTATCACTACTATTCATGAAAATGAAGTGGTCAGCTCCCATGGGAGACTGGGTTACAGTGACTCTCCTTCAGCTGCAGACCACCCCAAACTGACTGAGCCTCCCAAATCTGTGACATCGCTGTCTTCCAGGTCCTCGCTCTCCTCCTTGTCCCCCCCGGGCTCCCCCTTGGTTTTAGAAGCTGCATTTTCTGTATCGGCTCAAAATTCCCCTCTGCATCACCTCGCTACAGACTTTGAAGACTGTGACCTTTCAGGTGATTTTGCAGGCATTAGTCTCTGTGAGAACCAAATGTTATTGGACTCTGAAGCCAGAGCAGGATCTCAGATTCCTACAGACGATAAAGATCTTAATGAAAACATTAGGCAGCCTTTGCCTTCTCTACATGAAGGAAGTTCAGGTAATTAAAAAAAATGTAATGTCAAATGTATACGTAACGTGAACATTTCGTACTAACAGATGACTTTTGAATAGAGATATCTCCTGTAGCTGAGGAGTAGCTTGAACATACATTTGTCATTGTGGGCAGTAGTTTAAAAGGACACTACATAACTTCTAGCTTCAGGTGCAGAGAGCTGTGATCACCCCAATTCCATCTACATTTGTTCAGCAGCTGTCTCAGAAGGGAAATTCATGTGTTACAGACTTTATAGCCTGAAAAGTAATAGAAAAAATGAAAGCTGGATCTTGAAGACAAGGAGGCAAGGTGTCCTTATGTATTGACAGAATGTGTGGGGATAGGTCAAAAATACCTTGTGCTATTTGTTGGTAACTTGAAATCAGACGCTGTTTCTCACTGAAGGGTAAGTTACAAGCTGGCACCCTCAGTAAAAGAGATTTCTGGACTTAGAGTTTGAATTTTTGTGTGTATTTGAACCTGCCGTCACCAAAAGATCTGCAGTTCATTTTGGATGTGAGCTGAGGGACAGGACAAGTTACCATGTGCCATAGTGATACTCTCTGCCCATTTTTAACATGGATTTCATAGCTTTCAGCTTTTTTCCACCTGCGAGTTAGAACAGAGCACCTAAGCTAGTCTAGGTTCTCCCTACAGTCTGTGGGTAAGTTCCAAAAGGATGAGTCGTCCGATCCCAAAACTTGCTTCCCTGTAAGGAAGATGGATGAATTATCCTGTGAGTTATTGAAGTATCCTTGGTAACCGGGTAATGTTAACTTTGAGATGGCAGAATTAGGTGTAATGAATTCTGCTCCTACTCTGTAGTAAAGGCAGTGCAACCCAGGGTTCTCACATTGTCACAGCCTTTGGCAGAGTCAGAACTTCAAAAATCCTAGCTGCCAGGACTCAAAGGCTTGTCCTTAGAGCGCTGACTTTGCTGCCAGTTGTTGAGGTTGACAGTATGTTGTGCTTTCTCTGCACGTTTACTTATTGACTTTTCCTAGTGTCATGCAGCGGATCCATTTTGCCAATGAAGAACTAAAGGAGCCAGATTTCCTCTAGCACTGAGCAAGAAAAAAAAAAAAAAAACAACATGAAATGTATCTCATCAGCACACGATATTCCCAGTTCTGCATTTTTGGGGCTGAGCTAACAGTGAAGTATCTAACAGAGAAGTTTGGGTGTCTTAGAATTAAACTATAGCCTAGCTAGAGAGTGCATTGTCCAGAGATGTTACCAAGTTTGAACTCTTGTGACTGGAATTTGCCAGTTTGCCAAAAAAAAAAAAAGTACCAGGACATAAAGATAGACACATTTTAACGAGAAAATTATTATTTTTTAAAAATATCAAGGAATTGTAACATCTTTTGGTTCATTAGCTTAGTTAAGTGCAATATCGGAGAGGGAGAGGAAGTGTCATTTTGTCCTTTGTCCTTTCAATATAATGTAACACAGTAGTTATTTTGTTTTAGAGCTATCTTACAGAACATGGAACAAATAGTTAATTTCCCTGCGCGTATTTCAGCAGCATATCCTTTCCAAACTACCAACTTTCTGTCTGTCTTTGCAATCTGGCAGCAATCCATCTGGTCTGAAAGCTGAATTTAAGACTGTTTGGAATTTAGGAACACAGGGCTGTGAGGAATCATTTTTTTGGAAAAATAATGATTTAAAGAAATACATTTTTCAAAGGCATTATGTGGTTGTCTTTTTGAGGACCTGTAATTCTGGGTAATGTCAGGGTATCTTTTAAGTCTATAGACAGTTACAATTTTAAAGTATAAGCTCATCCTGGTATTCATCACTGATACTTTCTTAAATAGGGTCAAATATATTATTTTAAAATCTGCATTAAGATTGCCAAAATGAGTACTCAGATTTTGAAAAGCCAGAAATGAATTAATTAAGCTTCCTATACTACAAGTTTCCACAGTAAAATGGGCCTCGTGGTGAGGCTTCAATACATTAGAAGTGAGGTATGGAGCTGGGGTAGGTTCAGTGCTCCTACTCTAATTTCCCTCTTGGAGCTGCTGCAGTGGTGAATGGGAAGGTTTACAGCAAACTCAGCTTGAGACATAAAACCTGCACAGAAAATTTCAGCCTGATAGTACAAGTTTTACAAGACGACGAGTCTGAATATTACAGAATCTGAATTTGGGGGTAGACTAACAGCGGAAGACGGTATAGGTAGTATTTTCATGTCGTAAGCTCCCGTGGCTATTTAGATGCAGTGCTCACCACCTTCTGTCTGTCCCTGACTTCTCTCCACAGGTGAACCATACACACATTTGCCCCTCTGTACATGTCCCTGCTGTCAGAAACCAAGTTGGAATATCATGTAGTTCTTCCACAGTCAGTCTCTGTCATTGTCAAAGTCAATTCAGGCTGCTGTGGTAATTCCTAAGGGTAATCAATAAATCATGTCATCACCTTCACCCCTCGTGGGGGGGGGGAAGGGAAAGAGCACTTCATCATCAAGGAAAAAGCATTCCTACTGCCATAAATAAAAGCACAAATGCAGCAATCAATCATCTAATCTGAAGCCTTAAATTTTAAACATCTTAACAAGATGTAAAGTCATGATTCAGGTGGGGACGATAATGCATGCCAACATCCTCACCCCTCGGCAGATAAAAGTACTGCACAGGCCCTCCCTCACCATACCACACTGCAGAGCGTGGCTTTCACTGAGTGCTGCTGCCTCGCTCTGTGAGACTAGCAGATGAGTAGGAGCTGAAGATTAAAGGTGAGCAGTAGCTGATAGTAAAGACTTCATAAAATAAAATAAAAAATTGATGATAGTAAACTAGAGGGTGTTTTTCATTTCTAGTTGCTAAATTGCTGGGAAGAGGGCTTCTGTCTGACTTGTGAATATTTAATAAACAGTCGGCACTCAGTCACTTTGCATGTAGCTGAAGTGTTACAACAGTGCAGAATGTGAACATGGCAAATGCAGGTTCAAAGATCAGGATAATGGGAGTTAATAATGAAGATAATGAAGGATAATAACTAGCTCAACTGATACAGGTGATGATAGAAGCATGTATCTTTGGAAAGGAATAATAGTTGTACATTTTGAAGTTCATCAGTTTGGAAATATCCCCTAGACAGAATATGTGGTAAGAGTAATACAGTCTCAGAATGTTTAATGATGTGGAACAAAACCAGTCTGTGATACTCAGTTGAGGGTCACTGCTTTCAACTTGACAGCTTTCTAAGCTATGCACTTCTCTTTTCCTGACTATTAATCTCTTCGACTAATTTTCCTTCTTCTTTCTTTTCTTAGGTGTTGACTTACCAAGAAGAGCAGCTGGTCACCTGCTTGCGGAGAAAACAGCTTGTGTATCTGCTGCCGTGTCTGATGAGTCTGTAGCTGGAGATAGTGGTGTATATGAAGCTTCTGTGAAACAGTAGGTTTGAGAAATAATGCAAGGCTTTCCACCCAAAATTACACATTTCCATAAGCAGTTATGTAGTATCAGCGTAAGGAGTTTAGACATTCCGTGCAGGTTCTGCCATGTGGCTATATTGACACTGCTCAGAGCAACTTTTGTTACTTATTGTTTTATCTGAATTTTATGACTGCAAAGCATTTTGCTTGAATATTTGCTTTGTTAAAAAGTGAGGATTGGAAAGATGAGAAGATCCCTAGCTGAAACTTATATAAAAATATATAAATGTATAAAAATAATCCAGGCTAGGGTTTAATATTCACATTGCACTGTGGTGGACAGCATACAAGAAGAAAAGTATTTGCTGCCGTTGCTTTTTGACAAGACATGACTTCCATGGGATTCTTCACACTTGTTTCTGTGGTATTTTCACTCTTCTAGCAGCAAGAAGAATAAACTTTAGGCTGGATAACAGAAGACTGTTACGAACTGTGAGAGAAACTAAAATCTTTATTTTCTATCTCAGTGTTGGCAAGTTCTTGACATTAAGAATTTTTTGTCCTTTGAGTATTCTGAGGGGTATTTTTGCAGGATGCTTACAAAGATGTAGATGCATGTCTTCTGTTGCCAGTCTAAAGCCTTTTTATTAGGACAGATAAAGGTGCATTATGGTATCATAAACAGGCTTTATTGGCCTCTGGTAAAGGTATTTCTACTTGTGCAGTCTTCCATAAATTAAAAGGTAACAAAAATGGATTTCACTAAATAGAAAAGCACAAATAAAAAAAGGATTTGTCATGAAGTATTACAGTGGCCATTCCATCTCAGCGTAGATCATGGACCCACCCTGAATTCTGAATCCTAGTATCAGTTTGCTCCCTATGTTCAGTTAGACCTAAAGCATTTTCTTACGCTGAAGTAAACTTCTATGTATAAAAAGGACAGCACTACTTTCAGAAAGCATTTCCTTGCTGTATGGGTGATGGAGCTCTGGAATAGGTTGCCCAGAGAGGTAGCAGAGTTCTTCCTTTGAAGTGGTAGTGGAGACTTGCTTCCTTCTTTGAAGATCTTGGAGATCTTCAAAGCTGCCTGGATATGGTCCTGGGCTGTCTGCTGTAGGTGTCCCTGCTTGAGCAGGGGGATTGGACCAGATGACCTCGAGGGCCCTTCCAGCCTCAACCACTCAGAAAATTCAGCCTCCACTTTACTAAGTGACTGTGATTGTTTGGTTTAATTCACTAGCCATTCCATTATTGTCTTTCCACTTTCAGTTCTGAGCCACTGTGATCAGATCACTTCTGCTCTGGTTATAAGCACAATGGATAGAAATGAACAACCATTAGACTAAAAGCCATGGATGTTCTGTGAAGCTCTTTAGCTGTCCTCTCCAGTGACTGGAGGGATAGCTGGAAAACAGACAAAATTCCTGTCTTCTCCCTGGGGTTATTCAGGAAGAGACCTGCTATTACTCAGGAAGAGAGAAGAGGGGACGGTTGCATCCCCTAAGCCTGTACACAAAAGCAAACTCTTGCCGTTTCTGCAAGCCAAGATTTACAGATACTAAGTTTTCTGTGATAGCTCTAGGTCTCAGCATTCTTAATTCTTACTGAGTAGGAAGTAGTGAAGAGGTAGTAACTGCCTCTGTGTGGTTCGCTTATGTTTAGTAGAAGTATCTTTATGAGCACTCCGTATGGAATAACTTAAAATTTCTTGGTGTGCTCCTGAAGTACAGTGGTTTCCACTATATAGACCAGTCCTTTGTGTTGAGTAATTTAAGGCAGGGGAGGAAATAAATACACCCTATCATATTAGCCAGCTGCTAGGAAACGAATAGGAAAGGGAAACCTCTAGATGTAGAGTCTTAAAATAACGCTTGGTAACATAAGGGATATCTGCATCATTCTCCACATTTCCTATTTTGAGCACCATTTATTGATCCCAACAGTCTGTTTTTAAAGATCATTGAAACACATTAATAACACGTCCTCATTCAAACCTCACAGAAAATTACTGTATTTTGCTTGTTTATTTGTTTTTGCCACACTGATTCTCTGTAATTCCATTCTGTACTGGAGTTGCTCTTCAGCTGCAAGGACTGAGTCCTTTTGGTTCTTTGACTGGCTTTGAAAACAGGCTCAGAAGAAAGATCTTTCTTGTTTGCACAGAAACCTCTTCATTATAGAGTTCCTCTTAAATGTTCTCTGAAGCCGTATTTCGTATACAGCATACATGCTTATCAGAAACCTTACTTTCCAATTTTGTGTCCAGGGGGATAAAGTATTAAACGTGTATAAAAAGTCATCAGTTTTTCCCTTGCCTATTAGTCTGGCTTGCTTCAGCAATCATTAAAAGGCCTTTACAGCTCATTACTGGAGTTGTCAAAACATCCAGTCACCAACTATCTTAAAACAGGAGTTGCTATTGTGTAGGCCGTGAAATTCTCATTTGGACTGCGTGCTGCAATTAAATCAGCCTGTTTAGGAGAATATATATATGTTCTGTGCATGCGTACCTCAATTATTGCTGAATCTAAGTACAATTTTCCTAATGATTGAGTATTTGCTTGTTTGCCCTAGACCAAACGAAACCGAGGACACTGTATATAGTGAAGATGATGCAACAACTCTTGAGGCTGCCCAGGTACAGATAGGACTCAGGTGAGTGAGCAGCAAAGGGAGTATTTCTCTTCCTATGTAAATGCAAACAATGAGCTTTCCTCACTTTGTCCTTTCTTTAACAGATATGACCACAGCAATTCAAGTTTTGTGATAATCATAGGCCAGCTTAGAAATCTTCCAGCGTTTTCTGTCCCCCTTGGCTCTAAAGTGTAAGTCAAACAATCGCTGAGTAGTAGTGTTGAAATATGAGAGTATAATAATACATTGTGTACATTTTCCAAAGGAATTGATTGATTTACTGCTTAACAACACTAAAATATGTATAAAACATTTCTAACCATAGTAGTACTTGGCTTTTACAGATTCTATCAATGCTGCAGGAAAAAGAAGTTACCAGAAAACTTGCACATTAAAGTGGAATACTTAATATTAGTGTCAAGGGCATTTATGTTCACCTGGGAAGATAGAGGTTTGTCACAGCAAAATCTGAGGCATTGATTGACATTTAAACTTTTTTTTTTTAATTAAAATGAAAGTAAGCACTCACACTAAACAAAACTGGTGAGCACTTCATCTTTTATTTGTCTGTTTACCCATCATTCTGGCCTGATGCCAGTAAATTGGCTAACAAATATTAAAAGAATGCTCCAGTGAACCATCTTTTAAACACAATTTTAATATACTCTATCTACTATTCCTACTTCTTTTCTAAACGTTTCCTAATTGTATTTCTTAATCTACTAAAATGGCTACTTCCAGTAGACCATACAAATTGCTCAGCTACACTTAAGTGAATACCACAGCAGCATTACTGAAATTACATTACACTGCCACTTAACTTTGGGATTGGTTTGTCAAAAGGCTGTACGCCTGCTCTCCAGGCTATACTTGATAACCAAACAACTTAGATCTCCCTCTTTATCCCAAAAAGCTGAACATAATCGGGGAATAAAAGATATACCTAAATTCAGAATGTAAAATCAAACTTCTCCCAGACCTAATTTTTTCTGTTTCATTTCATATAAAACTAAATTTTTAATAATACTAACAGTATGTACAAAATCACTACCAAAAGATACAGTAATACTGCTGTAACTCTGGGGAGAATAATTTATTTTTTTCTCAGTTTTTTGCAGAACACTTTTCCTTGACCCACTTTTTCTTCTTGCTTTAGCTAGCTTCGTTGTATTCTGTTCTACAGTGAGTATCAATAATATTTAAAGCCAATACCAGAAATAGGTTAGTGCGTAGGCACAGAGAAGATGCAAAACAATTACTGGTTCTCTATTTGTGTGTATGAGGTGCTGTGCACTAGGTAAATAACATCGACAAATTGCATTAGGAATGTCTTCACTCCATCAAATCACTATTAAAGTGAGACTTTCAAGTTAGGTGTTAACTACCTTTATTCACACAGTATCCATCCGTATTTGTTAAATAAATAGAATGCCTAACAATTTCAAGATATTTCCTGAACTGAAGTTCAAGCTTTCAGGCCACATTCTCCTAGGTCTCACTTCATGTCTTACGAATTAGTCTTAAGCAGCTATGACCCTAACTATTTTCTTCCACATTTTTTTTAGTTTTCTGTTTTCTTTGAAGTTTTTGTATCGTTTGCGTTTTTAAAAGATTAAAGGACATGTTGCTGCTTTTCAGTGCTGCTCCCACTGTTCTAAGACTTCAGTTTTTACCTCTACATTTATTTTTTTTTTGGTAACTAACATTAACATCAGTTTTCCTCCCATCTGTGACATGGTCTTCACTGTTCCCAGTACTACACCAGAGGATAAATTTGGATAGGAACAGAAATAGCTACCTCTTCTGCTACTACCATCCCAGATGCAGACATTCCTCTTGGGGAAATGCTTGTGGAAAGCATGGGGTGGGGGAGTAGTTTTTTGGCCCCTTCTCTCTTTTTCACCTATTTGATTCCACCTCTGATTTGTTGCTGTTTCATTTTCTTGCTGTGCAGTCCTTTAGACGATTGGGGTCAACTTCTATCACACATCACCAGCAAGTGCTAGTTTAAATACAGGTAAAGGTTTTGTTTTGTTTCCGGCAGGTACATTAGAGTAGCAGTACTTCCATCCTCAGCCGATACCAGCTGTCTGTTCCGCACAAAAGTCCATCCGGCCATGGAGACCATTTTATTCAACGAGCTATTCAGAGTGGCCATTTCCCAAGTAACACTGCTCCAGAAGACGCTGAGAATAGACGTGTGTTCCGTCAGTAGAAGTCGTCGGGAGGAGTGCTTGGTATGCAGGTTTACTGCTGGCTTTTTTTGGCATGCATTTGTTTATTGTGTCTCCTCTAATTTTTGAGGGTCAGGGCCACTGAAATTTCACAGTACTTGCTTCAGATTTTTTTTCCTTTTCATGCTTATTGATTTAATACTTAAAATACTGCCTTTCTCTGAAACTCCAGATACACAATCTAAGCCTGGATGGATGTTTTAGGAGGTGTTTTGATAAATCTAACACTGCATTACCTTAAGCCTTTAGCTATAGACAGGTACTGCAGCTTTGCAGTTTTAGATATTAAGAAATCACATCTTTAATGCAACATTAACACTAGATTGTAAAAAGCTGAATGAGAGCCACAATACGTCCAAATAAATCATTGTGAACCCTCCTTACCAAACCTTGTCACAAACAAAATTAAGATAAATAAAGTTTTGCACATTGTCATAGGTTATATTAAGTCCACTTTTTTAGTCTTTGTGATCTGTAGAAATAATAATAAGGCATAACATTCACAGACCAGCCTATTTCAAACCAGCTTTCTTGTATTCTGTCGTTAATTGTTGTCATTGCCTAATCAGTGATGCTTCATTTACTTTCAGATTGCTTTTGCACTTTCTGGTGCAAATCAGCCTACTTTTTCACCACAAGTCTGACTTAGTAGCACAGTGAGATTTTCAGTTAAAATACCCTGAAGAGATGCTGGAATTCTGTAAAGGTTCATGAGACCAGATTACTGAGAATGGCCTCTCACTTTCAAAAATGCAGAAGTTAACTTACTTCCTGGGGGATGTGTTGGCCTTTCTCAGTGTGTTAGCAGACTGAACTCATCAGCTTGACTGATGTGAAGAAAACCAAGAGGTTTCCCCTCAGGTGGAGGAACAGTCAAAGACCAAAAATGCAACAGAATGGAGGATTCAAAGGTGAAGGGAAAAAAATATAAATATATATATATATATATATAAAACAACAAACCAAAAGACATAAGGGCTAATCACAGGATCAAATGAAAGACTTTGGAATATGACCCCCAGCAGAAAGCCCTGGGCAACATGACCAGAGTCTTGGCAAGAGCTATGTACTCAGCCCAGTAGCTGTGAGGATGATTTGCTTTGCCAAAGAACGAAGGGTTGTAATCTCCAAGGCACAGCCCCAAACCAAGTATTTTATAATTTCCCAGAGTGCCAACTCAGTGGATGTTAGTGCTTGTCCAAATGAAAGGGTTTCTTAATCTCCTTTATATAGAGTCTTTTCATCTGCTTCCTCACTGGTTAGAGCAAACAAGGTCATCCATTATTGTTTGCTGTATTGATGATTTTTGTGGTGAAACAACTGAAAAAATTGACTAAAACTTACTGCTCCGTGAGTTGACGCTGCAGGTTTCACTGACACAGTTTTCCATTATTGAATGCTATAGAAAGCAGGCGTGTGATATGTTGATAGAGAGGGATTTGTGTGCGTGCATGTGTGGAGAAATTCCATATACTGAAACAAATGGACAGCAGAATGGACAGTTTGGGCCTTCCCATGTATTTCTCTTTATTTTGTTTAATTAGCAAGGGAGGGAAATAGAAAAAATGTACAGTTAAAAAGAAAATTAAGATCCATGTCAAATTTGTGCTGCCTAATTTACCTGATAAATTCTGTAAATTTATTTTCAGCTGTCTCACAGGAAAATGACAGATTTAAACTTCTTTCTTTCCCTTTATTTTTGTGCAGGCTGGAACTCATATCAGTCTGGCAGATTTATCGTTTTCTGATGAGACTTGTACTCTGTGGTACAACCTTTTGCCTTGCAAGCAAATTCCTGGCAAAAAAAACAAGGAACAGAATGAAGAATCCATGTTTCTGTTAAGCAAGCAGTCTTCAGACTCACTGGACTTGGTGAGTGATGTGTTGGCTATTACTGTAATAACAAGGAAAAAAGCCAGAGACTCTACTTGTCATAGCACTATGATTTTGTGCATATTAATTGTCCTCCCCCAAGACCTAGTCATGCAGTTTTGTTCATATTGACTTTTTGTGTGAGTGGGTCTTATATGGTGTTACAAGCTTGTTGCTAAATGTGGCTAGGGATGAGGCTTCGTAGTGGATTACAGAACTGCACTCCAGTTCACAACACTTGAGCTGTTTCTTCTTGAAAATAATCTTAACAAAGCTTTTATTAACATTACCATTGGCTTTCATATGCATGTATTAAAAATTGCTATTCATTATTTGAATTTGTATGCTTAAAAAAAGCCATTTACGCAAAACACTTGCCAATTTTTCTAGTTAAATAAGCTTTTCTGCTTCAATGCCTCCTTAAGAGAACTACATTTAAAAATGTGACTCTAAAGAGCAATGTGTTTTTTTTTTTTACCTAGTGATATTACAAGAAGAGAGACAAGGTGCTACAGGATGACAGAAATATATTTGATTCCATTATCATTTTACAAATAATCTATTTTTGTTTGAGATTTATTAGTTAATGTGCGATACGGTGACAATTCAAAACCCTTGTATTTGTGATCTAAGTCGCATTTTTGCTGGCACTAGGGTAATACAGCTCTTGTGAGTTGTGATTTTCTTTTTGCTTATGTTATATATCACTCCGTTCTGTTTTTCCCTCTCGTTCCTTGTAAGCAGGATGCTGTGTCAGCTCTGCTGGAGAGGACATCTGCTGAGCTGGAAGCAGTAGAACAAGAGCTGGCTGAAGATGAGGAGGAGGAGGATGAACAGGAGCAAAGGGGCTCTGAGGAAGACTGGTGAAGCCACTTTTTTCCCCATACTGTTCAGGCCTGAGTCTGCTCCTTCTCCCTTTCCATAGACAAATGGAAGAGCTGTACTTTCAGAGGAGATGGTGGGGAGGGGACTCTCATTCTCTTTTGTGGTCAATTCATTCACCTTCTTTTAGGTTTACAGCATCTTGGCTGCTCTGTTAACTCCCATTGCCAATGCCCCTCCATGCGCATCTTCCTGTGAACCCATTTAGGGTGTCTAAACCACTGGAGGTGTACTAAATGTGTCCTATTAAGTGTTAGTTGCATTAATAGGATTTGTGTAGGAAATGTGTCCTATTAAGTGTTAGTTGCATTAATAGGATTTGAAGGGAGACCTGCTGCCCAACAGAGTCAGCTTCCACTGATCATCTTCTTTTTGAAGAAGCTGTGAACTTTCCCCAGAAAGAAGCTTCTTGCTACATTGCTATGTTGAGTTGTGTTTCCATGCAATTTTTTGCATGGAAAAGCTACAGTGTAAAAATAAATACATCCTTTATTGCGGGGGGAAGTACTTGCTCATTGGTTTTGTGGCCAAAGTCCTTCAATGTTATCAGCACACAGCTACAGTATATAGCACAGTGCTATTGTAATGATCCTGAAGGTGATCTGTAGTCCAGCTTGCTGGGTTTTATTGGTGCATATAATGAAAAGTGCTTTCATGTGAACTTTTTGGAAACATTTCAGTGATACTCATTTTCCCTGTCAGGAAAACACGTGCATTATACATGGGTGAAGGCCTTCCAATACCTTTGTGCTGGATATGGTGGGCTTTATCAGTTCAAGAATAAACCTGGGCTACTTTTGTTTGTACAGGTTAGAAATGCTCGTAGAAGCATCTGATGAAATAGTTGACGAAGAGGAAGATGGCATTAAGCTGGCAGTAGAAGGCAGCTGTCCTGAAGACATGGGGTTATTTACTGATGCAGCAGAAACGGAGGAAGAGAAGGACAGAGAGAACGATGATGAGGGCCATGAAAGCCAGCAAGCTGCGGTAATACTAACACTGGTGAGTATCTTGGAATATGCATTCCTGTGGTATCTTGATATGTCTGAAGACCTGTTTCTGAGCAGTGAATCTAGAAATCTGTCACATCTGAGCATTCACAATTTGATGCGGCGTTTACTGTAGGACTTGTATGTACTTTTAATAAAACTGGTGTGGTCCCTTCTGAACCATACAGAAGGCATTTAACAGATATGCTACACAGAGCTTTTAAGTTAAAGACGATTAATTACAAATGTCAGTCTTCACCTTTTTTTGTTGCACAGAGAGAATATTTAAGGTACAGGTGCAGTTCAGTAGTTAAAATATTTCTGCATACCCATTTCATTATTGCCTATTTTCTTCTGATTTATCTGCTCTGTTTCGCTTCTAATAAACAGAGGGAGAAACAGAACAGGGATCAAGATCTTTAAACCAATGAGGGGATTTCATTATTTCTTCTCTTTATATCGGGGCATGAAATACAAAAGCTGCTTAGCAGAGCTAAGACTAATTTAACATAAAATTCCAAAATGTGCATTAAACTGTACTGTTGAACTACTCACACATTGCACATAGCAAATCCCATGTTCTTGTCAACTGTTTACCTAAAATTATACTCTACTATTTGGAGAGCACCTTTAGAAAACCTTTCATACAGATATGCTTGATGTGGTAGCACAAACTCTAGAAATAAAATTTTAAGAATGCTTTTTAGCACCTTACTGAAAATACTGGTGCATATATTAGACCTACAGATTCTGTAAAACAACAAGGTAAAAAGACAAGAGTGACAGCTTGATCCTTCAAGTTTTTGACAATACAAAAGTTTGACACCTCGGTGGACTTGCTTGAAACTGTAATTAACTTCCAATTAATGTGGAAAGATGCCAAATGAACTGAGGCTGTGGTACAAAAAGACTGACAGTCTTCTGGGTAGCAGACAAATATAGATCAGAGCTCTAACTCAGCAAGGGGAGACATCAAGGAGACCATCTGAAGGTTAGACACACACGTAAGTCTTTTGCTAAGCCAGGGCTAGACCTGGACAGTGAGTGAAAGACAGAGACCTGATTACAAACCAGCCACAGCACAGATGATCTTGTGCCAGAGCCTTTCAGGACCGCAGTTGTGCTATTTAGGCCCTTGTATTTATCACCTGCGCGTTCAAAACCATGAAGCTCATTAAATTACCTGAGTTGGAGAAAATGCCCCAACGCACATCAGTAATACCAAACGTGCCAGCTGCTGCAGTGCTCGTTGTAGCCCTGCTGTCAAGCTGATTGCTGTGTGTTAGCACAGACTGCGCCACCTATGGGGATGCTGCACCTGAGGCTCCCCATGACACGCTTGGGGTAACCATACTGGGCAGCAGCCCCTTCTGAGGGCCAGCAGCTAGAAATGTCTTCTGCCTGGGTTTCACAAGGCTGGCAAAGCTCTGTAGAAGCCCCGCTGCTGGGCCTTTGGGGCTGTGTGACTGTATGGAAGGGCCAGGGCAATGCAACTTTCCCAGCTGCTGCTTGCAGTGCACGAGCACCATCTCTGTCATGGCAGAACCTCATTTTTCTGCAAATGCCGAACAAAGCCAATATAAATACAAATGCAGAGTCATAACAACAATAATAATAATCTCTGCAAACGGCAAACCAAAACACTTGTTGTACCATGGCTGTATCAGACCATCTGCAGGGCAGCAAAGGCAGAAGCCTTGGTTCTGTTGGATACACAGGGTACCTTCAAAGACTCCCCCCAGTGCCTCTACACATTTGGGAGTTTTGCTTTTCTTTACTTGTCGTAGCTTCTCTGTTATGTGCAAGATGATTTTTGCCACTTGTCTTTTTCCATCCCGTGTAAGGTGACAAGAAGGCTTGTAAAATCTGAAGACATAGAAACTATGCAGTGGCATGTGTCTGGATACACTACTTATAAACCTCATTTCTTTTGATAGGTTGATAAAGAGACTAACACTGAGGAACCAGTTAATGAGAATGCAACAGTCCGACCCAAGGACAGGGCCAGCTGGAGCTCCAGACAGCGTCCCTTTGTCAGGAACAGCATGATAGTGCGCTCACAAACCTTCTCTCCAGGCGAGCGGAACCAATACATCTGTAGGGTAAGAGGAAAAACACTTGGAATGAAGAGCTATTAACTAAAGAGTCATTTAACTTCTTGGGAATGATGCATTAATGACAGTGAGTCATGTACCAATTTTCCCTGCAAGAGGCAGAGCCTGTGCTTTCTCTCAGTTTGTTCTTTCCCTAACTGACCTGATGTGTAGGAGAACTGCCTTCAGCAAAGTTTTGTGCTCTTGCAAAATTCCTTTACTAGGGCAAAAATAGATCCTATTGGAGAGAAGTAGCAAAGTCCTGTCCTGTGCTGGCTGTCTGCAAAAAGTGTTTTGCTGCACATGAGCAGCTACAGCTCTCACACAGCAAAATAATTTGTTAAAACAAAATAGAGTTCACTGTAAATTGCCATTACATTAACATATTTTAATAATATAACCATTTAACTGTAACAGTGTGGAAAGAGCTCAGTCATCAATTGTAAATATCACTTCGCATCTTAACTGGTTTTAAACCTGGGCAACCTGAATCCTGCTGTAATTACCTCTTTGAAGGATGTGTGAGCACAGCCTAGGGGCTAAGTTTTAAGCATGGCTTTAATGACAAAGTTATCCAGTCTCTATAACGGTAGTATGGGGGGGAAAAAAAAAAAAAGAATATTTAAATTATCAACACTATTGCTGCTAAGCTAACTGAGAAAATCATGTGTTTGAAGATTTAAAGCATGGACTACCAGCTCTATAGATTGTCATTTACAGATACCCTAGAAAAGGCAGATTATTTTGATATTCATTTTCTACAGGCTACTCACACAAGTGTGACTTTTTAAAATACTTGATGCTTTAAATCTTCTCCAGTTCAGTTAGAGGTGGTTGCATTTATCATTTGGAAATGGTAATGTTGGTTGCCTCTCTCTGATTCTCATTGGCCTAAAAAATCTATCGTCAGTATGTAAATATTTAAACGACTATTCATACATATGAATGAAAAGTAGTGGATAGTATTGTAACAATCTGTACATGACTTGGATAGATCATTGGCTGAATTCAGAACTTAGCCTTAATTTTAATTCATTTTAATTTAATACTGGCAACTGTCTATAGTGGCAAAAAAAAAGGAGAGGGACCATTAACTGTAGAGGTCCTCTATAGGAAGTGACACTAGGTGCTTTGATGGTTTAGTTAGTAAAAACCCATGAGTCTTCTGCATCCATAAAGTTCTGCACTTTTGTAGCTTAGAAACTTGCCACGTACCGTATAGTATGTCCTGGAAGCAAAGTAACCAAGAAAAAAAAACATGTTTGCACAAATCCATCTTTTGCAGCTTCAGAAATACTCATGGTCTGTTGCCTGGGCTCAAGAGTGGGCACTGTAGCTGCATCCAAGTCTGTGGATAGGGCTGAGCACTCATGTCTCCGCGGTCTTAAGAAAGTACCTGTTCTCATATGATGCTACAGCAAACAAACAAAACTATTTTTGAGGCCTAAAGGACAGACCCAAAGTCTGTTGGCACCTTTGAAAAATCTCCCTTGAAAAGTGCTTAAAGCGGTGGTCAGTGATGACCTCCACCTGTGTGTATCCAGGGGTGAGTTCCCAGCAGTATCTCCATGGTGAAAAGACAGACTTCTCTCTAGAGAAGTGTATTCATGTTGCAAAAGTAATTTATTTCTCACCCCAACTCCCAGTCGGTCCTGTATAAACATGCTTTAGGGCTCTGGCAAGTTGGTTATTGAAATGTTAGCAGAATGATTCTTTTTATCTTTCCTTTTCTGAGGAGGTGAAAATAAATATTTAGATAGATGCTTCTGTTTTCTTTGAAGATATATCACCACGCATGTTGATGCATCTAACAATCAGCCTGTGTTGATGTATGTGGGACTGATGCTATAACTAAGAAAAAAACTTCTGTTGTTCTGTGGTGGATATTTGAGAAGGAAAAAGTACTTCAGACTGAAGTTGTACACACACCTGTACTTTTTACAAATAGTAATACAAAACAAAAGGTGTATGTCTACAGAAATTTTCCTTCCCTGTGGTAAATTTGTTAAAGCCTGCCCCAAGTAAAAGAAATCCATAATAAATGAACTCTGTAGTATAGTCCGCAGTCATACAGAATACAGCCAGTGATTTGGTGGTACTTAATAGCCAGTTATCTTCCTTGATTCCTGAATAGTCTACTTACTGTTCAGTAAGATCAATGATTGTCATGGCATAGGAACAGAAATTTAGAGTAGATGCTCTAGTTATTTTTTCTTGTATTTTACATGTATAGTAAGAATGACCTACCTGTATGATCAACACTGAGACTTTTGGACTGTCTTCATCAATACAGATTTGTATGTGAAGATGCTTTATATCTCTGTTCATTATATACATTTTGACAGTTGAATCGAAGTGACAGCGACAGCTCAACACTAGCCAAAAAGTCTCTCTTTGTGAGAAACGCCACAGAAAGGAGGAGCCTAAGAGTTAAACGGGTGAGTGCCGCATTACCTGGGCGGTTTAAGGCAAAGAGTTTGGAGATGAGGAATAGCAAGTAACTTAAGCCATATGCTTTATTTCAAGTATTTAAGCAAAAGCGATGCAAGTTACCAGATGTAGACTCTATAGTTTCAGGTTGAGACCTCCCCACAATGGTCTTTATCCTTCACTATCCTCCACTGACAAAGCTTATGTTGCTCTAGTTGTGGCTGGAGCCAGCAGCAAGGTGCTGGCGCTCAGCATTGCAACATCTACTATTGGATTTTAACGTGTTACCGTCAAAGCAGTCTGAGTTAAAGAACCGTAGTGTTACAAAGAGACCCAAGGCAGCTTAAGCTGCACAAATGTGAACATCAGCAGCATGCATCTTGAGCAAATTTTGATGGAAATTTCAAGGATTCAGATATGCTTTCAAAGTTGATTTACTCTTCTCCAAGAGTGTATGAGGAACAAAGTGACTGAAGGAGAAGAGAGTAAGATTATTTTTATTTTACATAGAGTTCATTCTTATAAGTTATGAGGTACATTTTAATCTTGACTGCAACTAAAAATACGCTTCCCCAGAAGGGTTGTTACCAGGTAGCAGGATTACATTTGGCATAAGAAAGAAGTATAAAATAGCCTAGGACAGCTTGTACTGCCCAATTTATTCATGTGAAAATGCACAGTGAAAGGATAGTAAATAAATGTGAAATATACTAAAAAAGTACCTGTTTACAGAGTTCTTAACATCATTTGCTTGGGCCTTGAAAAAGCAACTGTTGAGTTAAAATAAATAAATAAATAAATTATATAGTTGAAATCTGTGGGGAACTCTGTGTAGTTTTGGACTACTGGTATTGTGCTGTCCTGAGGATCAGACCAGGGTTTTTTGGTTTTAACCTGTCAATATATCATTCTACAAGTGGTTGGTGAATCTTTTGCACTTATGTTTAATGACTGATCAAAAAATAATTGCAGAATAGATGGATGTTTGGATGGGGATCTCATAGCAGCTTTCTGCTAACAGAAAATAGTTGAGCTTTTCTGAATGTATTCTGTCAAATTCTGCACTAGCCCTTCTGGATATTAATTTTTATTTTTCTCCTTCCCAAATGATTCAGCCTGTTTGCCAACCGATCATGCGAAGAGCTATGCAAGAGTGCCCTATCCGCACTTCCCTGGACTTGGAGCTGGACCTCCAGGCGTCACGCACACGACAGAATCGACTGAATGATGAGCTTCAGGCCTTGCGGGATCTTAAACAGAAGCTCGAGGAAATGAAAGGTAGAGGAGAGACAGACCTTCCCCTGTGTGTGCTCGAGGATGAACGATTTCAGAAACTCCTGAAACAAGCTGAAAAACAGGTATGAGCAGCATACAGATTTTGTGTGACTGAACAGAGATATGCTCTTGCCTTTTTTACAAATACATTTACAGATTTTTCCAGAAGCTCAGAGTTGACTACTTATGCTATGTAATTCAGATGTGTAAATGCTATTTCCTCTATTAGTCAATACTACAGCATTTACACCTAGAATATGAAGCAGCATTGTTGTAGCACCCCTATCTAAATGCTGTAGTAATTCAGAGTAGAAACTGTTATTTGAGGTAAGAGGTATGGTTGGTGTAGTAAAATAGCAGAGGTGTCTACTTGAAAGTTCATTTAACAGTTGCATCCCAGCCATATGTCTACAGAGTTTCATACACTTTTTGTCCTCCAGCATTAGCTGATTTGCAGCCTTCACAGAACTGGTAGCCAAAAGATCATTTTAACAGGTAGGGAGAGGCAACAGCCATTACTTACAGTAGTGGGGGTGTATGGGAAGGGTGGTACTTCCACTGTGGCTTAGTTCTTTAGGCAGGACATACTTGTTCTAATTTTGGCAGATTAAAGCCAAATTCTGCTCTCCATGGGATTGTCTGTAAAAGAATACAAATATATATTCAGTCTCTCATCTAACAAACTAAGATGGGATGCCCTCATGTGAGTAAAGACAAGAATAAGGATAGAAGGGATGAGAGGCAGCAGTGACAAGCTGGGCCATGGGAAATTCTGACTTAATACATGAAAAAAGTTGGATGTTAAGTGTTTTTTGTTTTGTTTTAGGGGGGCATTTGGTTGTGTTTTTTAAACTATGAGGGTGATCATCCTCTCCTGGACACAAGTTATTCAAAGTAGTAAAAATGGAAGCCCATTTCAATAAACTGCAGAGGACCTCTTAATATGTAAATAACAGTTTTAAAAATAGTTAATGTCAGTAAATAGCCTTGTGTAGGGCAGGGAAGGGATAATCCTAATATTTACACATACAAAGATAGGCTCTGAATTAGCTGAATTAGGAATGAGATACTGCAGATACAAGAAACAAAAACATCACAATGCTCTGATGTCAAAAAGCAAATAAGACATTGGGAATTAGAAAGCTGGAACAAAACAAGTCATCATTCTTTAATGATATAAATACATGTTCTACCTGCAACTTAAACATTGTTCAGTATGGTTCCCCATCTCAAAGCAGATAATAAGACTATGAAGGGTGAACAAGTACGGTCAAAGGAAGGAAACAGATTCTGTGTTAGGAATTGCCAAGTAGCTACACCTAAAGCTACAACTGTGAAATCATGAGTGTTGTGGAGGAGAGCACTTATATATTCATCATCTTTTAAATATGAGAAATAGGGAAATGAAGGGGTAGCAAGTTAAACAAACATATTATGATGTTTAAAAGCTGTAAATATAAAAATATACTTTATATTTATATAACTATATAATATAAAATATATAAATATATAAAAATATTTTTGACCGAACATTGTGAATAGCACAAGTTTACGTACACTCAAAAAGCAGATTGGTAAAGTCATGGAAGAAAAATCCAGCAGAGGTCATTAACCAGAATGATACCACCCACTTCAAGAAGGCCTAGACCATCAGCTTAGAAAACAAAGCCTTTTCCCAATATGTTCTCCCACGTCTGTTCTTGACCTGAGAGTGCTGTCCTCTCTGTCTGTCTCTTCCTTGGCTTCTGCTGCTGGCCATACTTAGCTAAGTTTTAAAATGGCTATAAAAACTAGCACAGTTCAGGCTCAGTGTTGAAAAGTATTTTGAAAGACCCTTGATTAAAATGGAGTAAGACATCACAATGTTTAAATATCACATGTTGTATCCATGTTTTATCATTATTATTCTACTTCATTGGATGTATTTGATCTTTGAAAAATTTAACCCATAAGAATAGCAGTTTATATAAAAGAAATTTATCTACATTTGTTTATAAGTTTATAAGTTGTATCTAATGCTCAATGCAGGACAATCATTTTAAATTGTTTGTTTAATTTAAAACAAAACCCACAAGTTTATTCCCACTAGAATAGAGCACTGTTTAATATTACTAATCCTTTGGATTTGTGCATTCTTATTTCAGCCAGCTCTTCCAAGGAGATAGGTGTCTGATACCTTATATTTCTGGAGTCAGTTATCAGCCCAGTGACACATGCTGCAATGAGGAATAAGGGCAGTAATATACATTCTTAAAATACATGCAGGCTGCAGCACAGCATTTAAGTCCCTCTTTCCAAGCTAAAAGTGAGATCAATGATCACAGCCACTCCACCTCTTTGAACAGTGCTTACCAAGTTTCTAGAAATATTTCTGCCCTTAGTATCATTGCAGCCTTCCCCTGCGGAACAAAACAACCCTGAGAATGCTGTACTCTGCTGTCAGTGTTTCCTCTTGGGTTAGCAGAACACAGCAGTCCACAGAACATCATCATACATTATTTTTGAGATCCTGCAGGCATTATAATGGCACAGACTAATGCAGCAGCTAGAAGTGCCAGAACAACTGAGAGAGTCTCAAGTGGAAAAAGAAATTGCAGATGTAGGGGATATTGAAAATCAGTGGCTGCTTGCTAGCACGCAGTTACTCTGCTTGAAGCCCAATACCCAGACGCCATTCCTTCCCTGCCTACTACACATTCCTAAGTATAGCAAGAATGTAAAGCCCAGTAATAACTGCAGATAAAAACCAGTAGGTAATTCTGTGCAGCACAAACATTGTTTCTGTTTAGGTAGCATTTCTGTGAGAAATCATCCAGGATTTCAAAGCTTGTCTTAAATCCTCATACTAGTAAGTTTTCAGATACCTAGCGCCCTTTGAAGTACCTCCTCTTCACTTGTGTCCAAAAAAGATTCTTGAGTATAGCCACAAATATCTTTTTTTTTTTTCCAATATACAGTCTATGTAAAAGTAATCTTTAATTGTGTCATTAATAACACAAATATGTCCTTGTTTCCAGTGTTTTGGTGTTTAGCACTTAACAATTTTTCTTTAGGCTCGCTTTCATTCTCCTATACAAAACAAAAATGAACGTGACAGGAGTTAGCATTTCAGCTTTAATTTTGCTCGTCTTTCCTTATTCTTTGTTATCTCATGCTTAAGTTAAGCACGGATACCGGGATTCCTCTCTGGCTGAGGTCAGATTTTTGGCACTTAAGGAATGCACAGCCAAAGTTTGTGTGCCTTTGTGTTTTAGATGGATGGAGGATTGACTGGCTATAAATCAGTCAAGAACCATGATATTAATACAGTCCCAGTCTTGTACACACCTTCTCATGTGCATGTTCTCATACTAGACTGAAATTAAAGTCTACCTGAGAGCATCCTGAAACTGTCAAGTTCTGAGTCCCAATCCACGTTCGAGGTAGCTGTGGCAAATGGGAGAGATCACTTCCCTCAGTTGTCTGCTCCTTCCTTCTGCTGGAGATCACTGCTCTGCACTAGCAGGGAATGTCTCTTAGCTTCCTGCAGCCTGACACGCTAGTTCAAAATAAATTTGACACCTGTCTGACAGAGATCACAAGTCTGTAGACCTTTGGTCTCTCACTATGTGTTGTTGGCTCAGAGTAATCTCATGCATATAAAAAAATAAAGGATTTTTCTGATAAAAATGTAAGGAGTGCAATATCAGCACAGTGAGTGGCCAGCGTTAAGAAAAAAAACGATTGTATTTATGCTGTTAGCCTGAAATGCAGTAGTCACAAAAATCTTGCATATAATTAGGGAAAAGATAAAATTAGTAAGTTTTGAAAAATTGTACGTTTAGTGCATTGATGATAAATATTAGTTGTGGGATCTGATAAAAACATATGGCCAGTGACATACGTAAAATTTATTAATACACTACCAGCTGTAGATTACAAACTTATGTTCACTAACAAACAGGGGAAACAATGTTTACAGGTTAATTTCACTTTAAAATCTTTGCTCTTTTGGAGTTGGGAACTTAAGTTAACAGCAGCACAAGTTTACTGGGGGGTAGGTATTTACTGAACTGCATTCATATCAAGAAAGATCCTTGAAACCAGGCCAGATACCTTTGTAGAGGCTGGTGTTCTTGCCTTGGCTTTGATACTGCTACAATGCAAATGAAAGAATGAGTCTTTATCCACATGTAAAATCTGTGTTTTTTAAGCGGCTTACTTGAACCTTTCCACTAGGTCTATGATTTCACTACCATTAGAACTGAGAGAGCATTGATGGGTATCACCAGCTCTAGGGAGAAGCAAGTCAGCAAGGGCTGCTGAGATGGAAATCGGTGTCCATGGAGCAAAGACACCCCTTGGGAGTTCTCATCTTTCGCCTGTTTATTCCAAAGCTTCTTTTCCCTTGAGCTCTTATTTGCAGTCTCTAGTAACGGATTCATAGAATAAGGAAGGGGCTACCTTACAGAAAATGCTAAGCACATCTGTTTTACACAAAATGCCTTTGTCTTGTAACCACCCTTCTACCAGTTTGGTTTTAATCCCTTATTAACATCATAAAGGAAGGACTTACAGTAGATTTCACTAGAAAATTTGGATGTAGTAAAATTAATACATTTGTTAATAAGTGACTGTATTTCCCATTCATACTTGCTTGTGTGGTACTGGGAACTTGATTCCAATGCATTTAGCATCAGCTTAACCTCATTTTGGTTTATGCCCTCAGTGCCTGTAAAGCGTTTTAATAGAAGGTGGTGATGTGAAAAATGCATTGCAGAAGAAGAAAATTATTTTATGGCTTTGTTTTTCCCACAAACCAGTTCAATATATAGTAAGCATCGTAATGTTCTAAAACAGGTATTTTCTTACATAAAATTACAGAACACCTCTAAATGGGTGAAAGCAATTTGGAAGGATATGTCTTTAGTCTCACATTTCTTTTAGACTAGCATTTTTAACCGAAAAAATACAGCGTTATTGCAAGTATTAGAATTGACATGCATTTGAGTAACGGTAAATATGGTTTGTATATAAATATAAACATAAATAGTGTTGTGTCATGAATAAAAGTGTAAGAATTCATGAATATTAACTTTGCAAAGAAGGTTAGCAGAACTTGAATGTGTGTTTTGAGAGCTCATTTTTGTTTAATAATTTCATCATTTAATCATTTCAGATTAGGTATAGACAATTTTCCTAACAGCTGACATTAGGAAATAAAAATATTTTACACGGAAGGAGAATTACTGTTTCTCAGTTCCAAAAAGACATTTGGATAGACAGCATTTGTTTGTACAAACTTAAGAATTGTTTAACTGTCTAGGTATTGCCCTAAGAAATATCAAACTTTACAGCACTTAGTAACTACCTGTGATGGCACTTATTTTTGTTTTTATTATATTTTTAGAAAATGCTCTGTTACCTTACTGAGTGCTCATTGCTCAGACTTCGTAACATCTTCTGTCTTGCTGGCCCTTTGTGTAGAGATTTTGGTTGACAGAAGAATTTGTCATTTCTGTGAAATAAGCAGTTGCTCATTATTAGCAAAATATAGTTATTTTATAGTTATTTTACAGGCTGAACAGTCAAAAGAAGAGCAGAAACAAGGTTTAAGTGCTGAGAAACTGATGAGGAAAGCTTCTAAGGATGTATGCCGGTTACGGGAGCAAAGCCAGAAAGTGCCGCTGCAGGTGCAGTCATTCAGGTATGGCCTTTTATGCTTTTCCACAATTTTTCTAGTGTAGTTAAGTAACACATTTTTTTTCTAAATATAACTAAACATGACCTGCAATGAAAGTCCACATACCTTAGAATTGCAAGACACATCATCCCTTTCTAACACAGCTAAAAATTGGAGTTTGAGAGGGCTGGGTAACTTGCTCACATGACAGAAGCTGAGCTGCGGTGGTGGTAAGAAAGCAGAGAGAAGCAGAAAGGGTTCCTCAGGAAAGAAGCGTTACAGTTGCGCTATTTAACTTCAGTATGAAATTCAGAGCATCTTCAAAGGGTTTTCATTTTCTCAGCAACACTTTTTGAAAAGAAGGGGGGGGACAGTGATGGAAATTTAACAGTCATCACAGCTGCTGCATAAGTTTACAGAAACACGTGATAGTGCTTAAGACACAATCATTCCTCTGCAAGAAGGGTATAGTAAGCCTCCCTTCTCCTTTATCTCCTAATCACAACACAATTCACCCAAGAATCCCATTTATGTAGTTGATTTTGCTCTGGGCTGCTATTTTTGATCAGAACTCAAGCTTACCAGTGAAAAAAGATGGTTTAGTCTCTTGGACAACTAGTTACTTCCTAAGGCTGAATTGTATTTGTCCTGCTAGTTGGACTTGGTACAATGATGTGGCTTCAGATTAATCACACAGAGGCATTTTGAAGCTCTCAAGAAGAGTGTCTCTTCTGAGCTTTGATTTTTAAGCCCCCAATATTTATCATCTGCTTTCTAGCCTTCTGGCAGACAAGCATGTACAAACTTGTTATGCTTCAGTAATCTCTCAGTTTGTAAGAGACAGAAATGGTAACAGCACAGGGGAAACAACTGGAGACTGGGATGACAATTCTGCTGCTTGCCCAGACCTAGTTCTTAAGTTTTCTTTTCCCTTTTCCAAAGTCAGAATTAAATGTTTTGCCTTTTCTTTGCTACCCCCCCCCCCCCCCCCCCCCAGATATCATCATAGGAAATGCGGTGACTGTATCAATATTTTTGTCTTGTCATTGCAGTTATTACTGAAACATTGACTTTTTCTTGTTCAATATTGGAGCTGCTTTTTACATAAATCTGCCTAAAAAAGGAATTACAAGAAGATATTCTGGCAAATGCAATTGTAAATAAATTCACTGTGTATTTTCCTCACTGTGTATTTTTCCAAGCCTGTATTTTAAAGAACTACGCTGTGACATTAGCAACTCTACAGTAGATGACATTAGAGTCATGCCATAAATGGTGAAATAACAACTTGTTTTTGTTTCTAATTTCAGGGAGAAGATAGCATATTTCACAAGAGCAAAGATCAGTATACCAGCCCTTCCAGCTGATGACGTGTAATTATGCATTTTCATTGAAGTGTTTTCCCACTTGCTCATCTCTTTTTTAGATGAACTTTTTAGTTCTAGTGACCTGCTTTTAAAAGATCTTCTATTTTACATTCACTATTGATATGTTTATTTGTAAAATACAGTGAATTGAATTGTATGCCTGAAAAAGACAAAAAAAACAACAACCAGAAAACCAAAGTAGATTAATTTTGGTATACTGATGCTGATTTTGTACAGTTTGTATGTAATGCATGTGTGTTTTTATTTTGTAAAGATGGAACAAAGGAACAAAGGCAGTACTAAGCATGTATCCTGTTGAACCGCACTGTGTTGAGAAATATTACGTTCAGCAGAAGATTGTTTATCTTTTCACTATTTTCATGTGAGCAGACTGTGAAGATGGCTGTTTTGCCATGCAATATTTTTGTATAAGAGTGTGACTTTCATAGTTTGAAGTTAACTACAACTGTAAACTCCTTTCCAAAACATCAAGGCTGCCTCACAACAGCTGCTAATTAGATTCATCACCCATATTGGAATTTTGTTTCTGAAAACAAATATCTTCTGTTTTTGTTTTTAATACTTTACAGGAAGAAACAGAGCCCAGAGTTTAGTTTTGTGAATGTACAGTACTTTAACCTGCACTAAAAGGTTTCTTGCATCTGCGGGAGAGTGAGGAAAGACAAAGCAGACAAGTAACCCTAAAAACTTATTATGAGACTACCAAAAGGGCAGCTGCTTTCTGAACTGGAAGCTGAATCAGATTTGTAATACCAGCATTGAAATCAGAATAGTTATAGCCACTGTACACTTAGTGAGGGTTTCCTCTATACGAACCTTTTGTCTTTAAGGCTCTTATTGCTGACTAGGAGAATATAGCAATGTTCACTAGGCTTACAAATACATGGAGATTTTTTTTTTTTAGAGTATTTGTACCAACAGAAAAATCTGTCAGGTAGTAACTCAGTCTGTTCGTAAAGTAAACCCTTTCTGATCTGAAAAGATCCTAACTAGAAGGCTTTGCCTATTTTGGTACAAAACATTGTTAAAAATACACAATTGACCCTGAATGCAGTTGAGCGTGCACAGGTTTAATAACTAGATATGAAGAACACATTTCAAATCTGTTTTATATGGAGAAGCCTCCTAGGAAGAAACATCAACTTGTATTCATTCTGTTAGAAGTCCAGAACATCGGATGTTTACACAGCCCTGTCTGGGTAAAAGCAGTTGGGGTTTTACCTTGTTTGGACTGCACAAGTAGACAGACAGCGTAGACAGAATTATTTCATTTTCTACTTAGTATGTTGCACTCACATGTATTTAATGCAGTGGCTGAGGTTTTCTTCCCCAAGCAACAAGCCGCATATGCATGGTCTTAATCTTTCAAAAAGGCTGTAATTGGTGAGAAAATGGAAGTGCCTATAACCACAATATAGTAGCAGCTGTCTGAAGTTCAAAGTGACAATTCTGTCGTGAGAGGTCTGTATAAGCCTCACCCAAGGGTTTTCTTATGCACAAACGCATCAGTTCACTTCAATGTATAGCAAAACATGCTATTTTGGGCATTATGACTGGTTGAACATCCTTTATGAATGCCCCATTTGTTTTTTGTTTCTTGGGTTTGAGATAACATTCATATTCGAAAGGTCAATTTTAAAAAACAAGTCTGGAATTATTTAATGTAGAGGTGAAATGAAGGTTGGCAGTTTCAACTTCTCAATTTGATTATATAAGATGTTTGTAGAATAATGTTTAGAGGTATACTTTATGATTTTTCTTTTATTTATTTACAGTCTTATTTATGTTCTGTTTAATATAGTTCAGTTCTGGCCATAAAAATAAGGATGCTGTTGTGAAAAGTATTTAGAGCTGCCTAAATTCTTGCCAGCTTAGCTGTTTTTTCTCACACATTGAATAATTTTCAAAAAGTATTATCTGATTTGTAAGCATGGGGTAAGGCCAAAATGTAAGTATTGCTGGCTTTAGCTTGCAAAACTCATTTAAAAATGAGAGACTTATTGCTCCTCCCTTTCCACATTGGTAAGGCTGAACATATTTATAGGCAGCTTTTAACAGTTCTGTTTGTTTTGTTTTTAACTAATTCAAATTATGCACACTCAAAACACTCAATAGAATAAGCTAAAATAATACATACAAATAACCCCCATCAGTTTAAAATTATAAATATTACTCCAAGTAGAACTTACTCTGCACAGCAGGGTATAACAAGTGTAATTAGTTCTGTTTCCAGGTACCAATATCATGCAGTTGCATATATCAAAATCTAAATATTACTGGTACAAGAATATTTAGCCAAATGAGCAAAGGTAAGCAGAAATTGTAATTGAACAAATCATTTTTTTTTTTAAAAAAAAAAACTATTGCTATGTTTATACTGTATTAAATATCAAATGCTCAGGACTGAACTAAATATTTAATCAGGTTATATTCTGAATGTGTTTCTGTTCTAATTTTGTCTGTAAGAGTATGCAAATACATCACATAGATTAACTTGTCTCTGCACTTTCCATGTGTTTCAGTGATTGGAAAATACTTTTTTTTAAAACAAAGCTCTTTTCCAGACCAGTGTTTTATTTCTTTTATTGCTGTTCTATGTCTTCATATGCTCTTTGCAGAAACAGATGGCTGCTACAGATTTGTCAATGTAAAATCACCGCAATTTATAGAAAGTTCACATCAATCACTGACAAGTCTTAGGATAAGTTATAAAGAAAATTATTCATACACTTAAGTTAGTTCTTTACATTCATTAAATAAGAACTTCAGTAGCAATGAGCACAGTCAACTCTCCACCAGGCAGCATCTTACTGTTATTCAAAACTGCTGGCTTACCAGAGATTGTGGATGTGTGCTGGAATATATTCAATCGTCCATGTGCACACACACACGGTCTGGATGGAGAATCTTGTACTACATGACATTTACAACATTTAGTTTACACTGGTGTAAATGAATATAAATCCATGGAATTTCATTTAAGGTTATACATTGTATTATATTTCTGTATTGCGTGTTGAACTAGCACTACAAACGGTTTCAGGACTTGAGTATTTTTTGTAAGAAAGACATTCTTTAAAGCAGCCCCACAACATCAGTACAGCTTTTGCTATGTAAAATATGGTCAAGTCTCCATGCATACCTAGAGATCCAAGATTTTATACTCATTTATCATTTAAAAACACACACACACACACAAACACTGCAATTGATCAGATTTTGGAGAAAAAACAACAGGGACTTGGATCTGCAGAGCTCATCCATTAGTGTAATTAAAGGAACTACACAGTAAGAAACAATCCCTGCCCTCAGTCTTGTAAACAATAGCCTGTCCATTCAGTAGCCTTCCCTTACTGTAATGCAAGAGTAAGAAATCTGAAAACCCAGCATCTACCCTTTTCAGTGTCCTCTATTTCCAGTTTCCACATACTGATGGGTGTCTTGTATATCTGCCATTGTATGCTGTTCTGGTAGTTGATGCTCAGATGACAAGACGACTGTGGAGAGGAGTAGGAAGCCTCCTAGAATTACGAAAAGTCCCCCAAACCAGCCACTGAACAGTGCATCCCCTATTTCCCATCTGGGTACAATCTCCGGGATCTGTTCATCCCTTAATTCCTGGATTATATTATGGACTACACAAGAAACAGGGACTAGGACCAGAACTCCAGCTATCCACATGAGTATTCCTCCAAGAAGTAACAGCTGTTTCTTTAGCTTCTGTTCTGTGTCCTCCAGCATTAGGCAGTCCAAACCAAGACTAGAGATCACAAGGCTCAGAAAGCTTGGTCCATTTGATGAAGATACTAAAATCCTGGAAGTCCTGAATTCTAGAGGCAAAGCTAGGAAAGAATCAAAGTCTTCACACTGTGTTCCTCCTACATCTTGGACTATACACGTTTGCCAGAGTCCCATAGTCCAAAGCTCCAGTTCGTTTAAGTCTAAATTCAGATTTTTCCAGTCTGGTAAATAGTTACAGGTACCGGTTAAAATCCATCCTAGTGTAGACAACAGCAATCCAACTAACTGCAGCCTGTGTCTGTGGACCAAGTTCATTTTTAGCAGTTGTAGAAGTACTGAACTGCTTGCTTTTGCAGACAATACATACTGAACATTGGCAAAAGTTAAAACAATGCTTTGTAAAGCATGAAGTACTCCTCCCCCTCCAGCCTTATGTTATGTGCAGTGTTTGGGGGATTGGGAAGTAGTGTGGTAAACCAGTAATTGAAGGGTGTGACCACAGCTAGGCTCATCTTTCATTAGTTTGCATTTTTAAGTTAATTTTTTTAATTCTATACTTTGCTGTGCATTGATTTGCTAGAGCATTACAGCAGTTCTGCTAATTTTGGCATTTCATAGTTTGTTTTTAAATTAAACTAAGAACCACAGATACAAGGTATTTTAATACCACATTGGTATATTCCCACTTAAGTGAGGCTGTCTGCTTTGCGGCCAGTTAAGTATCATTTGCTTCAAGTTAACGGCTACACATTGAGAGCAACATGTTGCTGTAGGTGAACAGATACCAAGAAGCCTTTGACAGAGCACATAAAACCTCAGTGCACTATCTTCTGACACAGGCAGGTATTTTGAAAGCTGTGTATCTCAACCTCTTTTTGGTGCATCAGGGATGCAGATTTTAAAATTGAGTTATTCTATGTGCTAGATTGGGTAAACAACTCCTTGGGTATGAAGCACCCACACCGTAATACCCCATGCACAAAGAGACATCCACAACTCTTGGTAGCACGCCAGAAATCTACAGTTTTCTTAGCACAGCGATTTGCTAGTACACTGAAAAACAATTTGAGGCAATGAATTCACGTAGACTGTTTAGGATGAGGAAAAAAACACTCGAGCTCATATGTCACTGCATTAGGCAAGTGGAAAATTGCGACAGGGAATCAAGCTTTGCGGCTCAGTTAATTGGGTTCGTATGAAAAGGAAGCGTACGTATTTTGGTTAAAAGCCAAGACGTAACAGAACATGCATATTCATCTTGAGGATTTTACAGTGCAGTTGAGAAAATAAAAGCACCTTTTCTACAAAGTCTGTGAAAAACTTCAGCGTTCACCTGTAAAACAATATTTTAAATAGTTCTACAGGTGAGAAATTACACCACTTCCAAATCCCAGTTATGAAGAAAACATGAAAGTTTAGGAATCAGGTAAGTAACAAAGAGTCCTTTGAATTACTACGGAACAAGCTTCTGGCTTGCACTAGAGTTTGGAAAAGACAGAGCAGTTTTTCTGTACTACTTAAAACTCCTGTTTTTAAGGCCTGGTTTCAGTTTCCAAGTGTTGACACTGATCTTGCTGTTCTGCTACTGCGTAATGGCCTGAAGATGGATGGACATCAGTTGAACAGATTGTGCAATTAAGTAGGGAACCTCCTAATATCAGGCAAAATCCAGCAAGCCAGCCAACAAATAACGCTTCCCCCAAATCCCACCTGGGAACAATGTCTGGTATATTCTCATCCCAAAATTCCTGGACTGTGGAGTGGGCAACCCAAGAAACTGGGACAATAGCCGTAATCCCCGATATCCAGAAGAGCATTCCTCCAAACTGCAACAGCCGTTTCTTTTGATCCTGTTGTCTTTCACCAAGTTTCAAACAGTCCAACCCAAATCCTGAGAGCAAGAGGCCCACAAGCCCCAATCCATTAGAGAAAAACATCAAAATCCTAGAAAACCTGAGTTCTGGAGGCAAAGCTAAGAAAGAATCAAAGTCCTTGCATTGCATTCCCCCTTCTTCCTGGACAACACAAGCTTGCCAGAGTCCCATGGTCCAGATCTCCAGTTCATTCAGTTCCAAGTTCAGGTTTTTCCACTGGGGTAAGTAGGTAGTGAGGCAGGACAGGACCCATCCCAATAGAGATAACAACATGCCACCCAATTGCATCACCGGCCGATAGGCCAAGGCCATTGTAAGAGCGCAGTCCTTGAGGTGCGAGGAGGAAGGGGAGGAAGGTCTCCCCAGGCGCTCTGTAACAACTGCTGCCGTCAGCCGTGGTGGACGCTATGATGATTTTAGTTCTCTGCTGCCCCGAATATAAGCCTTTGCTGTTAACCCCTTGTGAGCTCTCAAGCACTTTTTTGTTCTTCACGAATATAATGTTTCACATAAAGGACGAAGGACTTCGCTAAACCATGAGTTAGGCTTTCTGATAAGGATTTGATCTGTTACCTTCCAATTTGCTTGGTAAAATTATATCCCAATGCCTGATGATTACAAGCCTGAGGATGAACAAAGAAGGCTCTATGACCCCTCACCCTAAAACACAACGGAAATCTTTGTGCTTCAATACGGATTAATTAGATTTTAAGTGGTGATAAAAAGTCAGCTCTGTGTGCAACAGGACTTCATTGTAATGGCTAAATTTGAGATTTCAGGGATGTAAATCAAGGCCTTGCAAAGAAAGGTAGACTGTTTGCCTATAATCTTTATTCTTAGACTTCCTCAACATACATAACGGCTTATCTTCCACTGCCATTTTATGTCCCCAGCACTGTAAAAGACGCTTTGTAAAAGATCCTTACGTTTCACATTTTCTACATTCACTTCTTTTAAAATGGGCTTTGTTTTGACCGACTCTTGAGGGGAAAAGGAGACGGCTATGGTCAAAGTACCGTAGAGAATGAAATCCTAGCCATTCCGCCCCATAATGAACTCAGGCAGATCATCAGACGGGGTAAGTTGTACCCGCCCCAGGACCTCAGCAGCACCACAGTAGCAGCTTACACCAGCCCAGTGTCCCCTTTCCTACAGCCCATGTCCCAGATGGCACAGAGCATCCACTAGTGTCTAACAGCTTTTGGCACTCAGAGCTCTGAGGGCCGGGGGATGTCTAGTACCTTTCCGATCAAAGCAAAATGCCACTATGACATTACCCCGTTAGGAACCCCTGCTTTTTCCTGCTGTCACGTTAGCTGTACTGCTGCTTGCCTGCCGGGTCAGCAGGGAGAACACTTGTCTGTTATTGCCCCCCACAGGCAGCAGCACAGCCTGTATGGGAGAAAGCTGAGCAGAGCAAACATGCACACGTGTACAACCCTGAGGTTCTCTCCAGCCTCCTTTGGCTTCATTTGCTGGATGTGATACAGAACCACGTCTGACAAATCCGTGTATTTTCTTTTGCAGTTGTTCAAAACAGGTTACTGGGTGATGGAAGAGCATGGCACTGCTTCTGAAGGTCTCCAAAACTTCCTAACCCTCGTGTTTTTACTGCCACAAGTTGTGAAGAGCCAACACAAAGAAAGATGATCTGTTTCCCCTATGCTTGTGTGCCAACCCAGGCAAACAACTTACACCTGGTCAAAAAATTACCGCGTACAAGAGCAGGGTATCACCAAGGATATTACTGACAACACTGGGAACAAACTGATGCAAGCAAGGCTCTAACTTTGGCCACCCGCTAGGCATAAGAAATAAAAATTCATTCAGACTCCAGATTGCGCTTTCAGATTTGGCAGTGTTGTTTCTCTCCCCTTTCTGTTTTCAGAGCAGGGAAACTAGTTCTGGAAATCATCCTAACATTCAATGAGAAACTCCATAATGTCATTTGAATAATTTTTCAGATAAACAGCTACACTTCAGGAGTGCTTCTGCTCATTCAGGGGCTACATGCTTATTTGACTTTTAAATCATGGTCACTGCCAGACTATTACCAGCAGCCAGTTGCACTTCCCTTATCTATGAACCTTTCACATTTCCTTCCCTGCTGCTAATTCCAACAGGCGCTGCAGTGTGGAAGCACAAGGTCAGGCACATGAAGGCCATTCATTCTGCTAACGCTGACCATAGCAGCAGCAGTATGCCAGCCTTCAAACTGTAGCAGTCAGAAGCACTGAGACCACAGCATCAGTAAGAGCTGCCAATTCCGTTCTGCAGCTTTTTGTTAACCGCACAGTGACTCGGGGCAAGCAAAAGCTTCCTTATACTATCCTGTGCAAGATTATAAAAGAATCTCTGTTTTTCCAGTGGAAGAAAAAATAGCTAAGATTTGCCTTGTTGCCAGGATAGTAACAAGGTCTGAAATGCCTTCACTTGGAACTTACCTATCTTAGGAAAATCTCAGCAAGCCCATGAAGAAACAAAAGGGCTTCTAGCTGAACCTAGATTAGGTGAATTCTCAGGTTGGTAACTGTCTTAGTCCTATCTCCCTTGTGATTCTTCTACACTTTTCCTCCCCACCATTACTTCTTTCTTTCTCTTGCATCTAAAAATGTCTTACTCTTGGAAAAAAATTATTTTGGTCAACTTGTGCGTACACAGAAGGAGCTACTGCTGACCCTAGGGGTTAGAACCAGGCGACACACAGCAGCCGCAAGACACGCACCACGTGGGGCTGTGCCCCAGCTATGCTCAGCAATGACATGAAGCAGATGCTGACAGCCGCATGGCCCAAAGCACCACAGGCTGCACCAGCCCTTTCATCTCAAGGCGTTTCAGTGGAGATGGCCACTACCCCCCGAGCCAGCCAGGCAGGGTCGCTGCCCCTGAGGGATTCCCACAGCTGAGGCCATGGGGCCGCACACTGGTAAGCTGCTCCAGGACAAGCCCTTTCTGCTTCCCCTGCCAACCCCTGCAGCAAGGATGGTGTTTGTCTAGCTGTCGGTGAACAGCATGCTTTCAGGTGGGAAGGGAGAGGTTGCATTTAAAAGGGCTTCTGATCACTTGGTCTTGGAGCACCTTTTTCTGTAGGCTTGCAATAAAGCCCGACGTACGCAGCGTTCAGGAGTACCATCCTACAGGATCTTATGCAGCTGAAATAATATCAGCGTGAAGAACTGAGGCAGCAGGCTCACCACAGCATCACACCCTCCCAAAGGCCGGCACTTGCCGCAGACACCCACATGGGTACATTTCACATGGGCTGCGGTTGCCATTTGAGTGTTTCAGCAGCCAGTTCTGTGAGACACGAAGCTTTCGTACCTCTCATTACAGTTGATGCCCATCAACATAAAGCACGGGGCACAACTGGGTTCCTACAATTTCTGTAACACTGTTTTAAGTGCTGGAAATCACACCATTCATTCTCATCACCTCCAAGCATCATTTGCAAGGTAGACTAGCCTAGATTTTGGCTAGATTAAAGCAGAATGAGGATGATCAGCATGTATATTGCTTTATGCAGGTGAGCGCATTACACTCTTTTCACCCCACAAACCCTTTCAGGCTGAAGACAAGGATTCTGAATCACATTGCAAATATATATCTCCTTTGCAAGCTTTAGCACTACCTTAACTCTTCTGGGAACCTCACGGCCAGAGAGTACACTTGTACACTAGGTACACTGATACTTTACCCCCTGCAAGGAGTGTTGGAGAATTGTTGCCTGTACACAGCTCTGCAGCCCACACAGTTAACCAAAGTTTTCTGTTCAGCATAAGCAGAAAGAAATAGCAGGTGCAGCACTTTGGGAGCAGATTAGAAATTGAATCCCGCAAAAGCAGTCAGTGCATTGTAAAAGACTGACTCCTACACTTTCAGTTCCTACGTAAGACATAAGCTTGTTCATGTTGAGGGTTTGTTTATTCTCCTCCAGCAGTCCAGAAGCGTGCTCATCTATGAAGTGAAAGTGTCTCCAGTAGCATTCCCCAGACACTGCCATAATTTTTGCTAATTCTGAAGACTGCACTGAAGATAGGGAACTGAGTTCTCTAAATATTTTCCATGGCTCATTTAAATATCTAGTATTTTCATGAATCATTTATGGATGTCTCTTATCTTTGGATTTCCATCTTATAAATGCATATGCAAAAGATGGAAATACGAGCCAGTGTGTAGATTTTTCTATAACTAAATCTTATATAAGCCAGCAAAAGACAGCTACTGTCAGAAGCTGGCATGGTGGTGCCTTCAGCGTCTTGTTACAAGGGAGTTAGTTCATTCAGCTTGGCAGTCTTTCGCCTTCCACCTTCCTGCTTGAACTGCAAGTTTTGGGAGTTAGTATTTGCTTACCCAGCTAAGCTCCCACTCGGTGATGCATCTTTTGGTTTTGGTGCCCTTCAGGGAAGCAAACAATCAAGCAAAGAGCACAACTCATGCTGCCAGCCAGACTGCCTTACTCCAGGCTGCATTTAAGTGAACTTTGACATCAGGGCCAAAAATAATTATTTGTATTGGTGGATCTTAAAATTTCAGGGGGCTTCACAGAGCACCACAGTAGAAAAAGAGAGTGACTTCTCCCTGAAAAATTAACTATGTGCTTTCACTTTTATAGTGATAGCAGGTATATTATAGCTTTCTAATGAAGTGAAACAGACAGATCTGAATGTTATGTATTACTGAAGTTGTTACTAATCTTCTTTTGTTTGATTTCTTCCTTGTCTCCCCCACTGAAATTAACACTACCAAGTTAGATACACCCTCAGCCAGATAATCCAGCATATGAACAGCATTAGTTGCTACATACACATCTGATCCACAACAGCAATACTTCATTTTGAACACTTAGAAGCTGTCACAAAAGCACTGAAGAGAGGCAGCAGGGAGGGGGTTATGCCAGTGATGCAGATAATGAGCATTTCCATTTCAGAAGGGGAAGAGAGGCTATGCTTTGAAGCACAGAGTTAGCTCATGGTGTCGTTACACTTTGATAAAATTTCTAACTCAATATTTAGAGGTGATGACTTGAGACTACAGTACTTCTTTCTGTATTACATCTAAAGAGAGCTTCCCTCAGTGAGTGCTTGGATGCTGCCAGAGCAAACAAGCCGTGACACACACAGCCAAATATTTTGTGGAGAAGTTACAGCAGAAGGGGACAGGTCAATAGAGGCAAAGCAAATTATCACAAAGGCCTTATCACCTCTTCTGATCCTTGACACGGGCAGAGAGCGCACCCCAGCAATCAGCGTGCAGCTGCTGGGGATGGTTTCACAGCACTGCTGTACCAGGGCTGGCACACAAGGCAGAGCTGGGGCAAGGGCAGCAGCAGGTAAGCACTCAGCATGCACGTGCCCCTTAGCATCTTCAGGAGAGGCAGCAAGGGGCCACAGAGCCTTTGGACATGGAGAAAAGGCACAGCCATGGCTGGCCCTTCCAAAAAGGGCCTCCCTCCTCAAATAGGCATATTCTCTCAGCTATTTGGTATTGCAAGAGCTGCCCAACCCTGCATATCTTCAAACACTGGATGCAATTCATTAAGCAGCTTAAACAAAAGCGTATCACATAAGCAACAGAAATGTACTCCTAGAAGGGAAAAGCCTTGCTAAAAATTGCACGTTTGCAAGATTAATCAAAATCTTGAAATAAGATGTTCTGTAGGATTAACAGCAGTTGGACAAGATCTAGAAGGGAAAGGAACTAAAAGGGTTAAGCACAGTGAGGTGAAACTGCCTCTCTCTGCTTTAGGAACTTACTCAAAAGATTGAAATGAGAGAAGGTGGATTTGCCATCATTATACTGGAAGAATAAAGAATGCTTTAAGGCTCAGTACTTCAACCTTTGCAGGAACTTTTCCATCACCATCCCAATCCAGACTTCAAAGTGAGGGCTGACTGGGTAAGGAAATCAGCCTTATCCTTCAGGGAACTAGTTCTGGTACACTGTTAATACAGGAGATTACTGTAAGTATGAAAACTCAGGTCACTTGCAGTGATTGGAATGTGATTTTCTTGAATGACAGAAGTCTAAGAAATTAATTTCTGAGCTGTGAAATGTATAGGCTTATCATTATCCATCTCTTATTACGAGACTCTGGTTTAAGTGTTACACACATGTATTTCTACAGCGCTCTTCATTTGACACCTGCAAACAATTTTTATAATAAGTTTTCCCTCTTTCCTTAAGACTTGTTTCATATTTTCAGTAAACTTATGAGAAATTCGTAGCACTGAGTTGAACCTGCATTGGGAATTGTTACTGCATGACAACAGGGATTTCAAAGATAATATAGACTTGTTAACCATAAATTAGAAGACTGCACATATCTTATAACATTGAGCTAGCCAGGGTGTGAAATGAGACATGAGAATGTCTGACAAGTGAAGGAGGCGAGGGACACCTGTGGCGTTTTGTTCATCTGCCATAATTGGGATTTGGGGAGAAAGAGAGAGAGAAGAAGCTAAACAAGTTCTGTAGTAGTTTGAAATATGATTTTTTTTTTTTCCCATTAGATTCTACTGGCTAAACAGTTTAAGTGTTGTACCTCTCAAGGTGCTGGGAGCTACGAGATGCAGGAAGGGAAGGTCTTTCCTAGCAAGTGACTATTCTCTCTAGTGCTACAGAGCTTTTTGCTACAAAAAGAAGTTTTTCTTCCCCCACAAATGAAATCTTAGCAAGTTTATACTTGAAAGAGTTTTGACATCACATCATTAACAAACTAAACCACTAATATTTATCAGTATTATTTAAAACCTATTCATACACCTCTTACTGTCATCTTCTGTAACATTCATTCCCACACCTTCCCTCTGCTTCCTCTCACCTTCCAACCATTACACACAAAAAAAGCCCAAAGCCCTCTGTGTATTCATTCAACTCCCTTCAGGAGGACAGTGAGAAAAGGGTCAAATAGAGTTCTACAGGGCCAAATGGACTCCCTGAGGAAGAAATGGGTGCAGGGGGAGAAGAAGCAAGAGCAGTTTCCTCCCTTCACTTTCCCCTGGCCCTCCCACTGTTCGCTGCCACTCAGCAGCATCCTCTGATGTCAAATACTGCCCGCAGAGGTGAGAAGGATGATGTGAAGAATCCACTAACACATCCAACGCACCACGTACTGCAAAATGCTGTATAGCTGAGACAGGCGTCCTGATTACATCTGCATCAGGAGATTGAGGTAATGCCTGGCTCTGTCCAGTAGCAACCCAGAGAGAGGCAACTGCTGAAGACTTCTAATCTTAGACCTCAGCAACAGTTACATGATGATTATTTTCCTTTTACCTAACTGATGATCACTACATATTGGAAATAATCCTGCAAAAGTGCAAGTATCTTCTGCGGAGTACTGCACACTTTCTGAACACTACTTGCACAGAGGTGAGCGCTACCTCTGTACCATAGATTTAAACACTTAAACAGAGAATGCTTTACCACAAATGAAAGGCAGCGAAGAGGCTTAGGTTCTGACTGCAAGAAAATGATTGTGGAAATGATTACAGTTCATATATTTCCCAAAATAAAGACAAGCTGTGTTCACTTGAGCAGACATCTGCTTTGAATTCTTCTTCATTGGTCACACAGAAGAATCGACTTTTTCTCTTTCATAGTACACAGCAAGTGATCCTGATAAAGTGACTAATCTGCAATGTACTCAAATCCTTGTATTATTTTGTAAAAAATAAAAAAATCCAGCAACTGCATGTGTTAAAGAAATATATAAAGTGCACATCACTGAGCTTAGTATTAGTGAATGTAGCTGTGCAAATATATTCAAGTGAATACAAGGCTATAGGACACCAGGCCAAGCCAAAGGTCTATCTGGCTCAGCAGCAGATAACCAGGAAGGAATAAAAGACAAGAATGTGATAAGGATAGATTGGCACTGTCTTCTTCCTACAGTGTAAAGATTTCCCAAACTTGGACTTCAAGTATACATCTTTAAAAACCTTTGATGGATCTTTCCCCAGTGAATTTGCCTGAAAAAGTACACATTTACCACATCCAGAGCATCTTACAACTTCCACAGTTTAGTTTTACTTGTATCATGTTTTCCCCTTTAATTGTAAACTCGCTGCTTGATCGTTTTATTTGCTAGCACCTCATTCTTTTGAATGCTTGTTCACAGTGCTTTCTAACATAACTCATTACCTCAGAACAATTCATTTGTTTTCATACTTAATACTTCTTTAACATCCTTACACAGAGGTCTTCTCCATGCCAAGGAGTCCTACCTATTAAATAGTCACCTCAAAATAGATGAGAGTGGCGATCTCTTGTGGTGAACCCACCTGCCTACTGTCATGAGCTCAATAAAGCGCACACACTGCCAGCTACCACACTGTAAGAGAATTCATCTGGGAAAGTAGACCTCTCTTCTTTCACACCACTATTATTACCATTGTCAGAATTATTTTTCTGTTGACCATACACTTTAGGACAGAAACCAATTTCTTGTTGAAATGTCTCCTGAAGATGGGAATATTGTGAACAGCACTGTGCTGGTATAGTTGTGAGCTGGTGACACCATTTTGAGAAAACAACTCCTCCAGCTGGAAAAGAATTAATCCTCTCAACAGTATTCTGCTTAAAAACTAGTATCTTTCATCATAAGATATCATCTAAAAGTGGTGGGATTTTTTTTGGTTTTGCTTTTAAATAGGAAGGGTACACTCCCAAGTGGATGTACAAATGAATTTCCTGTAATATTCTGCCAGATGCACAGATGGCATGAGATTAGGAAAGAGCTCCTGGCACCAAATGCATGATGATTTTCATAAAGTGTAGGTTCAATGGTTGGGAGTAATGCATCTGTATTCATGTGAAAACCCTTTATGCTACATCATATTATCATGCTTTCTCTTTACCTAATTATCACTTCTCTGCAGGACAATGATCACAGATTTTGCTGCTGTCGTGCTAGAGAGAAAAATGGGGCACTACATCCCTCAAGGAGTGCAAGTTCTCTACCTGACCCGTGTCTGCAAGAACCACAGCTCACATGAACACCGCTGACAGCAGGGTGTAGAAACATGCTTAACCTGGGGAGTTTCCCCAGAAAAGTGGGATAAAGTTACCTATTGTTTTCAGATAAGGTGACAGAATCATTACAAGTCATTTTTGCCCATCTTCTTACAAGACAACGTACAGCAAACCTAGACTAACAGAACATATTTAGCTTATCTTTAAAAGCCTCCAAAGACAGGAAAAAAAAATAAATCCAGCGTTCTTAAGCAACCAATTCTAATGAAGCCCTGGAATACAGATCATATCTTCTAAGGCCATTGTTCTTGTTCTCCCCTTTTGTTCTTCTTTCTTAAGCAATGTCACAGAGGTGGGCATTGTCTGCTGCCTTGCATACAACATTCCTGATGGCACAGTCCCTAAACAAAAGTAGTTTTTCTTGTTGTTGACACCATCATAAAAATCTGATTCAGTTTCTGATTTACTACCATTTTTAATTCTGGTACGAAGTTCGTGCTCCTCGCAGTGCACATACACTTGGTCTTCTGTCAAAGGCAAGGACCTTTCCCGGCTCCCAGCACAGCCATGGACAAAGATGGGGGCTGAGAAGCATTCCCCTTCCCCTACTCCCTGCTAGGCAGGGCAGAGAGCATGCAGGTATCCCTCCATGAAACTCCGACACAGAAACCTGTCTCCCACCTCCGCACACAGTTTGCTTTCAGAAACGTTTGATCGCAGAGCTCCCTGCTGGACTTTTAGCACATCTCCACAAACGCAAGACAAAAGCAGCCTATTTCATATTTCTGCTAGGAGTCAAAAAATGAAACTACCACCAAACTGTGAAAGGCTGGAAGTGAGGTGGCTTGAGAAAAGGAAAGGGAAAGGATATAGCTTGGAAGCACCTTGTTAAAAATTGGAAGCACAGTTCCTAAATACCAAGTCCACCTGAGGTGTAGTATGTATCAGAAAATAATGCAAGTCGGTTTACAGCTTTGGCACTTTCTCCCTCTTAATTATGGAACTCTTGGATTATTTTCCAGGGCACAGAAGACATTAGTATGCACAGATCATCTCACTGGTACCACACTGAACATTTACCTTCCTTGCCTTCAAAGCATGTGCCACAAAGCCCACCAATTAAAGTGGCTTCTCAGACTTGTACAGGAAAACACAGCTCAGTCTCCAGACCTGAGGGAACCCAAACTGCAAAGCCAGTGATCTTCATGGATCTGAGGGAGCCAGCTGTGACCAAAGCAGGAGTCCCATACACAGCAGCAGTGCTGTACTACCATGCTGAGCCCCCAGCACAACAGCATCTTCTCACCTGCTGGTGGCTGTGGAGCTACATTATTTGTGTGAGGCCAGGAGAAGTGGATCAGGGAAAAATTTAGGAACTCTCCTGGCAAAAAGATAACAAAAACCCTGTCTCCTTTGTCTTTTATACAATTTAGCTTTTTGTATCAGAGCACAGTAGGAGTGAAAATATGCTGTTGGAGTCTAGCAAACAACCTAAACAACCAGTAACAGATGAAAAGACCTTACAGCGTGATGGAAGGAAGACGCTCAAGTTTCAGTAGAAGGATCTGCAGTGTCAAGTACTGCAGCACAGTCTGGGACTGCCACAATCCCCACTGCCAGCTGGAACAGGAATTAAGGGCAGAAATGAATGATTCTTGCAAATGAAACATGAGCTACAGATGTATAATTTGGGAGTTTCCAACAGCTCAGGGAAGAAGCAGTAGTTGATAGAAAGCTGAGAGCTGCACAAGAGATGCCTACTAACATTTGAGCAGTAAAGGCAAGAAAGATTTACAGTCAGCTGGGGAAACTGGGACAAGAAGCTTTCTTTGATAGCATGCCTCACAGAAACGCTGCAAACTAAAGCAGATCTTTGAAATGCTACATATGTATATTCAGTATTAGATAATGATTACAGAATATTTGACCCTGCACTGCCACAAGCACCTGATATATGTATAAAAAACTAATTTATAAAGACATTGCTAGGGCCCTGAAGGCAAAAGGGAAAATAATTCAGATCATAAAGCAAAGAAACTCCATTGTTAGGATTTGTATGAGAAGCTGTCAAGGAGGTGGGTTGATGCAGGATTCAAAAGGCAGTTTCATATCTAACTACATTGTGAACCATCTTTGACTACCTTGCTTTGCTTTTAAATGAGGGGGCAGGGGAATCAGTCTTTTAGGAGAGCTCCAACTGAAAACATACTAACAGCCCCAAACAATAAGAAAAATCTTCTGTTGTCCAGAGTCTCATAAATCTCGCCAAATCCACACAAGTAAACACAGATCATGGCCACTGCGTGGCAGGCCCCAAAGTACTGCTTAGCTCAAATGCTATTTCTGTCAGTGACCAGCAATAGAAGCTAGGGAACAGCCGAAAATTGGGGCAAGCAGATAGCGCAGCTTCCTCAATATATTTACCAGCCTCCACCTAAAGGCAGGTCAGGGCCTTCCCAAGTCTCAAGGCAGTGTCTTTGCATTCAAAGCTCTTCACTGACTGTTCTTTCATCATTTTGCCCAAGCACTTACCGAAATCTTGCTCAGCTTCAGAAAACCTGATCTTGGGCCAAAGTTAGAGAAAACTCTCGCCAGTGAAGCAATGTTCCCTTCACGCACACACACACACACCCCTTTTTCAAAGTCAGTACTGAAATCAGTTGTTTTTCTTGCCTATTCCCTTTTGAGGGAGTACAATACAATAGACAAGATACAATAGGAAGGGTTTCCAGTTCAGATATCCTAGCATGCCTTTGCTAGCCTTTAGAATCACAGAATCACAGAATTTTCTAGGTTGGAAGAGACCTCAAGATCATCGAGTCCAACCTCTGACCTAAAACTAACAGTCCCCACTAAACCATATCCCTAAGCTCTACATCTAAACGTCTTTTGAAGACTTCCAGGGATGGTGACTCCACCACCTCCCTGGGCAGCCCATTCCAATGCCTCACAACCCTTTCAGTAAAGAAGCTCTTCCTAACATCTAACCTAAAACTCCCCTGGCGTAACTTTAGCCCATTCCCCCTCGTCCTGTCACCAGACACATGGGAGAACAGGCCAACCCCCACCTCGCTACAGCCTCCTTTAATGTACTTATACAGAGCAATAAGGTCACCCCTGAGCCTCCTCTTCTCTAGGCTGAACAAGCCCAGCTCCTTCAGCCGCTCCTCGTAGGACTTGCTCTCCAGGCCCCTCACCAGAAAAATAGCCAGTTCACAAAAACATATATTAAATAAGTGTCCACACAAATTAAACATTTAAACATATATCAGTTATGTATTCCTTCTGGTATCTCATTAAAAAAAAAAAAATAGTGCCAAGCTCTTCCAAGTTTCATTTTCTGTGAATCAAAGCTTATGCTTTACTTTCAGAAATTGAATGCTGTTCCCAGTAGCCTCATCTCATCCATCCTAAAAGCGTAACACTCACCAGTGCAAACCATTTCTTGGTGTTCTGCAAGAACTGAATAGTGCTTTACTCCCTGTCTTTGTTACGTGCAAACTAAACACTAATCTCCTCCAGGCACAAACCAGACTTACTGGCTCTATGGAAGTGACAAGGACCTCAAAGGTAGCATAAAGCTATTCTACAACAGTGATCCCAGTGTTAATGCATTGAAACAAGCAGACAAATCCCAATAAAGCATTAACACGTAGAGCTAACACAAGTGGCCATGAGAAGACCTGAACTCTAAGTTTGACTTCCATACAAACTGTATGGCAGACAAATGATGGCAGTTCAGTTTAATAACCAAGTCTGGATTCACTGCAGCTCTCCAGGTAGCCTAAGCAAAGCAGTACCCAAAACTATAGCATGCAGAACAAGGAAGAGGACCATAGGCTGGAAGTCAGACTCTGGTCTTTTTCTAAACGCATTATGGACTTATTTTTAAGAAGCAATTTACAGACATTTTCTGTAAGTACTTTGTTCTCTCTCACCTGTAAAATGGGATTCAGAGCAGACAAAACCATGGGTTCTTACTGGCCACCTCAGATGTGCAAAGAGATCCTACATAAGATACTTGTACATAAAGCAATCTAATCTTGCATAATTATTAGGCAAGTCATCTCACTTTCAAAAGGAAAAAAAAAAAGGCTATAGTGGATTTTAGTGCACAGCACATTTAGGAATAAGTCTAGAAGTGTTAGTATTCTGATAAAGAAAGTGGTCCTAAGGGTTGATGCATCTTATGACTGTAGGAGAAATGACGGTAGAAGAGAATTCTTTGATGTTTTATTTAAAAGTTGTGCTCAATAATTCAATAAAGAGTTCCATTATAAATCAGAAAAGAGTAAGAACGTGTCATGAGTACAATCCAGTAATGAATAAAAAACAAACATAAGGATAGCAAGTATCAGTAATTTAGGAAGCATATAGCTTGCTATTTAACCCTACTGAATTAAGTCACCTGGGGTGGAAATCAGCACGGAGTCTTGGATCTGAAAAGTGACCCTACTTTAATGCTCTCATCCTGTGAGATTGAATAGATGAAAATTACACAGCAGCTCCAGTGTTTTTACTAACAGACATGCACTGCTCTAGCTTTTTGATCAACCATTGACACCAGAATTTTTTTCATGCTTCCAGGTGAGGCAAACATAAAAAAGGAAAAGTAAGACTGATGGTATGTGTTTTGTTTCTTAGATCTTTCCCTCTTATCCCAGAACAAGTACTGTCAGGTCAGTTATATACCCCAGTGCCTACTACTTAATCAAAACTCTGTTATGCACAAATCCAGAAGAATTTAATCCCAAGAATAAGATTTACCTTTTCTTTTGAGAAAGATAGGAGGCCTCAGTGCTCCTGAGTATGTGGAACAAGAGGATTAAAATTCCACAATTTCTGGTGGACTTGGCTTCATGGACACCTCATTTCCCCCTTCAAGGTGCCTTTATTTAGTCTCAGATGCAAAAGGCTGAAAATGCTAATTTCTTATGTTCCCACAACCCCAACTCAACTTGCCATTCTGTATTTTCCAGCAAGTAGTACAAAATTATTTTATATAACCTCACAAGCATCTGCTGGCAGCAAGGAGGCCAAACCAAATTAGGAAACACATTTCCATGAAGAGTCTTCCATCAAAACACAGCAAATATGGAAATTTCCAACAACTCAGCGTGTTGCTACATCGCCATTTGCCCATAAATTCCAATAATACACAGCTCTGGGATCCCATTAGCATCCTAGAGAGTGAATAATGAGCAAGCTATAAATCTCAAGGCCTATAATCACAGTCAGGGCTACCTATCCCCAATCTTTGAATCCAAAAATATATTTTGTTAATTGCATTAGCTATTTTTTATGTTATTTTGTGCCAAAATAAGCAATTCTAAACTGAGTGACACCTTTTATCAACTTCAGCTGTAACTCTCATCTATCACCACTTTCTACCTGGATGTCTTGTTTACAGAAGGAAAAAACCTCAGCTTCAGGATCTGTTTTTAGTGACAAACTCACAACCAGATGTGGAAGGCCAAGTACCTTGTCTCTTCTTCCTTGCCAGGAAGTAATACTTCCACCTGTTGGTATTCCTGCCTTACCTCCTCCCCCAGTCCTCCAATAACTATTATATTACAGATGGTCCTGATAGCCCCCTCAGAACAATTTGCCCAAGATACTCCTCAGCACAAATTGATTTTCTATATATTTTAATATATTTCCACCTTTCTTCTTGACTCAGGCATCTCTGAGGCACGCAAGTCAATATCAGTGACTTGACCCAAGTGACTATCAACCCAAGCCCGTATTTAGCAGGACATGACAGCGGTAACATTTTTGATTAAAGCAGGATCTTGTTTCCTTGCTGTCTCCTGCTGCTTTATATTCCTAATATGAAGGCAAATGCCACTAGTTTGATATGCCTTCAGGTGAAGAATAGCAGCCTTCATTTCATTACGCTAACAGGATTGTAGAAAAAAAAAAAATCAATTTAAAGAAAATCCATGATCTCTAAGAGATTATTTAGGAACAAGATCTGAGATTGATATAAACCTTCCTTATGCTATGGCATCAGGCATAACTGGAAAGACAGAAAAAATGGGAAACTTAAACCTGAGGAACGAAACACGAGTGAAGCAGAACTAAACCTTCTCCCCTTAAGCCTCTATATTCTATTTCTCTTTCTTAGTTTTGGAAAGCTGTAGCAGAGCTCTGTTCTTTTAAGGACATTACATAAGCATTCAAATGTAAAATTTCTCAGATTCTAGCAAGCCTTCAACCTGAGGCATAGGCTTACATATGGCAAGTACAGCAAATTCTAATTTCCATTGCCATATTATTTACATTTTTAAAAGTCAAACCTGACAGTCATCAAAATTATGTTAGGAGCTCAGTGCTAAAAAGGTGCATGTTGTACAAGGTTGTGGTGGCATTTTAAAAATTACTTTATCGTGCAACAGAGGACTTTTTTATGCTTATGCAGCTGTTGTGTCTAAGTATCCAATTTCTAGAAGGCCAGAATCATGTACTGGAACAAACTAGCCCCGACTTGCTAGATTTACCTCTATTTAAGTAAAATTTGTTCTTTTAAACAAATCACATAAGAAGTTATTCACATATACAATGTTTTCTGTTATTCCATATACTAATATCTTTTAAGACAAATACAATTTTGAAACAAGTAAAATATAAAAGTTTATTACTACCTGACCACGGGTTTGCAGAAAGGGATGAACAACAGTTCCAGACAGTTTCCCCATGAATAAATTCCCTCTCTACTTAAACGTGAGACATTTAAGGGGGTTATTTCCAGACGGTTTACGTGTATTCATAAAGCAAACCACTTGGTTACATACCTCAGAGAAAGTTACAACAGACTATTGATTAACATTATACTTAACTCTTATGTTACTTCTCTTGTGTTATGACCTGAGCTGACAAGTGTTTTCAAAGATTGAGTTTTCAATTAAATGCAGCTTGAGTTCTTCAGCCTCCGAGAGACGTGCTGCAAAACATCCTTATTACACAGCTTACAAACATTTTAACACTACTGCAATAATGTACTACAACTTGATTGTTATTGCTTTAACATAAGAAACAGCATATGGTTCCTGTCAGACTATTCTGTTTATTTCATTCTTACAGCTGTTGTGGAAGCAAATAGAAATTTTAGGTAGACCTCTCCAAACCTTAATTGGTTTCTGTATGCATAGCTATTTATGCTAAAAGCTTTCATTTAAACAAATACCTTAGTGCAGTTAGTGCAACGCAAAAGCAATTGAGAGTCATTCGCCATTTGTTTCTCTGTTCATTATACAACTACTCTGATCCTAGGCACAAATGGAGCAGTGCTGGGAGACATGCTATGACAGCGTACAAAATGCCAGTGCCTGGTTCTGAAGGACTTTCAGTCAAAAAATAAATAAAATTAAAACTTTCAGTAATAGTTACCCTGCAGGTCCGATGAAAAGGGCCACATTTAAGCAATATTATTGCAGAAGTTCACTGAGACTCCGACCAATGCAAAATAAAACTAGATGCTGTACTAAGTAACAGCACTTGCCTCAACTTTCTTTCTCTGCTCTTAACCAGGGTCCTCATCCTTCCCAGGAGCACAGCCAATAATCAGATGGGAAGCCTGGGGCTAGATAAAAAAAAGCATTCATTCTCCTCAGCTTTATGACAGCTTTTAAGCAGACAGTTGTTTGAAACTGCTTTCAATTTTGGAACATTAGAAATGGCCCCAGCAAAGACAGATCTGTGAGTTAGGCACAGAAGACTGCCAGCAGCAAGAAACAAGTTGTCAATGAAATTTACTACCTCCCCATCTGATGGAAGCTAACATGTCTTTTCAGACGGTAACAAACCAATGAAAATATGCTTTAGTCCAACAAAAAGTTTATTTTGTCACATCTGGAAAGAATACAGCGTTGTCCCTTTCCCAGCCTGCAAACAGAGGAAGCAGCCTGGTAGTACAGGTAGACCAAATTCATGCCTGAAGTACCAGCTTCTGGAGTCCTCGAATTGCATCCAAATCTGAGCTTCCAGTTTTCTGTCATCAAATACATCAGTGCAGGCCTGAATCTGCAGAAAGCCTAGTTCAATTGCTCTGGCAAACACAACTCACTTCTTGACTGTGCATGGGTTGTAACCTCACAACTCACTGCTAGACACACACAGCTCGCATGCCTCTCAAGCCCCAGCTGTACAAACACAGTGGGCTCACCCCAAAGAGTTACTGTACAGCCTGTATATCATGCTCATCTACCATAAAGCCTACTTGCTATTGTTCCTAGCAGTGCTCTGAGGGAACATCTGGAAACACAGCGGGGGCTCAGTGCTTGGTATATAACCAAGCTTTTAGGACAGCACAGCCTGATGAATTTGAGCATGTCCAGCAAGGATTCTGGGTGCTCTTGTTGTCTGCACGTGTCTAGCCAGCACGTAAATCCTATGAGCACACAACGTGTGCCGCCGAGACGCTAATATTCACAGCCAAGAAGAATAAGCGTGCCTCACGTTTCTATTAGTAAGGTATTATCTTGCTGTAAATATTAACTTTGCTGCAGTTTAGAACTCTAACTGTAAATTAATGGAAAGCTGATGGGAACATAAGGAGACTATGCTCTTAATGATCTTAATAGTACCTTTCAGCACGCCAATGGGAATTATGGGGAGATGCATTTTGAGATATTATTTCTAGTGCCATTAGAGCCTTAAGACACACAGATAAAAGCGTAAGATGACATCAATATGCTTAAGGAGGATTTTAGTGACTTTTTTAATAACTTCTTAATCACAAAAGTGCTTCTAATGCAATTGTTTCCAGCATGTAATTCAAACTGAAAGTTAATGTTTAACAGGAATAGATGTAATGAAACAGTTTTAGAAGGATTTCTTGTTAGAATATCTGTTTCTCCAATTAGCAGAAGCTAATGTTTTAATATTGAACACTGTCACTGCATAAGATGAAAGCTCTGAATGTTTCACAGATAAGCAACACTGCTTCTTTCAGCCCATTTTGCGACAGAAACTAACCACTTTCTGATACATGCCACTTAAAAATGCTGAGGGTGACAAGAGATAAATCTCACACGTTATTAGGATAGCAGCAGCTCAGAACATTTTTACACTGAGACAAAAATATGTATCAGAGAGACTATTCTGGTTTTGCAAAACAGACATCTATCCCAATCATTCTCTAAATTAGTTAAATGCTTCCACTTGAAGCAAAGAAACTTCTCAATGGAAACAGGACAAGCTACTGGAGCTCTGCTGGATCATGCACATGTTCAAAATGGTAGCTCCTGAGCTGACCTAGGGACATTCCGCAAGTTAGCCCTGTCCTATGGAAGAGTTCTACAATAAGATCCAGATCTTACCACCACACAGTGTAATGTAAGTCAGCAAGACATGTTCTGGGTCACCATCAGAGAACTCTACTGATACTAAAAGGCCTTAGGTAATGTACAGATTTCCTCACAATTTCAGTATAAATACAATTAACTGGATTAAGAAATAAAATCTTGCAACATTTGGGTCTCTTTTTGAGGGGTGAAACTGGTTGGAATTCTACAGGGAAAAAAAAAAAAAGCTTCCGTGCTCACATTGACTGACGGGGTATACATGTATACCACCAGCCCTTTGAAGTCCCCCATTCCAGATTCAGGCAGGCCTCCAGAGCATGCAGGTTCTACAGTGAAGCACCCCAGCAATAACAACCAGCTTCACAACCGTGCTGCCTGTAACCTCTCTGGAAAGCAAAGTTTCAAGAGCCTCCATCACAGCCATTATAGGGAAGAAAGAAATCCATAAGCACACTCATGCAATATACCTGCCTATCACCAGCCATTCACATGAAGGAACAGACAGGATGCTATTTATGAAAACCAGGAAACAACTGGAAAAGCACTGTCTCAGAAACAGAAATACCAAAGTTATGCAGCACCAACTGCCCTGCTGTAGGCACACACAGATCTTGCTACATCTTTCTTCAGGGAGGGAAAAGGTTAATTTGCAGGAAAGGCCATCGAAAGCCTCAGCCAAGGAACCACTCCACACTTGCCTTTGTTCAGGCTAATCTCTATCTGCAAACAGCAACTTTCCACACCAGTGCTGCCATACAAATCCTGCTGGGTTGCGCAAGGGAAGCCCCGGTCAGGAGCTAGCACAAGCACCACAAAAAACAGAGCCTCATTCCCAGAGCTAAGCAAGGCCTTGCTGCAGCACTTCTCGCTCTGGAGTGTGACCTCCTCAGCTCTCGCATCCCCTGCCAAAGCCCACCGCAGAGCAAGTAGGTCTCAAATTCTCACAGCACAATTCTCTGCACAACCCCTTCCTCACCCCAGCCTTCCAGCTTTCAAACCACAGGCTATAAACAGCAGTTTCTGCTCCTACCTGGCTTCCTCCAGCTTTGTTTCTCCTTCAGATCGCTGTTCACAAAGATCTTGTTATTTTCCTGAAGCCAAGCACCAACTCCCTGTCACCACAGTGAGATTTTTCTCTTCCCTGCTCCCCTACCTTACCTCTCCTGCCACAGCACCCAGCTGCAATCATTCCTCACCCCCAGGTGTAGCTCAGGGCTAATTAGGTATTGGGGCTCTTTTCTGCTAAGTCTGAAATCCCACCACAACTTTCCATCCCGATGGGGGAAAAGAGGGCAGATTTAAATCCCTGTTATGTACAGAAGACATTCAGGAGCTTTGGGGTTGCTTTTGCACTTGAACAGAGCAGGAAACAGACTGCTTTCCACCACTGCAAAGATCTGCGGCAGTTTAAGAAAGACATTTAGTTTTGCTTTGAGATGGATCCATATGTTTTAAAATCTACAGGGATAAACTGAGATAGACTTGCTTGCTCCAGAAGAGCAAACAGCTCAAAATTTAGGTTGTTTTGCTGAGATCAAAGAGACACTATGCAGGTTAAACTGACTGTGACCTCTGTCCCTTAGATTGCAAATGAGTGTCCCGGTCACCTGGGTACACTCACATGGGGGCACTTGGTCTGACTAGAAAAAAAGATTCTTGCCTTTACTGCAGCAAAGGTGAACACAGAGCATTCTCACCACCACGCTTCAGCAGGTTCAGGAGCAAAACGAGGAGCTGCTCCTTAGCCCAGCATGAAAGAACTCAACTGAATAGCCCAATTTTTTGGTTTTGCATGTAAAGAAAGTAACCTCTACAGCCTGGTGGTTAGATCTGCACAAGGGAAGACGCGGATTTCAGTCCCTCTTTTAGCAACTATCCTACACTAATAATTCATAAGAACTAGAATCCCCATCTTCCCTTTTCTTTGGGAGTGCTCTCGCCAGCAAATGACACTCATGGTTCTTGATCCAAAGCATATTTAATTATTCCATGCAAAACTTCACGAAAGGGAATTCAGTGAGCAGGAGGCTGGAACACTTTACATGCTGGCAATTAGGGCATTGCCTTTCAAATTCCTGAAAGCAGTGAATAAATGGACTTTGTGTACCTATGCCTGCATGAATGCTCTAATCATTAAGCTCTCGGATAAACGAGGAGAGGGTATAGGCCACTCTTGCCTCTTACCAGCCTAAGATAAATAAAACCTTTCTATCTCAATGTCCTTTTAAACACAAACAAAAACTACCCATAACATGTCAACCCACCAAGGTGCAAAACATGTTCTCCACCTGACCCTTCAGGCTGGACTGTGGCATGGGCCACTGCCATGTAGGGTCACCTGGACCCCAACACCCACCGAATAACTGTCCCTTCCAGAGACACCCAGCGCTGGGCTACCCACTTCTCTTCCTGGGCTGGTATCCAATTTAAACTGAGCTCTTCAGCACCATCAAGTCTGAGACACACCTGGGCATACCACGTGCTTGGACAACTCTATTAGCAGAGAAGTGATTACAGATCTTTCATGCAAAATTGCAAGAGGGCGTAAATTTTAACCATATAAACATACATACCGATTAAATCCATTTGTGGATCTAACCTTTAGTCCTTTTAAAAATAAAATTAACCATAGAACCTACTTTCTCTTCCCCATCTAACCTGGGAATAAAAGAGCCAATAAGCTCACAGCAAGGCCACAAACCAGTCTGGAAATAAAAAAGACAGAAAGTCAATTTGCTTAACATCTACCCTAGTCAAATGAACCCCAAGTTTGTTGTGCATTTATCCTTACAGCACATTCAACTGTTCAGCATTCAATTTCAGCAACAAGATGCTGAAATGCTCAAAGGCAAACCTGTTCTGGTATAATTGGTTTATACACATGCACAGTGTGCTGTTCATTGTATGCCCAGTACAAACCCCTTCTCTGTGCTAGAAGACAGAAGGGCTGTGGAGGTTTACTGGTCACAAAAGAGTTTTTTCTGTATGTCACAATATAAGCTAGCAAATGTGTCTTGAAGCCATACCCTTACATTATAATGCAGGATAAAATCAAAACCATACCAAGATACATCTTTAAAACAATGCAATCTATATATTCATAGCATAGCTCCTTCTCAGACACTGAAAATATGGGCAAAATGTTAGTTTGAAATCTGTGCAGCAGGCTCCTTGACTAACATTTGGCTGTCAATAAAGAGATTACTGTAGGATTAAGCCTTACCTTGGGAGATAGAGAAGAAACAAATCTCTAATTATCTCTACTCTTGTACTCTGGCCATGATTTCTGTTTCTCTGGGGAAAAATAAGCCTTGTGTTGTCTTAAGTTTAATGTGTGTATTCTTTCAGTTAGTTTTAATATATTTTAAAGTATTAATAAGGTAACTTCTCACTTTTATTTTCCCATCTTTACATGTACTTTTTAATAGGAATATTTTTGTAATTGTTCTTGCAGCATATACACTTACTGATGCTACACAGCCTTGTTTTATACATTTTACCCTATATCCTGATCTCCCCTTCCAAGAATGACCTAAAACACCTGAATCACTACAGAAGAATAAATTTTGGATTTGTAATCAAACAGTTTACCTTTTGTTACTAATTAACTGAACTACTGACAAATATTTGCAGAGCAAACTCTGTTTGTTAATGACTAAACACCAGCATGAACAGAAGTAACCTTTCTCATTTTGAGAGGAATGCCATTCAAATTCCATCTTATTCTTTCTCCTACAGACAAAGTTGAAGTTGGAATTAAAATAAGTGAGGACAAAAAAAGAAGTCTTGATCTAGAAAAATTATATCATGGTTCTGCTGAGTGGAGTGAAGAGGGAAGTAAAATTAAGGACATACTTTCTAATAATGTGAGAGAAAACAACCCAGTATGCAACTGAGGGAGAGAAGAAGAAGTTAAGGTGGAAGAGAGCTGCAGTTTAAAGTAAGAAAAGCACAGCAGAGTGCTTTCAGTGAATTTGGTGAGGAGGAAAGAGAAGGATGAATGAATAGAATGTGGTAGAATGATGAAGAAAAGGTGTATAGAAATGAGGGTGGCTGACCAGATGTCACAGCGAGGTAAATGAAGGGAGCAAGGGAAAAGCATGAGGCAGACATGAGAAAGAAATACAAATAGTTCACTGAGAAGGAAAACCACGATGATTACTGATGCTGCAGATGCAGAAGAAATGAAAATTACCAGGAAAAAATCACTAGACTGTACTACAAAACATGAGATAGAAAAGGAAAACAAAAACATGAGAAAAAAAAAAAAAAAAAAAAAAAAAAAACACCAGGCTATTTGTTATGTCTTCATTTGTATTAAATCTAATTTAAATTACAACGCTACTGTTTGACTTAGAGGACGTCAGGAAAGCTCTACAAAATATTTTCTTTCCCTGGAAAGTGAATGTCCAACTCACTTTTCCTGAAATGTTCCTATTCTGTTAGGAAAAGGAGAACAAAATGTGTTATTCTGACTTAAACTGAATTGGTGTTAAGTTTGCCTAACCAATCAAAAAGACTCCTTATGGGTTAATCTATAACTAAACTTTTCCTGTATGAATTGTTGTAGGGTTTCTGGGAAGTTATTGTTCAACTATCACATTCTTTTCAATGAATTAACTTTCCAGGAGGCTGCAATCCTGCTGCCTCCCATCTGCTAAAACTGTTAGATTAGACACTATTTGCAAGAAAAACATGATGTCATGGGACACTCGGCCTAAACAGGCACCTAGTCTAAAGACAAAAACGGGAAGGAGGCACAGAAGTGTTTCTTGCATAGAGCTCCCTCTTCCCATTTGTACTTGTTTTTTGCTCTCTCATGATGTCTCTCAATTTCCAGTCCTCACCTCCCCTCACATCCAAAGTTACTTCTAAGCCCCATGCTTTATCTCTTACCATTACTTCCACATCTCTTTGCACATCACCCCTTTTTCTCTCCCACCCAATCTTTATTTACTAGATACTGTGCCTGCTACAAAGACTAGCATGTCTGCTGTGAAAGGTTACATGCTCCCCTTGTTATTATGGGCGCATCTGCCTGTCCAGGTATCTTCATTCTCAGGTGGCTGTCACTCAGACGCTTTCCATGAGCCCGGATAAGAAGTTTCTTAGCCAGTGCTAGTTAAGGGGTCAGTTGAGGATGTGAGTGTGCTTGTAATACATGAAGCTCTTGGTGTGTGCTGGCACAAGAAATACATATTTATAAGTCACACACACATACACAAAGGCACCACCAACAAAGACTTTCAAGCATATAAAAAAGAACATTTTTCAATTACGTGTTGTGATGTGTATGCCCAGGGGTTTAACACATATGTGTGTGTATATGATAGGTGTGCTGATGATAAGAAATGTTTTCAGTTCTTGCCGATCTTTTCCTTACCCCTAGGACTTGTTATAGAAGAAAACACATTTCCAAAAATATATTACAAAAAATACAGCAAGATAGTTGTTTTGATAACAGGCATTTAAGAAGTACAAAAGCAGTTCAATCTTGTATCACAGTTCAATTGCAGCTAGAGTTCTTCTGGCTTCTTTAAAGACATCAACTTTATGTATTTTATGGAATAAATAAGCTTATATGCAAAATTAATTGCTATGTGTCACAAATTTGTAAGACTTTTTACCCTTTCCTTCTGGAATCAACTAACCTCACTGATGAGTCACACAAGACAAAAACCTTTTCAAAGCTTCCCTCCAAAGAACATTTGTGTCTGAATTATGATAGACCTAAAAGATGAACTAGTCAAATGTTTTCCAAATCCTGAGTAAATCGGCTTTGTGTTGAGATGAGTTGTCTTCCTCCCCCACAAAGGAATTTCAAAGGTGTGAGTTACTCAATGTACTTGTATTTTTCAACAGAAATAACAGATGTTCTCAAGTTTCTCCAAGCTGTGACTCCAACTGTTGTGCTGAAGAAAGTCATGACCCAGCTCCTACAAACATATTAAAACTGATTTTATTTCTCCTTACATTTTATTAGCCAGTTGCTCTGTCTATTTATACTATTAAACATGAAGCTTTCAACGACAAAGGGACTCATCACACATTAATTGAAACCAATGTCAGCACTCCAACTGGGTGCCAGAGTCCTTTACAAACATTGGCAAGCATACTCGGTGAACTCAAATTTTTAAAAGTCCAGTCTCTGCATAATTTTGAATGCCTTGAGGTAATCAGAATACCAAAATAATAGGCACAAGAGCCAAAGCAGTTTGTCAGGGAGCTGTCCCTTCGTAGTTATACCTCAAAACTATAAGAACAGAACTGCCATCTCTCTATTTTAGAACAGTGGTATTGTTAGATGCCTGCTTGTATAAAACATGCCTGACTCAATAATGCAAACACAGGATAACACTCACGGACTGTTAATTGAGAATGAGCCCAGTACAGGGCATGACTCAATCCAGTTCACAGTGGACAAGTGAACCTGTAAAAATACACAACTATCATTTGCATGTTCTCCTTAGTCCATCTCATCTCCTACCTGTGAGCTTGACAAGAGGTAGCACATGATGTGCAACTTCTGAATTAGACATATACCAATCGGCCATCTAGCACACCTTAGGGAAATGGTAACAGCCCAGCGTGTTCTAAAACCTTTTCACCATGGGAGCACTCATGTCAATTTTTCTCTCCCCACCTGTCAATACTCACAAAACTTATAGGGTTTCAAGTGTCTTTGATATGTAAAAACAATTTTCCTCTTAAGTGTGGCTGAAAACAGTCCATAGATTCCAAACTTGTTATGAATAAAATGATAGACCAAGACATGAAACCAGGTAAAATAGCTGTATTGCACAAAATTAACATGCCCCATGCTGAATGCATAAAAATTGCTTGATTGACAAGCCCTGCAATGTAATTACCATTGTGAAATCATTAACTAGTACCATGTTAACTCTGTGGAGCTCTGCAAAGATTCTCTTTTAGTTTGCCAGTAAACTAAGAGGACAGTATCTTTCTCTTCAGGATGTGCAGCTTGCAATATTAAAGAATTTGTTATCCGAGTCAGACAAGTCTATCACATCACAGTCTTCACTCAAAATCTCTGTTGGTAACACCAGCCGTTTGTTAGAGCCATATCCATAATCCCAAGAAACTGTCTTAAGAACAATACAAGTTGCACTTTGTTGCTTTAGGAGAGATCAGATGATTAAAAGCAACAAAAATGATTATTTTTCTCTCTTTCATAGCAAATTGCACAAATTTTAGTTTAATGAAGCCAAGGAAAGCATCAGTCTGTCTTCTTACAGCACTGTCTCAGTTGAAATATAATTTTGAAGAATAGGAAATGTTTTGATTGCTGACAATTGAACTGATTTTATACAAAATAATTTCTGTGCTGCCTCGTTTTCTACACACAATAGATAATTGTTTAGGGCCCCAGCTTGCTACACATTCATGCCTCTGAGACTTCTGCACATAAAGGAGGAGGGAGCCTTCCTTACCTTCAGTCAGAGACGTTTTGTCTGTGTGTGGTAATGGTTTATTTATAAAATAGAAAAAAGGCACATCTAACATAATCTTGGAGTGTAACTAGAAAAGGACAGATGTTTGACCAACTGCTTTGGTTCATAAACCCAATATAATACTCATAATATTTGGTATTATCAACACCTCAGTAAGTCAGGTACTGTCAAAGACTGGACATCTTCCAGCTGAAGGCATTAGGAGGGAATGAAGTCATAGAAATCATGGAAAGAAGGCAGGCTTACTGCAGAGAGCTGTGACGTAGCAAACAACTATACAGAAATCAGGTTTCATTTGTTTGCTTCCCACACAACATCTCTTTTATGCAGGCTGCCATACAGAATAAAACAAATGTCCTTCATAAACTCTAGCGTGTTACATCAATAGAGCCATCTTTATCAACTGTACTTGTAATCTTGCCAAAGAACAATATGAAAGTTGTTTGACAAGACCTGCTTTTTCTGAATAAAACAGGCATTTCATGGTCATGAATGAAAATGTGATATTATAGCTCCTAAATATTGAAAGCCTGTAGATCTCCCAGTTCCCTAGCTCTCTGTCCACCCCTCAGTGATGACTTAAGTCTCTAAAAATCTTAAATTGCATACCCTGGTTATTAACCTATATTCTGCTCCACTCTCACCCCTTCCAGTTGCTTTTCAGAAGGCATAGCTTACAACACAATATTCACTTTACCTACACATGAGATAATGAAATCAAAACATTTCCAAAATGAACAGAAACAACCAACCACTTCATATCAGCTCTTCATAAAACAGAATTATGCAGAACAGCATGCAGCCCCATTCTGAAGACAAAAATTAAAAGCAGATGTGGCCACTGTTTGTCCAGTCAGCATTGTGGACGGATACAACTGTGATGCTGGTGGGGGACCTATAAAAACTACCACTGTGCTCCTATCCCACCATCCTCAGCATGATCCTCACTGAGTGAGACAAATGGGGTGACTGCGAGCCCTCGGGGTGCAGGCTGGTGATACTACTAAGCCAGTAATGGTCATATGCACACAAGGCACAGTCCCAGCCTCCCTTTTTCTCTCTTAGCCGCTATGGCAGATTTGTTCCTGGAATCAACAGATGTAAGAGACTTCAATATGGCAAATTAAACATCCTGTGTTGGAGCTATTTTTGGAAGTTATTGACAGATTTGCAAGCAAGACAATTTAATTTGCTTTGGTTTTATTATTAATTTTTAAAATTTAAAATTCCTGCACCCCAAAACTACCCACATTGTAGCTTGCACTTTGCAGACAAAACAAAGAGGCTCTTTTGTCTCAGAAGTGCTCATTATTTATTATTTGGCTCACAGAGAGAAGATGAGCACGAAGAGAATATGATGCTGGTTCATATGAAAGTGTCTAGCAAAACAGTTGTGTTGCTATGCTTAGCCCCTGACAAACCTAGGTGCAGAGAAGAGATGTTTGACAAAGCACAGGAAGATGGGCTTATGCGTATTTATACAGATTCTGTGCTATGTGTAACCAGCAGCATGGGTGGAAGCCTGAAAGTGTATGTACAACAGTGCTTTAAAAGACTGACATGATTTATACAATGGCAGCAACAGACTACTTCTTGGTATTGTAGAACAGACGGCTTGAAAAGTAAAGAGAAGTCGGTCGTATTTCATACAGTGAAGGAACGGGAGTCAATGGCATTGTGCAAAACAGAGGAGTGACAGGACTGGGACAAAGAGCCAAGAGAATAACCTTTGCAAATGGACTGAAAGACAATGAAAGTGTTGTTAAGCACACATAACTCCCAGCAGGCTATTTTGGGGAAGAAGAGGGTAGAAGGCCACAAGAGCTGAGAAGGTAAGCAAGACATGCCTGAAAAAGATAAAAAGCAGTAACTGGATGGAAATCAACTGTTGTATACAGACTATAGCCCACAGATTAACAACCTGAACAGCTGGTTTGGATGAGATGAGGCAGCACAAGTGCATTCTACCACTACATGTCCCGTAAAGGTTAGGAATATTTTGTAAGAAATTCACACAAATATGAGACTGCAGTCTGGAAAGCAGCAATAATGAAGGCTGTAACTCAGAAACAGTACTGGTCCTGAAACATGTAAGCACTTGCTGAACTTCAGGTAAACTGGACAGTTCTTGGTCTTTCTTAAAACAGATGTGAACCTTGATTAAGCTTAAAGCAATTTCATTCCAGTTACTGTATTTCTCCCAGTGTCTCTAGTTTTACCACTGAGACCCAAAAACTGTGAGCAAAAATGAGAGCCTTAAGAAAAGGCCTGTCTCCTGCTGGAGCTCTTGAGAACTGATCTGGGGATACAAAGAAGTATATTTGGATTAGCAGGCTACCCAGAGATTCTCCCAGCATACATGTACTAAATTCCCCTGGATGATAAAGGTCTGGCTGTAGTATAAACAGTAATGAAATTCCTGCTTTGTCCAAGAAACAAACCTTTTTTTTTTTCTTATTCTGGCCAGGTGTCATTCTGTCAGGGAAAAGGGATTTGCTGTAAGCTTTAAGAGTAGTACACTGACCAATCCTGTATTAAAAAGTTCCATGTGGACAAATCAGACTACAACATTTAGGGAGACTCAGGAGAGTCTATAGAGTACTTTCACGCAGCAATAGCAAGGAATACTCTGACAGCTAGGAAACTTCAGCTGTGAGCTGCTAATTATCATGTGCTCCAAACCTCTTCTCACAGACTAAAACCCTTGGCAGTTGAAGCTCTGCAGTCTCTGAAAGCTTATCTGGAGTTTATCCTCCAGAGGCTGTGAGAAGGAGAAGGGGAGTGACCCTTCCCTGACTAATTATGTAGCTTTATGTGCCTTCTCAGATGGAGACTTCTGAGGAGGAACCTGAAAGAAATTTCAGTTTCAAAGGCTGTTATACACTCTTGCTGTACTTTTTCCTGCCTTAGAAAAATAGTTACTCAATTTTGCACTTATCTAAACAAATGCTGTTTGAAATATATGCCCCTGAGAAATGGTCTATCACCCTTTCCTAGGAGGAGAAAAAGTTGCCTTGGTATAATCAATGCCTCTTTCTGTGCCTGCATACAGTCTGCTGTTTTGATCCCAAGCTGTATCCAGCCTGGGAAGAAGTGGTACCTCCCCGAGGTTGCCTTACAGTGGAAAAATGTGCACCTTTACAGCATGGCCTGTAAGGAATCAAAGACATGACTACCCTGTGGTGGTAGCTCGTAGCATTAGCAAGATGAAATAGTCCTGTAAATTTTTAATATTCTTTATCTTGTGCCTTGCTAGTGCTCTCCCCCTTCCCGCTTCTAGGGTTGAAACCAATTTGTGTTTTGTTCTGATCTACAAGTCTATGAACTTCTAAATACAGAGCCATCAGGTCTTGCAATTAGACAGCTATTTATGACACACTGTCTGGGTTGTCTGGCAGACTTTCACATGACACTGTCTTCTTAGCATAGTAATGTTTCATCTGGTATTTGGTAGAATACAGATAGTTTTTATATCTTTGTACATTATCTGCTAAATGCATTTGTTGAGCAACACTTCTTACCTAAATAAAAGCAGAACACTACATTTGGCGTTCACTTCTTACCGACGGATTCCCTCATATTCAATTGTGGAATTGCCTTAATTCTCTCTATACTGTTTCCAGCTGTCGTGTGTTTCTTTAAGAAAGGGGTTTTGTTCCCTCAATCTTGGCAAGACTAAATCTGATTACTTTTAAGCCACTGTTCTGCATTTAAATATGAAGAGAAGGAAAGAGAAAGTACCCTTCTACAAACTCATCGGAAGTTTGCATCTTGGAGATCATTATCTTACTGTTTTCCTGTACTCGGCAAATAGAAAACCACAAGCTTGTGCTCATGGTATCAGCAGCCAAGGCTCTAGCTTACAAATAAAACAAATAACATGGTAGCCATAAGCTTAGTATTTTGCTTGTGTTGTTGCCAGTTCTCTTGTTTGTGTAAATGATCTCTGTGCAGTCACTGTAGGTGAAAAAAATATAATGATGATGATGATGATGATGATGATGATGATGATGATAATAATAATAATAATAATAATAATAATAATAATAATAATAATAATAATAATAATAATAATAATAATAAAAACTCTATTGCTGGCCCAGAATTAGAATATATTTGATTTTTGCCTGTGTTATATTTCGAGTTCCTGTCTGCAGTAATTAATTATAAACCATCGTTCTCAGGCCTTCTTCTCTATTACTGTTTTCTAAACAGCAGTGCCTGATTTTGTACATATAATGATTATTATTTCTTCCCAGGTGTATTACCTTACATTTATCTATATTAAATCTCATTTCACTTTCCTCTGTCCATCTCTGAGAAGTTGCCCCTGGCCTTATTCTCCAGTGAGGAGAGATCCTTCCTCAGAGCTGCTTTGTTTATGGGATACATTGCTGGGAGGGCGTAATAGGTGAAATAATCGTGTTGCTCTTCTAGACTTTTCATTTCCTCTTTCCTGCATTCCAATTCTGCTCCCTCTGATGTAGTCATTGACTTCAATTCAATCAAGAACAAGCATTTAAAGAGCTGGCCCATTGTATGGATAATGGCAACAGTCCAGTTATTGAAATTTCCTAATCCTTTGTTTGGATTAAATTTCTTGTTCTCTTCTGAAACAGGCATAGGGGATGAGAGAAGAGATTAAACTATATTACACTGCAGCCCAAGTCTGCAAAAATATTTCATAAAAGCGCTTTGTAAATACTCTCAGTGTCCGCTGTTTTTCTGCACCTGAAGGAGTTGTTTAATTTCATGCCAAGACCTTCATTTTGGCCTGTTTGGATTCAGTTGTGTCTCTGCTGGACTCAAGTTTGATTTTGAACTGACAGAATTTTGGTTCTGGGCTAGCTTTTGGCACTGCAACCCCCGTACTGTATATCATCATTGATTTGTACCCTGATGGCTCTGAAGATGAACTAGCTGACAGCAACCCTTTGGGTTTTAGATAGCCTTTGACAAAACCTTGCCCAGGAAGTGAATTTGTCTGATCCTAGCCAGCAGCCCTACTGAATCTGGGCAAGGCCCTCATACAGATGAGAAAATGAATCTTTTCCACCAGTGTCACTTGAAATGTTCTTGAAATGCACTATAGATGCCAGCATTGCTTCAGAAGCCTACTTGGAGGTTTGGGAGTTCCTGTTCCCTTCCTTGCACTGGCAGTAATGATCATACAGTCCCGCAGGGAGTCAGCTCAACAATGATACTAATTAATTACTGCAGACAGGAGCTCAAAATGTAACATTGTTGAAAACATCAAATGCCTGTGCTGTTTTGTCTGCAGCTGGTCTCTAATGGCTGCATTTGAGGAAAATCTTTAGCATAGCTAAGAGCAAAATCTCATTCTCTCACTCTGCTGTTAAAGAAATATAAAACCGAATGGTAGCAAATGCCGCCAATTAGAAGCTGGCTAAAGTAAAATACAGGGTAAAGAAAAAATTAGTTTTCAACAGTTTTAACAGTAGGGTGCTCTTGGGAAGGATAGTGCTGGAAACATTTGTCTGGAAGACACCAGCTGGGTCGCTGAGTCAGTCCCTGCAAACACAAGCTGCCACTCAATAATCATTGAGACCAGAACGATCCACAAAATATTGACTCCACACGCCTTCATACACAACAGGCCTCTTTCAACATCTTACAATAATCTTAAGACCTACTGCGAACACAAAAAGTGACATTGATAGCGAGCGTCAGGAAATGAACAAGTGAAATCATGGACACTGTCAGCGTCCAAGGACGTGGATTCATGATCCAGCCTTTCTCCCTTTTTTTCACCACATGAAGCAGAACACTGCACTAGAATGGGTTGCAGGTTTGGCTGAAAACTCACTGTATAAAATAGTGATTAATTTTCAGCCACATCAACTTCCTGAAACCAGTCGAGAACGACCAGCTTCTTTTTTTGGCAAGCTTAGCTCTTGGCTGCTATGCTTCCTGGACCAACCCACTGCTCAGCTGCACAAATACCAGGAGGGACCACGGTAGCTCTGACTTAGATGAGGATAAACTGCTAGGGAACTGCACTCTGGAGATGAAATTGCTCTTAGCAGCACCGCCAACCGAATGACCAGCTGCTGCCAAACGGAGCAGTTCCATGCAATTCTGCCCCGACTGGCAGTTCTGCTCACTGAACCATTCAACAACTACTCACTTTTGAGCTGGAGTTTGTTTTCTTCTAGTTCAGCTCACCATGGCCACTAGAGAAATGGAAATGCATGGCCAAGGAGGAGGGGAGAAGTAGAACCACCTCACTTTGGACTGGCAAACTGCTAGAGTTACGTGGTTGTATTGCAGAGCTACACTGCATAAGCAGTTCCCTTTAAATGCTCATAATACTATAATAATAATAATAATAATAATAATAATAATAATAATAATAATAATAATAATAATAATAATAATAATAATAATAACAATAACAATAATATATCTGTGGGCCAGCATACACGGTTATGATGGACAAGATTAAGGACCCAATCAAACTAAAGAAGTCTGGAGAAAAAAAAAGAATCTTTTTTTTTTTCAGCCAGGGGTGTTCCCTGGTTAGGTTCATGTTAAAACTGAAAAAGATTTGCCTGCATGCTGGCAGATCAACAAAAAGTGGATATGCATAGCAGATCAGGAGCTGAAGAAGCTGTTGACAAAATTTTCATGAGGAGTCCTCTTCCTGAGCGAGCGTTGGTGACAGCCTGCTTCACACACAGAGCTGGCCATGATGACTTCCAGACACCCCTTCCAAAACTGCATTTCTGTGATTTTATATTTTCTTACTACAGGAACAAAAAGCCATAACCCAGTACTCACAGCAGTTTTAGTACAATGTGCTAAATGAACTGTGCTAATAAGTATATTTTAAACCTGCACAAACTATTAATTACAATGTTTTTCTTAGCAGTTTTCATATGTCCAGGCTTAAGCCAGCCAGCTCTGTTAAATTTCAGCTCTTCTTGGGGAAAACTCCTGTCTGGCTGCTATTTCCACTCTTGCTGCCCAGGTAAGCAGTCACTCAGAGCTTCCTCAGAAGACAGCTAATGTGCTCTCTGAATGCCTTTTTGCCCTCTTCCTCCCTTGTTTCTTCTACTCAGCAAGAGCAATAGAATAGCTCTTCTGCTTCTCTTCGTAATACAGGACCACTCACATGAAAAGGGCAGAATTCTCTCTTTACAACCTAGCCTTTATCTAGAAAATCTGGGATTGCAATTTAGCTGTATTAGTGGGATTTATGGATAATCTGACTAGCACAAAGGGACATAATATGTCAGAAGATCCAGTGTTAATCTTTTAATTTACAACAGGCATTCAGTGTGCAAGTGTCACACCTGTAGTTCTAGGGTCAGTACCAGTCTATCAATACGTGCAACATATTCAGCAAACATCAGCAGCAATATTTAGTAATTGTTCACTGGCTGTATGAAAAAAGGAAATAACTGATAGGGTGTCACCTTGCTCTGAACACACCAGAAAAGCCAGTGCCTCAAGTGATTCAAGGATGCATAAACCCAAGAGAAAATTCAGACAGAGGGCAGCAAAACGATCCAGAGGTTGAAAAAGAATCTTTATGGTATAAGGTATAAGACATCTGTCAAATCTGTAAGAGTGGTGATCTTGATCGCCATGTGCAGGTATATACATAAGGAAAAGTTACCTCACCGTGGGGGGCTTTTCAGTTTTGCAGACAAGAACATAACAAGATCTAATGACTAGAAAATGAAATGAGACAAATTCAAGATTGAAATAAGATGCAATTTCTTAGCAGCTGGGGTAATTAACACTGGAACAACTTACCAGGGGAGGTGGTGGAGTCACCATCGATTGAGTCCTTAAGGCAAAATTAGGTATTTTTCCAGGAGACATACTTCAGTCCAGCCTCTAGGAAAACTGAAGGAGATTAGGCAAAAAAATGCCTAAGGTTGCTTACAGCCAAGAAACCTTTTCATACAGTCCCATGAATACAGCCCACCAGAGTGCCAGCTATGCAGTTTGAACCTGGGATCTGGGGCTGGGCCTACAGTATCAAATTTATAATGTCCCTTCTGGAAGAAAATGTGCCCTCATATCCCAGGCACAAATTTGATCTAAATATTTATCATCTGCTAGCAGCAGATGGATTTTTAAAATAGAAAAAAAAAATCAGAAATCAAACATACACTGCCTATAAATATTTACAAAATTTTCATGGTTAATGTTGGCTTTTGTGTGTTTCTCTTTAATAGCATTTTGCTAAGTGCCGTGACTTTCGAAGTCAGAGATATCTAGCTGTGCATGCATAAATTTTCCTGGCAGACACAGTGGAAAAAAATAAAAATAAAAATTGAAGTTAGCAACAAAAACGATAAAAAAAAAGAAAAACAAAACTTTGTTTTCATGACTATTTAATCTGTGTATGCCTTTCTTTTAGCAATATTATTTATAAAATTCTGTTTCTGCTATTGTGTGTTCACTATCACTGTCATAGCTTGGATAAAAAAAGATAAGTTGATGACTTTATAAAGTTTGCAATGATTGCTCAAATCTTCAGGGAACCAGATCCCTCCCTGTGACATTAAACAATTTACAAAACACCAGGAACAGCCATTCCAATAGCAAGAAGCTATTAATTTTCATCATTTTCATAATTTCACAGGTGTCAAATCTTAATCCATTATGCCCAAGTATATTGTGCTGCATAGTTCCTTGCTGACTTGCCATGGGCTAATTATTGATGGTTCACTACATTCTAATAAAACCTCTATTTCATCTGTCTGTCATATGGAAATGAAACAACACAGAGAAGTTGCTAAAACGACTACTTGAGGCCGTTAAAAAAAAAAAAAAAAACAGAAGAGACGTTCCACTGCTTCCATCCCACAGGTCATTCTGAATACTACCTGTTGAATAACGTTTTTGCTTTGCTTCTTCACTTTAACTTTTTCTTACTAACAATCATAGAACAGCTTGGGTTAGAAGGGACCTTAAAGTTCATCTAGTTCCAACCCCATGCCATGGGCAGGGATGCCAAACAAGCACTTGCCTTCATACAAACATCAACTTGAACCTTTAAATTATTTTGAAAGAATGTTATATTTATGGATATATTCACCAGTTATTTCAGAGTACAGTAATTCAGTTGTCAGTGCTTTGGGAGCATACTTGCCACCCAGACAGGGAATTTATGCTTTAGTTGTGATTGTATCTCTAACCTGAAACATTGCTTTGTCTCACTGGAGGGAAAAGGTAGGTCTCCTGATAAATGTAGTGGAGGAGACTGTGCTTTGCTCTTTGCCACACTGCTGTCTGCCACTGTGACCTTGCAGTAGACTCACAATTTCTATAAAGTTATGGTGCCTGAAAAAATTACCATCCTGGTATCCTTCCTGCTCTCCATCAATACTTACTGCTCTAATTAAGAGGTAAAACAGACCTGTTTCAAGCAGCAGCTAGGTTGGATGTCCATTATTTCACAGCAACAACGCATAGCCTGAAATACACGCTTAAGAGGGCATCTTCTATTTTTACCAAGAGGGAGGTAAATGCTGGCACAAAGCCACATCTGACACCTGTACATGAAAAATGCATCTGCTACTGCAGCTAAACCCTACAGGGGTAATGAATAAAAGGCCATGGGCCAACGATTTCTCTCGCTGGACGTGCACATATGGCTTGATGCAGTACTATGTGAGGAATCCTCCAGCCAGGTCTGAGCCAGAAAGTCACAGGTGTATTTGCATGACCACCATGTTGTGTCCAACCTAATTAGCACCGTGTCCAGCCTAATTAGCACCACCCACCAACAGGGTTAAGTGCTTTGGGTGCAGCAACACTTGTATGCAAGTCTACTGACACTGCTTCCTGTGCTCTGTTGCACAGTTTAGAGGCGCTCTGACAAGTATTTTTATAATAACAAATTCAAGTCATTTTATTTTATTGTTTCCAAGGCAATGTGAAACTTCACTCGTTATTTTTTCCATACCTTTTCTATTTAAATGAATAGGAAAAAAAGTGCTTACCATGCCAAAATACTAGAATAAAATATGTTTAGGGTATGCTTATACAGGTGTCTAAAAAGAACCCAAACACTAAGAACAGCTAGGTGAAAAGAAATCCCCAGGTCTCTATGCTCAGCTGCTCATTTAAGCGCTGACTCCCTGCTATCTTGTCTCTGGGGCAGCAATTTACAATTCTGTTAGATGTTACTGTAAACTGCTTAGTAGCAATGCTGTGTCCATTTGCACAAGCATGAATGATGATCCAAGGTGTGAAGCAACAGCAAATCAGTCTCTGCTATTTATATGTGACCTTAGGGAAGTACATCTGCTTCAGGGCATAGCTTTGAGAGTATTCTGGGGGGAGGTTGTGTGCTGGGTTTTTTTGTTTGTTTTTGTTTTAATAATAATAATAAAAACATTCTGTAGCAGTTTAAACCCTTTTAGTTTCTCAGATAAACTGGCAGAGCATACCTATTTCAAGCCAATACACAGACACATTAAGTGCAGTAATGAAATCCGTAATTCCTACAAACAACTAAACTGGGCATTATCAGCTAGCAGTTTACTGTGGCATCTTCAAATCTTGAGAGATTTGAAGGATGCAGTGATTGCCTCAGGGAGGATATTCCATATGTTGAGGGTGACCAAAAGGACATCATTAACACAATTACAAGAAAAGCAGATGGACTAGATAAGGAGACTGTGAGAGAAGAGGACAGCAGATGACAGGAAAAGACAAAGTTTGTGAAGTGTTTTTGTGCAACTGAGAATGCAGCTGAGCTGACAGAGCACCCAGCTGCTGCTGAGAGGGCAGGCTCCACGGGCATGCAGCACAACAGCGTTACAAGAAGCGGTGAATACTTTTATGATCGGCTGGCTCCCACATCTGGCTCGCTGGGGAGCTAGATAAGCAGCAGTGTTGGCACAGGGAAAGTCACAGGAATCCAGGAGGAGGGGAGAAGAAGGAGGCACAGCACTGCTCCTTGGGAAGCAGCTAGCTATTAGCTGGCTTACCTCTATCATTGAAATCAGGTCACGGCTCAACAGCTAGCAACAGTACCACCTAAACCAGCACAAGCCATTGCAGCCTGCATGCAACTGCTCATCTCTCACCGCTTCTACCTGCCCCTGACCTAACTCCTCCATGGCACCATCCAAAATGCTGTGTGATAGACCACACCATAGAAACAGGCAGCTGGAAAAGGTGCCTCTCCTCCCTCCCCCCTGTTGCTTTTCAGCCAAATCAGGTTCCTAATCTGGATTACCACACAGCCAAGCAAAACAACTGTGCCAGCAGACTAGCAGGGATATCAAAGGGACAGGAGTGAACAGAGACTGTCTTAGGCCAGCACTGCTGCCAAAAAAAATTGGCTCTCAGAGGGCCAGAGGGCTTGCAGACACAGGGAAATCTATGGAGATACGCTAAAGAGCACAAAAAGGAGCTACAGAAAGAGCCCAGGGAGATAAGTGTAACAATAGTGTTTCAAGGAACCTCTTTGACAGGTCAGATCAAGCATAGGAAAAAAAAAATGTCATAAGCAGGATGAGAGATAATAAAAGCCTAAAAAAAGCCCATCTGTGATGTGGACAGAGATAACAAGACTTTGGAGAAGAAAAGGAAACAAAATTCATATACATCACAATAAACAGGTTTAAAAAACAGACTGGAGTCAAAGAGGACTCCCAGGTTATAGGTCTGATTGACAGTGAGTAGTTGTGTGCCTTTCAGGCAGGATCAAAGTCCCTGCCCAGAAAAAAACAGGGGTCCTTGTGTAGGGACTGCAGATGAAGTTACAAGTTGGGAGGATTTCTGAAACACTATACAACAGTTCCTCGACAGGTGGAAGCTCTTAATTCTGAATGAATTCCTATGCTTTTTTTTTTTTTTTAAATGAGCTTAAAAGTTAACATACTGAAAAGTGTACCTGTTCGTGATATTAGAAATGGCCGATATGGACAGCACTGCCATGCAGGACAGAGACCAAAAATTGTTGGGATGTTTTGCAAACCTTCACATGAGAATCCAGAAAGAGCCAAAGCCGCATCTTTTAGTTTTCACCTTTTTGACAGGAGTATTTAGATTCAGAAACCTAGACTTTGCCTCCACTGTAATTTTGCGACTGTCAAAAACTAGAAGTACAGCTGAGAGTGTTTAAGAGCTGGTTTTGATGACAAAGTATTACATCGGCAAGGAAAATGAGTCCACATTTGTCTATTTCAGTAATGGAATGAAAAAGTAAGCCATTCGCACTTTTTGAGGTTACACCGAACTTCTAGAGAGATTTCCATGCGATCTTGTCTCCTTCAGTGCCATCCAGTGGCGTTAACGTGAAATATCCGAGAGGATATACAAAAACACCAGAGCACACAAAACAGCTCTGTATTTTCAGGAGGTGCTGTTCATACCAGGTAAATTGCAGGTTGTCAGGGATATTGGTATAACAATAATGAAAAACAGAGCCATGATTTTCAATAGCAATAATTCAAATTAGATTTGACATTGTTGCCTGGAGTCTCAGGAAAGCTCCTTATATCATTTCTAAAATAGTTATTTGTGTCTGCAAAATATGTAGCACATACAAAATTCATACTGGTACAGCATGATATAAAGATTTAATAGCATCCATTTGCGTAATGCAGCTATCCGCAACCCAAGCCAATAAAATATTAGTTGTAATTTTTCTCTTTCTCCAAGGCATGAATAGTTTGACTGAAGGAGCTCGGGTATCTAGATTTACAGGCTCTTACACTCTCAATAATGCAAGTATATTTAAAACATATTCACATATATATGCTACTAGATACGTGTGTGTGGACATGCATATACATGTACACACAAAAGTTCAGTGTGTTACAGCCTCATTAGAGATTCCTTTTTTCAGGTAAGGTCTTCTTGCCCTTTTAGTGCTTTCCTGAATCCTCTTGAATTACAATGAACTCAAGCCAATATTTGCATTAAGATTCTTAATGCTGTTTCCTTGCTTTCTCCAACTCTAGGCTAGAGATGTCTGCCAAAGGCCTAAGGCTTCCTACCTAAAAACTCTTTAAAGGTGGCTCTGCAAGATGGATTTCTGCAAACAAATGGATTTCTACCTCTTTTGTTCCTTCCTGGCACACAAAAAAGACAAGAAGACATCTTATACAAAATTAGAAAGGCAGAATATTTTCTTGGTGTTACTTACCCTAGCAGATGCTTACTGCAAAGGAAAAATCTATTGAAATGCTAATGTCTCTGTGCTCACAGAGATTTCACTTTCCCTTCTCTAAATCTCTGTTCAAATCCCAGTGGTTCCTCTGTCAATGCTCCCCCTTCCATCACTGCTTGTCCCTTGGCTCAGGGCTGAGACTTGATTCTGTGCAACTTTTTCTGCTCTACCAATACAAACAGCCTTCCGGATCTATCCTCTCATTCCTCTTAGTCCTAGGCTCCCGGCATACAGTCCCCCTCATCTGTGTGTACTCATCCTTTTGCCTTAAACTCTACCTCATCTGTTTCTCCTCAAGAATTCAATTTCCTCCCTCAGCTAATTCCAGTATCCTATCCCAGGTTATTTTTTTTTCCCCCCAGTAGTTTCAGTCTTACCGTGTGCCCTGCCTCAATTCTTGCTGCTTCCCTCCCCTCAGTCAGGTACACGTCCCCTTACAATTCCTATCAGACATACTCAAGCACCAGCAAAAAACAGGAATCAGCAACTTTTGGGGAGCAAAGGGAATGGTCTGTGTAGCCTCACTTCCACTCCCCAGTTCCATCCTAGTCCAGTGTGGCAAACAGAGCTGCAGCTCATAAGCAGTTGACTCATAAGCAGTTGCTGCTCGACTGCAGCAGCAGTGGAGGCTGGGGTCGAGGACCAAGGACACATGCTATGTCAGGAGTGTGGAAAGTTAATTTCTTCCAATGCTTATAAATTTGGCCAAGTGTAATCAAAAGATCAGAAAACACCTGCCCCAAACTCAGGTTTTCATGACAAATTCCAAATCTGCTCTAGGGCATAAAGACACTTCAAATATAAGATCTCCACAATATTTCACCCTAGACAAAGTGCTTTCTTCCCCTGCTTTTGTTCTTAGATCATGGTTGGTAGCAGGAAAATCATCCTAAACTCCCACCTGTAGCATGGAAAATTTCATGCTGGACAATGGATGTTGTATGCTTTAGTTTAACTAACTCATATGAAAGGAAATAACTGACAACCCTATTGTAGGCATTGTTTCAAGTATAATGTAGTCATAAATGCAAAACTGTACTTTAGTAGTAAGAGCACAGGTGTAAATGAAAATGATTATCAACTCAGCTCTTCATTTTTACCTTTAGTTTTGTCCACTGCAACTACACAGTACGTTTTCCTCAGTTGAAAAGTCTCAGGAGAGTGGGTGACTCCATAATCCAGTGCTGCTTACAGTAGCATAACAGTAGCATACCTGTGGTGGAATAGAAACAGATTTACTTTAACCTTCCTTCCACTGGCAGGCTTACGTAGTCATTAACGCTCTTTCAGCAAGTATTTTCTGTCATTCTAAGGACGACTTGAAATGATGGCATCTAATACACTTCCACGCCCTCTGGTAATGAGGTCAGAAGGCAAATGCACATTTCCCCATCTGGCTACTGAACAGCAGTGACCGGCTACCTTGGCCCACGCAGACACGTCCCCCTGAAGTGCTGTCTCTTGCCCGGCTAGGAGACCTTCATTCATGGCTCTGCTCCAGCAGAACCAGAACATTACCTTGGGAAAAAGCAAAAGGTCTCTTTCCCTTCCAGTGACACGCTGCATTCCCAGAGAACACAACCCAGGGCTCGCGAGTGCTTGCTTATTACTTCTTGTAGGCACCAACCTACAGATGGTGCTCGGAGGATTTATTGTGCCAGGCCAGTCAGATCCCACTGCTATTACCCTTCTGCGACAAGAACTCCGAGCTTTATCTTTTGCATGGCTGTGATGTTAAGGGCACACTTCTCATATTAAGCTGAATAAAGAGTGTCACTATATATTAACCTTAACTGCACAGAACATAATTGAACTCAATGGGGCTGCTGCCCTCTATGTTTCAGCGGGACTCGAGTCTGGAGAAATAATAATTCACTAGTTTACAAAGGCAGAAATAAACTTTCTTTATTATACAGCGAGTGCAGGTGCAATACTGTGATTATAGACAGTGGTATGATTCACCTTGAGATTTTAGTTGTATCTTGCCAAAAGAAGCTATTATCAAGCCCCAAATGACTCTAACAACACTACTATCAATGTGGTATTTAGAAGTCCCTTCCCTAGTGGGAACAAAAACATCTCTTTTCTTCCAATCTTGAAAATTAAATGCACAGTATTAGCACCATCAATGAGGTGTTTAACTTCAAAATTGCCTCTCCTGGTGAGAATGAAAACACTACTTGTTTCCTTTTTTAAAATTAACAGCAGTGTTTTTCTCTCTTTTCTACTAAGTGCACTTTTTTAATCAACCTGAGACACAGTATGTCCCAAGTGCTCGGCGAGCACGGCGGGTGTACACCTACGTGTGTCTGCGAGCCCGTGCGTGACATCACACGCTCTGGGGCTGGCGTCGAGCCTGATTCCAGTGTGGTGCAAGCACATGGTCACCTTTGTCCCAACAAAAAGGCTATGCTGACTCAAAAGAAGCACTAAATAACCCCAAGCTAACAGCACAACGTGCCAGAAAGGTGCCAAACCACAGAAGTTGCTCACTGCAGCCAAAAACTGTTGCGTGGCATGCCAGGAGCGCGATGACTCTGACCTTTCTCCAGCTGTCACCTGTGTTTGCACACACCCATATGGTCAGTGGGCAAAGAGGTGAAACAACTCCCAGTTCATTTGTCCTATAAAACTGGGCAAGGAAAAGGTGCAATTGGCTCTTGAGCCACTCTAGTACCAGATCACACATTAGGCTTTGTAGCTGTATTGAGTCATCAACACTCCCTAAAATGATGCTTTTAGAGGAGCCCAGGTCTCACAGCTAATACCCAGATCTCAACACTGTGATCCCTCTGAGCATACAGCATTGCCACTCTCCCTCCCTCAAGTCCAACCCTGCCCAGCTCCTACTCTTAACTGGTAAATTACCAATTCAAGCACGGGCTGGTCCTCAGCACTTTCACTTGGCAGCTCAGCTGGTTGCAGAGGAAGACAGGGTGTTCAAGGCTGTGCTGCGCCCTCTGCTACCTCCACAAGGTTACTGGCAGTTCAGCCAGTTATCCAGGCCTGCCTGAATTCCTGCTGGCCCTTAGGGGCAGGTCCCAAGGTTGCGCCCAGCCTCAGCTGTCTTTGTTATAAAGGGAACTGGTTCATCTGGGGCTGTGAAGAGGCTGGCAGCATGTAGGACCTCATCTCCAGTGCAAACTCAGACTGGTTTGCCAGGGATTCCATTCACCATTGCCTTTTGGTGTCTGTATCAACCCCGTAGTCCAGAATCCTGCTATCATGGAGTCAGAGGTTTGGGAGACAGGCCCGCCCTGTCTCTACCGGGAAAACCTTGTGTGACAGATGACATCTCTCCAATATTTCAGGCTGTGTTACCGCATAACCACATGCAGCACTAATAACCATCTGGGTAGAGATGGGTGACACCACACCGGCGATGACCACTGTGCTGTCTCTGGACACTCTGACACCGCTTCTGGACAAACCCATTGCTCCCAGGCACACACACGGGGCAGCACACAGACCTCCTGTTCCCTTGCAAACACAAACCAGCGAGTTTGCCAGGTCTGCTCCCTCGGTCCCGTTATCCTCAGTGATGCAAGAGAGAGCACTGGGTGGGTTAACTAAAGAGGTAAAGGAAAAACCCTTCCGCTCTAGAAATGGATACTGAGGAAAAGAGCATCTTTTTCCCTATCATTAATTGTACAAGCAGCACCTCAGCAGGCTGAGGATCTTCCCTTCCCTTCCCTTCCCTTCCCTTCCCTTCCCTTCCCTTCCCTTCCCTTCCCTTCCCTTCCCTTCCCTTCCCTTCCCTTCCCTTCCCTTCCCTTCCTTTCCCTTCCCTTCCCTTCCCCTCCTCAGGGACCCGCGGCCGTTGGCGACCGTTAGCGGCGCGAGCGCTCCCTGGCGGCCGCCGCGCGCTGCCGCCGCAAGGCATGCTGGGGCGGGCGGCGGCGGCTGTGAGGTCATCGCCGGCGGCCGGAAGGAGCGGCGCGGCGCAGCGCGGGGCCGGGCGGGGCGGGGAGGGGAGCGGCGCGGCGGGGCCGTTGTGGCCGTTAGGGCCGTTGGTGGGGGCCGTTGCGGGGTTGTGGCCATGGCGGGCAAGGCGGCGCGCGGCGAGCCGCTGGGGCGCACGGCGGAGGAGGTGGCGTGGGCGGAGGCGCTGCGCGGGGCCTGCGAGCCCGAGCAGCACTGGCGGCACCGGCGGGAGTTCCTCCTGCGCAACGTCGGGCGGCCGCCGGCGGCCGGCAGCGCCGAGCTGCAGCGCCTCGTGTCCCTCTCCATGGTCTGGGCCAACCACGTCTTCCTGGGCTGCCGGTGAGTGCGGGGCGGGGCGGGGCGGGCACCCAGCTGTGTGCGGGAGGGACGCCTGACGGCCTTCCTCCTCCTCCTCCTCCTCCTCCTCCCCCTCCTCCTCCTCTCCCTCCGCCCCCTGTCGCCCCTGCAGGTACCCGCCGCAGGTGATGGAGAAGGCGCTGGAAATGGCCGAAGGCATCCAAGTGAGCGACGCGCCCGTCCGCACCACGAGAGACGAACTGGTTGCCAAGGTGAAGAAAAGAGGCATATCAAGTAGCAATGGTTAGCAGATCATAGCTGTGACAATACATAGGAGATAGACAATGCTTGCCTGCGAGTGTTCGGGCTTTACCTCGGGTTTACAGTAATCCAATTAATTTGCTCTCCGCAATCCCTAACCGTCTCCCCTCTTTATGCTGTTTTCTCCCTCGTTAACGCTTTTAAAGTAGACGCTGCTGGTAATTTAGAGCTCTTGTTTTGAAGACGATGATGTTTGTAAATCTACAGCCCGTGCACGCCTTAAGCCAACTTTTTAATACCGTGTAGATGGTTGTTCTCCAGCTTAACTGGATTCTTGTTGGTTTGCTTTTTGCTTCTTATTCAAATGCTGCTGCTTTGTAAGAAACTTAGAATTCTGTTTTGTAAAGAAATTCCTAAACTGGTATTTTAAATGCTTTTTATGATATTAGTAGACAAAACACCCTTTTTCTTTTTTTTTAGGTCAGACAATCTATTTAGTGTGCTTTGGTCACTTTTGTTCTGGCCTGCAAGAATACAAGTACATACTTGCCTTCAGATCCCAAACCAAAACCTGAAGTCTAGCATATGGGCACTCTTAGATTTTTTTATTTTCTTTCTGTCAAACAAATACTAAAATGTTCTGAAATGGTAGGTTGCACTTTTTGTTTTTTTGTCAAAAATTACTAAAATATTCTGAAGTTATAACTTAATTATTAAAACTATGGTTCAAGGTGTAATCCTAATATACACCCTTTAACTTCAGAGGGATATCTGTGAGAAGTTTTTAGATAAATTGCTTCTAGATGGATATTTCACAGTGCAGAAACTGAAGAGGGTAACGCACTTACTTTGTTTTGCAGAAGGGGTAGAGGAGCCTTCCAAGAAACGAGCTGTTGAGAAAAGCAAAGACACTGAGGATACTGAGAAGGATGTGAAAATAACCGAGGCAGAATCTCCTAAGGAAACAGAGAGCACATTGCCAAAAAAGCAGGAAAAAGAGGGTAGCAAAGATTCAGAAAGCTCCCAGTCAACTTGCAGTTCAAATCAAGCAGCAGTCGCAGCACTGAGCACAGAAGCAGAAGAAAAACCTGTTAATGCTGAAAATACTACTGAGCAAAGTCCAACCCCATCTTCATCCGAAAAAGAGTCAGGAGAGAATCCACCTAAGGAAGGCAAGTGTGAAAATGAGCCGTCACCTGAAAAAACTACATTAAGTTCGGGTCCACCGGCTGCTGCCAAGAGCGCCCCGCAGGCAGGAGCAGTGCCACCTGCCACTGCCAAGAGCACTCCACAGGCGGCAGCAGTGCCACCTGCCGCTGCCAAGAGCGCCCCGCAGGCAGCAGCGGTGCCAGCGACTACTGCCAAGAGCGCCACGCAAACGAGCGCTTCCCTGCTGTCTTCCAAAAACCAAGCGAGTGCCACGCCATCAGTATCCAAGAGCGTCACCCAGGCGGGCGCCTCGCTGCTGCTGGCGCCCAAGAGCGGCGCTCAGCCGGGCACCTCGCTGCTGCTGGCGCCCAAGAGTGGCACCCAGGCCGGCACCTCGCTGCTGCTGGCCTCCAAGGGCGGCGCCAAGGCAGGCTCCTCGCTCCTGGCCTCCAAGAGCAGCGCGGAGGTGGCTGCCTCGCTGCTGGCCGCTCGGAGCGGTGCTCAGCAGGGTGCCTCGCTGCTCACCTCCAAGAGCAGTGCTCAGGTAGCTGCTTCGCTGCTGGCCGCTCGGAGCGGCTCTCAGCAAGGTCCCTCGCGGGCTGGGGCACCCTCCAAGGGTGGCACGCAGGCTGGTTCGCAGCAGGTCGCCTCCAAGAGCGGCTCGCAGGCAGGTGAAAGTCCCGCTAAGGCTCTGTGCAAACCGTTAACCAGTGAAGATGCAAAGGAAAGACAACCTTTTTTCAACAGACTCTACAAAGCTGTAGCCTGGAAACTGGTTGCTGTGGGAGGCTTCAGCCCTAGTGTAAATCATGCTGAACTTCTGAACTCGTCTATTCAGTCTGTAAAAGCTACCTTAGATGTTGCTTTCGTTCCCCTGAAGGAGCTTGCAGACTTACCTCAAAACAAGAGCTCTCTAGAAAATATCGTTTGTGAACTGAGGTGCAAGTCTGTCTATTTGGGTACTGGCTGTGGTAAAAGTATGGAAAATGCCAAAGCAGTTGCTTCAAGAGAAGCCCTGAAATTATTCCTCAAGAAGAAAGTTATTGTGAAGATATGTAAAAGGAAGTACAAAGGTAGGGAAATCGAAGATTTGGTACTTCTGGATGAAGAATCAAAACCCTCAAATTTACCTCCAGCTTTAAGAAATCCTCGGGAGATCATGTAGGCAAGAGTGGCTGTTTGTACCACGAATAGTATTTCAATACAAGGACTGAAGGTTGATTTTGTACTTTAAAAATGTAGGCTTCCAGGTATTTTGTATTTCTTTCTCAGTTTTGCAAGACGATTCTCTTCCTTTCACTTGGTAGCAATTGTATAAAACTTGTTAGAGATGACAAGTGTGCATTTAAAGGTATGCCTTAATACATGGCACACTAGTGTGCTGTTTTATTTGCAAAATAGTCTACCTAATTCTTCTATTTTTAATTAAACAATTAAGGTACAATTTGCTGTTTAAAACCTGACAATTTTGTAATTCTTACGATTTGATGGCGGTGTGCTCAATTGTCTACCATGTCGTTTTTCTAGCCACGTAGACGTATGTATATAGGGACCATAATACTTGAATGATTGGAAGTTGTTTAAGAACTTCGATCAAAAAGTTAAATCATCCGTTTCAGACGTGTTGTTCATAATGTTCACTGTTCCTCTTATTAGGAGAGAAAATAGTTGGTTGACTGTTTCTACGAGACCTTGTAATACTTGCAATATAAATGACATCGTGATCCCATTGAATGTTAGACTAGCGGTTAGATCCCATTTAACATTATACTAGCGAATTGCCATTTAGCAGTCAAGTCACAGCTACTTCAGCCACCGAAGCTCCGTAAGCGGATCTAATTTATATTGTGAAAAATCCTTTACAGTTTTTTCAAATAAACGTGGGTTTCTATACGAAGCATATTTTGACCGCTACTAGAACAATAAAACCTCTGGGACGTGTGTTTATAGTACTGTGTTTTTAGCCATGAGCTATTCCAACCATTTCAATGACTTTGCAACACCATAAGGAAAGCTTTACTTTGAGTGGTTTCAAGATGTAATCCCACTAGGCTGAGTTGTTTTCTTGGGATGCCTAGTTGCAATACTGTAATACTGAGTGGACCTGTAAAATATTTCTGCTTTTCTAACGCTTACTGAGAGGTAGATGAGCGAAATCAAGCTGTTGCTGTCTCCTAGGGACAGCAAGCATATTGTGAAGCGTTAACACAAGTTGAGCCCTTTGTTACTTTTTTACATGATGTTCACAGTGGTTTGGAGCGAAGGAAGCGGGAGATGACCTTGTTTTCGATGTTCTGGAAATACCTGCACAAATTGCATGTTCTGTTATATTGGATAATGACATGTAATTGTAAAAACATGATGTCTTCAGCGTTGTTTGGAATTAATCTTGTCTAATTACAGTAGTTAGTATCATTTAATGGAGGCCTGGCACTTGATTGACAGATCCATTGATGGAGTACTGAGGGAGTGAGCAGGAGTCCCTGGGATCTCACTTGCATATTCACCCACTTAAAAACTTTGAGTTCTTCTGTGATTTCTGGGACTAAACCGCAGCGGCATTGGAACACTGTGCCTGGTGTGATTTTGAACAGCAGGGGCTGGCTGGGTGGGAGTTGCTCATGCTTTGGGACGGCTGGGTGAGAACCTCCACCTCACCCCTGTCCTCCTGGGTCACCCTTAACTCTGGTCCTTTCTCAGGAGCCCCCAGGTGTTGCTTGAGTGTGACCCAAGATTTGAATCACAAGTAAAATCGCTTCCTACACAGTGTAAGAATCGGTGCGTGCCTCTAGTGCTGAGAACTTCGTGCTCCTGTTTTGTACCGGGGAGATGTAGCTGTGCTGGGAACCGTGAGGTCTCCTCCACCCCCGTTCGGGTGGAGATGCAGGGGCAGCAGCTTTGGGGGGCCGTGAGTTTGCTCTCCCAAGTGCAGCTTTTCTGTTAGTTCCTCGGGGTGCCTCCTGCCCTCTGGTCGGGAACTGCAGCAGGTGCCGTGCTTCCCGGAGCAGTTCGCTGCCTGTAAAAGGGAGCCGGCAGCCGAAGCGTGTTTTTTTTCCCCCCGGTGGGCGGGGCCTCGCTGCTTCATTTGCGTAATGTATGCCGGGGGCGGGGCCGCGCCGCATCCCCCCGGTGGTGCCGGTGCGGGGGCCACCCGCGGGGTGCCGCGCCCCGGGACAGCGCGGTGCGGCCGTGCCGCCTGTGTGCAGCCTCCCGGAGCCATATGGGGGGCGGGCGAGCTGCGAGCAGCACTCGCCCTAACCGCGAGGCAGCCGGTGCGGCGGCACCATATAAGTGCGCGGCGGAGGGAAAGGCTCAGGATGCCCTGAAGACCTGCTCTCTAGGCCACGCACGGAGGACGCAGTTCCTCAGGGGCCGCGGGCCCGCCTAGGGGAAAGTCCCCGGACGCGGGGCAGAGAGTGCCGCGCGCCGCCGGCGCCAGCCCCCGCCCCGCCGCCCGCAACAGCGCCGCCGAGACGCCCCCGGGCAGAGCGGGAGGGCGCGGGGCGGGCCCTCGTCACGGCCACAGGCACGCAGGTAGTGCGCAGCCAGCAGCGGGCGCACCAACAGCACGGGGCTCACTCTCAGGGCGTCCCCACATTTTGCTGCCCTCGCTCCGAGCCCCAAACTCCTAAACAGGTGTGTGCCTCCATCTGAGCGGCGCGGGGTGCGGTTACCTGCTGCTGGAGGGCTCTGATACAGCCCAGAATGAGGCCAGCTGGGAAACAAACCACATGCTCGCATTCGTAAGAAATGTACCGGTTTAATTGATCACCTTATCAAAATAATCTCATGGTTAGTCTAATTTTTCGGTGTCTCACACGCGTAAATCAAAGAGAAAGGTAGTAGTGGCTGCTCCAGTGTGAGCTGTAATCTGCCAGACAAACCAAGCCCAATTTGTTAAGGAAAATCAGAAGTGACAAACCTGCCATTACGGGGAAGTACCTTTTTTTGGATGACCTGATGTTAGGGAAGTTGTTTGAGAATAACCTACCTGAACAAACACACTACCTCTGTGGCCCTGGAAAAGCCATCCTCTTCCACGAATACCAGTTACATGGAGGCCGCCTACAGCTCCCTGCAGCTGACTTTTAAAAAAGTCCGTCTGGCTTGTGCTCATTCATTTTCTTATTTGCGTTTCTTTTCTCCGTACACTGCAGAATTCATCTTCTTCATCCCATGGAGACCAAATAAGCATACCTGCCAACACATACACATAGTCAAAAATCAATTCTGTTATCCACGCTGCTCCATTTGCCTAAAAGAAGCACCCTGCTATCATCCTTCAAGCATTTCTCCTAAATGCGAGGTAGCTCTTTCACAATGACTGCCCCTTTTTAGACCTCTTCTCCTCAATAATGCTGCTTTTCGTTATTTTTTTCCACAGGCTGAAATTCTTCCTAGGCTATCAATGGAAAACTGAAAAGATGTAAACAGCTTGTGCAGTATTAGGTGAAACGGGACAGGAAGCAGCTATGATTCATGGACGTAAAATCAGGATTACAAAAGATGGAAGACAGGCAAAACTGTGATTGGGGGAAATCAAATTTAGATTAAATACCTGGAAATATTTTATCATGGTAAACTCTATAATGTGATGAAATAAACTTTCACAGGAAGAGGAATACTCTGGTTGGGACTCTTAAAAATACACTAGGACATGACAAAGGAACAACAGTGTTGCTTTCTCCATGGAAAGTGGGGTAGTTTATAGACATATAAATGCACTGCAGATTTACTACTTTGTAATAATGTATCTCTGATACCACTGAATATCAAGCTCGCGCTGACAATTCTCCACTCAGTGGAGAGGGTTAGAGTGAAATTTATGGTCTTTCTGCCTGTCCATCTCTACCATCTCTATAGATAGCAAGGTTTTGCTCTGCCATGCCTCCTCTTACCTCCAGATTATTCTCACAGTCATCAAAAGTACAGACATAGCTGGGTCAGGAAGCTACTGAGCTGCAAATAGTCCAATGCATTGAAATTCTCCAGTGCTTGCTCCCAGGCACTCCGGGGCATTACCAAGCCGGAGAATTCAGGCTGCTGTTCTGGATTTCCCTTCCCCCAGGGCTTCGAGCATGTGGCAAGCTCAGGCTTCATTTTCCTAGGGAAATCTGGTCTAACAATAACGATGCATTCCTAGACTGCTCAAAATTTAAATCTTTCCTTCAGTGTTCAAAAGCAGCAGACAACATTGAAATCCAGGGAATGTGAGCTGGTCTCTGCTCTGCTACCTCAGATACTGCCTCCCACATAGTGACAAACAGCAAGTTTTTAGCACAGAAACCACCTGTAGCCTGCCTCATGAATTATGCTACAATGACTTTCTCAATTCTTTTTTTCGTCTTACTGATGCCGCACATACAATTTGTCAGAAAAAGCGATGTCAAAAGTAAAGTCAAAATGTTATTTGTCATTAACATTTAATTGCAATTAACATTTAATTTTAAACAATGTATTAATTTTTAATTAACATTTTTGCTTTATTTGTCTACTGGGTAGTGGAAATCTCTATTTCTCAGTGTTATTTCTTCACGAGGTAGCAGAATGATGCAGCTATTCAAACTTACTACAAGCAGAAACAGAAGCCCTCAAAACAGACAACATCTTTCTAAAGAATTTTGTATCATTGGTGTTGATTGTGTTCCTTTTGCACTGGTGTGTAAGTTGGGCTTTCTGCCTGCACAGTAAGCATTGTTAATATTATATGGAGGAATTCAATTGCTTGGATTTCAGTTACTCAGAATTGACAGCAACACGCACCACACAATAACGTTTCAGCACTGCACTGTCACTGGAAGTGAAAGTAGCTAGGTTATTTTCATTTTCTAAATCTATTTGTGCAAAAATGAGATAGAGGGCATAAAACGACACGAGATTTTGCTTCGCTAATCCGAGCTGTCACAACACACAAAGGAGCTGGTTTTACTGGTGAACAGATTTTAACGTTGCAACGTCCTCTGAGGAACTCGCTGACTTGCAGACTTCCTGCTTTTATGGCCAGAGTGACATCAGCGTAACGCACAATGTTTTGAGAGTACTGCCTACAACTTTGTTTTCATTCATTTTATGAACTTGCCAGCACACTGATGACTCGGGCAAAGACATCTGTCTACAGCTATTGCTCAATACCTTAGCTGTAGATTCAGAAAAACAGTCACAGGATACCAGTTTAGCAGCTGCATGAGCCGAAAGTTTAGAATGTGTTTGAAGCCTTCCTGAACTGGGTGTTGAGGAAACGATACTTGGAGACCGCCATCATGTAAGATGCCGATCTCCCTGCTGGTTAGATGAACCAGTGAGGTTCAACACGCTGCTTTTGCCATGGGGACAGCCGTGGGGCCATCTCCCACCGTCAACACACTCACAGAACTGCACGAAAAAAAGCAGGCCAGAAGGGATCCTCTGGAGGCCATCTAGTTCAGCCCCCTGCTCAGAGCAGAGCCAGCTTCACAGCCACATCAGGTTGTGCCAGGCCTCATCCAGCCAGGCTCCAAAAATACCCAAGGATGGAGACTATGCAACCCCTCTGCGCAAGCCATGCTGCTGCGTATCCATCGCTCTAGATCATTCCATCCAAAAATGACGTTATCTATAGGATTAGTATGGCCACTCTTTTAGTGCTGGCCACTTACCTCCAGGTAGGAAGACGTAATATAATAAATAACATATATATTTCACTCTTGAATGCAGTCATCTCTGATGCTTTTTTTTTTTCCTCCCCCAAGTTTACAAGATCTCATATTTTTTCCCACTTTCTTTTTTTTTTTTTTTTCAGGTGCCTGAAATATAAATGCAACATACTGCAAGATTTACAGGTTTCCTGGTGATATTCCAAGACTCCACAAGTCATGTGTTTTGTTTTAATTTTTTTTAATGCTTATGATTTTTTTGTTTCATGTAGTAAAGGCCACAGGAAAACTTCTGAAAGAGAAGCAATTCTTGGTGTTATTATTTTTTTAATAATTCTAGGTGCTTGGTATCACCCTCCCAGTAGTGCTGTATGTGAGAAGTACATGGATTTCTACGTTTGTTGCCTACTACAGGCGCTGTGGCCAGCATTTGATACAAATCCCGCAGCAGCCTTGGGGCAGACAGGATACCCTGTGAAAATCGGGAGATTGTTGGCAGGCGAGCGGGTTTTAAGAGGCTAAAGTTCTCTGACACCCCATTTAGAATCCTCTGAAAAGACAAAAATGGGGATACCACGTCGCTGCGCGTCCCTAAGCACTGCTTTGCCGTGAATCGTTTCTCGCCCCTTTAGAGCTAAGCAGGCGGCTGCGGCCGTGCTGTCGGAACCAGCCTCACCTCACGGCGAGCAGCTCCTCGGAGGCACATCGCGACAGCCAGCAGGCACAGCGCAGGGGCCTGCAGCCAGACTGCGATATGAAGGCGATATCGTGCAGCACGCGCGGTATCGCGATAAAACCGCCCCGCCCCCCGCTCGGGGTGCCGGCACGCCCCGAGGGCGCTGCGGAGGGCGACACCAAACCCCCAATCCCGGCGGGTTTCGACCCAAAATTCCCTCACGGACCCGGAGGGGCTGTGCCGGGGGCGGCCGTTGGGGCGGCCGTTGGGGTATCCCCGCCCCGCCCCGCCCCTCCCCTCAGCCCGCCCCTCCCGGCGCGTCAGGGCGAGCCCGCGGCCCTTTAAGCCAAGCCCCGCCCCCTCCCTCCCCCCGCCCCCCTCCGCCCTCCGCGCCAATGGCAGCGCGCGGCGGGGGAAGGCGGGAGAATGCGAACCCCTGGCGGCGCCGCCGGCCGCGCCTTATAAGGGCAGGGCGCCGCGCATGCGCGCTGCCCGGCGGCGAGGGGCGGGGGCTGCGAGCGGCTGTGGCTGCGGCTCCGGCTCCTGTGGCGGCGGCGGCGGCGAGGAGCGGGCAGCGGGCGGCCGGGGGGGGGGGGATGATGCTGGCGGGGCCGCAGCTGGTGGCGGGGCCGGCGGCGGGCGGCGGCGAGCGGTCGCGGCTGCTGTCGCTGTACGTGCAGGAGTACCTGGAGTGCGTGGAGTCGCTGCCGCTCGACATCCAGCGCAACGTGTCGCTGCTGCGCGAGGTGGACACCCGCTGCCAAGGTGGGCAACGCCGGCCGCTGAGGGGTAGGGTGAGGGGGGGGGCGGCCGTTGGGGCGGTTTAACCGCCCGGCAGCGCCGCACATGCGCCCGGCGGGGCGGAGGGAGGGGAGGGGAGGAGGGGGGGGGCCGGGCCGGGGCTTCCTGAGGGGACCCCGGGGGCCGTGGGGGCCGTGGCGGCGCCCTGGGGCGGGCTGCGCTGCCCCTAACGCCGCGCGGGGTGGGTCCGCCCTGGAGCCCTGCTGCCGCCCGTGCGCCGCCACGCTGCTCGGCCGCTTAAAAAAAGGCAGGGAAACAGGCTGGGAAGTCGATAAAATATCGATATAGCCATAGATACACCCATACAGCCTAGGCCCGGGCCTGCGGATCAGCTGGAAGTGCTGCTCGTACGGTTCTGGCTGGGGGGAGGCGGTGATAGCTCGTGGGGGAGGAGCGACGCCGCTCCTGGGCTTGGAAAACTGAAACCCGGCAGCTTCTCGCTAGCCCCGCCGGGATGAAGCGCGCTATCTGGTCGTGCCTCGGCCCCTTCAAACCAGAGGTGTCGGAGCTATGTGGCAGGGTGTGCGGGTACCCCCATCCTGGGGGTGAACTCACCCCTCCGCCGCTCCTGGAGTCCTTCCTTCTGCTTGGGAGGAATCCGGCAACCCTTTGGAGAGCAGGTCCCGTGGTGGTCCGGACAGGCTGCTCCAGGGGACGATCAGCTTAAAAAGAAGGTGTCTGCAATGCAGAGCGTTTTTTTTCCTCTGTCACTATGGAAAAACAAACAGTTACTGCTCGTGCATTCTTCCAGGCAGGGCATTCCCTATCTAGGAAATCCAGAACTACACCTATGCCACTTTTTTTGCCTCTCAAGAGAAGGTGAGGTGGGAGATAGTGTGGGGGGAGTACCTTGCTCCGTACTCTTCAGGAACAGAGTAGAATTTTTTTCCCTGCCAAGGCAACAGATGTGGCTGTGCTTGTAGGCAAACAGAGCCTGTGCTTTTAATGCTAGCCGGAATACTAGCACTGAGGAAAAATAGGCTGCATGACTTATTATACAGGCAGAGCACCGATTTTTATCTTCCCCTCGTGAAGGTCTCGAGTTAGAACAAAGTGCTGTTGGCTTCTCCTGTCACGCAGGTTGCAGAATTTATAGTAAAAAGGGGCTGTTTGCACTTAAGCTGCCATTTCAAGATGTCAGCAGGGAAAAAAATCACGGTGAACAAAGTTGTGATAATATCTGTGGCTTCCACTCAGTGGGAGCTTGAATTATTTCAGAGCCGTACAAAGCAGGCAATATTCTTTAAAAATGAAAGCCAGTTTGTAAAACACGGGTCTGCAGAAAGAGAAGGATTGTACTACATGCATTCTGGTCACAGAAGTACGTAGTTGAGTATCGTACATAAATTCCCTTGCCTGTTAAAATCTTCAAGCTGTTTCCAAAGGAACCAGTGCTGTATCTAACACTACATCAGATCTCGCTGTCAGTTCTACTGATCTAGTTCCTTCCACTGCAGCAGTTCCTCTGTCTTTTATGAATAGATCGAGTGTAACTTTTGGTCTAGAAAATACTATTTTAAAATCCAGCAACACAGAGAAGTAGAGAACAGACAAAGGCTGTCTGATGAGGCATTTGTTCATCTCCTTTTTGGGTTCACTAACCTTGTTTCTAAGAACTAAATGTCATGAAAGATTTGTAGCAATCCCTGCAGGTATTTTGCATGACTTGCGAAAGAAAAAAGCTTAGGAGTGAAACCGAAACACTCGTTACTAGTAGCTTAAAAATATCCCGTGATGCACTAAACTGTAGGTCATCTGTCCTGAAAAGTTCAGCCTTTATTTAAAATGAAACTTGCTGTAGCTTCTTTGTAATGTGAACGCACCAGTTAGAGTGGTTTACGTTGACTTAAATCCCAATTGTACGTTTGCTAATGTGTAACTTGAAGCGTCATAGGTCTTTATAAGTAAGTGCGGTTGAAAATGTAACACCATTGTAACCATGTAACCATGGTGTAACCATGTAACACCAGACCTCTAGGTGAATAAGAAGGGGAAGGAAGAGGACCTGAATATCTGGAGTGCTGTCTGTGACACATGATGGCTACACGAATGACATGAGATTATAATGAATTCTCAGCTTCTTTGTATGACATAAGCTATCACTGGTTTGTAGGTGTTGGAACTACCATAGAAAGGGACTTCAACAAAAATTCCTGCTTTGTCAGGTGCTGAGGCAGCATCTGGACTATCCACGCTTCAGCAGTGGTCGCCCTTCTTTTTGCAACGGCTTTAATAAGCTTGCTTTTCTGTAGAACATGAGAAACTTTTCTCGCAACAGATTGCAAACTTAAACACTGATTTGATGTTCACATGCAACTTGAATTAAATATTGGATCTAGCCCACTAGGGTATACTATAATTAACACTTGTACTATTTCTTTTCTGTTAGAAATACGTTTTTATATTTTCTTGAGTGTGTTCAATCTCGTGTAATTGTTTCTATTATCTTCATTCTGTAGAAGCGCTAAAAGAAATAGATGATGTCTATGAAAAATACAAGTCGGAAAATGATCCCGCTCAGAAGAAACGCCTGCAGCAGCATCTTCAGCGTGCGTTAATCAACAGCCAGGAACTTGGAGATGAAAAAATTCAAATAGTTACTCAGATGCTAGAACTGGTAGAGAATAGAGCCCGGCAAATGGAAACACACTCTCAGTGTTTTCAAGATCTGTCTGAGAATGAAAAGCCTCTGGAAAAGGCAAAGATGGAGTCCTGCCAACCGGAGAGGTCTTCACGGAGACCTCGTCGCCAGCGAACCAGCGAAAGCCGCGACCTGTGCCATATAGCAAACGGGATTGATGACTGCGATGACCAGCCACCTAAAGAGAAGAGATCTAAATCTTCGAAGAAGAAAAAACGCTCCAAAGCCAAACAAGAGAGAGAAGTCTCACCTGTAGAATTTGCAATTGACCCTAATGAACCAACTTACTGCTTATGCAACCAAGTGTCTTACGGTGAAATGATAGGGTGTGATAACGAACAGTGTCCTATCGAGTGGTTCCACTTCTCGTGTGTTGGACTCACCTATAAACCCAAGGGGAAATGGTACTGCCCCAAGTGCAGAGGAGATAATGAGAAAACTATGGACAAATGTACTGACAAATCAAAAAAGGATAGAAGATCGAGGTAGTGAACGCAACTTGTGTTTTAAAGAGTTGGTCCTTTTATATTAAAATGTTTAATTTCCAGAGAACGCTGTTTTAGGAAATGCATAAGACTATGCAATAATTTTTAATCTAATATTAATGGAGTATTAAAAGCTGTTATACCTTCTGTGAATCTTTAACTTTCTGCACTGAATAACCAAATAGTTGAAACAGGGTGGCATCAGACCTTCACAGAAGACATTACAAGCATATGGCGCTTGATTTCAATTTAACCCCACTAGTATTTAAAAACAAAAAAAAAGCAAAAACAAAAAACCTCGTGAGTCTTGAAATAATGGTGGTAGGAAAGATACTGAAGAACTTTTCATGTTATGGGGAAGGCACTGAAACACCTCACCTAACTGCTAACCTTAACAACTGAATTTGTTCTTTATCCCAGGTCTTAAGTTTCCAATTTTTGTGTTAACATCACACATTTGGAAATAGGGTTTATGAATTCAACTGTAACTGTTAAAGTCTTCCAGGTTAAAAACAGACCTTCAGTGACTTTCATATGACCAATATGTTATTTCAAGGAAGAAAATACCATTAACTTAAGCTTTTTTTTGTTGATATTAAACTCTTCGTGACTTGACACATAGGAGTCAATTTTTGGATTTGACAGACATGGTGTGTAATAAGTTTTGGATTTTCTTAGTGGGGTTCTGCTGGGATTCTGTTGAGCATCTTGATATGGTCTTTATTGTTTAAGATGGTCTCTCTAGTGATGAAACCATTTCCTTGATCACTTGTATTTTGCCACTGCCTATGCAAGCCTTGAAGCTGTAGAAGGATCCTGTGAGAGGGGATATTGACATTTCTGGGAACAGAAACTGCAAGTGTGGTGAAATCTTCATCATAATCTCTAGAGATCTGGAATATGATTGATATTCTTTGGGACATCAACTTTGCTTTCCTTCAGTAGTATTTTGATACCTGTGTGGCCACACCTGGGTTTAAGTATAGCACAGTAGCTCTTGGATTTGGGCAACTATCCAAAAAGCCTGAAAGCAAAAGCTTTCACTTGAGTATTGATGATGATAATAATTTAAAATTAAAAAAAAAAAGTGTGGCTGGCATACAGCCAATAGACAAATCCTAGCAGATTTCTGAAGGGCTTTAACATTAAACATTATTTTTCTGAAGTATGCTGATAGTGTCTAAACTTAGCTGGTTGTTAAAAGTTTATTTTTTAACTTCCTCCACCCTCTAGAGGAGGTGGAAAAAGATGGAAACAGCTGCTTCTGCTCCTTTGCAATGGGAGATACTAACAGAGGAGAAATAAATGGTATACCAAAGCTTATACCTAGGGTTACGCTCAACAGTGTTCTTACTTGGAAGACTGCCTGTGCCCTGGCAGTCTTGGCAGGGCAGGTAGAGCAGGCGCACAGGTTATCTCTAGGTGGGCTGGAAGTGTTCTGAAGTCTGCGTAGATCTCTGTTCTTTGCTGCTACAGTCTTCCATGAGGGCACAGATGAAGAAGTGACACCATCTGTGGCCAAGTACGATCGAAAAGCACAGCTGAGTTGAGAACAGCCTGGAAGGCAGAGGGAGCAAAAGCAAGCTGCTGTGGATGAGTATCATCCCAGCTCAATCCTGCATCTCCACTAGAGGGCTGTGCTGGCTGGGGCTGGAGGGCTAGGCGTGCTGCACGTGGTGTAACAAAAGCCTCATCGCTGCTGGGCCAGATGGTATGAATCAATGGGAAGGTCTCCAAATATTATTAGCTACATAAAACACTGAGCCTGCTTCCACAATTAGGATCTGATTCCTTAACGGGATTTTAGCATTTGCAAGTAATATTAGTTAACATATGGCAGGGGAGTGTGGAGCCAATATTCTGAGCTTTAAAACTTTAGTTTAAGTGGACCAGCTTCACTGGGGAGATCCATGCTGCAGTAAGTTAACTGCACTTGTGGGAAACTGCCCCAAGGGCTTTGACCATCAGCAGGATAGGAGGGAATGTAAACCTTATTCTAAGGCCCTGAGTTGCTTTCCAGGCTATCACATGATAAGGTTGCAAAGAGGGGATCATTGTTAATGACTTTGTCCAGAGTACCATGCAGATGAGTGTCTCAAGTTCTCCTTGGTGCATATTACTCCTTTTTATATTTGTTACAGCTTAATAATCCTTAAGTTTCCTTCCTGGGAAGACTGGAAGGCTTGGGCTGGGGATTGTATCAACAGGTAGTATGTCCATAAAATGGTGATGCTTCCTAGGGTTAAAAAGAAAACAAAACCACACCCATTTAAGTAAACACCAGAGTTGCAGTAACAAAATGCAAGTGAAATTGTAATTATTAACATTACTAATTTATCTTGGAAAGTACACTTTTATTTCTGCTAGCTAGATCAAGAATGTGTTTTTCAAGGCAAAGAAGGGAGCTTGTGGGCCTTGTATAACCACCTGGAGTAATTGCTGAAGTAGGGCTAGCATACGCTGTGGCGGTACAGAGAAGTTCAAATTCTGACAGTGGTTCAAATACCTCTAACAAAGGGATGCTTTCTGTCATGCTAACAGCCCTTCTGGTAGGGAGTATGACTTCTCAAGGTTCCCAGTGAAGATACTGCTGGGGAAACAGCGTTTGCTTTGCCTAATACTGAAATCACTCGAATGCAGGAATAATTCAGCATTATTTTATAAGCAGATAAGCAGCGTGCCTCGAACATATGTGGATGCATCTAAAGTTACCACTCTTACATGCTTTTAAGTTGTTGCTAAAGTCCTGATACAGAAAGACCTGATACAATCTGTCAGTCAGCATTTCACCACCTTTTTAACCAAACCCAGGTTTTGTGGTTTTGCATCTGTTTCCATGCAAGATCAGTGGTAATTACTGAAGACACATGCAAGATGCTACTATGAAATCAAAGGTAAGTAGGGAACTCTTAAATTGCTTTTTAATGTTGAGCTCCTATTCTGAAAGGAATGAATCTCACTTGCAAAGTGAAAAGGAAATACAAGCTTCTAGTCAGTTCGTCTTGAAGATAGGCATTGGTTATCATGAAGCAAAACTAGATTCTTAAAATATAATCTGGGCAACAAACTGTGTTGGGAAGTTGATAGAGGGTACATAACTAGAGGAAACTGCTTCCTCTCTGGAAATTAATACTTCATCTTAATTCAGCATGGATCAAATGTCAAGCTTATATTTTATTTTCTTTAAGCTTATGAAAATGCAGTGTATTTTTAAGTTCCTGCTTTTTGCCTTTCAGTTTTGAAGTAATGCAAGTTCATCAGCAGTGAAAGGTCTTTATAGCTATTTAAAAAAAATGGCATCAGAGCAAGATCCTTTCTTGAGCGCTGTCCCATGGACCAGTTTCATTAATCTTGACAAAATAACAATTTTAACCAACTAAGCATTAAACCAAAACAAAAAATAGACCTAATAGAAAGCTCAGTACTTTAAAAGCAAAATGAACAATGTAAATTACTGCCTATATGATGAGGCCATCCTGGTATCTGCAGCAGTTACTGCATTTTTCTGGACAGGTCTTGGATACTTTGCAAGATCAGTAGAAGTTTCCTCCAGTTGCTGTGTCTCACTTTATTGTGTGAGCTGCCTGAATCCAAATATGGTAAATTAGCAGTTGCAACAGGTACAAATACCTTAAAGGTAATCTTTTGCATGCTGCCATACATTCATACCTGTTGATTGCTACAAAGCACAATGATGATTCCTCTGTATTCAAACTAATTTTAATTGTATTTCTCCACCAAACATTAAATCTATGCATCCTGAAATGGTAAGGTGCTACTGAGAAGTCTTGAAACTAGTACAGAAGAGTAGTAAGTGAAATGCTCCATTCTCCCCTGAATTTATCTAAGCGAAGACAGTGGCATTTTCTAATTTCAAAGACCTTTTCTCCATTTAAAGCCCCTAGTTTCAGCTTGAAAGAAACGACTACCATTTGCCTGAATGCATACCTAAAAATGAGCGGTTTGGCACTTCTGTAGCTGTACCAGTTCTGGCTGCAACAGATCAGACTTTTAAAGCCAATCTGGCTTTTTGTTCTTTAGATTCAGTGGGGCTGAACTGCACGCTGTTCAGTTTCCCCTAAAGTCCAACCGGTCTATCTTGATAAAACCGCAGTGATTACCACATGAGCAAAGCGAAGGGCTTTGGGTTCTTTCTTCTCATCTGCATACAGATGTCTTTCATTAGATGTCTTAGTCTCTGGGAGTTCAAGTTTTTGATATTGGCACCTCAGATTGAAGAAAATATTGTAGGTTCCATATAAAAACCTTTCTTGCAATTTTATGTAGACTCCCACCCTTCTTCATCTTCCCCCCAGTTTCTTTATACTTGTATACCTGGATCTAACAGAGCAATGATAAAAGCCCCTCCAGCTCATGAAGATACTTTTATCACGTCAGGCAGTACATCTGAAATCCTTCTATTGCATATATCAAAGGTAATACTGTCTGCTTAAGGTCCTGCATTAAACTCAAGTGTCTGGTATGTTAGTCCTGGAAGGTACCTAGTAGTGTAGTCAGGAAAAAAGATAGAGTATCATGGGCAGGCAATGAAAAAACAACTTGCCTATGCTGCAGTTTGGAAGCAGGATATCTGTATTGTTCTCCATCAGCACTAGCAAGCCTGGTCGAAGAAATCTGAGGCAGGGCAAGGGTGTTTTGACCTGTGGAAATGCAACAGTCCGGAGAAACAGGATTGTACATTATGAAGTTCCCACTAGACTAGCGAGGTGAGGTTACAAAATAGTTGCACTTGCTGCTTTTCTTTAGACTTTCTTATAGAACCCTAACTGAAGAAAGGTTAAAAAAAACTCAAATGGTTGTTCAGGTGTGCATCGCTCTGCAATTCAGAGTAAAGCATCTGATCTTGAAGATAAGCACCTCATAGCCTATTCACCTCCCTTCTCAAAACTTCTGAGTTACTTTATGCTGTTTCCTTGAGAAATGGCTTTCTAAATCCTATTTACAATGCATAGCTTTCCTTGGGCATAGCAAACAGTTAAGTCTCTGAATAGCTGGTCTTAAAGAGATCTGAGATACTCCTTATGTTTTTAATCATTGGACAGTCTAATTCTTCTTAAGGTCTTCCTCACTGCTAGTGGATTCTTGTTCAAAAAAGTCTTTTTCCAGTGGAATTGATGGTTGGTTTTGCATCTGATCCTCTTAAGATGCTGAGAGAGAGGTTGTAACTCACACCCACAAGAATTGTTTTTCTGTCCAGTGCTAGTTAGATAGATGTTGCTGTCAGTGGTAAAAATAGATGATACAACTGATTAAGTCCCACAGACTTGTATCTCCTAGAAGAAAATGTTTCATTTCTTATTTTGTTGTAGAAGAGGCATGGTATGTCACACAAGAGTTCAATGAGCTTGAAATCATCTCCTTTGTAACAATGTTCTGATTATCCTGCAGTCTTTGGAACTGCTACAGAATTATGGATTTCCACTAGAGCTGGCTGGTAGACAATTCTATTTCGTGAAAGTTTTGACAATTTTTTCATTAAATGAAGCTGTCCTTTGTCTTTAAATCCAAGTCTCTTTTTAAAATCAAGCTCATTACATCTGAATCCTTTCTAATTTTTGGTAGGGAAAGGGGTTTTATAAACTTGTTTTGACAAATTCTACATTTTTTTCCCCTGTGTCCTTTTGGTTTACTAGGTAGGGCAAGTTCAGGTTTAAGTAAGTCAGCAATGTTTTGAATGTAACAGCAAATGTTAGGCAGGAGTCCATCTCCATTCTGCTGCAAACAGCTAGGAAGGAGATGGTGCTGCTCCAGCAGAACACTACTGCAGCTGATTTCATACTTCTCAGAGATGCACTTCACTCACTGCACGCTTCTTTTTTTTTTCTTACATATACATCACAGAAGTTATAAGTAGCATACACAAAGATTCAAATTCTAATTACTTCTCCTTTACTAAAGGCCTATTTTACAGCATAGAATGTGTTTAGCAAAGAAAATGAAATCCTCCCTATAGTTTTGTTACCACTAAAATGGTAAAACTAGTGACTGAATTCACTACGGTAAGTGTGCACAGAAGTAGGAGAAAGTTACAGTTCATAGTTGGAGCAGGGGGGAGCAACGGGGTACTTCTATGTTTGAATGTAACATGAGCTAAGAAGCCTAAAAGGAAACTCTCTCATCTCCTGCTGAAAAATAGAATGGACTAAAAAGAATTTGAGAATATTTGAGAGTAACTTTCAGTAAAGAAATTAGGATGAAATCCTGTCCCAATTTAAATAAAACTCTGTTGAGCTGGGTTCTACCCACCATGCAGACTTCCAGCTTCCTTTGACTAAAGCCTAAAAAAAGATTAAAGCTCCATGGCAACTGCTATCTTAACTCCTGACAGCCATAGTATAAATTACATCTTGGAAAAACCTAATACTGAAAGTTTTATTTAGGTCACCAGTCATGCTAGGAAATGGTAGGATTACAGATGCCACCCCAAACTTCATTCTGCCCCTGCAGGGTCTCAGTGAGGCAGAGATTCTTGTGGGAGGCAAACAGGATGCTATCTAACTCCATGCAGTACAAACTTAAAAATCTGTCAAGTTTTAAGCGTACAAATTTGTTTCATACTTTTGGGGAAAAGACTGGAATTTATTTGCTATTGTAGCCTTCCCATGAAGGATACAGCAAGGTGCATCTGGGAGGCAGAATCTCAGATGGGTATTAGCAACTTACCACAGCAGCTACGTTTGCTGGCAGGGGGAACACTATTGCCTGTTTTTTGTCTTTTTTATTTATTTTTTAATGGTGAGCAAGATGGACAAAAGTTGTGCAATTCATTTGCTTGCCCACAGGTGCCCCATCATTCATGCTCGTACAGTGTGCCACAGAAGCTGTGCGCTCCTTTGGGGCTTGTATGGAAACACTCTACGTGCTTCTTGAGGTATTTATAACTACAAAGAGATTTTCAGTTTGTCTGGTGGAAATGAATATAAAAGGACATTAGAAGTCTAGAGTGAAGGGAGTCCGTGGTAAACAACAAGAGCAAAAACAGATCTCTGCCTAGTCACATGGAGATTGCCTAGTACTGCCATTTCTTTAGTTTGACTTTCCTGCTCCTTGACTGTTTCTGACCCTGTTCTTTCTGGACTACTTTATTTTCAGGCCTTGAAGAGTGCCTTTAATTGCTGTCTGTGGACACCTTTATTGCAGTGGCTGCATGCTCCCTGGTCTGTCACCTACTGCTCCTCTTCTGGAGCTATGCAGACCTGAAATTATCGTAATGCTTTTTTTGGCGTTATCAGATATTGAAGACTTAAACTTTGCTATCCAATTTTAAATGAGAAAGAACCCATTGTTTCTCGAAAATACGACCAAGATAATAAAACTATACGAAATCTGCAGCCCATTTTATAACTACGTTATTGCCTACTTAGAAACTTTGCTTTTTAAATGTTCAACGCTAACAGACAATCATTCTTCGCTTTCTGGAGAAGTGTGAGAAAATAGAACTGTAGAAGCATTACCAGTACAATAATGAGTTTTTACAGACCTGCAAGCTGGGCTGCTTTTGCTCCTTCTTCTAGTAGCTGGAGTTGGCTGATCACAGCCTTCATAACTTGAATAACTTTGTGCTGGTGTTCAAATGGACCAAAATTTCAATGCTAGGAACGGATTTAAAAAAAAAAAAAGTAAAAACCTCAAATATGTATAGATGGTAAATTCTATCAGAAAAGCAAAACCTAGTTTTTATTTTTTTCCCCAAAGATTTAATATTGATGTAATGTGCTAAGGAGATGCTAACAAACGTGTGTATTGTCAGTTGAACACAGTAACTTGTATAAGTTAGCTGCTGGAGCGGAGACACTGGCTGCAAATGGCTTTTGAGAGACTTAAGGAAGTTTAGAAATGGCAAACAAGTTGGATTTCTGAATATCATTTAGATCACTGGATTTTCTGCATCTGTGAAGAAATGTTATTAATTTTGTAAAACTTGGAAATGTCAAATAATGATAAATGAAATCATCCACAAATAGATCATTGAACAATTTCTGAATAAAAACATCTCCTTTTGTTGGCTATGATTTCCAATGCAGTAATCTGTAATCTCATGATAGTGTACACCAGAATAACAAATTCATCTATGTTACAATTGCATTTTATTTAGTGATAGAATGTGAGAATAATTTTGAGTCCTTCCCCTCTTATGCTATTAAAATATTTGTGGTAAACTGTAAAGGTACTTCTGGGTGATTTCAACATAAAGAACATCGTAATAAACTTGTAGTCTAAACCACGATGATTACCATACCAAAGCTACTCTAAAGTTGACTTCAGAAGAAATACCTACCTATTTTCAAAGCATCACCAGATCAGGTAAGTTACCAAAGCATGTGTTAATTCTTATGTCTGTGCTGCAGTGGGCCCTGTTTGTCACGGGGAGATGTACTCTGATGCATTAGCTGATGAAGCTTTACTGAGCCAAAAGGCTCTTCTTCCTGTACATGTGCTATGTACGCGCTTTGGAAACCTGTTCAAGGATAAAATATGATGCTTCCAGGAAAAGTGACATTTTAAGTATTTTAATTTTTCTTTAGAGAAATCCTGAATATTTTGTCACACACTTGTGACTGTTGCCATGGAGATAGAATTGATTTGGGGAAGCAGGTCAGACATAAGTCTCTTATTAAATAAATTCTTTTTTGATAACAACTCTCTCTCTTGTATTTAATGACTTGCGCCTCATGCCAACAAGTGCAGACAACAACAGCAGATAAGAAAGCACCCACGAATTTCAAAGGCTTGATTTTGTGGCATGCACTAGAGTGATTCAGCTGCAGCTTCAGGAACTGCCAACTGTAAAAGGCTACTAAAACTTACAAGAATTAAATGAACAAAAAAGCAGCTTAAAACTTTTCTTAATACTTCAAATCCTGCAAGTGCATCGCAGGAGGATCTTGCTGACTGTAACCAGAAATATTCCTGTATCTAAAAAAAAAAAAAAAAAAAAGAAAAAAACCTTGGTATTTTGGAATACAGCCTCTAAGCAGAAGTTGATTTAAAAAATTCAATAGGAAGAAGTTGTTATTAAGATTGGGTTTGTATGCTTGCCAAAACAACAGATCACTTGTTAAGGCTCTTTCTCAAACCTTATGGCCAATGTAAATCCCCACAAAGATAAGCAGAATGTGCCCAGATTCTAGTCCTATTTTCCCTTCTCACTAAATTCAGCACAGCTTCTAAATGCAATTATCTAATGAGCATAATAATGAAAGACATACTTTCATTCAAGGCTTTATAGCTGAAGCTAAGTTCTCCAAGGCTGACTGCTCTCAAATACCTTTTACTTCCAAACATATAATCATTTTCTAACAGCTTGTGTCTGTCCTCTCCAGCCATTTCTCCAAAAGCATTGTGCAGTTACACACTTTCAGCAGTGTATGCTCCTATTCAACAGCCCAAATTACTGAATCAGGTTCAATTTCAAACTGTGCACCAGTAAAATATGGAATCTACACAAAGCTGACTGTTCAAAAACTGGCTCAATATTTAAAAAAAAAAAAAAAAACAAAAAAACACAACAAACCCATGGACACACAATGATGCTGAAACTTTACTTTTGCCTTGCATAGCAAAATTGAGAAGAGGCGCTAGATAAATGCTCCTGAACTAAAGCCAGTCATGCAAATCCTGATTAATGAGATGGCTCTAAGCTCATTCCATTAAGATAGTCCTTGTGCTTTCAGCAAAGTGCCCAGGTTTTCACTGAAGGCTTAGCTTAAGTGCATCGACTGAAAGCATCTAACTAAGGTATCCTAGTTGAAGTCTTCTAACTCCAGGCTCTAAAACAGGGCTACCCTTCTGCTGGGTCAGGGTTTTTATGCTCAATGGCAAGGAACTGAAGCAATGACTGTGGTATTGCAGTTTTTGCCTTGCTTTTGAACAACATAGGAAGATATAATATTTATTATATCTTTATTATATTACATTAATATTATATAAGAGGGTATTATGAGTTTCAGTTGAACATGTACTAATATAAGCAACTTCATTAAAATACAGACTGTATAACTTTGGCATAGTTTCTTTCAGTCTATCATTTCAAGCAGATTTCTGTTTAAAACAAAATCCATTAAAGATCACTGATCTCTGATTCAGTAGCAGAAGCACAGAATCTATTCAATTATTTGTGTTTTGTGAAATTACTTTGTCAGCATTAGCCAGCTTCCTCATTTATCCTGTCTCAGCAAGTCATTCATTACAGGAGCTTGAACTAATGATTATGTGTGCCATACAGGTAATAACAAAACAGGAACATATTCAGGAATTTACCTGATTTCCATCATGACTCCAAAAACAATTCCACTGGGATCATCTGTAATTGCCACGAAGTACACAGTTGGTTAATTTTTCAATTATTTTTTAACCTGAAATTTAGAAAAACAGTCATTTTAAGTACATGCATGTCAGGTAAACGTTATTCTTAATTTGATATTAGTCTAAGGAATAGCACTTTAAGGATTATTTAGTATAGTACAATAATCAATTATAATTAAAAAACAGATTTTTAGGAGGACAGGATAAACATGGCATAATTTTGTGTCATTGCAAAATAAGACAAAATCTTGTACGAATAAATAAGGAAGTTGTTTTAAGACATTCTGAAACTCTAAGTTTTGGAAACCACACTTAATGGTAGATGGAGTTCAAATAAGCAACAAGAGAAGAGTTGTAGAAGACAATGACTTCTAATGAAACATAGAACAAAGCCTAGAAGCAAGAAAACTGACGTGAATGAGAGCCCTCAGTTAAGTGAAAGTTTACTTGTGAGAGGAAAGGAATAACCTAAGTGAGAAGTACAACAATTCATGTCCTTCAGATTGAGCACTGAAGGTTTAATTAAGGCTTTAGGAAAAAAATAAAAAATAAAAAAAAAAAAAAAAAAAGAACTGACCAATCATAATGACAGTGAAGCACTAGAATATATTACTTCGAAAACTAAAGATCTCCAGTGACAAAGGTGCTACAAGACAGGCTAAACAAACACGTCAGTGGTGGTTTAATTATACACAATCCTGCCTATGGGCATGGGAAATGGATTGGATCAGCAGTTCTTCAGCTGTGGGAAGGCACTGACACACTGCTGGAGACCTAGACAAGGCTCAAGGAGAATTTAATCTTATCTTTCTCCTTCTTCCTACCTTTTCCCCTATAACTTCTCTCTGAAAGCTATTTGAAGAATGTATTGCTCTCTGCCTGTGGTACAGGAGGGGAGCAGAGCCAGCACATACCTCCTACATAAGGGCAAATTCTGAGTATCACCAGCAGCAGCCAGCCGGGTGGACACTTGTTGCATGTTCCTCACATTCCCCAGCTGAAAGTGGGAACTTAGAGTGGGAAAAGCTGAATGGTGTTGGAGGCTATGTTACCATAGTGGTACAAAGTCCACGTGCAATGCTGTCCTTTATCTTCCCAGGGAAACAATATTATAACAATACATTTGAGACCTGCTGAAATAAATGACCTCTTAAAGGGATTTCCAGTTCTGAATTCTTGTTGCATATGTAATTAACTACTCACAAAGTAGTAATATTCTTCATGCTCACAGAAAATGTGATAGATGTTCATATATTTTAAGCAGCAAACCTGGATACTATGCTTTGGTTTCTACTCATTCAAAAAACACAGGAAGAATGTTTCGCAGTATTTTCTTTGATAAGTGCTAATTTTTGGTGGAAGGGAAAATGAGTGGCAAAATGACTTCATGAATTTTTAGCAGCAAGAGAACATGTTCAGTAAGTACTTCTCACTTTGCTGATCAATTCTGAGCACTTTCATGCAAATATCTGCACTCTAAACTCTCAGTTATTTTTATAAATATCACATCTAGCAGCCGCTTTTCAATGTGAACAGTGCATTTAAGCTTACAAAACACAATACCCACCATTCCAGTTTCTAAGTTGAACAGTGTGATACAGTCAATTTTCTCTTCTTCGCTGTAGTTGAGAAGCACCAGACAGTGGCCAATGTAAGTCAAGACAGCAGTGTATTGAATGAGGATGGATGTGCTAGTTTCAAGAATATGGGCTTGCAAACTGAACACAGTGAGACAGGGTACGTGGTTATGAGATCTCTGATAAGTCAGTCATAAGTTCAAGACCTTTTCTGCAGATTTGTATCAATAGAATTTCCACTTAGAAAATTAAGCAATCAAGGTGTGGACTTAATTATGACCATGACTGTCAAACACTTGCCTAATCAAGAACTTTCTGATACCAGATCATAATGGAAACTATGGACTTAGAGCAAGATAGAAAGGAGTGACATTTAAAAATAAATAAATAAAAAAATAAAGGAACATCATGTAGGACAAAACAGTTTCTCAGCATTCTAACAGGTGTTGCATAACATACCTGTCAGTAAGCCGAACAGTATCTTGGGATTTGAGAGAAACTGTGATGCTGTGAATTTTGTGTCTTTTTTTAAAAAAAGATCTGCATCATACCAGATGCTGAAATAATTTGTTTCACTATGTGATATAATTTCTTATCACATTGTATAACAACAGGGCATTTGGTTATTTGTATTATAGCACCTAGAACGCAACACATTTCAAAAAATGTAATTACAAATACATGAAAATAGAAGACAGAGTAATCCCACCTACCTCATCTCATACAAATTAATCATACTTGCAAGAAAAGGCATATTAAGATGTTGTTTCTCACCTTTTCATCTCCACTAAGCAGTACTGATCAATGACATTATGTTTTCCAACAGTAAGTTGCAGTCTTTCCATTTCTTGTTTTACCTCCTTCTCCAGTCTGCAAGGTTCTGGAAAAAAAAAAATGCCATTTGTCACTTGATACAACCTTTTGACCACATTCATTGAAACAAAATTCCTTGGAAGGAAGATACACAAACCATTTACTAGTTGGTCACTACAAGTGTAAGGTTTCTGGAAAACCTGCTTATTTTTCATCTTTTGTAAGCAAGTGATGATAGCTTGCATCTTAAATTACAATGAACAGCAATGGTGGATTGAAGATAAATTTCTTGCATTTACTCAGAAGTCAAACAGACTGTTTACAGCTTTAGACTTTATGAGGTCCAAGAAAAGTAGTGAGATAAACTGTCAGTGTGCTTACCTTCAGTTCACCCAGGACTGTCTTGCCAGTAGAGAAAAAATGTGGGCTACAGATGAAAAAAACGTTTGGAGACCACTGGTCTAGAGTGATGTCTAGAGAGACAATGATGCTACTTAGTATCACAGTGAGCATAGTCACAGTTCCTATTTCCCACTTCTTAGGCAGCTACGGTCACTAATTCTCGTAGATGAAGAAATACAGTGGCCTTTGACAGAAGATGGCCTGCCAGAATAGACTCTACAGGAGCTTTGTCTTTGTATTCTGGCCTCAGTTGACCCTTTGCAAACCCAGTCTCCAAATTCCCAATGACAAAAAGGTCTCTGGCAAAACAATAGGATTCTTTGATATCACATGTTCTGGGAACAGCACCAAGAGATCTTATCCAAACATTTCTCACAGACCTCACAAACACTAGGGAAAACCAATTCACTGCAGTTGGCACAGGGAAGAATGAGTCGCATCTTCCTGCTCCAGTGAAGTCTTTATTGCTGTTAGGGGGTTTTATCCCCGGAAAGTGACATTTTCAGAGGAGAAGGAAGGCAGCCTTAGCTCACAGTTTGGGTCCCATAGTAGCTTTGAAGCTAACAAATAGAGTTGATCTTAACTAGACTTGAAGTTTCTACTCAGATGCACAATATACTGTAAAGAATTGCTTATTTTCCATTTTTAATTTTGCTTAGAGACACTTCCATGAGTATCTAGTAGATTTTAATAGAATGTCTTTGATGTTAATGATTATCATGACTCCAAAAAAAAAAAAATGACGGTTGACCAAACAAACATTCTATTATTTAGAATATTCTATTATTCTATTAAAATTAGTTAGCAGTTAGTTGCACAGGGAATTAGCATATGATTTTTCTATACTTATATTCATGGATGAGGCAGCATCAGAAACAAAGTGCTACCTAGTCTCAGGAAGGCCAAGCAGCAGTTCTCCCTCAAGAATTGTCTACTCCTTCCTTTGGCAAATAACAATGTAACCTGCTTCTTCACATACTTCTTTTTCAAAAGCTGATAAATTAACAGAATCCAGTAAAAATATAAAAGAAACCACATAGCCTGTTTTGTATAATGAATTATCTAATTAAATGTCCTGTTTAGTTAGGTTTTACATAAATGAGAAAAAATCCATAAGCATGCACACCCTCCTCCCCCAGTTTACTGAATAAACTTGCATTTTGTACATGTAAAATGGGCCTTGGAGAATCTCTAAGAGGCTAATTCTTCATCTGTAAAGGCAAAGAGTTTGTATTCCTCATCAGAACTATTTCAGTGCTTTCTACAAGTCCCTTATTCATTCTAACACTACTGCATTGTGATTTTACTATGTTCCACACTGTAATAACTATGACATTGCTATTCATGAATATAACATTACCTTCAAGACAAAAAAGCAACCCACACACCAATCTGTGACTGGTAGTTATCCGTCTTACAGGGTTGTCTCTATTATGTTTTCAAGTTTAAAGTGGCTTGATTCATGTATCTTCTGAACACTCCTATCACACTGATCTTTAATTCCATAGCACAGGTAAATATGTGTTTGGTTGCAACACAAGGCTGAAATCCTGGTCTCACTGAAATCAGGAGTTCATTCTCATAGTTCTGAGCTTTCAACATAAAAAAAACAAAACAAAACAAAACAAACAAAAACTTTTTTTTTTTTTTTCCAAAACTTGACTGAGAGATTCTAAGAGGTCTCCACAGGAAGACGCTGTGAGGATGACTCTTTTGGCTCTTTAGCCAAAACTTGTTTTTAATTGGATGATTCCAGCCGTGCTTAGCATTGTGTACATTTATGCTAGTGGTGAAGGCACCATTGCAAAGGGTTAGCCCTTTGCAGCAATGTGTAAGCTACTTCAGAAATGGGCAAGACAACGCAGGCACAGATTACAGAATTAGGACATTTTGTCGGTTCTTTACAGCAGAACCATCTTTTGAAGGCTTCAGTCATTTTCAAACACAGCATTGTGCCTATTGTGACACCTTGTCTACTACCCCTAATCTGAAAGAACGTTTAGACATCAGAGAACTGCCTATTTTGAACTTGCCTGGGACAATTGTGCATTGCCACAATTTCTTCACCTCCATCTGTGTTTTTTTCATTGCAATCTTGTTAGAGATGTTCATGCGAAACAGTAGGAAATGACATAATGTATCACAGTAAAGTAAAAGAGATTATTGAAATACATTAGTACAGACTGTGCAGTAACTGAAGAATATGGAATGACAATATTGGTCATTTGAGATTTCCATCTACATGATTCTATCAGAAGTGAATTGATCCATAGAAACAATTCTCCTTTATTGAACGAATGGTAACAGAAATTAAACCACTCACCTCCAAGAAGAACTGAAGGTAACTTGGTCATATGCCCACGGTCTTCAGGTTCCTGAATATTATCTCAGTGGTGTTAGTATTTGGAATATGGCTGAATACTATGTGATGAGAGCCCAGATGATTAACTAAGCAGGTGCAAATAAGGTCATTGCTGAAATTTTCTGCCTTCAAATGGAACTTGGCTGGGTAAAAAAAGGGATAAAAACACAGATTTTTTTACAATTAGGTACCTCACATTGCTGGAAGGCAGCCACTACTATTTTCAAAAACTCCTTAAGAATTTAGAAAAGGTGCTCTTGAAAGTGCTCATAGGCCACCAAATTGGGCACAGGTTCATTTTCTAGAGAAGAATATAGTTTCTAAACCTACATTACCTGAAAATCACAAAGAAGTAGTGATTAGCTCCCTCCTGTTCCCAGAACAGCAGTCACAGAGTCTTGGCATACCAAGCTTACTAAGCACATTGCTTTTGCTAGCACTGAACACCATGGCTTCTTTTCCATTCCAACATAAAAGAAGAGTCTACTAAAACAGAAAAGCTGTCTGAAGCCTTGTTTTGTCACATCACCACATAAAACCTGAAGACTAAGCACATATACAAGGCAGAGCAAATTCCAGATGTATATGTGCAACACAGTGCAAGAGGTATGCGACAATATCAGATCTCTACTGTCAGAATCAACTAGACGAGTACATTACAGAATAAAACCCAGAAGCTCTGATGCAGCCTGATTGGACTTCTCAAGCCAGTTGTGACATGACAAGGAGGGGAAGGGCAATGTTATTACTCTTGCAGTGACTGTTTATGAATAAAAAATCTGTTTTTTATTCAATTGGATTGCCATATGTACTAATTAATCACACATTGTAATGCTAAAAAAGAACACCATGAACAGTAGCTGGGATTACTGTGGTTTAAGTTTCATTCTTTTGAGATATTTTGCCCCGTCTCTGCCTGAACTGAATCTCAATGCAGCATGCATTACAATTTGCTGTTCTCCCAAAGTCATTACCACCTGGCAAATCTAGCTTTTAAACCCTTCAGATGTACCAGTGACAAAATACAGGATTTAATACATCAACATGCATTTTGGATTATTCTCTTAATGATCTCTTGAAAATATGGCCATCTTGTATTTCTTCCATCCTCTCACACTTTGTCTTACCTCCCTATGGAAACTATTTTTATCTTTAATATAGAAAACTTCCAATGCAAATGAAAATCAAATTATGAGTGGCAGACACTGGACTTCCTCATTCTAATCCTGTCAAACCCACTGCAGAAGGAATTATGATGGCCCTTTTCTATTGTTGTATGTTGAGAAGTGGACTAGTCATAGTTGGAAAAACCTGTAATTTGTCAGTGTCTACAATGTTTACACAGAGCAATGATGAATAACGGTAGGACACCAACTGAGAGAACGATTCCTGCCATGCATTAGCACAAATCCGTTTCTCAGAAACTTCAGTTTGACAATCTCAACAAACACTGCATGCTGGATTGGCACATCAAACCAGGAAAGCATGCCCTTCATCTTACTTTCAGAAGAAGTACCTGTATTAGCACTTGATTAGTGGAAGACATAGTAGACTGTTGAGCGGATGATATAAAGAGATGAGGGAATTCATAGCTACAAAATGTTCTTTTAATACTATTTCCTTTTAACATTTGTATTATATAATGACAAAACAGTAAATATAGACCAATGGAGGAAGCATAACGAAATTATGAACAGATCTAACAAAAAAATAACAAAAATATGACAACCGAAGTCTCATATTTAGTTGAATTCTGAAAAGGGATTTTTTTTGTCCTAAGTTTTCAGTGGGGGGAAATATTTTCAACTAACCTGTGTGCATACAGAATATAATCTTTCACTGAATTCCTCGATATAAGTATGAAGCAATCTCTGTGTATAGGAGGATCTAATGAATAAACGTGTCATGCAGTAACTGGCATGAGACAGTCTGATCAAAAACCTGAAATAACAACCAAAAAAAAGCACAGGTTCAAACACTGAACTGAGCATATTTCCTGTGCATGCAGCTGCCATATATTCCCTGCTCTTCCCTGACCTCAGAATAAAATATGAGACAATAAAACTCTGAGGGGAAAGGAAGTGAAATGTGAAAACAGAGAATATGAAAGTATCACCCCCACAAAAAGCAAGAGAGAATAATAAAACAAATGAGAGAACTGAAATGTCAGCGTGAATGAAATGCAGAAACAAAGGAGAAGGAAAAAAAGCTGTCAAAAATAATTAGGAGAGTAAAAAAGCAATCTAAGAAAAATAAAAGAAATGAAGGGTCACTTCATAGCTAGGTAACTGTATCTGAAAGGCATTGTAATACAGGCTCTCTTCTCTTCCACAAATAGTTGTAAGATTTTCTCTCTTTTTATTTTCTTTAATTAAGAAACTCCTAAAATGTACATTCAAAGTGTCATATGACTCTATTATTTATTCTATAGCCATTGCTGAGGAGGAACCATTGTAAACTATATAATTGAAGGCTTGCTTTGCTTTTCAAATTTAGGAGTCTCCTGCTAATCTTTCTGAAATCTTTACTTTTGTCTTTCTATTTACTACATTTGACAGATTAATTCCCATTGAAATGCTGGAAAATGCCTATAAAAAATCCCAAGAAGTTATGTCATTATTTAACTAAATTGATGGTAAAATAAACACACAAATGAGTCATTCTTTCTGTAATGCTGAAATATGGATAATGAGCCCTTTGTAAGTTAGATAGAATCCAGACAGAATAAAACATTTAAATAATCTATTAAAACTTCATGTTTAAGTATATATGGCAATTTCTAACTGAGAAAGCCATAAAGCAAACTCTATTAGACAGCAATTTGATATCAACTTTCTCGTATCTTCCTCTGAGGGGCTTGAAAAGCTGTCAAGGAGCAGAAACATGAGTTGAAATTGAGGTTATTTATTTTGATTGTTACTGCTTTTGTATGACAAGATTTTGAGTTTGAAAAATAATCTCACACGAGGTCTAGCAGGCTGTCTACCCACAATCAGTGGTGTAGAAAGCAGATGGAACTATTATCTGTTCATCATTCTAAACTTGTCTGGATCTACCTGAATAAATCTCATGAACAGATCTCCATCGATTCCAGGGAATCTGAGCAGGAATCACTGATCCACAACATTCTAATTGTGTTACCAGGGCCCAAGTTATAAAGAATGGAAGATACTTGCCTGTGAGGTTGGACCTTCCTTGACAATGACCTTATTCGGTAAAATACTGCTCAAGGCAGAGTTCCACTGAAGCTAATGGATATAATGCTTCAAGTAATGATGTGAACAAGTCAGAAGACTTTAATTTCAAACATCAGAATGGTTAAAATACAGCACTACTTTTTTTTTTTTTTTTCTTTTTGTGGTAAGGGAATCATAACGACAATATGCCACAGCATTTTCTAAGTGTCAGCATATCATGCCTTTTCTAAATGATTTTTTTCTTAATTCTAGCCTTAGCCCACCATCTTTAGTGAATAAAAATTCAAATGAGTCATCCTATCAGATGGCAATTAGTAGTGGATACACTATAATGACATGCAGATTTTATTGTCACCATTCTACAGGATTTACTGTTTGGTCCTGTCGATGTAGAAACAATAACGTTTATTTTGTCAGTTCACGAGAGAAACAAGAAAAATTAGCTCTATACTCTTCTGAATGCTCATCTAAGCCATCCAGACTTATCAGCAGCATTGTATTCTTTACAAAGAATTCCAACAACTAGGAAATCTCTTGAAATCATGCTCTAAAATCTTTAGGTAAAGAAAACAGAAGACACTTCAGGTATTGTAGGTATCTAACACCTTGTTTTTAGTACTCTATTTAGTTGTAGCTTATCCCATTGTCATAATGTAAAATGAAAAGTAAGTACAATGAGTTAAAACAGTTTTAGGGAAATTAATCAGGAATTGTAAGAACTACTTGATGTTCTTACAAAGGATTAACTTTCATGTACCAACAGCGTTACAAACCACTGTGAATCTTGTGACAGCTACCAGAGTCCAGAGTTCAACCACACACTGCTATGAAATCTTTCTGCAAACTCATATGCACTGAAAGTAGAGTTCAGAGAACTGTCGAGCATCTGGAATGATTCAGGGAAGGCAAACGGGAAGATTTTTGCTGCTTCTTACAAACGTTTTGCTGGCATTATTTTCCATGATGGAAGGCACTGAAATAAGGTAACCTTAGTTACCTTATTTTTTAAAGCATGGTTTATCTTTGTTGATTTGAAGAACACTAACAGGCCTCATTTTTATAAATAAAAAGAAAGCATACCATGGATTAAATCCAGCTCCTTTCTGCAAATGTGTGTAAAGCAGACTGGCTGCTGGTTTCTTTCTCTTGCTAGAGATCACTAGCGGCAGCTGGACCTCATGCTTAAGGGAACCTCTCAGAAGGAGTCAAGTATAGCCCTGCTTTTCTATTGTCCCAATATTGAGGGAGCATGGTTGCGTCAAAGAGCACCATGAGTTCTGATTTTCCACATAGTTCTCACCTGCTCCCAAGCTAACCTGAGGACAAAGACCTGAATCCAAACTCCTGTGAAGTGGAAGAGAAGACCTGCAGTAGGGAATTGGAAGGCAGATCAAAATCTGACAGCTCTTGGCTTCGGCTCCCTCTGGTGGGTAATGCTTACTGCAGAGAACAGCAGAGTAGTAGTGGTCCAGGGAACAGCCCTGAAACAGAACAAAGTAAGTCAGGTTGCCAAAGTCTTCTTCAAATACACAGAAATACACTGACAGAGCAATGATTAGAACTGAGATCAGAGCTCTGAGCTACGACTCAACACATTTGCATTGAAAAGAGGAGATGCAAGATTCATGTTAGAACTGAACTCTCATCAAAATCAGAGGAGAAAAACAAAGAGATTGAGGGTTTGTCCCAGGTGGAAACCTATTTTCAGCATCTAATGTCCATTAGAATAAAATAAGGAACTTGTTAAGCACTTATTTTCCGACAAGAACATTTTTGTGGATTTCCATTCTTGACTGATATTTTGGAGGCTAAAGTTTGATGTCCTTTCTCAAAAGCATTTTATTCTCAGGATTCAGAAAATATTCACTGTTTCATGAATTTCATACCAAAAAGATTTATTTGTTACAAAAGTTTTAGCTCCAGTGGAAAAGGAAAATATCTTTTCAAGTCTCTGATATCTCACCTACAAAACACACACATCTACACATTTACAAGGTGAATCAACTGAACATTAAAGCAAATTTATTATTTATATTATTTATATTATTGGATGCAATTCTAAGACATTCTACAAGAATGATGCAAACACTGTATCGCTTTGTCTTAAATACTTGGGTTATGATAATGGTAGTTTGTAATAGCTATAAAAATTAAAATAAACACGAGTAACCCCTGTGCTACAAAATAGTACTGAAATTTTGGTTACCTCAGAAAAATGCATGGAGATTTTGCAGATATCAGCAATCTGTTAGCAGAGGTTTAACACAATTAATTGCACATTTCTGTTCTCACCACTGGCATCAATAGATCAAATAATTTTTGCATCCCTATGTTAAAACACACACACACATATATATTTTTTTTCCTTTCAGAAGCTTACTTGTTGATCTGAAACAAGTTCAGATGTTTTGTTATTAATAGATGCCTTGTTGGGAGAAAAACAACATTCCTATCAGAAAACAGTAACCAAGCATGAGAGCATTTGACGTAAGAATAGTCACATGAACTCATGGCTGTCAATGTACACGGATGGTCTTCAACTGACTGAGTCTATTTTCTTCAGGCATTGTACCAACTGAATCAACTGAAAGGTCTGTTCATTAAATTATTTATGGAGTTGCATCATACCTAAAAAAAAAAAACCACTAAGCTGTAGGCATACCTTTTACATCACAACTTTCATTCTGGATTAAAAAAACAACAAAGAAACCAAAAAAAACCAAACACCTTGCAGATTCTATAAAAGACAATCCTTTCTATTATTTTCTCCTTTAAGAAAAGGAAATCATTCAACTGCCAGATCCAAATAACGAACTTGTTATCAGAAGCTCTTCACTAGATACATAGTTTTAATTGGAATTCAAAGCAATTAATAAAATACCCTCGAAACCTCCCCTAGAGTTAATTTAATTACTTCCCTCTCCCCTTATGGTGCTTCACGTTTGCCTTACATTAACTAGCACAAGGTTCTTAGGGCGTGAGTTATGTACAGTACAGACAGGCTTGTTTGTAGGCATGTGGGACTGCATCCTCCTTGTGGTCTCTGCAGGCTAATTAATGGGTGAATTTATGAATCCCCTGCTTCTGGGTGGCCTGGAGACTGAATGGAGTTGTTATAATGCTCATAGTACTGTAATAAGACACACAAAACTCATGCTCCTGGCATTTATCTACAGAGGTGAGGAGGAAAACTGCTTCTCCTTCTCATACATAACTGACTCCACCAATGCATGTGTGCGTATACACAATATTTGTCTATAGGGACAAATATTAGATATTAGGAAATCATTCTCCCATGTCAGACTGGCTATTATTTTGGAAGATTTTCCTTTGCTCCTGCAGCACTGAAAACAGTGTCCCTTCTTACCATCACAGGTGACCTCAGGTTGGGAAGGACCTCAGCAAGTCTCTAGTCCAATCTCCTGCTGCAAGGAGGGCCAGCTGGGAGATCAGGCCAGGATTTTCTCTGCATCTCTTGGCCATAAGGTTCTACAGGTGACACCAGGTATCTCCTGCTGCCAGCACACAGCTCAGTCCCTCAAGGATGTTAATGCTCTTATCTTACTAAATTTAACATGGGGTCTCCTTGTGAATGCAGTGGCCCATAAATAAGAAAAGAATACAATAATAATAATAAGAAAACAATAATAATAATAATAAAATAATAATAAAAAGAAAAGTGATGCACGGTGCAATTGCTCACCACCAGCTGACTGATGCCCAGTCCATCAGCAGTTGCCCACCTCCCACCCCCCCAGCCAAGTCCCCCCATTTTATTGTTCGGGGGGGCACCACAGGACAGCATGGACATCCCTTTGGGCCAGCTGCCCTGGCTGTGTTCCCTCCCAGCTCCTTGGGCACCCCCAGCCTCCTCGCTGGCAGGGAAGCGCACGAAGCTGACAAGTCCTGGACTTGCACTGCACTGCAACAACTGAAACATCCGCGTGTTATCAACATGATTATTGTCCTAAATCCAAAACATGGCACCATACCAGCTGCTATTAAGAAAATTATCTCTACCCCAGCCAAAACCAGGACAAGTGCATAATTGACTGGGTAAACAATAATTTAAAAAAATAAAAAAATCTGTTCCAACAATGCAAATTTTTTTCTTTTAAATATTTCTGTTTAAATTTATCAAAATTAACTTACCTAGGAAAGCAATCATAAGCTAGAGAGGGGCTGCCTTTGCCACTTTTCCCAAGTAATTTGTAAATTCTATACTACCTCTTCTTACTCTACAACCAACCTTTTATCTGATTTTTTAGGTCATCCATTTTTTTTTCTTCCAGTGAAACATTTGATCCTGTATGAGAAAGGAAAAAGGGCAAACACACAAAAGAGAGGAAACTGATGTGTCACAAGTCTTTGGGGAAGTCCTGTGCTACTTTGAGAAACAAGGCTGTCATACTGTATAAAGAAATCCAAATTCGTTTATTTTCACATTGTGAAAAATGAAATTCCTCTGTCAAAAAACAAAGATTAATCTGCCATCACACAGAGATAAACGTGTTCTAAATATCTGACACAACAGAGCCAAAATAATATAGGAAGTAATTAGAGAAAGAGCTCCACATGAACTGAAAAAAGGCTTCTTCATAATTTCCCTTTATATCCTTTCTTTGTTGTAACTTCACTTCAAATGTATCGGGGGGTTTAATCCCTCACGAAAAACTATGCCAAGTGGGATGGCCATTTCTCTAGGCTAGCTTGTTAATTGTACGTTCATATAACTACCTTTCCACCCAACTGATTTTGACTAATTCTTGCTGAATCAAACTAACCCAAACCCTTACTCCAGTAATAATACAGAGCAGCTGTGAAATGGCATCTCTTTACATTTAAAGTTTTGAGGTTTTCATGCTGAATAAATGCAGTGCATTACTTTTGCAAATTTCATCCATTTCCCACTCGTGGGATCTGAGAGACCACCTGGTTCCTCCAGGTCAGCCACATGGAAGAACACTGGAAAAGATGCTTACAAATGGAAAAAATACGGTGGTTTCGCTTGCTTTCCACAAAAAGTCCTTGCTCACTTGACAGAAAAATAGTGCTTTCTGACAATTGCTGCACTCTTGACCTGAGACTGCTTTCAGCACTGATGGCTGTGCATATCATGTGCAAAATACGGCAGATTGGAAATACGCGCTTGTGTGGGTTTCTCGGGGGCACAGCACACAATACACTGTAGCCAGAATTCCTATATGAAGAACATCTCTCAGATATGATAGCTGCAAAAGCTGAAATAATATTAATATTGATTTCCCTTGTTCCCAGAAGTCTGGTTTGGAGCCCTGACTTTTTTTGATAAAAAAACATGAAGCTCTACAGGCAACAATGCCTGTCCCTTCCTTGGCTTGGGAACAGCACTAGCATAGTGATCAGCATCCCTGCCTGATAAGAAGAGTGTGACTCGTTTGCTCACAATATATTTGACAATATCAGTTTAATAGGACAACTGATTTGCAGGTTTTTGTGCCTGGAATGACAACTGGGTTTTAGCTGGGTGCACAAAAAAGGAAGCAAAATTAGTAAAGCTAAGGACAGTAAAGGTAAAGAAATACCCATGGTGAAATGAGGCCATATTAAAGCCTCATTCAGGCTCAGACATAGCTTATGGCCCCGGAGCTTGTCTGAACTGATCACTTCCAATTAAGCAGCACACTGGCATGATCCAGAAAAACAGTTATGATGACAGTAGGGGCTGAGCGGGGAAGGGAATTTGCACTTGATCTAAAACATTACAGGAAACCATTACTCAAAAGGAGCAGAACACATCAGTTTTACAGACAGGTGAGACATTCCAAGCTCTCTCTACCATGCCATGTTCTACATAGGTTCATGCTGACAAACATAAAACAAACAGCAGCTTGCTGCTGAACTCACAGAGCTCGACCCTGCCAAATGTGCCAGAATTTCCTCATCCCTGTTGTAAACACTTGCCTTTTCCTCCCAACATGTAGTGTATTTGCGAGAAAAACTTGGAATTGATATTTCTAGGTAAACAGAAAGAGAGAAAGACTTAGCTAAACACGTTTTCCTTTTCATTATTTGCAAATCTTCCAGCAGTCTTACAAGTAAATAAATAACACTTCATGACTTGCGAACAGCAAACCAAACACCATTATTTCATAATGACATTGGAAGTACACATGAAAGTTACCTAAAATGCAAACTAAGTTCTTAAACCAGCTGCCTTATGTGCAAATTTTTCAAATAATTGCAGACACAGGCCTTCATAAATATGCAGAAAAAATGCCATTATCTTCAACTGCATTAGTTAACACTAAACACTTTCAAAGGTAGAGGTCAAAGTCACCAACTTAGTGGAGGTCCCAACAGACCTGTGTAGGTGCAAATCAAAAAATATTCTTGTGTAAGGTATCATGTGTGGACAAAGGAACATCAAAATTAATAGAAAAGGCAAAATTCAATACAAAGGTTTATTATTCCCAGAATCTACCAATCTGATTTTCTAATTCTTCTTCAATTCTTTATTCATAAAATAAAAATATGTTGCAAATGCTATCCTTGCTCAGCAGTAAGCAGGTTGCTGTCTGTGCCAGCTGCCTAGAACCCCCTCACCTGATACTAGGCAAATTGCTCATGCTTTTGGTAGCCTCAAGACCACTTTTATATGAACTTAAATAAAAAGGGATTTTTTTCCAGTACTTTTGAAGTACTTCAGTACTTTATAACACAGCCTTTTGTCTGCAGCTCCTGTATCTTCTGATCTTTGCTACTTTCCCTCAAATAAGGTTCTTGGCAAAGCTGACAATGTTAATTGGGTGATTTCAATTTTGCCAAAAGTCACTGCAAAGGAATTCAAGATAGGAGGAATGGAATCTGCTGTTGATGGGGTCGATTCCATCTTTGCTCTAGCTTCCATTTTTCTTATAGACACCGGTGCAATGAAGATACAATGAGAGAATAAACCTTTCATGCATGGAAATTAGCTGAACCACCACATACTGAAAGGCAACCAGTGGTAACTCTTGCTACAACCAAGTAATGTCAGCATTATATCCAGTACACTGATAAATAAGACTTTCTGCACAAGTTGTACTAAATTATTTTCTAACAACCCTAGACAATAGCTTAAGTATTACTGTTTCTACCAGACAGCTTTAGGGTTGCAGCAAGAAAAGAAAATAACATCTCTTCAGACAAGTAATGAGCAAACCCATTTCACTGAGATAAAAGAGAGGAGATGAAGGGGGTGGCAGAAGCACAGAGCAGATCTGTGCTCAATAATGTTGTTTTACAAATTACGTTGTGAAGTCCGGAGCCCATACCACAGACAAGAAAATTGATCTAAGATAAAGATTGAAGGAAAGAACTAACATAAGAAGCCAAAACTTGATGCATGGTATCTTGTGTTAAACCTTTTCTCAACAGATCAATACAATGCTTTGTCTGTGAGTTCATGTAATAGAAAATCACGCTTGAAACCCCAATGAGTCCACTCAGATCTCATTTTGCAGCTGAAAGAAAAAGTTGCTCTAGGCCATACCTAATACTTTCCTTGGCTTCTTCAGATTTGTGAGACACAGCTGAGTTTGTTACTAATGCAAAGAATTAACAGCAATAAATCAGCAGAAACAGATCTTAATTAAACATAAATGAACAACTGCTTATAAGATTTTGATTCTCGATTTGCATTGCCTTAATTTCATGCCAGTGCCACTGTTTCTGATGAAATTGCTGGTGAAGTGGGGTATCCAGCACAAATTAGGGATGACATAATTTCAGCCTTCAACATCACTCTAACTCATCATGCCTCCTCAAGGATTTAAAATGACATTGATTCTCCCCAGCGTAACTTTTGCTGGTAGATTATTACTGCATTATTAAGCTTATTCTGCAGTAGTAATTTCATTCTCTGCAGTTAAACAGAATTTCACAGCATGTATTTTATTTTGCTTGGCCAAAGTCCAGGCATTTTGCTCCCCTAGCAGGGCCCAAACAGAAGCCTGGAGACTGTAGGAGTTACATACACTTAATGGACTGAACAGTACATTGAACAGGAAAAGGCATTTATGGTTATGGAGAATTAACATCTTTGAGGTTCTACTTTACGTATTTATTACAGCAGTAACACGCTCACTTAGGTATTGCTTATCCTGCCACAGGTTTCTGCAGAGTGCCAAAACTGGTGATGTCCCTAACTCATTTTATCACTGAAATTAAAATTTCTCCTCCTTTTAAGAAATAATGTATTGCTAATCATTCCAGCTGTGACCTTCTCCTCATTTTGGGTTTCTAGTCTCACCTGTGTAAGAAGTTTAGTGGATGCTTCCTGTCTGAGAGCAAGAGGTGCATATTCCTGAAATATCTTACATACATCCTGGAAAGAGCTCAGCCATTTGCTCGAAGCTTGCTGCCTGTGTGTAGGATCATTGCCGAAAACACACCTGTAAAATGTGCCATGAAGACAAGTAAAAGACAAGCTGGAGAACTTACCAGAAAATTAAGAAGCTGCTCTAATCATAAAACATAATTAAAAAACACAGTTACTTCAGGTAAGTGCCGCACAGTTTGGTAGATAGGCAATATAGTCCCAATGCCTCTGTTTTAATAAGTATACATCTCACCTGGGCCTCATCTCTAAAATGGGAGATACAATCTCACATGGCTATTTGATGATCTTGATACGGGCATTAATAATAAAGATTCAAGAGAAGTTTTCCTTTAAATTATACCTTGTAATACTGCACTTCATAATATAAAGAGAAAAGTGCTGTTTCTCATTTAAATAAAGTTACTATTCATTTGCAGGCAGGAATGTTGAAAGAAACTTTTCAGACTTAGTATTTCTTTCATGCAACGGCTTAGCAATAAAGCTTCCAATGATTAAAGGAGTGAAGCAATTTCAGACTAATGAAAAATAATCTCCTTAATGGATTGGAAGAAAAAACATTTATTCCTCTACCAAACAACTTCAGAACTAAAGGAACTAAGTACTAACCTGGAAGGCTGCAGTTTATAAATACTTGAAACAAAGTTTTATCCAGTCTGTACTGGTGGTTGAGAAGCTGCAGCTATTCATCACATTCGAGCAGGTTTACGCTCGAGGAATGAGGATGACACATTAAACATTTCAGATGAGCAGGATCTGCTGGAGTTTGATTCTTTGTTAGAGTACATTTCAGTTATATTTTCTTTTGATGATTTGCCAGTTCCCAGAAAGTGTTAAGCAACACCTGCCTGCTAGTCATCCATCCGCACTGCTTCTTTAGTCAGAAGTGCCTCTTTCGACTCCCCACGAGATGCAACACTTAGCATTTTCTTCTCTTTATTTCAGTTAGTTGTATTCTTTCAATTATACCTTTAATTAATTTATCCTTTTATAATCTCCCTGTGATGACAGGATCATCAAGTTTTTGCCCAACAAAAGATTTTGAGTAATGAAAAAAAAAAAAAAAAGGAACACACATGCAAAGGGAACAAATACAACCCTGATCTTCATACAGTACAAAAGCCAATCCAACAGGTTTCTCAGCGTGTGTATCAGTTAAGAATTTATTTCATTACCCTCTTCTTCTTTCATATTTTAGGCTTACAACATGTACTTTCTTTATACAGTAAAGCCAGCACTTACTGTACCCTCACAAAAAAAAGAAAAAAATGGAACCCCTAAATTAAATAAAAAAGAGCCCCCAAACCTTACAACTTTTGGAGTTGGAGAACTTTCATCATGCCGTGAAATTAGGATAAACAAAATAACCATAGTTAAAAGCTCAGTTTTTGAGCTTTTATAATTAATCCACCTGATAAATTCAGATTTCATGTTAAACATTATTTGCAAACAATTAATGAATGGCTCTACTACATTTAGGCTGCAGGATGATTCTTTAGGGCTGATTTCTTACCTTTATAGTAGGAGTTTATTTCTCAGCATTGACTGATTTTTATCCTCCAGAAATTTTTGCAGTTCGATCAGTTCAATCTTTGACCAAGACGATGGTGCATCTGATGTTTAAAAATGCAAAGCAGATGAATATACAAGTTTTGCTTATTGTGGAAAAAAAATCTCTATGTATATATACATATATCAAATACCTTTAAACAGGTATTCACATATGCATCTGTCTTGTCATTTATGGCAGGGTACATGCCAGTGGCAATTACGGCTGTAGAGGTAGTGGTGATCAATGGTAAGTCAGAAACTCCTTCATTTACACTGCTCAAGGAGTTGCTGGTCATACTTTCTGCAAGTATCATATTAATAACAAACCTAAAAAAATCTAACTGAACTAAATTCACTAATCTGAATAGTCTAATTATAATTTCTGAAGATATGTGCATTGTATGTTCATGAAGACTGAAGACATTAACACTGACATTTAATCCTGAAATCATAAAAATTGAACTGTTCTACAGAAACTCATTGCTCAAATAGGTGCCCTACTGTGAATTTGCATTGGTTAACTAACTCCTGATTGCTCCCTTGAAGTATAACAACTTCAAAAATATAGTTGAAAATGGTTATTTCAGTCATGTTTGATGTATCATGTTGAATTTAAAAGCAGCTTTCAGGTGCTGGCTAATACGTTGTTACATAAAAAGATCAAATTTATTAGTGGCCTACTCTAGCGAGCAGTACGGCAGCCTTAGGCATGACAATGTTGTTTGCATAGCAGTAATCAAGCAGCTTTCACTCCCCTAAAAATGCCATCCATAAAATGGATGTATAATAGGAGAACTGGACTTTGTGAAAACACGTATTAGAACTTGATGAGGAACCTTGATATTATGCTGTGGATTTGTTATGCAGACAGCACTGCAGAGAGGATTTCAGCCTACAGAGCTGAAATAAAGGGATAACACAACACAGGTTTTGAACCACATTAATCAGTGCATTTCTCACTGTGTGTTGCATAGTTTATTTTTAGTTACAAATTTTTTTATTTATTCATATATATACATTAATGACAAATAGCTTTTGGCAAAAGCTTCATTAATATGTCATTTGAATCCTTATGACAACTAGATTTTCCAGAAACTTTCTGGAAAGTGAAGTCAAAGTTGTTCCTCTATATTCCTGAAGAACAAGACTAGAGTACAGAATGTCATAATACTCTAAAATTACATTCATATCAGGTAAACAACTTTCTTCATAGTAAAGTCTATAACTCTCTTTGACAGCACTCCACCTACTTAAAAATTATTTTGACTATTTTGTGTCTGCAATATGACCTACTTTATACAATGAGTATACATAGACATGCTATCCTGTAACTAAGCTAAGAATGACGGCTTTTGCATACTAAAATTGACAAATATTATCATAAGTGATTCAAATCCTTAGATTAAAAATTCTTACCATGCTTAGAAGTTTCTGAGTAAAAATTACTTTTCCATAAGCTGCCCACTTTTTTCTTTTGTGGAAGAGTTTAATGACAATGCAGATGAATTACACAGAAGTTTGAAACCTTCCATTTTCTTTTAATTGATGTTGTTTTCCCCTACGTCATTGCTTCCCCCTTCTTTCATTGTGAAACCACAAAATTCCACGAGACACTCTCTGCAATTTGTTACAGCACTTTTCAGAAAAAAAAGATTAAAAAATAAATCAATGGAATGACAACAGTAGGGGTTGTTCACAAATATTCAAGTCACTCTTCTGTGGGTATCAGCAAATTGTAGCCTTCCAAGGTTCCAGAATCCTGAATTCTGTGCAGAAAACAGAAGAACAATATGTATGGAGTCCATGAGATAAGGGGTTATTTACACAGGCTTCTCAACAATCTTCAAACAGCAAAGAAAACTACTATCTACCCACCTGCTATTTAGTTGTGATTCTTGAATTTTGCAATTAATGGTTCCCAAACACCTCCATTGCAACACTGAGTTGCTCTGCTTGCTTAGGTTGTAGCATTTCTTTCACACTTCCTATCTTACCTCCACTGATACACACGGGTTACTCTGGTAAATATACACCATATTTCAACATACTGAGCTCAAAAGTAAGAATTATTGCTACCAATATTTGAAAAAAAACAAAAAAACAAACAAAAAAAACATCAGAAGCACAGCAGGAAAAATATTTATTTTTCCTATAGGAGGGAACAGAATAGAAAAGAAGTATTTTGTTTTCTAGCACATCTTCTTCTTCTCTGGTCTAAACTGTTTTCAAGTTTTGTATTTCTAGAGGGAAACTATCGTCATTAGCAACATGCTGTTATACCAGCTTATTACATCAGTTTTGCAGCAACAAGGCAGCTAGAAGCTTACAGTGTTTTACAGAGGGGGAGGCTGGGGAAGGAGATAACTGAAAAATAGTATCCAAAATATAATTTAATTCTTAATTGTAACTTCTAAATGAGCAGGGTTCTAAAGATAACTAAATTCTACTCAGCAAAGATTGTACTACCCCAAACGAACTTCACGTTTATAGACATTACCATCTATTTTGTAACAGGCTGTCCCTCAAAGCAGGAAAGTAATTGTTTGGTTTAATGGGTCTTGGCACATTTGTTCAGATTAAGCAGCAAAACAGTAACTGTTTTTTCAAAATACTTTCACACACTTAGGGAGTGGTACTGAAAATGCAAGATTGGTTCCTGCTATGGGAGTTCCCTGCAGTGCTGCTGTTCACTTCCTAATGTACCACCTGGCAGCAGTAACAAGGAAACAAGCTGTCCTGGGAGGCTGTGCAATCTCTGTTCTTTGAGGATGTCAACACATGGTGAATAAAAGGCACTGGTGACCTGCTGCAGCACTGCCACCAGCCCTCCTGTAAAAGGGAGGTCAAACCAGGTGACTTCCAGAGGTTCCTTCCAGTCTGCACCTCTGTGATTCAGTATGCGGTTACTAGGCTATTCACTGAAAAAAAAAAAAAAAATAAAAAAATACATACATAAAATTTTACCCTTCATTTGTGTTTAACAACCATTAACCAAGCTTTTCCTGTCTTCTGGAGATGTTTTGTTTGGTTTTTTTTTAATTCTAATTTCAGTTCAGGTTGGAGACACTACGTATAGGTCAAGGACTAAATAGTACAACCAATTGTACACATCAACAGGAGCAAATTTTCTGGCTATTGACTGTTTCTTTCACATTGGGCAGCTTTGAATCTCTTCCAGCCTAAGGAGAGCTCACAGAGGAGATCAAAAGTTTGAAAAGTTGAACTTGATGCCTGTGGTTATGACAATCAAGCAAAGAAGGTATAAATGATGGTTGTACACTCTCCAACAATGTTTTGTGAAGAAGATGCTATCCACACGAATTACGTACACTTTTGGTCCTCCGAACTGCACAGACTGGCATATTTTGGGCAATGGTATATGTTGTGGCTGTGCTTGCATTCTGGATACTCCAACTTTTAACCTCATCCAGTAACTGAAGAGGACTGACCTTCCTCAGCCTTCCCCCAACTTCGTCCAGCACCTGAGAGCTGTACAGAGTACAGTTACCCAGCATGTGGTTTGCTAATCACTACAGACACATCCCAGAGCACTCTATGAAATGCCCGCACCAAAGAACATATCTGTTCTCTTCATCCACTCCCCAGGTAGCTGCACATATGCCTAGGCTCACACTAAATGCCCAGAGCTAACAGAGATCTGTACACAGCAGCACTCCGGCTTACGTGCAGACTTCTGAGGTTCTCTGCCAAAAGGAACAGGTGCTGTGAAAACAAACAAAATCCACCAGCGGTACACAGATAAGCAACCATTGCTTTTTCTTGGAAGGACAACCCACGCAGATTCCACTATTGGTGGTTTATAGACACGGTCTCTTTGCTTACACCGGTAACAGGCATTCTGCTCCAGTATCGGCTTCTGTTACTGAAGGAAGGAGGCATCCACCCAGGGGCCTCTGCTAACACTCACCAAAATTTGTGCAACTTTCCCAGACACGGGTCTTCTGCTGAGAGGCAGTGAAAGCAGCCTGAGGTGGGTGGGTTGAACCAGACTCTGTCCTTATCAGCTGTCAACACATTTATAAAACATCAGCGAGGTTACAGGTTATCACACGCCTATCAAAGGCTGCTGTAAATAAATATTGTCCAGCACTACTTTGCCTATAGGTGTTTGAAGAAGGCAGTACACTAAAACTGTCCGTCCTCCAGGCTGAGTAAATTCTCACTACAAAAAGAAGGAGGTGAAAGAACCAATTAATACAAAACTAAAACAAAACATTGAGCAGAACCTGAGATAAAGCCTAAGTGTATGAGTATCACTATGAATTATTAGAAGAGATTCAAATGTTCATATATCTCATTAATACTACTCTGCACCCAAAGAGGGAGAAGACTTCTGAACCATGAGGAAGAATGTATACAACCTCTACAAGTCTTGCTACTGTAGGATAGAAAAATGTAGGCTAGAAACCAAAGGAAAGGAAAAGTTCTTCCTCATCAGCTCTTCAAATCACCTGACTCAACAGGCACTCCACACATGCATGCAAATTGGCTAATAGGCTAATATATCTGTTTGCATCCAGAACATTTAAAATATCAAAATAAGCAAGAAGGGAACATCTAAAAATAGTGGATCCACAATCATCTTGTAGAATTTCTCCCTTTTAACTTTTTCATACTGATTGCAATGTATGTTAACCATGCCCAGGTAGCCTTTGTGGACAGATTGCACGTACAGTTCTTTCTTTGCAGAGGTAAGCAGTCTATTTCCTTCCATCCTATGAAAAGGATACCACTAGAGCTCATTAACAGAATATACTGAATCTGCACGGACTGCTATAACATGAATTTTACTGAAAGCAATGCTTAATCACATGGATTATAGCTACATAATCAACCTAAAATTATCCATAAGCATTTATATGCCACAGTTTCACTGCATGGACACGGACTGAAGCAGACACTAATGCTGCTCATGTCCAGGCAGTTTTATTAAATCAGACTCCTTTGCCTCTGCACCTGGACGTTCCTTTTTTCAAATGTCCGCTTTCTTCCAGGGACAGCTTTGCTAATTTATTTACTTCCACAAAGTGAAAGTCTTCTTTCCTTTTCCAAATTAGGAGCATGGAAAACCTCAGGTCTTTGTCATACTTTCCAACTAGCAGGGACACTAGGAAGCAAAGCATGAAGCATCTGCTTGGAAACTACTGGCAGTGGGAAGCACAGTCACATGAGGAAATCTTTCTGTGCCTTCTTTTTCACATAAACGTCACGTGGGTAGCTTTAATTCTGGTGTGTCCTTACCTCTGAATGAGACTGATTTCCTCACTTTGTGTGTATTTGTGACTTTAGCACTATTTTAATCTAGGAAATAAACTTCTATACTACATGCTGTACTTTTATTGTCTAAAGACATGGAATGAGAGGAAAAATCATCATATGCTGTATGTCAGTTAACTAAAACTCGGTAATACTCTAGCACCGATCTTCAGGGAAGAATATAAAATTGATAATGCTGTGAAAATGTATTACCCATCTACTGAAGCTGTACACTTTCCATTAGACTTTTATCAATGGGAAGCTACAGTTTCCCTGTACTATTATAAAAATCTCTCTTCAAGGTCAACTGAACCATAGTTTTTCTGTAAGTAGAGATCAAATAGTTTCCTGTGGTGGAGAGAGCAGCTCTTTAGATAGTAATGCTGTCTTTGCACTTGTTTGTCCTCCAGGAAATCATAAAATGCATTACTGACAACACTTATATGACTCGAAGCAAAATCCTACTCTGAACACTGACTCCATACTAGACGATGGTTATTGCCTCTCAGTGACACTGTAACAGACACTTGTTTTAGAAGGAAAGATTATCTTTTCTTGAATGATAGCTTCCAAGCTCATCCCAGAATGACTCCTTTTACCGGTCATTACCAGTAATAAAGATCCTGGGCGTGAAATTATGTCCTCAGAGATACCCACACAAGCCCAGTGCCCTCCACTAAGATAGTGCAGATAGAGTTTGGCTGTCTGTCACTGGGGTGACTTTACTGGATCCCACAGCTAGCAACTTGCAGTACACAATCACAGGGTTTTCAAATTTCTGCCATGTTGTAAATGTGAATACTTAAAACACGTACTATAAATAATAGGCATGAATGTTCAGACACCGTGGCATGGAATACCTACGTAAAACTATAAAGTAGATGGATGAACTTTCAGTCTTACATAGGACACTGGCACCGGCATTTGTGTTCTCATGTGTCTTGTGTAATTCAGCTATCTGGAGTCACTCCTCACTTTGCTCTTAATGAAAACGAGAGAGAAAACAGTTAATTCTTTCATCCTTGCCAAACATTCTGACATGTTTTTACAGTGCTGGTCAAAACATTTTGTATTAACTAAGAGCACGACAGATTTTCAAAGGTTACTTGGATGGTCTTGAAAGAGTAATAGGAAGCGTAGCAGTGAGACAACGAGAAGTTCTTCTGACAACCATTTAAGAGCCCCGTTCTGAGACAAAGCCAAAGCTACGCTGGTGAAAGAATAGGTGACAATAATAGAAAAAAATCTATGAACCTCTTGCCTTCTGCCATATCCCAACCTTCTGAAGTGTATAGCTCCACAGCTGTAAGCTTTGCATTTTGCTGCGTTTTATTGCCCTGCAGCAATAAAAAGTTTTATCTCCTGTGTGCTTCCTTCCCTCTCCATTTCCTCCTCTGATCCTTCCAGAGTTATCGCACCTCTGCTATTTTATCTGTTGAATGAACAACTCCTTCCCCCTTCATTCCACTGCTGAGCACAAGTGCTGAGGGTGCCATCCCATAAGCCACACAGCACAGCCGAAGGAAACAATTTCCAGAGAATTTTTCTTGGTGCAGCCCAGCTCACATGAGTTTCACTGCACCAAGTTCACCGTGCAATCTGGAACCACTTCTGTTGCCTCAGCTAAAAAGAGGATAGCCTCCTCCCTCTGGTTTTCTACCAAACATTGGGCACCACGAAATGATGTTTTTTCCCCCCTTATCCTTCTTTTAGTCCCCAAAATCTCAAAGCATACCCAACTGATGAGCGATAACTACCCACCCCACACCCCACAAGCTGCAGTGGCACTGCAGACGGCAGCAGCCTTGATTTCACGATCAGCTCTGCTTTTCTTGGCAGAAAAAACAAAAACAGAAATGGGTGGGGGGAAATGACATTTCAGGGGACACCCCCCTTCTAAATAAGCAAACAAACCACAAAATGCCAGGGTTTGAAAAGTTTTAGTAGTATATGTAGTTTAAACTCTAAGAACCAGAACATTTGAGTTGGAGAACTTAGCAAATTCATTTAAGTCATTTTAGGTGTTAAGACAGAACTGTAATAGTAAATTCTTAGAATTTAATCCTTGTTCAACAGGGAATGAACTGATCACAAAACAACAGCTTTCCAAAGCATTCAGAATATTAGCCAATTCAAATAAATGCTGGAAGGCTTAAGAAAGAAACCAATATTTTAAGTTAAATTGCAGTTTAAAAGATTAAAAACTTCATTTAAGCACCACCTCCATTTTCTGCACCAAGTCTTTCTGAGGAAAACCTTTGAGATTTGTTTGAAAAGGGGGGAGAAGCTTACTTATTTTTTTTCTTTTTTGCTTAAGCAGAAGGGCTTTGCCAAGTGCTTACTGCAATACCGCCACGCATAAAAATTACTATTATTTTTGAAGTCCCTTCAACCAACGCCTCTAACGCTTCAGTAAAACAAGTCGTGTATGCGCATTATGGAAAATTTCCAGACTGACAAATCCCTTTTTAATCATCCTGCGTCCTGGGCCCTACTACTTCTACTTTACTGCTACTAGGATTGACATTCATCTTCTCACTCCAATCAAAGCTCTACTACAAAACCAGAAAATTTAAATAAATAGTGTAGCCCTATAATCTAAGTGACTCTTGCCCTACAGAAATGAAGTACAAATCACTGTTTTTCCACTGCCTGTGACATTAGTTTACTTAAAAAAGGGGAACGAGGTATTTTACAACAGTGTTTAAAACTCAGTCACTCCCTAGTCACGTTCTCTATTTATAGGTGTCTCATTTTAAGAGACACTGATGTGTCTTTCTTACTAAAAATCATCATTTTCCCTCCCCTCAGTTTCCAGTGCACAGGCTTCTCCATAACACCAAGTACCTAGATTTTTTGTGGCACACTTCCAGTTATCATGTCATAACATAAAATGGTCAAACAAGAATTACCTTTCAAATTTTACACAGAAAGGAAGAACTGACACAAGTATTCCCAAAGCAAAACAACTCCCCTGCAGGTAGACTTCCGAACACACGTTCTAAATCCCTGCTAGCAGAACCAGAGGAGATTGCTAGGGCGTCTTCCTAAGAGCACGTGATTTAAAGGCAGACAAAAAGCTGAAATATCAGGCATTTCACAAGGTTAACAAGTTTACTGTTACACATGGTAGCTTTGTAAAAGCAAGATATGGTTCTTATTTTGTCCTTCCCCCATGCTCCTTAACTAATCTATTCAGACAAATTGTCATGGCAACTCCATTTAGACACCAAGGATACTAGCAAAGACGAGTCAATTCCCCTTGGAGAGAATTTGAATAGTGAAAGCCGTACACACTCCAATGCTGGCAGAGACAAAAACTCAACGCCCTTCCCTGTTACCGGATCACAGGCAACACCACCTTCTCCCTGCAGTGTTACTCCTGCTCGGGTTGCAGCCACGAGCCTCCGCTCTAGGTCAAACACAAGACCACAACATTTGGAAAAAGTCCTACCTCGTGTACTTTATTAGGCTTTACTAAATGTGATTGGAGTTCAAAAAGTAACCAGATATTCCAAAATCAAGGATTTGTTAAGAATCAATAGTTTTCTTTATTAAAAAGGCACACATCTTCTCACTGTAACTCTACAGTTTCAGTAAAAACTACCCTTTCTTATTGGACAATAGCAGTGCAGACCATATTTCTTCCAGACCTTTTCAGTTTCTTCAGAAGAGTGAAAACATAGAAATTTTTAATTTTAAATTTTTTTCCTTCATCTGCAGTCACAACATTCCATAGAACTTTTTTCTTTATATTTATATCATACATACAAGCAGTAACTTTGCAGTATATTTAGTCTATCCTCCTCTGATAACAGAAGGCATTTAAGAGAACAAGAGAACTGTAGGAGTGTATGTTGTGTATAAGCTCCCTTGACCTAAGCTGAAGTCCTGACTTGACAGCTCTGTAAGCTATCCTGTATTGACTGCACAGGCTCTTGTCTCAGCACCACTGATCAGAGCACCCAGCCCAACATTCGTTTCACTACGTGCTGTGCACAGCTCACACAGCAGATTGCACTCTTTCAAAGAGGCACTGGACTTGGTGTGATGGCTGTTTTCCCGTGTTTCTTAGTGGGATGATTATTCTCTTATTAGTAACAAACACAGCTACCCTGAAGAACACAAACATATACTGTAAAAGGGAAAATACTCTGTCAATTGTTAGGAACACTTTCTTGGTAAGAGAAAATCCTTTGCAAGTTCAAATGCAGCCTCAGAAGTACAATATGTACAACAGGAAAAAACAAACACATACCACAGCAGATAAATAGGTATTTATTAAAATTCATCTCAAATCAAACAAAAATAATAAAGGACATTAAGGCATCTTGTATTCAATAACCATTCATACGGTAAAGATGACATCTCTTTCTGATACGAGAGCAGACTAGGAAAAAAACATTTTCCCAACACATTTGTCAGAGTGCTGACTTGACCCACTGTTTTACCATTCCGCCAGCAAACCTCTCCAAAGAATAATCATTTCTCCAACAAAAGAGCTACAAAACCCCAACACTCACTGAGACACACACAAGATAGCACTCTTCCCTCCCCTAAGACACACGAACTTCTATAACGATGCACACTGGAGAAAAGACACACAGATGCATGCCGCAGAGGATAAAACATTCATGTTGTAACCACTCTTTTTGAGTGGACTTGTCTTTGCTTTCAATAGTATTTGCTATTTCAGCCAATAACTACTGAAAACAGAACTGCAAATTCCAGTCAGTATTATGATGCAACAATTTTTATGTTCGCCTTCTACATTTGTGTTAGATAAACAAATGACAAAGGTTTTTCTTTCCATGGAATAATTTATTTTGACGAATTATGCTGTCAAGCAACTAATCACTGTTATAGTGCTTTTTTCTTCCATTGGAATAAGAACATCAGGAAATGTTTACAGTATCACTGGGTTCACTATAACAGGATTCTACTACAAAGTAAAATATAAATTATTAAACACTGTATATAGCACTATTCACTTCGGCACATTCATTCTCTATATCCTTTGTCACATTTTTACCTTCGTTTAAGGCAAGTTTTGTTTCCAAAGAAGACCACAGTCTCTAGATAAACTTATATGACTAAGTTTACGAGTTAGGAAATTGAGCTTTATAAAATATTTACTTCAACAAATAAGAAAGTTATTAAGAGAAAGATGGTGACCCAAAATTGCACTGTATTAAAAGGTGGAGTCCTTGTACCAAAGTCCTTTATTCATCATCTTTAGAACCAGTTTTGCTTAACTATAAAAGAGACACAAAAAGAAAGTGTTCAAAGTTTAGACTGCCATTCCATTTATTAGGAAATAAGAACAACATTTCCACCTTACATAGACCAAATGGATTTTTAATAATACAGACTGATTGTGCTACTGTATCAAGAGATTGAAACGCATCGAGTTATTTCTTAAGCTTAAGCACTAAATGAGCTTATTTCCTGAACCTGAAACTATCTTCATGCACTTTGCAAATTACTTCCAAAAAAACAAATAAAAACAAAACTAACACACACTAAAAACAAACAAACAAAAAAACTAAACCACAACACAAAAACTTCAGGGCACTCTATTTGCTTTGAAGACTCATCTCCTCTCCAAAATAAAACAGATGCAGTAACCTAAAAATGTATCTCCACACATCTCCAGAAGAGATTCCATATGGTGATTTGCACAATACAAAAGCAAACATTAACTTTTTTTTTTTAAATCAAAGTTTCTGATTACTAAATGTAGTGCACCTATTGAGAAATGTATCTGGAACACCCACTACACCCACTACAAATAGCCTCTTCTGACTTGGGAGAACTCTAAAACCACCATTCTCATTTGCTCAATGTTATTTAACAACTGGAAGTGGTGTTAGGCCTTTATGCTGACAATTAATTATAATTGTATGAAATAAAATCATTTGTTATCAAACTTGTCAAGCAGCTACGCTGGTTTCCAATAAGCAAGGAAAACCAATGTAGAGCATGAGAAATACATGAATTAGAACCTAAAACGGGCAGTAGTTGTTACTGTTTCTTGTAAATCTTTTTAATATTAAAAGATAACTTGAAAATACTTACATGCTGGATGTACATAGAAACAAATCAGACACCACAGTCAAATCCCAACAAAGTTAGGAAGAAAAGCAAGAAAAAAATCAGGTAAGTTTTCTTCAGATATAAGTACACATTATTTTAATACACATAGACAGTATTTTCATAATACTGCATATCATAAAGTCACATTACCTTAATTACATCCACCCAGTTCCATCCTCGAGGAAGCTCCCCTTTGTGATCTGTAGAACAAGAAGGTTTTATTTTCAATACACAAGCTACAGATAACCTTTATCTTTCTTTAAAATCAACACAAAATTCTAAAGAGACAGAAGTCTTAATTCCACCATTACAAAGCCATGAAGACAAAAAAAACAACATGTTAATGTCTTGAACATATCTTGTTCTTCAAAGTCATTCTGTTTAAGTAAAAATGACCCAAGGCAGTCCACCTGATTTATAAGGCAACTCTAAAACGAGCTGGGTTAACTACCAATGATACATTCTGAAAAAGAACAAAATTTTACAAAGATTTTCCTTCACAAAGATTTTCCTTAATAAGGTCAATATTAAAAATGCCAGTTATGCGTTCACATTAGGTAAATGATACACAGAAATGACTATCATGGGGTATAATTTATTGCTGCAATAATATTATCCCAATCATTATCAACAATTAAGTTTGAACACATAAAAGTCGTCAGCAGGACTTGTTAAAAATACTGAACATTTTTCTGTCAAAAATGCCATGTTTCACTGAAATCGGGAAGTGTCTACAAAAACACCTCCATTTTGAAGATACAAGCTAAAGATTTCATTTTGAGTTACAAAGCAAATGGTTACATTTAGAAATTACTTTTTTTATAATGTGAGTTATTTATCTGGACCCATCAACAAAATATATGCCTTTCGTTGAAAGGGAATTTTTAGATGTCCCAAAAAGTACGTTTGAGAATTTCACTTTTGTCACAAATTGAAATAAAAAATAAAACTAATCAACAACATCTTCAAGTCCCTACTGTCTAGGGAGTTGCTTCACCCAGAACAAACATCTTGGGCAAGAATAATTAATCTAAACCAAACAAAACAGAGACCACAGATTTAAAGCAGTTAATCTTACATGCAAATAAATTGTGATTCTGACTCAATGAAGATGCCACTGCTATAAAATTTGGAGTCTCATACTGCTCAAACAAAACAATGCTATAGCGGACGAACCTGTTTTGTCAGCTAGCTTTCGTTTCTGGGTTTTGGATAATTGCTCCTTTTTGTCCTTTTTCTTACTTGCTGGCCCATCGGGAGTTCCAATTGCAATACTATTGCTTACAGAAGTCTGAGAAGGACGAAAATTGTTGTTAGTGTTTTGTATGTTAGTTCATCTATCGTACTTCAGAAGCCAGTAATAATACAGAGTATGAACACAGATTGCTCTATGTATGATTACCAAATCTGACATACTAAAATGTCTTGACTGTCAAAAAAGCAGCAATGCCATCAGCTGTCAGCAGCTTTTAATCAACACACAATCATGACAATCAGAACCACATGAAGGAGATGAATTATTTCCTTTCACAGCTGCAAGGGGCACTTCTTACACTTTGTAAATTTGATCATGGAGTTTGATCTGAATGGATTCAGATTTCCAAAATAGGAAAATTCCTTCTTCCTCAAAGCAAGTCTGCAGCACCACAATGGCAAATAATGTCCTTACACATCAGGAAGCAATATGAGAAGGGAAACACAGAAGCCTAAAATAGACTCAGCCTGACTCACTGAAGACCCTAGAGGTACATTTATGCAATCCACGACTTCCCAGGAAGCTTTCAATAATTTGCCCCCAGGCAGACACCTTTCATCTGCTCCAGCTCTCTGTAGTTTTGATTCTGTTCCATGCCTCCATTTTTATGTCACTTTGTAAGACAGAACTACAGCTCATAACATTGGCAGCAACAGCAAAATAACAATTAAGCATAACAATTATGACCACTGAGCACTGGGGCACCGTACCACACTACATGCCACGGTTTATCCCCTAACACGTTTGTACCCAATGTACTAACACCTTAAAGATAGAGCAATGAAGCATTCAGAGTTGGAATAACCATTTTTGCAGTTTTAAAAGGAAGAGACTAAAATCTAAACTTACCACAGTGTTAACAGGCTGATTTTCCATGAACAGCTCTTTATTATCTTTGGCATATTCAAAAAGTGTGTAAGTCATAGCAGTTCCAAGATTAGCTTCAACTTCTACCATCAATTTATCCAATATGCTTTGTTTAATAGCTGAAGATCTGAAAGAAATCATAAAACTCAACAATGATCTAGACAGAAGAAGAAAAGCTTGTCAACCAAAAAGCCCTCACATAAAAGACTAGGGAGTGAAGCTGTCACAAGGACTTACATTGTGTTGTTGAAAAAAGCATCCATTGATAAGATTGGTGCTGTTTGCGGATATGTTTCTGGCCAAGAAACTTCTATTAGAAAGGCTTTTGGATCTCCATTTTCACCTATCTGAAAGAAAAAGCGAAAAAATCAGAAATCAACAGTTTCCAGTCACTCATGAAAGACTGCAATGCCAATACATAAAAGCTTCTCACTTCTCTAAGACCAACCAAATTATTTAAGGTAACAACTAACTGATAACTGTTCATAAAGCTACCAGTCAGAAAATAAAACTTTTATCCAGAAAAAGTATTAAACTTATGATTTGAACATTCATCTCTAACCTACACTGTCTATTTTAAAGTTATTTCAGTCGTATGTCTGTGCCAGCAGAATGAACTAAATTGATATTTAGCAGCACCTGCTTTAGAGGTGAAATAAATAAAACTTTAAGTCAGGCATCTGCAATATTTATCAAGACATCACCTACACTGCGCTATCCAGTTCCCAGTGGTATCAAGAAGAAAACTGGTAGTATGGTTTACAGTTCTCCCTTTCTCTGGAAAGCACTGTCTGCACACTGAGCAAATCCACGCGGAAAGCTGCATGTCCATGCTCCTCCTGTCAACGCAACCTAAAAACAGAGTAGCCTTACTTCAAATGCTGTTACTACATTTTCCCAGTGTTTAAAAAAGTCTTTCTTCAGTCTCATTTTCTTAGCACACTGATTACAAAACATCTTTGTGTGTGAGACGTGTCTGAGACAGATAAGGCTCAGAAAAATGGCATATTAATTCTTTGACCTTGTCATGCATTTACTTGCACTATGCCTTTTCATAACACAAGTTTTCTTTCACAGGAAATGTGTTATTGCCTTCATCTGACACTAAGCTTTATGGTATTTCAATTGAATTCTCCTAATTTTTTATTTTTTTTTTAAATTACAAACAACTGAATCTATCAAAACGTAGAACGATACCTGTAAACTTGCAGGTAGGTCACAATCACTCTTCTGAGAAAATTAGGTTTATTTAGACCAGTCCTATCAGTGAAGGAACACTGCACTTGTAAAACCGGATTCAAGTGCTATTTATTAAATCAGCCTAACTTGCTACAGTTACCAATTTCATTATGAAGTTACTTGAGAGCTGCAAAAAGGTGACTTTAGATGCTTTCTCCCTGCTACAGTGGGGAACACAAATGCACAGCGTTTTCAGGCGTCTGTGTAAGGCTCCATGGCAGCACAAAGACCTGCCTCTGCCCCTGCCCAGAACAACTCCCAGGTCTTCAAATTTGAAGAAAGTTGAGTATATAATTTGATATATGACAGAAGCTGTTTTAGAATAGTGTTTCAGGGATTAGTTTATACTCATAGGGCAATTTATACGGACTAGAGTTTTGAACTCCAGGGGCACCCAGGAGTAAACATTTGATCAACAGAATACCCGATCAACACAATGCCAGGGCTTTTCCTTACAGCTCATTCTACATTTCCTCGAAATGAAGTGCAATTATTTTCAAGTGTCTATTTTGGTATCTAGCCCCTTTTTTTTTTTAAAGAAAACTGCCAGCAGCTGCGAGAGGGGCGGCGCAGGCAGGCTGCTGGGAGGAGGCTCCTCACCCAGGGGAAGCACTCAGGGCTCGGAGCCTGTCAGGACAGCGCTCCCACACACAGGGTCCGATTTTTGGGGCCCGGGGACGAACTGGACGAACCTCGCGCCGCCTTACCCGGTACTGGAAGGACACGGGGCTGAGCTCCCTGAAGCAGCCGTCGCCTTCATAGATGGAGCGCAGCGCCTCCAGCTCCATCTGCGGGGCGGGCAGAGCACGGCGTTACCCACCAGCACACCCCAAAGCCCCTTCCTCCTCTTCCTCCTCTTCCTCCTCCTCCTCCTCCCCACACCCGCCTCAGGGTGACCGCGGGGCCGGGGGTGCCCCAGCCCTAAGATGGCGGCCGGGGCCACACAGCCCCCCCCCCCCCCCCCATCCCCTCACCTCCTGGTCCTCGTTGGCCGCCATGGCGCGCGCCACGCGCGCTCCCCCCCCCTCCTCCTCCCTCCCACCCACCCGCCCCCGCCTCAGCCGGGCTGCCGCGCACGCGCCGCCCGCCCCCCTGACACGAGGGGCGGGACGAGCTGGAAGGACTCTGATTGGCCCGCCGGGCAGCAGCGTGGCCGCCGATTGGCTCCTCCCGCTGCCTGTCAGAGGGAGGGCCGGCACCCTTGCCCCGGGGCGGCTCCCGCTCATCCCGGGCCGCTGCCGGCGCCGCGCCTCAGGCGGGCGGGGAGGGGGGAGCGGGGCCGTGAGGGGCTGAGTGGGCCGCGCTGTGAGGGGCCGTGAGGGGCCGCCGCCACCCCCGCAGGATGGCCGGCAGCCAGTGGGACTTCCCGGTGGAGCTGTGCTGCCGCCCCATGGCCTTCGTGACGCTGACGGGCCTGGACGTGGTGTACAACGCCGTGCACCGCGCCGTCTGGGACGCCTTCTGCGCCAACCGCCGCGCCGACCGCGTGCCCATCTCCTTCAAGGTGCTGCCCGGCGACCACGAGTACCCCAAGTGCCGCACCAAGGTGGGACGGGGCCTGGGGCAGCCCGGGCTGGGGGGGGGCTGCGAGGTGCTGGGGGAACTCGCTCTGACCGCCTCGGTGCTTCCAGAGGACCTCCTACGAGTGGTACATTCCCAAAGGCATCCTGAAGACCGGCTGGATGAACAAGCACCTCAACCTGGTCCCCGCGCTGGTGGTGGTGTTCTACGAGCTGGACTGGGACGAGCCGCAGTGGAAGGAGAAGCAGTCGGAGTGTGCCACTCGGGTGGAGATCGTCAGGTAGCCGTGCGCCCTTTGCTTTCTTAGCTCCAAGCTGATGGGCAAATGTCAGTTGTAGAGTCATTTCTGACTTACTTTACAAGTAAACGTGCATCTCAGGCACAAACAAAAGGGGAACTTGAATTTTGCTTTTTAACGTACAGCTGACAGTAGAGGAGCTTTTTTGAATGCTTTATTTGGAAAAGTCATTTAAATAAAAAACACTCAAAGCGTTGCTAAACTCAATGCACTTCAGTCCCGTTTTAAAAAAGAGAGCGCGGCATTCCATGGATGATACAGCATTTTGTTGTTTGTTTTTTTTTTTCTTATACTTTCATCACTTCCATCTAGACTGAAGTGCCATTTTCTTCTGATTAAATCATTACACTGTGTCATGTTACTTTTATTCCAGGCAAAGTTTGCAGGGAAGAAATACAAAAGTCGCCGTGGTTTTGATTCAGAAAAAGACACCGCTACCTCCAGGTACTAGAGAGCTTTGTGTGCAGTTGTGATGATCTCATTTTTCAGAAAACCTGATTGAGCTGATTATTGTTTGTCTCATTGTCTGCAGCTCTTAATACAATGTCATCTACGTATATAAAGTGCATTGTAGCTGCACAAATGGAGTGCTAAGGGCAGTTGACCCTAAACATCTGAAACTTAGCCCTAACTACTTACTTACAGGTCCAGTCCTTTTTTGACACTGTGCATCACAAATGGTACCTTAGTGTAATACCCATGACATGCCTTTTGTAAGTTATATTCTAAAACTTACTCAAGATGAAGAAAAACTGTAAAAGCAATGAGAACTTAAAGGGAAGGCTATTTGTACTTGCAAAAGCCTTTTAGCTTAATTCTATTTTAATAAATAAAAGATTGAAGCTTAAGGAAGGACAGCTTGTAATTTTCAGGCGTGCCATCTCAGTTAGCCCTGGGAAGTGCTTTTGTGCCTGGCATTTTGTTGAGTATTCTTTGAGTGCTGTTTTTCGGTGGAGATAGACAATATTTATATCTTCAGGTAAGTTTTTTGATCTTCTCTTGGACCATTTGTGAGGCTTGCCATTTTTTTCCCCTCTCTGAGCATGAACTTTTGTGAAGAAGTGAACTTTGTGGGGGTCACACCTTGAATGAACCTTTCTTAGGCCAACTTTTAAACACAGTGGGGAAGTCATTGTTTCTCAGATGGCTCCTACTCTGCTTTCGTTTTGAAGGAGAGCAAATGCTCTTTATAAAGGAAAGAAGAAATGTTTTAGTGGCAAGATCCAAAGTGGGAAATGTGAAGGAAAAACATGACTCAAGTGGAGCTGTGAAATATGATCTGTTTTAACCTTATGTTTTTCTAGAACACTGCTTCAGCTCTAGGTGCATACTTTCCAGTGACTGGCAAACCATTTTTTTATTATTATTTTCTGCATCTTGGATGTATATAGTTTTTTTCAGAATGCTGTGTTATTTTTCAAGATGGGGGGATATTTAATTCTGTGTGAAATCAGAAATTTAAAGAAAAAAGTTATGTGAACGCGTTGCTAGTAGGTAAACCACTCCTATTTTCTGCTGTGTGTTCTGCTGGATGAAGTGTGCAGTATCCAGAAAGAAAAAGGAGTGTGGTCTCAATTTTATTTGTATTAAGTTTGTCCGTACCTTGTACTGGTCAAACTGTGTGAGTTAGCTTGATGTTGCAGCACCACATAGCGCTTACTTGTGCTTTTCTTGCCTTCGCTAGGGGAAGATGTTATTGCGTCGGAGAGGGCAGCAGCTTTATGTAACGCTTGTGACCTTTCTGGAAAATCTCTCTTTGTGCTTCCACACACGGATCATCTTGTTGGTTATATTATAAGGTAAGTGACCATAAAACACTGTTTTGCTCTGTGTACCGATGGAGATATCTGTCATCTCAACCTATCAAATCGCACTGTCTGGCACTCTCACTGTGGATCAACAGTGAATGTTTCATCTGTTGACTGAAATTCTTCAGGTTATTCTGTGACCAGATGCAATCCTACATCTGCCCTTTCTATGTGAGGTTGGGTTACAATGACAGAGGTGTTGCTATGTGGGCTTTCGAAGACACATTGTTAGGTATCCCAAGATGTTCCCCTCCTCAAGTCGGATAAGGGCAAAGTGGGCTTTTCTACCTCTGCAGTGATTTTGTCAGTGCTGATTCTAAATTTTGCCCTGCAAGTTTTGTTAGGTGCAACTCTGTATGAGCAAGTCTTTGCTTATTTTTTTACTTCTACTTCCTGGCTGTAGAAATATGTCTTCCTATTTCTGCTAAGTGGCGTTTATCTGGAGGCAAATACTGTCCTTGTCACTTTTTTTTTTTTACATTCTTTCTGTTTTAATATGTAACAGGGAGTACAGCTTCAAATAAATTAGTAAGGCTTTTCAAGAAACAGTAGAGGGAGACTGTCTTGTGCAGATCTAAAAAGACAGGCTCAAACTAAGGTAAATCATGGCTACTGAAACAAATTTTGATTTTTCCAAGCATACTGAATATGGGGAGAAGGGGATCATGGTCTGAGAGCCTAATTCTTCCTTGTGTTACTCTTGTATTTACATATAAACAGTAAATTTTTTAAAATAAAACCAGTGCTGTTAGTGTGTCCAAGCTGCTCATAAACAGCTACTGGAATTCATCAAAATGAACCAATTGTTAACTTCCAGTTCTTCATCTTATGCTCAGTGCTGAAGAGTGTTTACTGCACGTTAATTACTATAAGCTTTTGCAGATCGCATGTAGTTACATTGTGCCATGAGGTTTGTGACTATCTCCAACTTCATGAAGATAAGGCTGCATCATTAGGGATTTACAGCTGTTCGTGCACATTTAAAAAAAAAAAAGTTTGAGCATATATTCAAGTACAGAATTTCTGATATTAGTCTTGACATTTTAAATTGAGATGTCATAGTAAAATCAATTTATTTTTTTAAGCACTCCTGCCCCCAGTGGACTGGCTTCTCTAGGTAGTTACAATATAGTGCTAAAATAAGTATGCTAGGGACATTAAACGTGTCACGTTTTCCTTCTCTGTCTGAGCTCATAGTTAACAACTGCTGTTCAATGCTCTGTTCCTTTGTTTTTATCCCTGTTCTCTCTGTTGCGAGGCAAATAAAACTCAAGTTGTGATCTCTCAGTCAGTCTGTAGTCATCCCTTGTTGGCCAAATCACAGAACTAGTACTTCACCCTTTATTTTGTGTGTATCTGTGCTACTGAATGCATTTCTCTCCTGTTCTCTGGCCTTTTCCTCCTCTAATTGGTTTTATAACTTGATTGTGCAGCATATATTTAGATCCTCCGCCGCCTCATGCTGCACTCAGTGCTTTGGGCCTCTTTCTTTCTCCTCCTGTGACTTGCCATTGGGCTATTTATCTTGTAAACACACATTTGACTGTCACTTCTATAACCCAGGTAGATATTATTTGGGCAATGATGAAACCTAGTCTGTGCTCTTGTAATCTTGCATCTTATTACAACTGTTTCCTTTCTACTCCTCCCTCCCCAGCCTAGTCCTGGCAAATAAGATTTTGACCTGTTTTGACCCAGGAGCCTCTGCAAGGTTTGCTTGCTTTGACTGAGACACCTCCGTTTTTTATTTCCTTGCAAAATCCTGACAGCTTATCCTTGGACTTTAAGTTAAATATTAGTTTGTACGAGAAATCAATGCTTAATGCTCTTGAACCCACTTCGTGCTACCCCTACATCAGGCTTTGTGTGAAGAGTTTTAATCTGCTTGCTCTTACCATGTGTAGTAGCTTACAGAAGACTTCAGGAATATTTCAAGCTATTTTTGCCAACCTTAAAATAAACATCATTAAAATTGACTTACTCTGAAGTTATTCAGATTCATTGTTTGAGACAAACTTGGTTAAACTTTGTTGCAGGTTGGAAAATGCATTCTATGAGCACGCACAGACGTACTATTACACAGAAATACGAAGAGTCAAATCTCACAAGGAATTTTTGAATAAAACTACTCATCAGGTAGTGTTGCTTCATTTTTGAAATACTTTGCAAGTTACAGTTCATGTTGAAACATGAAAATAAGGATTATTTGTTGCTTAAATTTATTCTATTTATATATATATGTGTGTGTCTTATTTTATAATCTTATTGCCATCTTGTCATAGGGTGAAAGGCTTGGAATAGATTCAGTCTGTCAAAGATCACTGCTGTGTCATGGTGTCAGAGAGAACAGTGGCATAGTCAGTCTGTTCTGTAAACCTCTGAAATCATCACCTGTCTCTGCTTTATAGGTCACAGGCATGTTCAGATGTTTGTGAATGATGTGTACTGATTTTGTTTTCCAGCTTTTGTTTGTTAGACACCAGTTCAAAATAGCATTCTTCAGTGAGCTGAAACAGGACACGCAGAACGCTCTCAAGTAAGACTTGTGTAAACTTCCATTATCCTGACCCCAATTTATTGCTAAGCCATAGAATATTATATTTTCCTGAAAGCAAAATCATTTAAATGTGGAAGGGGTGTGTTCTTAATTGGGAAGTACACTAGTTAGAAGACAGTTTTCTGCTGTCAGTAATTCTGTTCTTAAATTTTATCTTGTATGTATTAACTCAAAATGTTTATACCTAGAAACTACAGAACTGCGTATAATCTTGTACATGAATTGAGGGCTCATGAAACAAACATGCTGGAAATCAAGACAATGGCAGGATTTATAAACTACAAGGTAACAAGCATGCTCCTTATTTTTGACAGCATATACTTAAAACAAAACAAGTAAATAAATGTATTAGTTGATGCATATTTAACGTGTGAAGGTTTTAAATGTTCAGTTTTACCTTGCTTTCAAGGAAATAGATTAGTACAGCCATCAATGGGGGACAACTTAGACGCCGACTTGAAAAGACTTCTGAATTCCACACAAAATTCCTTAGCTGAAGTTCAGGAGTATCTTGAAGATTTAGAGTTAATTTGAGATGCAGTCATCCTGAGGGCTAAACACTTAACTTTTACTCTGTGCAGGGGGGAGTGAAAAGAAAGATTGCTTGTTCCTCAAATATTTTTGTCATAAATGTATGTCACAATAGTTTAATTACTGCTTGTTTGGAGGAGGAAAGTAATTCTTTAAAAATCAGGCCATACTTCTGTGGTGTTCTGGGGGATTTCAGGTGAGACAACACTGTTGTACCATTTAAAATAATCCCAGAGTTGGACTTCATCAAATTCCATTGTCCTTCTTGAAGTGACTGCAGGCTTCAAAGTTAATGGTCTTTCTAGTGGCTCTCCAGCTCCAAACTGAAGTTGGCTGGGAGTTAATGCTTGTTCATTAATTATTTGAGGGAGAGAAGAAGTAAAATAACATAAGATGAAATGAAGGACCACATGGTTTCAGGGGTAGTGCGTTAACATTTTACACCTTTTTTCTGTTTTCTATGCTATTTGAGCTTTTAAGAAGTGCGTAAAGTTAAGTGAGGGTTTTCTTTTATTTATTTATTTTTGATTAATTCTAGATCTGTCGCCTCTGTTTTCAACACAATACTCCACTGGATGCAATTGCTCAGTTCAGGAAACATATAGACTTATGCAAGAAAAAAATAGGAAGTGCAGAACTGGCTTTCGAACATGCTGCCTGGATGTCTAAACAGTATGTTTTTGCTTAGTATTGTTTCTGTTTTACCTCCCATACAGCTTTATGAAGCTCCCTATTTTCTTTGAGTAAGATAAATTTTGAGCTCTCTAAGAAAAAGATGCACTTGGTCTTAAAAGCTGCATGCTGTCATTCTGTTTTGAATTGATTATTGTTACCTTTTCCCTGGGAAAGAACAGGGTACGACAGAAATGCAGCTATTGAACTTAAATGCAAAAGTATTTTCTCTGAAGAATAATCAGAACTTTTAGCTGAAATGCCCCTTTCAGTTCATATTGCTGTTCTATATCTAATCTTAATTACAGGAAAAAAATCTTTTTTTTTTTTTGTAGGTTTCAGGCTTTTGGTGACTTGTTTGATGAAGCGATTAAGCTGGGTTTGACAGCAATTCAAACTCAGAATCCAGGTTTCTATTACCAGCAAGCAGCCTACTATGCACAGGAGCGGAAACAACTAGCAAGTATGCTTTGTAACCATGATGTAAGTTGGGAGGGGAAAAAATGCTTTGCAGGTTAGCAGGTAGTGAATTAGCTGATGTTTCATTCTCAAATTGTAGTGTAAAAATCCCTAATACATGTTTAAAAATAATTAATAAGGAAAGAGTATGTGTCTTTTGATGCTTGCTAATAATTAAATATTAAATGTAATTTCAAATACATATTAAATGCAATTACAATATAAAGTAATAATTTATATTGAAATCAAAGTAATGCTTTATATTGAAAGTAATCAAAGTAATACTTTATATTGAAAAGATAACCCTGAACAAACATTTTTTAATACAAATAATTCTGACATGTTTTTAAAATACTTAAAATAGCACACTTTCTATGCCTCTGGGTACCTGAAAACATACTGTTTTATTTTTCCATTATGTTTCTCTATACTTGCACTGTACTATTTTTATACAGGTGGCCTGAAAGGCTATAAATTTAAAGCAAATTCATTCTTTGGAGTGCATGCATATTGGAGCATCAGACCACTTAATGGTTTAAAATAAAACATAAACTCTTTTTTATGACCATATTTGCTGAATTTACAGTCATCTGTGGTATATCCCAATCCGGATCCCCTGGAAACCCAGACCGGAGTGCTTGACTTCTATGGGCAAAGACCATGGCGGCAGGGAACATTAAGTATGTTTCTGTGTCTTGTATTTGTGGAGCTTAGACAAAAATTTTTTAGTCGCGGACCCTGCCAGCTGACTTCATAGGCACAAGCGTATAATCTGTCTTCCAGAGCCAGATACAGGGCTGAGACCTTACTGTGTTAGTTGGTGACAGGATTTGAACAGGTGTCAGCTGGAAGTTCAGGAAGTGTGTTTGGTCCTTGTAACAAATAGAAAAAGGAATATCCAGCTTATGCAGAATTGGGTCTTCAGCAAAGTGCCTGGGCCATACTGAAGCTCTGCTGCTGCTTCGTTTCTATTTCTGCCTGAGCTACCTGTGATCAATGGGCTGCAGTAGTTCTTTACTGCAGTGAATGCATTCCTGGGAAGAGAGGTTGGAGAATTGGATACAGAAAAAGTAACAGTGCCTCCTGAATGCAATTGCTATAAATTCATCCTTCCGTCCATACTTGTCAGTTACAGATGGGAACTCATGATATTTTTCTGAGAAAACTTTTCGAAACTTTTGAAATGGTTTGAGAGGTTTCCATGACTAGATTTTAATCTAAGAAGGGAGTTTTGTGTTTTTCCTGTTAAAGATGATGTTTTATCAGGAATTTGAACTTTGAATCCACAGCTCTGAGCTGTAGAATATATATATGGATATGCATAGAGATCTGAGATATTTGTGGATGACTGCCTTTTTTTGTACTTTCTTCCCTTTCCCTCTCCATGTGGTCTCCCATTTTTTATTCTCTGCATATCCTTAGAGCATTGTAACTTTCTCTGTCCTCTTCTAAAGATTTCCTTTCATCTGCTGTAAATACGCGAGTTTGATCTGTTTCATCTCCAAGTGTTACGGTTTTAAAATAAGTTAGAATCTACTGCCAAGGTTGAACAGTTTAAAAAGAGGTGAAACTTTACCTGTCATGATGTTTATGACGCCATGTTCAGACGAGAGATCATAGTCTTTTAAAGATATATGCAGTTTGTCGTATGTTGGTGTTCTCTACTGCTAGTGAAACATAAGTTTGTGTCCTTACTCAGGATAATACAGGAAAGAGGCTACAAATTTGTCTTATGTGCTTTAAATGATAACGGATTCAGTCTAAAGATTTGGTCGACTTACTGTGTTTTGTTGTTTCTGAGTAGCTTCAAATCACTTCTTCTAAACAAAAAAGCAAAATATTTGTTCCAGAGTTTGTCTTCCAGAACAGACAGATGAGTTCTTGAAGGGTTGTATCCATCTCCTAGGAAACAGAATGTTTAAGAATTTGAGTGTGCTTGAGTTGGAGCTTGTGTTACAGTGTTTCACCACAGAATTAGTTCCCTTTGGGCCTGGACAAAATTCCAATGTCATGGATTTTTCACTGTCTTATGCAGGCTTTGATCTTTCTGATCCTGAAAAGGAGAAGATGGGGATTTTGTCCCTTCAGTTGAAAGAGAAGAATGTTCTTCACTCAGTAAGTATTTTTCTACAAAAAAACTTTTCTGACATTGCCCTAATGTTACATATATAGTGACATCCTTACTGTTTTTATCTGTTAGGAGCTAATAATTACTTTGTTGAGTAATGCTGTTGCGCAGTTCAAGAAATACAAATGTCCAAGAATGAAAAGCCATCTGAGTGAGTATGGATGATGAGATGTGTCTTTAAAATTAACTTTGCGAACACTTTCAGTATTGATCTGATACATCTTTCTTGTTCATTTGTTTTGTTAAAACAGTGGTTCAAATGGGTGAAGAATATTACTTTGCGAAGGATTACGCCAAAGCTTTGAAGTGAGTGCCATCCCTGATTGTTTCCTTTACACCCTACTGTTCTCACTGAGACCACGTGTCTTGCTGATATGGAATACTGTTGGAAGCTTATCTAAGATGCTCCTAGTACCTGGATTTAATCAAAGTGCAAGCTCTGGAGTGTATCAATTCAATTTCTATTAAAGAAAGCAAAGCAGATATGATGAGTCAGTTATTAGAGTAAGAAGACTTTACAATGTAAGTCATGGTGGGAAATTACCTTATTGGGCAGATCTTTACTATTATTTATTTTTATCTCGCTGATGGAGTGTTCTCTTCCCCAGAATTTATTTCTGAAACTTCCCTGTTACTGCAGTAAGAATATAATTACATTGAATTAAAGACTTGGAAGTTAAAAACTTTAAAAAAAAAAAAAAAAAAAAAAAAAAAAAGCTGAATTAATTTTTATTTATGTTGCAAGAGAATTAGCAAAAGGAATTACTTCTGTTGATACAGTTTTCTATGACTAATGGCTATAGAGCTGTGAAAGTTTAGCCCTGAGGTACAGCTACTGCCTTCTCTGAAGGTGTCCCGTGTTTAGTTTTTCAGCTTTGTATTTTTAAGGGGAAACAGAGTCAAGGTCATGTTAATGAAAACATTCTGCTTAAAACATAGAATCATAGAATCATAGAATATCCTGAGTTGGAAGGGACCCTTAAGGATCATCAAGTCCAACTCTTGACACCGCACAGGTCTACCCAAAAGTTCAGACCATGTGACTAAGTGCACAGTCCAATCTCTTCTTAAATTCAGACAGGCTTGGTGCAGTGACCACTTCCCTGGGGAGCCTGTTCCAGTGTGCATGAAGTATGGAAACCTAATACATGAAGTATGGAAACCTAATTAAGCAGGATGTTTTCATGATCACGTGTTCTAAAGGCAGCATGTTTGAGCTGGAAGAGAGATTTACTGTTATCTGACTGGAAGCTACAAGGAGAAGAAAATATCTTAGAATAAGGAGATCGATTTGTATCAAGCTTAATTTTTATATGATCAAGCATGAGTTTAAACAAGCACTTCTTGTTTATATTTAGATAGACAGCAGTTTTTGCCTTTAAAAGAAAAAAATCTCTGCATTGTTACTACTAAGTGAAAATTGCTCAGTGTTAATACCACAATAACATGCCTAGGTTTGCCTGATATAGGTGGTTGCATATGTTGGCTGTAGATCTTGGAAACCCTTGAAGGGAAAAGGAGGTAGGAGATAAAGCATAAAAAACATTATTTTTCCTAAGATGCTTAAGATTCTTCACTTTGGAAAGGGACTTTTTTTGTGGGTTTCTAGTTTTTTCCTCGAAGTTTGCAGCATATTCAGCACTAAAGTGTATTTCTAATTCAATGCTGGACTAAGACTTTTATGTCCAGTTGTTTTACTTCTCTATGTAAAGACAGGTGAGTTTCCCTGTTGCCTCGTGAACGTTTCTCTAGCCTGAAATAGCAAATTAATGGAATAAATGTTTCTTTACAATAATTTCTTGGTGATTCCAATATAGTGTGCATGTATACAAGCAGTCGACTTGGTTTTAATCTACTGTTTGGTTTAGTTGAGATGAATCTTTGTGTTAACAATACCAAAAAAAAAATGTGAACTTCTTAAAATACTGGGGTGTGTAACTAGTTTTTCCTCTCAATTTTCATACTTCACAGGCTGTTGGATTATGTTATGTGTGAATATCGAAGTGAAGGATGGTGGACTCTTCTCACTTCCATATTGACGACGGCTCTCAAGTGTTCATATCTGATGGCCCAGATAAAGGATTATATTACATACTCTTTAGAGCTACTGGGTAGAGGTATTCTTTTCAGGAAACGTACTCGGTTAACCTATGTAGAAAAAATTAAACTACATATATTTGAAAGTGTGACATCATTTTCCTAGGCTTTATAATAGCAAATATGCTTAGCTCAAACTTCTTACCAGAACTCTGCTGATGAAATACGCATGTAGTAGTATCTTTTAAAGACAAAATGTGACTTAAGGTAGCTGCACATTAGTAATGCAAATACTCTGGTTTATGTAATGGTTGTTACTTGAAGTTGCAGAAATAATCCTTATGTGCCCTAATTCGCTAAATAATACCTCTTTCAGGGTAGGTGTGGTAGAAATGGTTTCTCATCTTCTGTTAGCTAGCCAGGCTATCCTGCTTTATGTTAAGGAATAGTCAATGAGACAAAACTACCTTTCATTTTCAAGAGAGAACTCCTTATTTTAATTGGTCCTTTTTTCTTTTCGCCATTTTTGAGCTGCTGTTTCTAATCTTAGCCAAGTTTGCCTCTTTGCATGTTCCAGACTTTTTTTGTTCTTTCTTCTGTTTCTAAAAAGCAATAACAAGAAGCTAGGGACATCATTCTCGTAGGATTTTCCTCTGATAAATTATGAAATGCTTATCCAAACAAATATTTTACTTGGTTCCAGTGAAAGAGGGAACACTTAGGAACTTCTGAAAATTGAAGTACTTTATCATTGGCAGAGGGATGTTAAATCAGGTGTTTTCTTCAGAATGCCTTTTCAAAGATGCAAGCTAAAGGAAAGGTTTATTTTTAAGTTTAAAAGACATAGTAGAATGATTTGTTGCTGTGTTGTAATCCTTTTTTTTCTGTTTGCTAGCATCTACTCTTAAAGATGATCAGAAATCTCGAATAGAAAAAAATCTGATAAAAGTTCTAATGGTAAGTGGTAAAACTCCTATTACCCTTTTAAATATTCTCCAGTAGGAGTTGGTGTTTGGTATCCTATTTCTTATTTTTGTTGTTAATCTTCTATCTGGATACAGAATGAGAGCCCCGATCCTGAGCCTGATTGTGATGCTACTGCTGTGAAAGCTTCACAAAAATTGTGGGCTGACCGTGTTTCCTTAGCAGGTAGCAATGTATTTACAATAGAAGTCCAAGATTTTATACCATTTGGTAAGTAGTAAAGTCTCAAGCAATCTTACACAAAACCAAAAATTTCAGTGCATCTTTGAAATAAATTATTAGGAGAAAATATACATTATATAATGTAGAATATATTAAAGCCAGCAACACAAACTCTCATGTCAGCACAGGTCTGTTCTTCATCTAAGTTGCTAAGAAATCATGGGAGAAGCCAGTGATCTCTCATACCCAATGTGGATTACCGGAAAAGAATCATTTGAGCATTACGTCTGAGAAAAAAACAAAAACACTTCTACTGAGACCAACTGTGCCTTTTAAAATAGTAGAAATAGTAAACTTTTTTTTGACAAACTTCTGCTCTGGTGTGCTTTGAAATAGAACTGAGGGAAAAAAGGCAGAGCATGCAAAGGAGTCCCTCCTTTGGGAAGGGGACATGAGTGAGCATTACTTACAGAAGTGTAGTTATGTGTCCCGGTTTTTTTCTTCTGCTGAATGCCTGCCTCTCATCCTCTTTGCAAAGGTTTCAATCAAAATGCTGAAAAGTAGCTTTCTGTGACAGTGCCAGTGGCCAAATGAGTCCCACGTACTCTTTAACTTGTGTTTGTGTGTATACGCAGAACGATTCTTTTTTTATAATTCTTATTAGAGATGAATGCTTCCGGAATATAGTATTGTAATTTAACTTTCTTTTTTTTAAATTGTAGTGCAGTGCAAAGCAAAATTTCTTTCTCCAAGTTTTCATGTTGATGTTCCTGTGCAATTTGATATATATTTGAGAGCTGATTGTCCTCATCCTATCAGGTTTTCTAAGCTGTGCATCAGTTTCAATAATCAGGTAACCACATTCTATTTCTGACCTAGTGACAAGCTTATAATAAGAGTAGAATAGTATCTATTAGCCTTTCCAAACAAAAAATAATAGTTCAAAAGTTCTTTTCCAAAAACTATGTGAACAGTTCAGTTGGAAAGGTGTTCTGTTTTTTCTTTTGAATTATCTATCCCTTTTGACAACTGTATTGATATTATAATAACTTCCCAAATCCAGTTTGATTAGTCAGATCTTCACAGAAGAACAAAGATACTGTACGCTGAAATGATCCTTATGCAACTTTAATGTCTTATTTCTCCGGATGCTATTGCACAAAGTTATGTTAGTGAATACAATGGATATTTTTATGAAAAAATTTCATTGTAATGTAGCTGCTAAGTCTAGCTTCATTACTGTGAAAAGCATTAAGAACCAATGTAGTTTGATCCAGTAGCACAGAGCCTTAACATTTGTTATACTAGAATTGCTCTCTACAGATGTCTCAAGTCTGAAATTACCAATGTTTTTCCCTACTCTTCCACTGTAGGATTACAACCAATACTGTGTGGTAGAAGAAGCCTATCAACAAAGTGATATTCTAGAACAGTCATCACAAGGAACAATGTGCTTAGTCCCTGGTAAAACAAGAAAGTTCACTTTCAAATTTGTTGCAAAAACTGAAGATGTAGGAAAGAAGATTGAGGTTTGTCAGTTTATTTCACTCCTTTCTTACTGACGTTTCTGAAGAACTTGAAACTACAAAGCTATCTCTAATCTGGCACCAGTTATGACAGTGTGGTTCCAGATGTTTGAACTTTTGAAACTGAATGTCAAAAACGAGCATAAAATTTCATTGAAAATAACAAAGCCCAGAATTATCACAAAAACTTGCATTACTTTGATTTTTTTAAATGTGTAATACATTTTTAAAAATGGTGTAACACTATGGAAGAGTAGAAAACTAGAAAATACTGCATTGCATGCTCTTGAGCTTGGATCCTTTTTCCAGTGCAATTTTAAATGAAATTCTGTGGTGGCGAGTTGTTGCGACTTCAGTCTGTGAAGCTGCCAGAGGGTTTTGGGTGATATACAGGCACAATAAAGATGCTTATGTTGGAAAGCTATGCTCTTACTGTGAGTGATCTGAGGACACAAGATGGGAAGTTCTCAGTATGTGTTTAAATTTTTTTCGTCAGATCACATCTGTGGATTTGGTCCTGGGAAGTGAATCTGGCCGTTGTGTGATTCTGAACTGGCGTGGAGGAGGTGGAGATGCTGCTTCCACTCAGGAAGCGTTGCAGGCCTCACGTTCCTTCAGGCGAAGACCTAAGCTTCCAGATAATGAAGTTCATTGGGATAGCTTGGCTATTCAGGCAAGCACTATGTAAGTAAAAACTTGAAAGTGTATATGATGCATTGAGTCCTAACGTTACCTGTCTTGATTCTTTGTGACTTCTGAGCTTCCAGATAGCTAGAAGTACAGAAAATCCTTGCACCGTTCTCTAAACATGCCAAATAAGCTTTAACTTTTCCCTTTGCTTAACTGTGTTAGAGTTTTCCCAGATTTTTGTGCAAGCTAGGAGGTATTAGTGTTCTTCCGTTAAAGTCATGTCTCCCTGCTCACCCCACCCCGCCCCCTCCAAGAAAATGTGTTGGAAAATAATCATTAATAAGTAGGTTAACACTATCTAGACCTATTCAAAAGAATTACATCTGATTGCTGCTGGTGGGGGCACTTTTTTCTTTACTGGCAGAAAATCTGAACTGTTAATGTTTACTGGTGGGTTTCCAATCAGTATTTTTGGAGTTGTTGCCATCGTGCTGCTTTTCAAGAATGTAACCTCTCCTGGCTGAACGGCCCACCTGTTGTCAGAACTCTTTGAACAGTAAGCGAAGTCCGGTTTAAAGGAGATTTAAACTCATTAATTAAGAAACATAAAATAACTGAGTCTTTTTTCTTAAAGGATTATTTCTAGAGTGCCAAACATTTCTGTTCAGCTCCGTCATGAACCTCCTGCCCTGACTAATGAAATGTATTGTTTGATTGTGACAATCCAGTCACATGAGGAGACAGTGGCCAAAGATGTTAAGCTTACAGCAGGTTTAAAGCCAGGTATTTGGGGCTATTTTCTTTTAATCCAGCAGTATCCTAATTGACTTTGTTTTTGATGCAATGACAACTATAGTAAATGGCTGTGCTGCAGTAGTTGAGAGAAACTAAGGCTGGGAATAATGGGATAGTAGCAATCAGAAGATAAATTAAGTCTCGTTTAGTTATTGTCATTTTAACCACTGTTTGTCAGTAGCATTTATGTTTACAAGTGTGAAAGAAAACTTGGAAGCTTTTGTATTCTTTCTTAACCTTTTATTTAATTTGCACATTATCTAAACTTCTCCCAAAATATATACCTACTTACTTTTCTTACTGTGAGCATCAGTCAGATCTTGATAAACATGTTCTAAGGATAATCTTACATGGGTTTTCTCCCTCTTCACCCCTATTTTTCCCACTTTAAATTTGGAGAGCAGTGGAGAACAGAGAATGTTCCTTTGAAAAGGAAACAGTGGAAACAGTTTCCTTTGAAAAGAAACACTATAACAAAGGAAACAAAAAAATATATTGTTTATGTTCTAGCTAACTGTATGTAGCTATTACTAGCAATTTTCATATGTGAAGTACAAATAGGCATGCTGACTATAATATTTGAGCAGTTACCCTAAAAGGCAAAAGTATTTTTTAAGCAACTAGCATATAGGATACAACGTTTGCCGTTCCCTCTGAAATAGAACCATGTTTCTTATACAGTTGTATAGCTATTTCAAGTCGTTCGAGTGTTCGTTAAACTTCATTTGGATGTTTGGGCTTAGCTCCTAAAGTAGTATGGAATAGTTGGTCTTGGTTTGTTTGTTTGTTTTTTTGTTTTGTTTTTGTTTTTCCCTCTCCCCCTTGATCATGAATCCTAACACTTGATATACAAGGTCGTTCTGGGCTTGCTGATTTTACAGTAAAAACAATTGAAATTTGACACTTCATTTATAGCAAAGATGATACATTTTCCATGGTTGCAACTTTTTGGCGAGATGTGACTTGTTTTCCTTTGGAAACTATTCCATGGAATTGCAGTAATGTCATTATTCTAGTCAACCCCTGACTGTAGAATAGCATCATTTAACATCTTCCCCCCCCCCTTTTTTTTTCCCACCTGCTTTCAACACAAAGATTGGAAAATTGGAAGAACAATTTTTAAAGGATTTAAAATCATTAAGCTGTGCTTTTGAGAACATAATTAGAGAAGTGTAAAAATTGCATTTTATTTCACATAGAATACCAAGAAAAACTTGAATTGTGTAGCAATACTGTGTTTGTTTTTTTTTATGGTAGGGAATATCTAGGTAGGACTTCAGATTTTTTTTTTTTTTTTGAGATTCTTGTGGCCTAAATAGATAAAGTGAAAAAACTGCAGCACGTGAACCCTACAGTTCAGAAAACTTAAGGTGCTTTTCAATCTGTTTTCTTGCTTACACTTTTGAAAGCATCTCTCAACCAAATGACAATGTCAATTCCTATTGTATAGCTTTCTGAGATGAATATTTTATTATTTTTAGTTATTGCTTATATGCTTTGGTAGTGTAAGCCTATGTGGATACAAAGACTGTCTTTAATCCCAGGGCAAGATGCCAACCTGACACAGAAAACTCAGGTGACTCTTCATGGAACAGACACGTGTGATGACTCCTTTCCTGCACTGCTTCCTGATATCCCCATAGGGGACTTGCAACCAGGGGAAAAGGTAATAGCTTACAGCCTTCTTTCTATATCACAGTCAAGAAAATGGGGATCAACTAACAAGGCTCTCAGAATAGGGCCTATATTTAATTTCCAGTATCTGAACTGTTAAATTAAATGCTTGGTGTATAGTTTGCCTAATGTTTACTTGAAGTTTAGCATTCCTTCAGCTAGATTCCCTTTTTGGCCAAGGGAATAGGACACGTTCTGGTATTGATGATACAGCTGAGAGAAGGCACAAAATAAGGAGGCTGTGCTACTCTGATTAAAATCACGTGCTATTTGGTTAAGATCATGCAGTTCAGGAGATTGTTTATGGTCAAAATAATATCAAAATAAAATAAAGCATTCTACTATTGCTTTCTTGGTCCAAGTAGGATGATTATCTAAAAGATTTTGGCCACTCCTAGACCTCATTAATATATTCTAGGTGTATCTTGATACATATCGTTTCCTTTATCTTGCAGATAGAAAAACCAATATACATTCGTTGTGGAACTGTTGGCGCAAGGATGTTTCTGGTCTATGTTTCTTACTTAATCAACACTACTGTTGAGGGGAAAGAAATTCTCTGCAAGTGCCACCGGGTAAGATAATGAGATGCACCAATTGCTGGAGGTGCAGCCTTTAGATTGAAAATATTTCTTGCGTTTCATTAATGTAATTCTAAGTCTCTTAAAAGCATTTCTAGTAGGTAGAAAAAAAATGCAAAATCAGCAGTATAGTAGTCTAATTTAAGGAGAGCAGCTTCATAAGTATAATTGGAAGAAAGTTTTTCAATATTTATTCTTTAAAAAAAAAAAAAACACAGATATATTCTGCCCTTGGAAGAATTAAAATGATGACTTGAAGAATTAAAATGATGACTAAAAGTAATGTTATGTTAGCAACCTTTGACATCAGTAGCCAGGTCTGAAACTGAATATAATTTTATCCTCTTTTCCACCCACCCCTTTCATTACCTATACAGGATGAAACTGTAACTATAGAAACAGTGTTTCCTTTTGATGTTGCTGTGAAATTTGTCTCCACAAAGGTATGTGTTATGAAAAGTTACTTTCAATAATCTTACCCTGCTTAGTTAGAAATAGTCAGATTTTTGTCTCTGTCTCGACAGCTGGAGCACTTGGACAGAGTCTTCGTAGATATACCGTTTTTACTGATGACAGACATCCTGAGTGCCTCTCCTTGGCCCCTCACTATTGTAACCAGCCAGCTACAGCTGTCAGCTTCCATGACTCCAGTAGATCAGCTGGAATCTTATGTGGAGAACGGTGAGTTTTCTTACATTATGCTTTCTATTGTGAGGATACTTTTTGTGTAGTTTGGGAGTAAAAGCAGTTGACATTTTAAATGGTATTTACTCATCAAACTGTAGAAGCAAGCTGCTTAACGCCTTATTTGCTTGCCAGAACAGAGTTTAGAACAACAGGCTACAAACATAGTTTTGCGTCGCTAGATCAAACAAATAGACTTGACTGATATAGGTGGTAACCAAAATGCTAAATGTAACAGATGTAAGGGAAAGCAGCTGAGAGTACTTCTGGTCTTTAGCTTCTTAGGTATCCGTGTGAAAAGTTACTCAATATTTCCAGTATTTATGAACTATGTACATTTTTGTGGGTTGCAAACAAGTTATCACTTTACAGAAGGAACATCCAAAGGCTAAAGTGGTCTGTGTCCATGACTGTACATTCATGAAACTGGAAGATGTGAAGTTAGAGTAGGCTAAAAAGAGCAATTAAAAGCAAACGAGTTTCTTAAAACATTAACACAGCTTAATAGGTTATTACTTATGTAAAATATATGTATATCTTACAAGTTTCAAACTTTGAGTTCAGTTTGTCAACTCTGAAGTCAAATGGAGTACTTCACAGTAGATCTGATTCAAAACCTTTCAACAAAATGTTGTCTTTGCATTTGCCGAGTTAAGAGACAGAAAGCAAGTGTTCTGTTCAAACTTGGAATATAAAGAAGGCAGCCTGGATGCTTCCCTGACTGTGGGGCAGCTGCCCACCGATGTGTTCAAGGGCTTGCAAGCCTATAGTTCTAGAAAGCAATGATTTCCCAGGTTCTTTAGTCAAAGTACGAGAGTTCTTTTTAGCTCTGGCACCTTGTGCTCCTTGACTTCCAGTTACTATTTCTAAAGAGCTAACAGCCAGGAGATATAAACCACTTCAAATATAAGCTATTCAGCTGCCTGTTTTATTTGTTATTTTTTTTCCTTGTAAGACTTAGAGATACTTTAATTTTGAATGACTGAGCAATATTTTTCTTAGTGCTGTTGTCTTCAAAAATCCCTCTTTAATCAAAAAAGTACTAGCTTTTTTAAAAACCTGAAATAACTTTAAATAAAAAGTGAGAATTCAAAGATGGTAGATCTTTCTTGTGTTCCCCCTCTTCCCCATCTCTCATCCACTTGGGTGGGAAAGGAGGAATGTCCATGGTGGTGGCTTTAATTTTTATTTTATTTTAACTTTAAAACATGCTGATGTCTTGGAATCTTCTGTGGAAAAGAAGTATAGAACTTGATTTGGTGTTATTTAGCCTTTTTTTTTTTTTTTTTTTTGCATACAAACTCTATAGAACAAGCCATTGCAAATTTATTGACACGAAAGATCCTGACAGTGCTGTTCAGAAAGTAAGCTGTACTTTCAAGTACTGGGATATTGCACAGTCTGTATTGAATTCTTGTACTATGTAGAAATAGTTTGCAAAGTACTTCAACGCCTTTCTGTTGGAACAATTGTGTCTGTGTAATATTGGCTTTTTAGACTTGGTGGCTTCTGCAGTAATGATTATGCTTTGATTTTAAACAAAATTTTGCTGATAGTTGTTTTACAGACAGGTGAGAGTGCCAGTGAGTGCTTTTGCCTTCGATGTCCTCCAGTCACTAATGCTAGTGGAGTGGCAACTGGATGTTACGTCATTTCATGGAAGAGGTAGGCAGCTCTTGGCCTGAAGGGGGAGAGGAAATAAGCTGGTTTGTTTTTGGGCTGATGGTTATTTTTTGACTTCTTTGGTGTTGGGTTTTCCAGTAACAGGGACTGTCTAGACTTTGGATCTTAGTAATTATTTGGTTAGACTTTTGAGCAAATACTTATTTTACTTAGTAAGTGTTATGTGGCTATGGTCTTAACATTCCATGAAGCTTCATTTTTTTTGTAATATCTTCAGTCAATTTCAAAGCTGTTCTTCTAACTACTTCTGTTTCCTCCAACCATGAAACATTTCATTTGAAGCCAAGTCAAAGGAATAGTTTTGGATAGCAAAAACAAACAAACAAACAAAAATGGGGAAAACCAAATGGTTTTATCACCCTAGACTATGGGTTTATGTATTCATTCAGTTTTTAAAAATACATGCTCAGGTATATCTGTCTTTGTTTAATTATTTTTATTTTGACGTAGAACTGTCCAGTGTTCTTATGTGCCTATTGCTAGTTTATCTCCATGCTATGACACTTTTTGTGCTCACTTCAAACAAAAAACATAATGGAATTTTTTCCCACCACTGAAATGACTGTAATCTTATTTTAGTCACGTATAAGTGATGTTCTTCTGGCATGCTCACTTGGTGCTGTGCAGCTCTCAATGTGTTGTGTGTCTGTGATATTTTTCTGCAGAAGCTCACCTGTGGAAAGCGTGCCTGTTGTTAGTACAGTCATCACTCTGCCTCATGTGGTTGTAGAGACCATTCCCCTCCATGTTAACACAGGTAATGTTAGTTTGGCAATGCATATGTGCTGCCTAGAATTTTTAAATCTTCCAAAGTAAATAGCTGATAAGTTTTATAGCATCTGGAGCTTACATTTACTGTCGCAAGAGACAGGAAATTAGTGCTGAATGTTATGGAGGTAGTGAAAGAAACTGCATTATCACTTAAACTGCCTTGCCCCTCTTCCCACTCCCCTGATCTAGAAAGAATTGGAAGGTAGGTACGTGAATGTGTTCTTAAGAGCAACAGTTGTGTTACGCAGCAGCGTGCAGACCACAGTTACCTCTACTGACACAGCCTTCCCAGTAGGTTTCTCTAGATGCCTATGGCAAGAATTGTTCCATCCACCCACGCTCTGGCCACATCCCAGGAAAGAAACAGCCTGGAGATCTGGAGCTGCTTGCGGGCAGGTGAACTGTTTCTCTCCTAGCACTTCACCTGCACGAGACCAGAGTAGGAGTGCGGAGCACACTGTGAACACACAATTCCTATGCTTTCTTCAGTTTGTTTTCACTTGTACTGAGATTCTTCCATCATCCTTTCCTGTTACATTTTGGAGGAGCTTCCTCACAATATCTGAAAATGCTGGCAAGCTGAAAATACCCAGCAACAAAGTGATTTCTTAGTTAGCTTTCTGCATACTGTGAACAGTCAAGGGGTTTTGTAACTAGGTATTGAATGAGTGAAAAACTGGAGAGGGAGGGAAAACAACTGTAAAACTTTAATGAAGTTATGTTCTGTTGCTTAGTCTTTTTTAATCTAATCAGAAATATGTTAAATACTTAGTTGTTTTTTCTTGAAACTTTTTAGTGCTCTTTGTTGGACTTGGGTTTTATTTATGGAACTTTAAAACACAATTTATTTGAGGTGGCTTACTTTGTTTCCAAAGATCTACCCTCATTTGGTCGAGTCCGAGAATCCCTCCCTGTCAGATATCACTTGCAAAATAAGACCAATTTAGTCCAAGATGTGGAGGTGTCAGTGGAACCAAGTGATGCCTTCATGTTCTCCGGCCTTAAACAGGTACTTAAATGTCACATTTTCTAATCCTGGCTTCTCTGGTAGGGAAGAATGTGTTGATTAGACTTGCAGTGATGACAAGCTCACTGCTTGCAAATGTGTGGTAAATTCTGTCTGGAAGGACACGTATATGCAGATTCCTTTTAAAGAAGGGTCAGATGAAAGCCTGCCTAGGAGCTGTGTGTCATGTTGTTTGTAGGTAACACGATCTTTCAGTATAAATTAATAGTTTTAACCAGTAGAGAAAATGTAGTTGCATTATTTCCAACTTCTGAAAGTAGGAAGAATATAAATAGAAAGTAAATAGGAATCTGCAGTTGGTCACAGAACTTGTCTGTGACTGTGGCTTTTTTTTTACTTTCCTTTCTAAGATCCGATTAAGAATCCTTCCAGGCACACAGCAGGAGGTGTTATACAACTTCTATCCTCTGATGGCTGGGTATCAACAGTTACCATCTCTTCATGTTAACCTGCTGCGATTCCCAAACTTCACTAATCAGCTGCTCAGAAGATTCATACCTACACACATTTTTGTAAAGGTAAGACTGAGAAGTGTCTTGTGTTTAACGGCTGAAGTCATAGGGGTTGAGTAACATCTCTTGAGTTTAGGTTCAGAAACACTGTAATATCCCACAACTCCCTAAATAACTTCTAAAAACATGTTCTCTGCAAATCACTCTGTCTAGATTTTTTTAAGGAGTGTGGATCTGAAGACAGTTCAATCATATCACAATAAATAGATCTTGTGCCTTTTTAATTTTTTTATAATAATTTAAATCCAGTTGCCCAAAACAGTGCTTTATTGTTCTACTGCTTCTGTCTCCAGAATATTGTATTCGCCTCTTAGTCAGACTCTGAGCAAGCAAGGAAGCTGAAGAGTTTGTTTATATGACTTGAATTGGACTTGTTCAGACGTATGTGATCCTGCTTCCAGGACACAGGCCTGGCATTCTTCCAGTTTTATTTCAGCCCGAAGAGATGGGCAGAACTTAGTTTTTATGTATGCTGTCAATCAGTGGCTCTTCTAGTTTGGTTGTCAAGATGTCCTCATAAGTCAATACAAAAGGCTTTTTTCCTCAAAAGCATAGTGTTCTCAGTGCTTCTGTTGAACCTCTCAGGATTCAGAATACTTTGCTTTTTTGCCTTAAAATTTTCAGGACCTCAAAGAACCTTTCTGTAAGGAGGATGTTTTTTCTTTAAAACTTCTTCCTTGCTCTCTCCCATCTCTAGCGATTCTGTTCAAAATTCTTAGAAGCAGCTTTCAGTCCCATTCCTGTTTTGTGCATTGTTTAACAACTTTTTTATACTGCAATAACACTCAGAACTCTGATCAGCCAGGCCTTGTGCTGAGTTGCTCAAATGTGTATGGAGATGCTGTTGATATTTAACAGGACATCTATAAGGAGCTGAGCCCTTTACTAGGTACTCACTAGGCCAAACTCATTTCAGTTGGGTATCCTTCCAGTTTGTACCACTACTACTGGAAACCATTAGAAGTGGAGATTGGAGTCCCTTGATGTATTGAAAAGTGAGTTTCATGACAGCCTTAGTCTTTTGCATAGTGTAAAAGTCTCTATCTTTATTTTCTTAAAGCCTCAGGGTCGTCAAGCAGATGACAACTCAATTGCAGCTGCGTAACTTCGAGACTCGTACCTCTGCACTTAAAGGAAAGGAGAAGCTGCACAGAATATGTAAAACTTGCTTTGGAAACATGGCTTTGATCAAACCATAAGAATTTTATTTTTAAATTACACCTCTTAACAGAACTAATGTTTAAAAAAACCTAGTCTTTCATAGACTGTCTTTAAGGAAGAAACATAGAGAAAACTTGGTGCTTTATTTAACAGTAACATTCTTTTGAAGTTAACTGTACGTCAAACTCTTAAAGGTATTATTTTATAAGCATATTAAATGTCTTGAATGTTTAAGTGGAGAAATGCAGATTTACTTGACCAAAACCAAAATACATTTTCTTAATTAACAGTAAGCTAAGTGCTAAGTTTGCACTTTTTACTGAGATTTACAACACTGAAAATGATTATTCTTTACAGAAATGTGTTCTGTGCCACTTCTGTTGAGGACAGAACACAGGTTATGCAGTAGCATAGCAAACTTCAAATGATTAACTCGTACTGTTGGAATCAAGTGGCTTACTGGTCATTTAAAACCATAAATCTAAAAGGCGCTGTTTCTTCTGGGCAAGCCATACATCTGAATTTGAACTCAGCAACAGCTAGTCTAATGAACAGAGATTCGTTCATAACAGGTGGACTATCCAACCTCGACTTGATGTGGCTTTGGATTATTTTTACCCACACAGCTTCCAGATTAAAGACGTGGTTTGATAGTCTCCTGGTGCGTGAATTTAAAAAAAAATAAAAATAAAAATCCTACTGTTGTACAGCTGCAGATGAACTAGTGTTTAAAATAGAGTAAATCATGTATATATTTAAAAATAAACAGAAAACTTCAGTTGTTTAACTTTCAGAATAATTACATTTTGATTGCTTGGAAAATACCTTATTTATTGTCAAAGTGAAGTTCTAATAAACAGCTTGTTACAGAGTACTTCTGAAACAGTGTCCTTTGTTTTCACAGCTGTTGTCATAACTTTGATCTGTCTTGTGCGCCGACATACCTTTATGGCACTGAAGTCTAAAATAACAGCTCTGATACTCAGACAAAAGCATTGGAGAAGCGTGGACACAGGGCACACAGTGAAAGGACTGCAGGCTCACGGGCAGTCCTGAGAAAATATGCATGAGCATAAATAGCTTTTCTGTAGAGTACAGATGGAGCTGTATTATGAGGTGGTTAAGCGTTAGTGTAGAGAAGGAAAAGAAGATGACTGACAAACTATGGTAGGAAGAACATGCAAAACCTTCCTTAGTCTTTGCTGAGGTGGCAGTCTTGGAATAAGTATCTTATCTCTATTTAAAATACAAGAATGGAAAAAGTATTTCATTTCCAGAAGTGTTTTCTTGGTTTCAGGTAACCAATTAGGTGCTAGAGTTGCTGCAATCTTTGCTGCTGCTTCACAGAAGACATGTTGATGCAAGTGATGGAAGTGCACAGTGGAGAACTTAGTGGAGAACTAGGGTGCCTTCTTTCCCCCCTCCTGAAACAGCCTACCAGCAAAATGGTAATGTGCATTCCTTCGAGAAAGGGGAGGGCTTAAATGCTTTCATGGTTACAGTGATACTGAAGTCTTGAGTGAATGGCATAAATAGATTTTTATTTTAAATCATGAGTAGTAAAAATAGGAGCTGTATAAAAATAACACAGAAATGCAAACTTATCTTACCCCATGGAGGAAAAACTAATACTCTGCTATAATTGTAATTCCTATTCTTTTTCCATCTGCGAAGATAATCTTCTTGGTTTTTGTTGTGATCTTACTGTGGCTGTGAACACTACAAAGCAAAGACTTTTCTTAGTTGTCTGTAAAGTACTAGGCACGCCTTTTATGCTATGTAAATGACTGATGTGAATGAAAACATGCAGTAAGCAGGAACCACCTTGCTAAAAATGCTTGAGAAGTGATTAATGATGACTATCTTACTGACTCATAGGACTAATGCTGAGGGGGAATGTTTGCGATTCGTAACACAAATCCCTTTGGAAGTCTTGAGGAGATGAAAAGGGTGCATTTACTTAAGTTATAAGTGCAGTTTTTCATTGCTTACTGTATTTTGATGAGCACTATTTAAACTTAAAGGTATACTACTTAAATGTAGTCTATTTTAATTGGAACTAATTAAGCATCAAAGAAAAGAGAAGCTACTTATAGAACGGTTTAAAAATAACTTACAGGGGAAAAAAAAGAAACTGAGATCAACATGTTCAGACTGCTTCTGAACTGGAAACTTAGCACTAGCAACATTATTTCCTCCCCTGGTATGCTACCAAGTGCAGGAGAGGGGAAGAAAATGTCCCATCACCTCAGATCCGGCCTACAGTGAAGTCTGGAGCCAAGAAAGGAGCTCTGGCCTTTCTTCATTGACTAGCTAAGCTCTAGTTACGTGAACTTCAGGAAAAGTAAAGAATTAAAAGGCTCTAATCCCCTATAAATTTTTATGACCTTGCACTGTGTCTTCTCAGATCTTCGATTTATGGAGAGGTTTTGGAGATCTACCAGCTCCATTGTTGTATGTCATAATGAACAAAATGTCTTCATGCTTTCTTGGCCTTTTTCTGAGAGATTGGGATTTTCTAGGTAAAAATACTGCTATGACTCCTTCAGGTTTGAGGTTGCCACATGTACAGTAGGAAGAAAAAACCTGTCAAAAGACAAAGCATGGATTTTTTTCAGGTACCTGAACTACAGGTACTACACTGGTTTATAAAAGACTTCATTTATAACGCTGCTTACCACACAAAGAACATGGTTAGAGTAGAAAAGTTGAGTTGGAAGGGACCTACAACAATCATCATGTCAAATGCCCGGCCACTTCAGGGCTAACCCAAGGGTAAAGCATTTTACTCAGGTTGTTTGATAGCTGTGCAGTGCTGCTGAAAATGAGTTTTGTGGTCAATAAAAATTAAGATGTATCCTAACTAGCCACTATGATTAAAGAAGGTTCAAAAAGAAGTTTACAAAATAACTTTAGAAAATTGGTTTGTTGGAGCTCTCCCTGGTGATGGGGAGAAGTGGAAGCATAGTTTTGACTACTTTGAGGCTTCTGCTAAAGTAAACAGTAAGAGTTTTAGTTGTTTTTTAAGTGGGGGATAAGGAACAAACCTGGTGGAAGTAACAAATCCAATTCATTTTAAATTAAGAGTTAGTATGGTAGGCTACATTTATGTGCACTTAACAAAAAGCACAGAGGTGACTTCAGCTAATACAGATATGGACTGGTCCTGAGATACACAAAGTGGTTAAACCTCATCCCCACTGTTCTGCTCTGCTTCTCAGACGTCTCAGACAGGAGGTCTCTCTGCACCAGCAACCATGCTATTCATGTGGAATTTGATGACCCTTCTCTTTGCTCGTAGGCAGGAGCAAGGTTCCTGAGTTCCCGGGAAGGTTGCATTTTGCTGAGGCTGTGAGCTCTCAAGCTCTGCATTCCTGCTGTTCCTCACAATCTGCTTTACTGGGTTGTTTGCAAGAAATGCAGCCTGTTTGAGCAAAAAGAGGAACTACACAAGGTCCTCTAACTTCTGTGGGAGCTACTTCCTCCTTATAGCTGATGAATCTCTAGTTATCTCTACCTGTGTCCTGGAAGTACTCAACACACTGTTTTTTATTGCTTTAAACTCTTAAAGGGTCAGAAGACAAAGCAGTTTTAGTTCTTGGTTCAGAAGACTGGGAGCTTTTGTTCTCTTCAAACCTCATTTTTTGTAGCATCTCCATAGCTCTTCCCAAACCTTAATTTTGTGCACTTCAGCCTGGATGCTGAATGGCTGTTATTTGGCTTAGTGTACTTCTGGGGAGCAGCTCGCAGGAAGAAGATGGTTACCTTTAACATTTAACCACAGCTTCTTCAAGGTGTGGTATTTATGTGCATGTTCACATGGACGCTTAATAGATACTTGTACTTTCTCCTCCATTTCAAGGTTCCCCTGGGAAAAAAACAAGGAATTCTGACTCTGCCATGGATAGGTGGAAAGTAGAAATTGTCTAAGAGCTCTGCTCATTTATTATCTGGTTTCTGAATCCCCTCATCCTTTGCACCCCAAAGTGTGTGCTGTAGAGCTTAGAAAGCCTCCCATGTTAGCGTGTGTGTCTTTGGTCACATATCTGGAAGTTCCTCAGGTGAGGAGTAAGGAGCCTTCGTCACCTTTCACTGCAGAGGGCTTTGTCTTGTAGTCAGTGAAAATTCACTAAATGCAAGATCACACTGCAGGATGTGAAATAGGTAGACTTGAGCATGATAAGCTGGATGAGAAGAATGGGTTAGATTGTTTGCCCTTTTTCTTTGCAAGCCTTAAGGAAGCGTACTGTCCTGAAGCAGTTTTAATTCTGGAGGAGAGGAGAAAAGATCTGCAAATACAAATGGGGATGGATCGGGATATAGGAAAGCAGAACAGTTTTCCAGTGTTGCCGTTTCTTCTTATTTCCAAAGAGATAGCAAGTGTCGGATAATTAAAACCAGACATTCATGTATTTAAATACAATTTTAAAATGCCCAAAGGATTTGTTCAAGACAGTATGAATTCCCTCACCTGAACAGAATGTAAATGTTATTCTAATTTTTTAAAGAAAATTATGTCAGGTTTCCATGCCAAATCTCCAGATTTGCTAGAGAACATGATACTGTGTGAAGGCGATCAAGTTTATATAGCAATGCTCATAGGATGTGTTGTATCAATGCAAAACTATGTTAACTATGCGAGCTGCTTACCATAGTCTGAACTTGCCAGTGGGATGAGGAAATATGGGAGTCAAAAAATTTCTCCCTAGAAAGTAAGTGAAAACACGTAGCTGGCATTCTTCTTCCCGTGTTTAGGAGTTGCTGAAAAGTATCTGATTCCATCGGGACATTCAAACCTGACCTTCGAGCTGAGATTTCAATTATTCTTTCCAGAAGTTCAGCTGTTCATCACCCAACAGTCTTCCTGCTCCAGAGCATGCACATGCTTTCTGTCTGTAAACCATTTTGCACGTAAATGTTTGGCATTTCTATGTTATCTGCACTCTTTAGCAATTACTGTGTGTTTTTCAAACATCTTAAAGTAGCTAAAGGAAAAACTTGAGCTTCTTTTACAAGAATATTTGTTCTTCCCTATGCAAATAAAATTTTGGCCACCTCCTTTTTAAATTATTCATTTCCCAAACTATTTTAATAAGTTATTGTACGTAACGCATTGAATCCAGATGGTTCTCTTTATGCAGCTCTTATTTGTGTGTGTGTGTGTACACGCACCTATGTACATCAGCGAAATAAATACCCAAATGAGGATTGACACACACACATACACGCTGTATTTGAATTTCCTGACCTGCACAGAAAATGTGCCGTTAATGTGCAGCACTCAATGAACTTAGCTGGATTTCTCTTCACCGTTTAGATTTCATGATGCTGTCTTAGAAATCTCGCCATTGGTTTCGGAGTTGTCCAAGCAGTGGTAGCGCTATTGCAGTGCGATAAAAGGGGGCTTAAATTCTCTCTGCAGCCTACAGAACTAGGCACGATAAGGGAGGAGAGGAAAGGCAAAGCCCTGTGGTCAGTATGCAGTGCAGGGATGCTCCTGAAGCATAAAGCACTCTGGTGTCCTGGTTGCTCTTGTTTGCTGCTGACAGCCCTACCCCAAGGGCGCAGTGAGGTAAACGTGCTGGCAGCTGCTGCGGGCAGCTCCTTGCGAAGCATCAACCAGAGGGTATTAAAAATGTCTGCTTCACCCCTAAAAGCAAAGTAAAGGCCTGGAGCTGCATGCATGCACGTGTGTACATGCGTGTATATTACATACCTCCTCTGTTCTGTGATCGGTGTCGGGGGATCGCGGTGTGCCTCAGCCTGTCCTGGAAGCCCGTCTGGTACCCAAACCTGATCTGTAACGGGCTGTGAGGGCTGTGCTCCTCAGGGTACTGCATGGGTGACAGGACAGGCAGCTGCAGCGAATATCAAAGCCTGTGTAATCATCACAGGGGGAAGGAAATCGGAAATAAGCTTAATAATACTGTAGAGCTCTGTGTGAGTTTGTCTGTGGAGCAACATTAGGAAGCCAAAAAGCAACATAAAGGTATTTTAATGCAGCTTTCAACTACCAGGCTTGTTATAACAGAGAAAATTAATTTATTCTCTCTCTACTATGAAGAATCCTGTTTGCAGGCCCTTTGTCTGGCCTGGAGGTTGCAGGGAGGGCAGAGGACTGTCATCTTTCAGAGGCCTCTCTCAGGGCCACTGCTCCATGAGGACGATCACACGAGGAGCGCAGCAGTCGCCTGTTAGTTTATGACCTTGGAGATGCCGATTGCTCGGAGTAGATTTGGACTTGAGAAGCTTTTAGTTCAAACATGCATACCTGAGACCAAAGGGATGCTGATAAGGATGGTGAATGTGCTCAGTGAAGGAGTTTTTGGCACACCTGGGATTTCACTGCTAGGGGTAAATGGGCTCTGGCTATCAGTGACGAGCTATCCACCGTGGGGAGAGGGCATGGCATCTTCCACAAAGAGATGTATGGCTGTGATCAACCTGCACGTTTGTTACTGTAATGCTAATCACAGCGGTAAGCTTTGGCTTGCGACTGCTGTCCAATTTCTAGGCAAATTAAGCTGATGTTTTATTAATTATCTCTGTGAGGAGCTCAACAAGCCATCTGAACGGTGCTGTATGGCTTTGCTGCAAGTAGCTGCCTTCTTTGGCCACAAAGCTTCCTGCAGCCCAGGATCATGACCCGCTGGAGCTCCCCTCCGTGAGCACGCGCTGTGGCTCAGGAACAAGCTGTGGGGTGCTCCCCTGGCTCGTCTTCCTGGGGCAGCTGCCGGTCATGCTGCAGCTCCTCACGTTGCTTTCACTGTTAAATAAGGGACAGATTTTTCCACTTGGGTTCCACAAGGCTTGCTGTACCCAAGGTAGAGGGACTCTGCCCAACTCCACTTGCAAATTTTCTCCAGTTCTCCCTCAAAAGAAGAAGAAAGGTTTGGCATCCCTCCAAGGTTTTGCTTTCATAGGCCTGGGGCTGCCTCAGGGTTGGAATGGATGCTAGAGGGACAGGATTGTGTCTGTCTGTGCCTCTCCCTGCTGCCAGCAGCTAGACCTCAATGAATGGACCTCAACCAAATCTACCTACAGGACCGCAAAGCAGACCCAGGAAGGAATTACACAAGGCAAAATGAGAGTAGAATAAAATGTAAGTGTCTTAAATCCAGAACTGAGATCTTAAAAAATCTTCTGGGCAACTTCTAATTCTTGTAATTTAAATTCTTGTAAAGTCAGGGGGTAGATACCTGACTCCAGGAGGAGGTTTCAGGTGTACATCTCTGAGCGAAACAATTAAGCCTCAGAGAAACAGTTTTCTGAGAAGCTCTCGGTTCTATTTGCATTACTGACGCTTGGTAAATACTTAGCTAAAACTTCCTTTTCTTGCTTTTAGAAAGTCTTTTTCTCTGTAGCACCAGCACACTTGATCTGCGCTCTGGGTTTGTATTTGATGTCGTGCCAACCTGCAGCCCGTGGAGCTGAGGCTTGCCCCGCACGCCTCTCCCACTGCGTGCTACTGTATGGGCGTTGCACTGACCCCACAAAATAACTCACAAAATAATGAAATCACTTTTTGGTGACCACATTGGGCTTCAAAATCAGCTTGGTATTTTCCTTGGAAAAGCCAATTAGTGTCACAACATGATTGCACACCCAAAAGCACACAGTGCATGGCGAAAAGCCCTCATACTTACATAAATCTCAAACTGCATTTTTTCTTCTTTCCCATTGTATTTAGTTTCCTGTGTGCTCTGAGCCCGTTATGAGTGTTACAGCATGGCCCGGCCAGCACAGGGACGAGAGCCAGGGGCAGCCCTGCAGGGATCACCCACCTGGGCTCTGCCCTGCACCCAAGCGGTCCCCAGATGGAGCTTGGTGTCCCAAAAAGAGGGGTGACCCAGCCTTCCCACCTCTGCCCTGGCCTTGGTGCCACCTCCTTCCTCCCCTTCTCCTGGTGGGGCAGCAGCCTCTGGCCCTGGGAAGGGGGAGATGTAGGGCTGGAAGACCAACCCCAAGGGCACCTAAACCAGAGCTGGTGGAGCAGCGGCTCTGCCGCCGGCTTCCTTGGGGTTTCCCCTATTTTTTATTATTTTTTTCTTCTGGGAGGAGGTTTCCTCCTTCCTTCCCGTTTCAATAAGCTCACGCCTCCTTCCAGCCCGTGCCAGTATGAACAACCAGAAGCCATACCACCCTTTAAAAGCAACAGTGGATTGGCCTCAAAATGGACCAGCAATGTCAAGTACAGGTTTAGCAGTTGATAGCTGCGGTGTCTCTCAATATGCTCCTTCAGCTCCAGGAAGCAGAAGTGTGAAAGCTACCTGTTCGTTTCTGTAACTTGCAGGATTTCCAAGAGTAAGGAAAAGGAAAAGTCTAAATATTTTTTTCTACTTCTACCACATGCCCTGGCAAAGCTCCTCCTGTATATGCAGTCATGGTAAAAATTACTCATTCTTGTCTCTTCCTTGAAAGAAATTATCTTGTTCTTGGCTGTTATCACACACGTCTCTTCTGCACGAATATGAAGCAGCAGTGTCTTCATTTTTATAAACAAATAGACAAACACATTTACATTAAAATCAACAGAAATTTCATGTGCAGGAGTCATCTTTGCTGCCCCAGGAAAAAAAAGATATTTCCTCCTGCATTTCACATTTACCAGTGAAGTAGGCTCAGATTTAGCTGCTGAAATTTGCAAGAGAGCAGGAACTAACCCAGGAGGGCTCAGAAAATCCCTGGTATGGCTTACAGTGCAGAGAGTGAGGGGCTCTGGGCAAAGTTTCCATTTAAGCCAGCCCTGTGCATCCCGATGGGGCTGGGCAGGGTGTATGAAGATGTGTCAGGGAGAGGAGAGGGCAGAGCAGAGAAGGGGAGCACAGCAGGGACAAAAAGGGAGGCAGAAATTCAGCATCGGGGTGAACATCCATCAGCACACCAAGCCGTATGAAGAGACAGTGTTATAAAGGGTTGTTAGTGCTCTGCTCACCGCTGATAGCCACTGCTCATGGTGCCTGAGATTCGTAAAACAATAAGCTGATAATGGCTATTGTCCCAGGAAGAACAAAAGCTGAACTTTCTGGTTTAGCCTGGTGCTGGGTCCATGGATAATCTTCAAAGAGAAGCTACAAAATTTAAAAGGCATTAAGCTCTGGGAAGCTTGAAATCTGGCACACCTGGTTTACAAAGATTTTCTTTTCTATTTTTTTCTTTTCTTTTCACCCTGGATGCTGTTGTGTGTTCATTTTTCTGTCGGAGTGCCAAAGGCGATTTTCTCTGTCGAGTGCAGACTCTTGACCTTGGAGCGGGATGACAAGGGAGTTATCCCAGGGTGTGCCTATGCCTGTCAGGCGATACGAGGCACCAAATAGAGCTGTCTGTCTTCTTTAGCTGAAATGGTTTCACAAATACTTCATAAACAGCCGTCTCCACAGAGAGGAGAGCTGTCTGCATTATCTCGGCGCGTTCAGCATTGAGATTGATGACAAGTAGGGTCACCGGTTAAACTGTCTGATCCTGACAAGCCGAGGCGAAGGGGGGAGGCAAGATGGCTGCCAACAATGCCCATGAGAGATGGCAGGCCCCAGAGCTGGCCCTCCGGAGACCTGCGGGTCTTCGCATGGCCCTCAGAGCAAACCCTGCCTTTTGCAGGCTGCAGCGGGAGCAGTGAGTGGAGACCCAACTGGTCATGATGATCCCCTGGGGACTTCATTGTGCAGGTGGCAGTGACCCCACCAACTCTATGATGGCACAGGGGACATCACGAGGCTTGTGCCAGGGGCACCTCAAAAACATTTGGGAATTTGCTTGTGGAGGTGTGGAGTAGGGCTCAGTGTTTGCCTGAGGTCTTCTCTTCCAGCCAGCCTTACTTGGGAGCCACAAAGGCAGTGATGTGAGAGCCATCGGGTGCCAGCCCCATGCCTCTGCTTGGCTGGGTCAGGGATCAGAAGAGCCCACCTGCTGCGGGCCACAGGCTGTGCAAGGAAATAGGGAAATGGGCAGAGAAATGGATTTTATTGCACTTTCTTCCAGAGCGCTCATGAAAATTAATGGCTGTTTCATTCACAATTTCTTTGTATTACTGGTAGGGGAATCATAAAAAAAAAAAAAAAAAAAAAAAAAAAGAAAAAAAACAACAACACAGTTCTTTCGGTATATCAGCGCATGAGCTGCCTGAAGGCATTTTTTTTTTTTTTTTTGCAAAGCGACAAGCGGATATTTTAGGCAAACTGGTGTGCCATTTTCATAATTAAAATTGCATGTTACCTGCAAGTATGAGTCTTTTATGACGGCGATATTGCTGAGCTGAATAGTTTGAAGCAGTAATCCTACCTCTGTCAAATACGTTGCCTAAGCCTCACCCTCGAGCCTGGCTGTAATCTGGCCAAAAGCCACCATCAGAATGGCCCCAAATATCCAGCAAGTAAGAGGCAATTAAAGTCGGAAGGCACATGCAAGTTTCTCTCCTGTAGATAACTACATTTAGAGGGTTAAGACATAACAATGCCCTTCTCCTCCCCTCTTACCAATTCCCTAGCCTTGCCAGCCAGTAATTTCATATGCTTTCCTGACTGCATCCAGCCTCACTTCCCCAGTATGCATTGGGTTCTGTTAAGCAGACTGTAGCTAAGTGGACCCCACCTGCTCCCCTACCCAGATGTCAGCCACCTCATTGCCAAAACTCAATCACCAAGGATTTTCTTGAGGAGGAAGATGGGCACAGCTGCTACAGCCAGGAATCTCCGCTGCTTTCCCTGCTTGTGTCCCACGGCCTGGTTTGCCCTGGCATCCCTGATGCCAGCAGGGCTGAGTCAGGCAGAGGTGCAGGGCTTAAAAAGCCAGCAGTCAGCTGTTTCCTGGCTGCTGTTTAGGCTGGGGCTGGTCCATCACTCCTCGCAAGGAGGCTCCCACGGATTTCACTGGGTAAGTGCCTGAGTAAGGGCTTCTGTGCAGGGCTTTTTGGGAAGGGTGGCAGAACAGGGCCCAGGGCACAAACGCATTGCTCCTGGCAGAGTAGAGACCATCAAATAGCAACTCCTGTGGTAACTTTTAAGTGCAGGTCTCAAGGAACTTCACAAATGCAAGTAGTATTACTGTCCCCATGTCACAAAACAGGTTACCAAAACCAAAGGGTAAAGCTAAACAAAGTGCTGCCTTGTGGACTCTTGGTTGCAAACCAGTTTTCATATGATGTGAACTAAGTGAATGTGGATCTATATTTACCTACAAAGGCCATCACGAGTTTGGGAAAAGCTTTAAGAAACACCTACCAGAAGTTCTCTTCCATGATCTTCCTTTTCTTAGGCAGAAGTTGCCATCAGTGCTCACATCTCCACTGTTTTAGGGCATTCACTTGAAAAAAACACCATGCTCCTGCCTTTTCTCAGAGCATGACGAGAAGAGTACCAGGCCTTCATGTTGTGGGCACATCTCCTCCTGGCCCTTCTCTTCTCCACAAGTCCACTGCTTCAAAGCCAGCAGCCTGAGCCAGCTTACCTTGATTCCACGTGTGCTTCAGGGCCATGCTGTCTGCCCACGTGTAGCTCTCCGCTGAGGCAAGAGGAGAAGACAACTCCGAATTGCCCCAAATCATCACACATATCCCTTGCTGACACACTTTGTATGCTGCAAAACTGCAAACAAGTGAAAGATGTACAACCACTGTTAAAATATACATATTTTACCTCAGCATTTATTTTCCATTCTGTGGCCCTGCTGATTTCTAGGGGAATACTATTTTCCCTGAGGTTGGTTTGTCTGTCTGCTCTTTAACACCATAAATAGTGCTGTTTGCTGGGGACCTCCTGCCACTGCAGATAAATTTCAAAGAGACCAGTCTAGATCTTCAGAGGTTTCTCACCAGCAGCAAGGTAAACTTCTACCTTTCCAAACACTTCAGGGGTACTTAGAAGTGCCACTTCACCCACTTTCAGCAGTCAATTATAAAAACATTGTAGGCTGTCTTTTTGCCTATATCCCTACTGGGAAATACCAGGTCAGCTTTCATTGCTTGCTTGGAAGGAAGAAATCCCTAGAATTGAGAGTGCCAGGAAAGGAAGGAGATACTTTTCTACCCAAAACAGGAAGCTACAAAATGTACATAAACCAAAGTTAAACCAACCCCCACCAAAATTCTGAGGAAAAAAATATTGAATTGGTAATGAGAGGTGAAAGAAGGGGGAATGGGGAATAAGGAATGATGAAGTTCACTCAGTATATACTTGTGGGACCAGCTCCAGCATCGTCCCACCTGTCCTGGCTGCCGCTCTTGCTTTCAGGTGCTGTGGACCAGCAGAGCGGGTGCCACCAGCACCCACAAAATGCCAGCATCCTCCCGATATCACTTCAGGGCATGATGAGCCCAGGTGTTTATCACCTAGGATAACTGGGCGATGTGCAGGGAAAGGTGGTGTGCCCTATGGAGAGAACAGCTCTGCAAACAAGGTGAGGGAAGAGGTGATGAAAGCAGGGTGGGAGTGGGCCAGCAGGCTGAGGAGTAGCCTTTAGGGGAGAACCAGCCAGGGGCAGGGAAGATGCTGACAGTGGGCAAAGTGTTGCTACAAGTGCAAGGGAAACAACTGTGTGGCATATTTCACCACACTGGTTGCTTCAGAAAGCGGTGGTGGTGGGAGAAGAAACTCAGGTAATGGAGAGAGCAAGGCCAATGTGGTGGCCGAGGTGCTGTGCATGCACTGCTGCCAGAGAGGAGAGGAGGGTGGTGGATGTGACACTTGGGCCTTGGGAGCGTAGACAAAATGGCGGCCCTGATGTTAGCGCTCAGCGCCTATCGGGAGCAGAAACCTAAAAGAAGTCCAGAGGTGTAATTTGGCTCCTTTGTTCTTGCAGGTAGGAATAAAGAAACAGAAGAGCCCAACCAAGCCCTGAAGTTACCTATTGACTCTGATCAGCGGCCGAGATGTCAGCGTGAAGTGCTCCGCACAAAGGCGACACAAAGGTAAGCCCTGCCCAGCAGAGCTGAAATGGAAGCGTGATGGGAGAGATAAAAGGCTGGCATAATGGGAGAGGAGGAAGGCACCAGGTAATAACAACACTAGCATGACAGGATCATGACAGTAGTTTCAACACACTAAGACTAGTTATTTTAACAGGCAATCAATGGCTCAGGTGAATGCTGTGAAGCAGCCTGGAGGACAATAAGGATGCTGGGGGGTCCTTTTTCAACACTTAGGGCTGAATGAGCACCTGAAAGTGCTCCTGGGACATGCTGACAGCAGCACAACCAGAACTGGTGGGTGCTGAGGCGAGGGGGTCCCAAGGCCTTGCTGTGCTGGCTGCTTAAGCAGGGGCTGCAGAATTGCGAGCTGTTACGCTCTGCTCCTGACTCTGAAGGACCTGCTGTGGTTCTGGGCAATTTATTTGACCTCTCATTTCCCCTTTGGTAACAATGGGTTCACACAGCTTGTCTCCTTGTAAAACTCTTTGGGATGCTGGTAAATTTGGCCTTACAAATTTACAAATTTTCTAGACAGTACTGGCCAGAGAACAAAAAGCAAGGAGTGGGAATATCAGAGGAGCCTGGGCTGGTAGGCAGTGCCCCGGGGAAGGCAATGAATGAGAACAGACAGAGTGCCACAGGATCTGAATGAAGTCAGAACCGAGTGGGGGATAGCTCGAGGGGGCAAAAAGTGCTAAGGGATGTTGCTGTGAGTGAATTTGGGAGAAACAGGTAAAATACCACAGTTTATGCAGAGTGTGGTGGTTGCAGCCTCCTCAGCTGGGTGCTGTCCCCTCTCTCCTTGCGTCCCCCTTTCCTCTGCCTTCCCTTTCGCCCCTTCTGCCCCCTCCTCTAAAACATGAGGTTTTGCTGTGGTCTTGGGTGTTTCAGATGGTGGGGTGAGCTTCTTAAATCTGCTTTCTGAGAAGCGTGACAGGCACCTTGCTGTCAGTGCCTGCAGCCGAGCAGCATTTTGGACCTGAGTCCCTCCATTTCTGCTCACACCTGGCCCATTTTGCTCGGCGTGGGTGATGTGGAGTGTGGAGGAGGCAAAATATTAAACTGATGGAAAAAAGGATTTTGTACTTTCCCCATCACTACCGGATTTCAGTACCCCCGACACCAACAGGTTATTACGGGTGATGAGGGCGGTGATGGATGGGCTTGGCAGGGCTGGTGGGGTCCGGATGGAGCTCAAAGACCACGCAGAGGAGACTCGCTGGGATCCACCCCCAACCCATCGGGCACCACCCGGGGCTGAGCAGCGGGGCTGGCTGCGCTTTTTGGCTGACCCCTTCGGCGCCGGGACAGGGCAGCACCCCTTGAGGGATGGGAGGGATGCGCCGCGCTGCTTCTGGCCGGGAGGAGGCAGGATAACGCTGGCAGGGGCGGAGCAGCCGAGCCCAGCCGAGCCGTGCCGGAGGTGTGCCGAGGGCGGAGCGGCTGTACCGAGCCGTGCCGAGCCGAGCCGTGCCGGGGCTGCAATAGGGGCAGCCCGGTGCGGTGCCCGGTGCGGAGGGCATGCCCCAGGGCCATGCCGCGCAGGGCCGAGCGGTGCCTGCAGATCGCCCCGCACTCCCTGGCCATCGTCCTGGGCGCCGGGGGGCGGCCGGGGGGCGGCGGAGAGGGGCCGGGAGCGGCTCCGGGAGCGGGACCGGGTCCGGGAGCGGCTCCGGGTCCGGGTGCCGGGGGAGCATCGTCGGAGCTGGGTCGCCACCGCATCGGCTACGAGATCTTCGCGGACTTCAAGCGGGAGAACATGCAGCACTTCTGGGACCGGCGGGCCACGGCGGCGGTGGCCGAGACCTTCTTCCTGGGCTGGATCGACGAGCAGGTGCTGCTGGTGCAGGGCAAGGAGGAGCACCTCGAGGTGCTGCGCCAGGGCTGGGCGCGCCGGTCCCTCAAGCCCCCCAGCGGCTTCCACATCAAGTGCCTGGGTGGGTGCCACCGCGACGGGACGGGACGGGGCGGGAGGGGACAGCAGGGGACAGCAGGGGACAGCAGGCGGCCCCAGGACACGGCCCGGGCACCCCCGGGATGCTGGCAGGTTGTGGGGCATCTTGTGGGGTGCTGGTGCCAGCCCTCGTCCCTTGGTCCCCAGCAGGAGTCTTGCGTGTTTCGGGGCAGGCTGTGTGTCGGCAGAAATGTGGGATGCTGGGGGGGCTCGGTCTTGTGTCCTGGTGTCGCTGCGGGGTGGTTGGAAGCACGAGAGGATGGAGGGGTGGAAACCTGGGGAGGTGTAAGGCAGGTGGCTTTGGAGCGGTGAATGGAGAGGTCAGTCATGCCACGGTAGGTTGAAGGTTTGAGTTATGGTGCTGTGCCCCAAGGGGAGTCCTTCACAATCCTACATGCCTGTGGTATATATAGCCTGGGAAGTGGCACAGCTCGCCCTGAAACTCCTTCGGGGAAAAAATTAAATCCCAGCATGGACAGCAAAAACGTTTGCAGCACTGAGAGTGGAACCTGCATATTCCATGCTTCTCGGTTTCATTTTTTAATCTTGGCTTTGAGTATTTTTAGCTGTCACTGTCCTTCTGGAGTGGGCAGCACAGAGGGACACGCACCTCCCAGCCACCTCTCTGCCACCCGCTGCCTTCCCCTCGGGTCTGCTCAAACACGACCATTTGTCCTGTGCTGAGGGGGAAGCTCGAGACAAGCTGCCCACTTAAAAATGAGTGGATAGACCCTATTTGCTCATTATGCAGAAATTCCCTCTGAACCTAGGCAACCAAACAGCACTGGAGAATGGGTGGCAGATCCACCACGGGGATACAAAAGTTTTTCTGCGTTCCACCGATGTGTATAAGAGCATGAAAACTGCATGGCAGGTAGCGGGCTTGTGTTGTGCATGGGGTTTGGACAGAGCTGCTGTTTGCAGCCAGCAAGCAAGGGGGGAGAGCCTGCACATGCTTTCCTCCAAAGGCTGCTAGATGCTCGTGCCTTCGTTTGGGGAACAGAGTGTGGTGGTAGGCGTAGGGACAAGGCTGTGGGAAAGGCTGGCTGCTGGGGTACCTCCCTGGGCCTTCTGGCTCCGGAGGAGCTCTGGAATGGGCAGTGTTACCTGGCTGTGAGCAAGGGTCGGTGTGTGATCCTGGGGGTGTTGTGGACCCTGCCCAAGGGGTGACATTCCTCAGCCCATGGTGCACGAGGGGCCGTGGAGCGCCGGGCTCAGACCTTGGCATTGCTGGTGGCAGAAAGGAATGTAAACAGCTCTCTGCAGCCCGCTTTAAAGTACAGAAGCACAGCTTTTGCTAGGGGTTTGTGTTAATAAGTAAGCTGCCTTGTGTGTAAATAATGTGCTTTCCTGGCGGGTTATCTTCAGTGTGAATTTGCAGGAGGCTCGAACCCAAAGCTTTCATTTGACTTTAAAAATAGAAAGTGCCTCTCGGTCTTTGATTAAAGCTATGGAAGAAGAGCAGGGACCTGCTTCTTGCACCAGAGTCTTGCCTGTAGTGCGGTGTCCTCAGCTGCACTAAAGGAGATGGGAACAACTGATCTATGCTTTCTTTCACTGCCTTTTTTCCACGGCCAGACTGATCATGCCGGTCGTCTGTCTAAGCAGATTCAACGTGCACTTACTGCAAAGAGACCAGGGGAGTTTCTCAGTTAAAGAGGAGGCAAAGTAACGGGCCTGGCCTGTGGGCATGAGCAGCTGCTTAAACCCGTGTATTTGTGTTTTCAGCGCAATTAGGTGTAAGTGGCTGTGCCTTACTTAGGAGGCACTTACTTAGTGCTTGGCATGTAACGTGAACACTCACTTCTGGGGCGCTGTCCTCCAGCCGAAGGGCTGCATCGGAGCAGCTTGCTTGGCCTCCGTTTTTGCCATGATCGGAGTTGCTCGCGTGTTAGGAAACTGGTGAGTGTGTCTGGGCTTTGAGCTGGCTGAGGGGGCTGCTTTGGGAAGCCCACACAGACTTTGAGTAAACAAAGCCACAAAGCCAGCGTGTGCTAAGCTTGCTGATTTGGAGGGTCGAGGAACCCGCCTGTAAATCCCATAGGTCCCGTGATGAAACTCGGCGTCTTTGCTAAGAGTGACTTGAAGCTTTCTTGTAACTTTGTGAGGCTTTTGTAACTTAAGTCTTTAATGAGCGTTATTATTTTAATAGGATCTCTTTGACACACCTTCCATTTGCTCCCACTAGTGTTTGTCATCCTGGAAGCTGATTTTCCCCCCTCCCCCTGTTTTCAGCTCTTCGATGCCTCCCCAAGCAAGGCACTGCTGGTGTAGCAGGCTTGAGGGTGCTCCACCTCATTTCCCTGTCTCCATCGCCTTTTGTGTTCGCAGATGGGACTTCCTGCTGTATTTCTTGCACTTGAGCTCTGCGTCTTGGACAATGGACGTCTTTGAGAGGTTTTCACACACTCTGTGGAAGGGCCATGCCCTTTTGCAAGGGCTGCTCTAGCAGTGAGCTCCACTGAAGTCACCAAACCTTGCAGTATTCCCGCGGTCGTGCCCAGAGCAATTTCTGCAATTACAAGCTGAGGTTTCAATCGGCGTTTTCAAGAAATGTATGGGCAATAATTAAACTAACTAGCACGAGTTATAATTCAGCGAGGTCGGTGGGGCTGGGCTGCTGCCCATTGTTTGTGCTCAGCCAGGCGCAGGGGGGGACGAGGTTTTTTTGCCACGCTGGGAGCTGGAGCTAAGTGTTCCCTTTCTTCCCTCTCCCTGCCCCGTTCCCTCTTGGCACCAAAAATTAAATTAACACTCCACCAATTTAGGTGCACTAATTTTCACAGAGTTTTCCCCAGTCATTAGTGGATGATTATGGTGCTACGTAGCCTATTGGATATTAAATGTTATTCATTTATAGCCAGTCATAAAACATGAAGTGTCTATTTTTCCCCTCCCAATTATCTCCTTTAAATGAAGAAAATTTCTTTTCAGCGAGGGAGTTTTAGGTTTCATAGTAATAAAACCTCTGAGGAGGAGCTGACCGCACACTCATCTACACCTTTTGTATGCCTCATAGTATTGCCATGGGAACTTGAGGGGATTCAAACTACACATTTTTTTCTTCTTCTCTCCCACCCCAACTTAGAGCTGCTTTTATTTCTGTGAGGTGGCTACTGCAACCTAAAACAAAAGGTAGATTTGGGTATATTTAAACTAGTAGCTTGACTGAGGTGCTTATGAGTTTGCTCCCAAGTTTGAGCAAAGAGCTCAGAAGTGTTGGGTTGGGCCTTCAATGCACTTTGTTAGAGCAGCCTTTAGAGGCTGGGAAGAGGGGGGCAAGAGCTAAGTGAGCACGGACTGCATAAAATGTGCCTGATTTCTGTGTCTGGGGTTTGTGCTCACGTTTTGGTCATGAAGCCTTGGAGCTGGAAATGCTTTTTGCTCTTTAACGGAAGCTGCAGAAGGTCTTGCAAGACTCAGGCAGGTTACTGCCTTTATCTAAAATGCACTGTGAAAATGAGAAACGCGCAGGAAGGAAAGACACGACTTCATTTAATTTCTTTTTCTCCCCCCCCCTTCCCACTCCTCATGAAGAAGCAAAGTCAAACACACTGATGCATTGTATTCATGGTGCAACTCAAGTCAAGGATTTATAAGTTAATGGACAGCTCGCGCTGTCTCTCTGCCTTCTCCCCCTCCTTTCCCCCACAAAGAGTGCCATTGTGTGGAAGAGAGCCCTTGGTGGTGGCTGTGACTTTAGCAGCAAACTCTATTCGAGTGCGCTCTTGGGCTGCCTTCGTTGTGCGCCGAATGAGCCCCATCTTGCTCTTCACCTGACCTTTTTTTTTTTTTTTTAAGAGGAAAACAAGCTTTTTTTTGCTCTTTTTTATTCATTTTCAACTTCCAGTGCAGGAACTCGGCAGGAAGGAGGCGAGTACTTTCTCCTAACCTGTCGAAGGCAGGCTGAAGCCTTCAGCAAGCCCTGACTGCAAGTCTTGCCGGTGATTTCCTTTTGTGTCACAGTTAGGTCCTCTTTGCAATTTGCTTGTGGAGGCATATTGCCCAATTTTATATTTATCAGATTGTAAGGATTGTAGTGGGCTAAGTTCGGACCTTGTACGCATGTTGCCATAATTTAAAATCTGGCTTTGAATGGGTTGTTTTGGATTCATGAAGTATGCTTTCAGTGCAGAGGTGTTACAGGAAGAGTCAGCTGTGTATGAAAATGCTGCTGTCCCAGGGCTTGGCTGGTGATTTTTTCATTCAGCGAGTTTGTGAAGTGGAAGGCCGGGATGGGGGCCCTCTCTCCAAGCTGTTCTCGTGCTGTTGCCTTGGGCCACTCATCCAGATCACGAACCTGTCCTCCTGGCCAGCAGCATTGCAGCTTGTCCCTGAGGTAGGGCATGCCAGAGCTTTACCACATTGCTGTTTGCATTCGAGACATCTAGTTAGGGAGAGTAACAGGAAAGTTGCAGCCCGGGAGTATCAGGTGTCCTCCAGGGCTCTTGGCATTCAAGCCTGCCCTGGGAGCGCACCACGCCTGCCTTGGGCTTCAGCAAACACGCGATGGCTGGGCTTCTCCCTCCCTGGTAGGCAAGGAAAGGCAGAAGCATTTGGAGGAAATAAACCAAAAGCTGCACCCAGCTGGTGGTTTCCGTCGCAGAAACCGTGGCTGTGAGATGTGGAGATGGAAGGAACATCTTAGTAATCAATTCCTGCAGCAGCAGAAATCTAATGGGGTTCTGAAATTTCAAGCCCTCAAACTTGTTTCTGCTTTAAAGATGGAGCATAAATGTTTTGATTGTTTTCTAATGATGTTGACTGCTGGAAATGTTACTGCAATATCCAGTTTCCACTATTGCAATGACTCCCTGGGTGGGCCAGATCTGGAAAGGTTTTTAAGGATATTAATTTCTTCTTGGAATAAAATCCCTTCACCTAATATATAAACATGCTTTCTTCTGTCCGGTGTATTTGATCCCTCGGTTTGACCTGGAGCTTCACCTGAGCCCTGTGTGAGACGTGTATGAATGCTAAGAGCGTACAGGCGTGTATGTTTGGATGAACCAAGGTGCTTTCCTGTTGACATCTGAGCGCATCTTCCCAGCTCTTCTTTTAATCAGGCTCCTGCTCTGAGTCACGGCAGCAGCAGAGCATGCAGTCAAAGGGTTCTTCTTCTTCATTAAATCTGTTTTTTTCTTATGAAAGGAAGTCACTATGCAGCACACTTAAACACGTACCACATAGTGACTTCTGTAGTATGTTTTCTGGAGCTGGACATGCTTCTAAACCACGCAACATGAGACTTTGTTGTTCTTGTGCCTTGGGCTGGAGAAGCCAAAGCAGAAGTCTGGAAGCAGTCAAACACAGTGCTGTATTAGCTTAACCTTGGGTTCCACTGTCTGCTGATTAATGGAGCCATTAACGAGGGTGTATCAGTGAGAAAGGCAAACCACCTGAACTCTATGAAACAATTCCATACTTTGTTTGCAAAATTTATACACCGTGACAGTGAAAAATGCCTCTATCTGAAGAGCTTGGTTTGGGTAGTTCCATGAAGGTGTATTTTTGTAGCAGTTTTTGCTAGCTGTTAGTGCTTCAGAAGGTCCACAGGCTACCTGTCTGTGGAGGAGAGCAGATACCAAAGGCCGCAGTGCTAGGCCCAGTATGGGGAATCCCACCAAGAGAGAGGAGAGGGAAGGTGACAAGACCCGGTGGCTTTCCCACTAGCCCAGCAGGTGTGTTTTGGGGGAAAGACCTGGGTCTGGCCTGTGGCAGAGCAGCATTTCAGCCCCTGCGCTGGTAGCAGGGCAGAGCATCGCTGTGTCCATCCTCACCTGAAACCACAGCTGTGGTAGCTCCTGCTCATCTGCTCCCTTCCAGCTGCACATGCTGCAACGTGCATTTTCACTGGGTGCTCAGAGGGAACAAAGGAGTAAGACTGCAAGGACGGTGTTTAACACCGGGGCTGTAAAACTCACCGTGTATTATTAGCATTAGGGGAAGCTGGCTGCTGACGGTGTGTTTCAGGCATGGCAGCGGAGTCTTATGAGGTATTGTGGGGCTATAAAATGAGGGTTTTTTTGAGGGAACTTTTTTGGTCCTTTAAAAACAAACAAAAATAAAGCCTGTATAAAATCTAGAGAAACTCTCAGCTTAAGAAAAACAGGCAAATTATTAGTCACTCTTTCAGACTCAAGTTGTGTTTTCTACTTTGGTAATAATATCCGCGAATGTTTCTGTCTATGGGCAATGGATATGAAAGAAACAGGTTTTTGGATGCATAAGTCTTTCTCCACGTTGTTGTGAGTAAGGCTTGGAAGCCTAATGAATACCTCAGCTGCCCCTGAGCCCGTGTGGGAGCAGACATCGGCCTTGCCTCTTGCTCCAGCAGGCCGGCGTTGAACGTTTGCTCCTGTGCTCATCGTGTACAGCAGGGTTGGTGCCCAGACACGTTCCCCTCTCACTGACAGATGAAATAACAATAGCTGGCGTTCAGAGCAAGCCCGGTGTTTTCTTTGGGCTTCCCTAAAGGGCCTCCTTTGTCTTCACCGTCTCCACTCAGGGAAACCCGTACACCTTGCTTAATCCCAGGGTGCTGTCAGGGTGCTCTGGCTTCTGAAGCCAGAAGTAAGCCAGCACCCGTACAGAAAGAAGATTTCCAGAGCTGATTGGCAGGAGGTTGTGCCGAGGTACTCCCTGAGCCCAGCGAGGTGCCTGCATCCTGCTCAGCTCACCTACCAGCTGAGTGATGGTGGCTGAGTGAGCCTGGACGGGGCTTCTCAGGTGCTTGCTGTCATGTTACGTGTGGCTGTGGTCTGCTGGTGGGGAGGTCAATGACTTGCATCTGCTGTTCACTAGGTATGTCTTTAACCAGTTGCAAATCAGGATTTTAAGGGCTGTTTTCAAGCAAAGATTGTATCTAACACACTAGGCATTATTAACATAGCATGTCAGGTTATTATTATTTTTTCTTTAAGAGGGTGTGTATTTTGCCCCTAGATTCTTTCAAGAAAAGGGAATATAAGGAGCACACTAACCTACTGTTTTCAAAGTGGAGCTGAAGAAAGCTTTGAGGACACTGAGCTTTCCTTACAGCACTAGTAGTTTGTCATAGTTTTCCTTTTTGTTGAAAATAAATACTTCCTTTTTTTTTTTTTTTTCTCCTACTGGCTGAGAAAACCTATGCAGTTAAAGAGGAAAACCCTAGTTTTGTGGGAATCCAAAACTGGCAAAGAATAGTCGTGAAGAGGTAATGTAAACAGTTGCTGTAAAGGGAGCGTGAAAATTAAAACTTCCAGTCTGTAATCTGAGATGCTCTAAAAACAAGTGTAGTATTTTTCAAACAAGCATCTTCAGGACAGGTGTCACCCTTGTAGAGAAGCCTCCGTTATGAATACGAACATCTGGAAGGAGTGGGAGACTCGGAGAGGAGGGAGGCCAGCCAGGGTTGTAGTGGTATGGACAGGTAATCTTGAATGCAGTGCTTCTTCTGGTAGGGAAGCAAGTCTGATAGTTTTTCTAGCCCTCCTCGTAGGAGGGCTAGCTACGTACTATCATATCCTGTCTTTCAGCTGACCAGGAGATGCCTGCAAGGTGTAGAAGGATGAGCGTAGGTCTCGTAGGGCTGTGAAGCTTTGCAGCTTTTCTCAGAGAAATTTTGTGTCCGGAAGCATCCCCCAGTAGAGGCTTAAAGTGATTTTCAGCTGCAGTTCTTGTTACCTTCTTACAGATGTGTATGTGCAGGTGTATGTATCTGTGGGTTTTAAAAGCTGTATGAACAGAGGTTTCCCATTGCTTTTTCCTGAGTAGTCCAAATTCAGCAAGACACTGATACCTGCATGAGAACATAGCTGCCCAAGCCTGACTACAGTGAGAGGATTCACACTCCTATATGTAGGCATGCTGTATGTTCTTGTACTTGCCTGACTGTTGTTAGGAGTTGGTCTGTCTGGTTATTTCCAGAGTGGGTTGTCTGTGTCTAAGCCAGGAGCCCTTTAATTGTGATTTACACTTGCAAAATCAGAACTAGTATTCTTTCCATTTTTATTTTTGATGTGTTTAATGCTCTGAAGAATAAACAGCAGAAGAATTAATCCAAGTGCCTTCAGGTAAAGCATCAAGCAGAAGTCTTAATTAATAGTTTATCAATAAAAGTATCAAGCAAAAATCTTAATTAATACTTTGTCAATAAAGACAAAGTAACAAAAAGCAGGCAGCTTGACCTACAATCCTTCCAGTTTCTTTCATTGGGCAGGAGTTAGTAGCTCTCACCTTGTCATTTTCATTTATGGTGATAGCTTGTAGCCTTTAGTCTATAGATTTCTTATTAATTCAAGTCCTTTGCTTTTATTTCCAAGGTATTTCTCTTGGTTGTTAGTTTTTGTTAGAGTTGTACAGCCAGAGCTCCTTGGTGAGGCTGATGCCAAAGAGCTGTTGGAAGGTCTGTAGGGACACGCTTCTTGGCTACATTTCAAGCACAGCATGGCTGTGAAATGTTTTAGTGTCAGAATCACTACATCTATCATTGTTCTGCTTTTTGTGTCAATAGCTAGCCTCATTCAGTGACATATTTGATCTTAAAGAGGAAAAGCAGATTTATCTGTAGCCCATTGCCTTAGTCGCTTTCATTTTCCTGCTCAAACGATTTTTAGACTTCTGGTTTCAGTGATTACTTAAATCAGCTCTAGTGCCTCCTTTGCAGTGTCTCCAATGTTTGTATTGAGACAGAGGACAAAATATATGCTATCTTTTGGGAGTTGCTAGACACCAATCATCTTGTGAGCTGGAAGAAAAGTGAGCTATAAAATTCATAAGGTTGATTTTTGTGACAAATGATGAAGGTAAAAAGGAAATAAATTTGACTTTTTTTTTTTTTTCCCCACTAGCTAGGAAGTTGTTGAACAACTGAGACACACTATTTCAATTTTTTCTAGTTTCCATGCTGATGAACACATTTGCTCAGTGGCTTGTGCATCCATTTCCAATTCCTGAGGATTTTCCATGGCTTTGAATCCTTTACATTGCCTCCTGTCTCAGTGAGTAATGACCAGATGGTGTAATGGTCCTCAGCTTTTATTTCTATTTCCAGCAGAAATACAGCAAATATAAGCCTTGCTTTTCACTGTTACCTCTCCGTAGGCTCTTTGAAAGGAGTTTACAGGTCACTTGGGGTTGTGCAGACACCAAGTTGAAAACCGATGACCTTGCCAAGCCCTGTGTTTAACACCCAAGTGTGCAGGTACCTGTGCTACCTGCTTGTGCTCCACTCCCAGCATGCTGCAGATTTCATCCAAACTTGTTTTCTCGTAGTTCACAGCTCCTGATTTGTTCCCACCTGTTTTGGTGTGTCCAAACATTGTTTCTTGCCCGTGTTTGACAACACACGTGCTTTGGGGCCAAGGTCTTTGGTGGTAGCTCTGTCAGGTCGATGTTGTGTGGGCACGGACTCAAGGCCGAAGTCCATAGGCGCTCCTGCAGTGCAAACAATTAGGTGATTGTACTCACACACGAGGTTACTTGTGAATGAGAGGTAGTCTGTAAATAGGCAACTGGGCAAAGAGTTCTTGCTCAAAACCTGCCTGGATTTGCTTTACCTGTTTCTCACCGCTTAGGCTGTAGTAATTACGTGTTGTGGCACCTCTCAGCCTCCTTCATGAATGAGTTGCATGCATAAGGTTTTTGAAAGCTTTAGTAGAGAGCAGTGGTGAGTTTGCAATCACATGCTTAGAGATACGTTTGGCATGAATATGGAGCCATAAACACACAATGCTTCATAAATGGCTATTTGCATTTTATTTGCTATGGTTGTTCACTTAAGAAATGAGTACGGAGCCCATTGGGTCAGTAGACATGGATGTAGGCATGTCATACTGTCCTAGTCTGTGGTATTGTGCTCTCAGTATATCCCGTAGAAACACCAGGAGTAATTGCATAGTGTGTTGCAGAAGGGAACTGGAGCCTGTTATATGGTGTTTCTTTAAGTGAATGGCTAGGTAATGGTCGTTGCATGATGTTAGTTAAATTTTAGATACATGGCTTCTCTTGCAAGCTCATTCTTTCCTAATTATTGTTTAAAAAAAAAGAAAAAAGAAAAAAGTGAGATTTGCACCTCAAGTCAAGGTCTCAGTGCTTTTGCAAGGTGACCAAACTTTTCTGCCTCATTAGGCTGCTTGATTTTTTCCCGGTCATGTTTCAGCTGAACATAAATGTATGTGAACTAGTTTCGAAGTGGCCAGCTCAGGTTTGGTTTGCATTCCTCAGCTCCATCAATAATTATGGACTTCAGCAGTGGTTAACTCATCCTGCTGCTCTGGCAGCCTGTGACGAGCTGCTGCAGTAAGTGGCTTCAGTCCCTGGATGGAAGTAGCTCAGGTTTTGTAGACTACACTGCAGTGCTGGGATAGTGCAACCCTCCTTTACAAACTGAGCTGCTGCAGTGAATTCCTTGTGGCTTTCTGCTTCCTGCCTTTTGAATTTCTTTTTCTGTCAGCTTGGGAAGTGTGGCTTTTACCTTTATCCGTAACTGACCTCTTCTTAACGCTGTCTCACCGACTAAAAGCCGGTGCTGTCATGCAGGTTCTCATCTTCCTCTCCACGGGTGGCTTTGTGCCAGGATCTCGCCAGCCTGATGAAGTGTGGGTAACAGCCTGTCCCTCCCCAGCTCCTCTAGCTGCTTCTGCAACCACCGTCTTCCTCTGGTCGCTCCTAGTGGTTTCCAGAAGTGTCTTAGGCTGGAGGGGGTGCTCACTGGGGCGAAGCTGCCAAAAGCTGACTCTCGGAGTGGATATGGTGGTGTTTCGCTGTGAAGTCAGACCACGCGTTTTGTAAACAGTATGGTTTTGACCCTTAAAACCATGAGGTGGTTAAGGCAAGGCATGGTGCCAAACAGCCGTGGGAACAACCAGGCTGAGAAACAGCCTGCTGGGGCCCAGAGAATGGGGACGTCTTTGGTGCTCATAGGGTAGCTACGGAAAGCACTTGGGTCAAATGTTTGACTACAGGAGTACAGTCCCTCCTTCACATTTTTAGCAGGAGCAAGTCTACCTCTTGGTCTGCACAGCCACCATGGTTTCAGCTGGCGTGGGTCAGCGCTGTGAAGGTCTCCTCGCCTGTTCCCTCCCCTTCACATGGAGCCCATAGTAAGCCGGGTCCTAACGTAGGATAGAGATCTGCATAAATCCGTATGGACATGCAATCCTATCTTCTCTGCATTACAGCCTGCAAACGGATATTTGTGGGATTGTAAATTAGTTCGTAAGGCTCATAAGGAGCCTTCAGAGGTCTCTGGCCCAACCTCCTGCTTGCAGCAGGGCCAGCCATGAAAGTAGGCCAGGCCATCTAGATGTAACGCCCCATTGAATGTGGTGCCGGCACCTAACAGCAGATTTGGTGGATGATTTCCACATTTCCTATGTGTTTTGCCGTCGTGGACGGGTCCTTTTGTAACTGGCTCCTGTATAACAGGTTCCCCTGGGTCCTCCAGCCTCAGGTTTCTCTGTGTAATGGGAGACCCGGGAGCACCAAGTGCCGTCTGGCGTGTTCCACCCACGCTGTTTGGACACACTTTTTTTGAGGCAAATGGGATAACCTTTTGAATCACAGAGATGTGAGCAAGATTAGTTAGCTACTGCCCTCAGATGCAATGGGCTCATTCTTTAAAGAAAAACAAAACACAGCAAAAAACACCACAAAATGTTGGCCTGCCTCAGCCGCACTTGTCTGTTTTGACAGACCTTAAGGTGATTGACAGAGCCGTAGTTGCCAGCGGCTTATTAGAGGAGGATCACTTATTACCACATTGCTTGTTCTTGGGAAAGACTGTTTTTTGTGCCAGCCACTTCCATGGTTTACAATTTTTTTGCCAGAAACCCAGCAATAGCTGCTGTAAGTGACTGTAGGAGACCTTTTGAAATGGCCAGGAAGCCTGACCTTTCTTTACTTTTAAATGCTGAAAAATGGGGGTTGTAATGACTTGGTGAATGGAAGTGCCAGAAAACAAATTAACCAAGTTTTTTTTTTTTTTTTTTTTAAGTCTTATAACCTCATTTTATACTTCTTGTGTGACTTTTCTTTCTGCAGTTGACCTGCTGCTTGTGCAGCCCCAGTCTTTGCTCAGCTCATTAAATCGTGCTTTCAGTCTGGCTTTAGACTTACTAACTGCTCTTGTTACTGAGCATTTCCTTCTTATCTCCTGCCTTTCATTCTTATCTCAGCCTTTGGGCGGAAAACACTTTACAGAGGCTACAGGCCTTGAAGTTGGTCTCCTTGAAGGCAGGTTGGAGGAGACATTGACCATTCATGCTTTAATTTCAGTGTTTATGCAGCCTGGCTGATACCCTCTGGGCTATGAAAATGCTTAATCTTCTGAATAAATGAATTTAAAAAAAGACTACCTCAAACCCTAGTTACATATTTTTGCATGGACCATGATGTCACTAAAATACAGAAACCGCATAAAGTTTGTAAGCTTTCTGGCCCATCTGCTGCTATTGCTAATATGACAGATCTGTTTATCTGCTCCTCATGCAGGGTTAGGCTAGCAGATACGGTTGACTACACCACAGTTTCTGGACAGGGACTAGTTAAAGGAAGAAGCCATCTAGGTGTTTGACCAATGTGTTTTTAGCAGCAGTTACCTAAACCCTTCTGGGTTGCTGGAGGAGGAAGCAAGCTTGGTAACTTTAGAGCTTCTCACTCCTTCTTGAATGAAAGACAAACAACTTTTATTTGTATCAAGACAGCAAGAGTTTGATTGCGTTTCCAGAGAAATGAGATATAGAGATGCCTCAAGCTAAGAGGAAAACAGGAGAGAGAATATATGAAAACCTAGGCTACGTGATTTCTTTTGTCTTTTTCTTCTTACTAACAATATCCATTTTATCCCCTTCTTGCTCAAGAAAATACATTTTTCTGTTGATTTATTAACAGATCAGCTTCTAAGAGTCCAGCCAGGAAATACTTTCTTGGTCTCCAGAAATGAGAGTGCTCTTTCAGAAACAATTTACAGCTCTCCTCATGGTTGTGAAGATAACATCAATAACATCAGCTGGGTAAAACTATTCTGTAAGAGCTGGAGCCAAACTCACCCTGGACTCAGTAGACAGGAGAGGTCACATTTTTTAGTTATTCCAGGCTAACACTGAAGGCTGCTGATGAAATTGAATATTCATGTTATTTAGTTGCTAGTAAGAGTAAACACAGTTTTTCTCTTGTCTTCTGGACAAACTGTGTCTTTCTTTCTAGTGCTGTAAGTGTCTGGTTTCAGGTGGATTATAAAAGATACAGTGGAATAAAATCAAACTATTCCCTCCTTGTGTATTCCAGTTATTCTGGAACACTTTTGCATTTAAACATTACAGCAGTGTCTCTGTGTAAGCAAAGTTTGCTGCCAGTTGAGTGAGAATATATACCTTTCCTGACGGTAGAGCTCATACAAAATATGCTGCTCAAAGCACTGCTAGAAATACATATAGTGTCATTTGCAAGCCCAGGCAATTATACACACAATTTTATAAATGTAGAAGGCAGAGGTGCCTCTCTGACTAATATATTGGTAAGGGCACGCCTCACTTTATTAGAGTGATAACTTATTTATTAGTCTATTCTTTGACCAAGTCACTAAAGCTATTTTTTTCTCTCCTTTCTGATTAGCTAGCAGTGTCTGGGCAAGTTATCTCACACTCTTAGCTCCTGACTCCTTGAAAGTAAAACATTGTCCTGTTGCTCTGGAAGCTTCAACCCTGACCAGGCTGTGGTGTTGCTCCTTTTTGAAATTTATTGCTGTGCATCGTAAACAGCATGTGAGGGGAAAATACAGATGTTATGTCAAAAGGCTTGCTGTTGGTGCAGCTTCTATTTCCTTCTCTCTGTGTGTTTGCCACATATTTAAATGAAATCTCTTTTCCTTTGCCATCCCATGTTTGTGTTGGGTGTCAGTGTGTGTTAGAGTTGATGGTGGTGGCGCTGGGCATGCTGTGCTCGTAACGCTCATGACTGATGATGAGTGGACAGTGCTGAGAAGGCAGATGCACTACAAACACAATTCAAATTGTCTTTGTTCTTTTTCATCAGAACGTGTTTGTCATGGGAGTTTAACTGCAGGGGGGTGGACTGCCTTGTTAACTGGAGTTGGTTTATTTATTTGTTGAAAGTCACAGCTTTTCCACTGGAGGAGTTTTTGCGTACTTATTCTGGCTGAGAAGACAACTGGACTATGTTTTTGCTCAGTCTTCTTTGGGCAGCGGCCCAAGTACTCAGGCACTTCAACTGAAAGGATAGAAAAATATTCAAGAAACATACAGTTGACAGCAGTAAGGTAGATGGAGAATTGGGGAAACCAAGACAGGAAGTTAGGCTACCTCTCTGATTTTTTATATTTATGCTGTTTTACCAGTTTGTTTCAAACCTAGTAATGTGTGATCCTCAACCATTGTGTGATTCTGTCTGTAAAGCTATTGTATAAGAAATAGAAAATGAAACTGAAGTTGATATTAAACCAGTGCGTAGCTACTGTGGTGCAGAGGTATGTCGAATATGTTGTGAAGTTTGTTTCCCCAACTTGGAGAAAAATGCCAAAACAACAACAATAACAACAACAAGAATGCAAAACACACACAAAGAAGTAGAACTGGAAAAGATGTAAGGGAAGGTAATAAGGGTGCTGCAAAGCACAGAGCAGCTTCAGTACAAGGAAAGGCTGAATAGGTCATGACTCGACAGCGTGGACAAAAGGTGTCTGAGGGAGGGATATTGTGGGAGCTTGTTGAGTTATGAGTCCTATGGAGAAAATTAATAGGGAGATGATGTTCTTATGTCCTTTCTGATGTAAGAATTTGGGAGCATGCAAGTGAAGTTACTAGGAGGTAAGTTTGAAACAAACAAAAGAGCTACTTTTTCACAACATGTAATTAAATAATGAGAAAGCCATGTTTTAAAGGTTTAGCCTACTCCATGTTTCTTTATGAAACATTTCTCTTAATAATAATGAAAAACCCCGAAGGTTTTTTCTGTTCAAAAGCAAATAGATACATTCATAGAACAAAAAATCTAGCATACACAAGAACCTCTTTGTGCACGGCCAGTTCTTGCCTTGTTCCGCCTGGGCCAAATGTGAAGCTATTTTTTGTAGCCACTGAGGGCTCCTGGGTTACAGGAGATGACACACATGGGGATGTTTCCTTTCTGCTCCAGGTAACACAGGTGGTCTCCGACTCCAAGGGGCCAAAGGGAAGTGTCTTGGCTGTGGTCTCAGAGCAATTACGGCTTGCCATCCATGGTTTGACTTCATTGAGAAGCTGGGCAGTATGAATTGGAGACAGGGAGCCCTTCGAGCTGAAAGCCTGAGCGTGGGTGTATTGAGTGAAAGATCCCAGCTTGGAAGTGCTGGGCTTCAATTCCCCATTGTGGGGCTGAATGGGGTCAGTGCACTGGTATGCTGCTGATTGTACAATCTTCCTTGTACAGACACATCATTTTCTTCATCTGATAATTTGTTTCAAGGACCAGAAGAGTGAGTCTGTGGTATTTGCCCCTGACACTGAAAGAAAAACATGGGGACCTCCCAAGAGCTTACAGGATTGCAGGGGCCTACATGAAGCCGGGGGTTCTTGGTGTCTGGCGCTCATTACAAAAGGAGATTTTTACTGTGGCATTCATTTAGAAATGGACTGTTTAACTTACAGATGCTGTGCGTTGCACAAAATGAGTTCAGCACATTCGTGTCTTTCAGGTCCTGATCTCAGCAAATGCGTAAAGAGATTAAATGCTTCTTCGCAGGGGTAGTTATAGTGACTTCAGTGTGATTACTCATGTGAGTATTTTCCATAGCGTGACCGTAACGTGGAAACATTTGGGGTAACATGTAATCTAGGGGGGTGAGGAGAATTCTTTCTGCCACCTCTTCTGAGTAGCATGAGCAGAACAGAGGTAATACAGTTTGATAATTCCTCTAAGAAACAAATTAAAAAAAAAATAAAAAGAGCATTACCTGTGTGTTGTGAAACTATTTGGCAAGTAAAAACATACCTGGTGAACTCTTCTGGAACACGGGGTCTTGTTTAGGATTTTTGACGATTTCTGGTTGTCGCATAGGTTTGTGTGTTGTTGTTTTGTTTAATGTTCCCGGTGGAATACTTGATTGGGGCAAATTACGTGGCATTAAAGAGTCAGGGTGGGCTTTCTTTCTGTTGGTGTCATTCCTTCAGCTTGGGCCAGGCGATGAGAATGATCTGCCAATTTTTTCTTATTGTATCGGGCTGTATGTAAGGGGTGAAAAGTAGAAATAGTAAAAGTGAACAGAACAGTTGGGATATGCATTTGTGTGAAGAGCAAACCCACTGGAAAGTCAGAGCATGTCATGCTCAGGGCCTTGTACGTGTCTGTGTGTATGCTGTGCTGTGGCTGTGTGCCTGACGTGCCTGGGGTTGCGTTGGACTTCTGAGCAGTGTCCAAAGGACCCTTTCCCTTGAAAATCGAGAAATAGTTCACAAATTTAATGTAAGATCGAATAGAGATTGAACATGGGGTTCTCAGCATACCAGTGAGCTCTTTTCCCTCCAAACCTTTCATTCCCATTAAAAAGTTCAGATCAGATACGTGTTGGCATGGAATCCAGTGGCTTCTCTTGTTGTCCCATAGGGTTGCTCTGCCAAGTACTCGTGCACATTTTGAGGACTTATCCCTGCTTGGCTCCATTGACTTTATAGGTACTCACCCTGAGCTTCTAAACTAGTGGCAGAGCTTTATAAAACAGGGCTTTTATGTTTACTTCTGGTGAGCTTCTTTTTACTACAGGGCAGCATTCTAGCAAAGGGCATCTTGCACCAGGCTGTGTAAGCAAATTGCTTTTACTCTCTCTTGTTTCTGTCCGTCCAGCTTATTAGCTGTGCTGTGGAAGCTAAGATATATGCATCTTGCTAGCTGATGGGTAAAGCGTAGTTCATTTTGCTCTAAGCCATTTCTTGAGTTTATATTACAAAGGGTAAAACGCTTTGACGCAGCACAGAGCAGAGGTTCAGCTATTATGGGTGTAATTATCTCGATAAAGAATGTAGGACGGTTAAGTGCTGCTGTCAAGCAGTGCTGCATTTTAGACATTTCTGACAGGTAAAGAAGTCTAAGAAATAGCCACAATGCTTCAAATACCAGAGCACTATCCAGCAATCACACCGTCTTTTTTTATTTTTTTCATCTTCGTTGCTTGCCAAGCTACTTCTGGTCTACAGAAGTGCGGTGCTTTCCTGGGCAGGCATTCGAGAGGGTGCAACAGATCCACTGAATACTCTCCCACAGACTGAAGACCTGGCTACCCTTATTTTGCTCCAGTGACCTCTGCTAAAGGTGACACGGGACCTTCTTCCTGCTTTTTCTCCTAAAACATCCGCAAGTTTTGGTGAAGAGGTGAGCTCACGTTCCTCTTCCCCCCACAGTTATGCGAGCAGTTTCAGCTCAGCTAGGAATGCTTGATGTAATCTCCCGAAATTATGCATGTAGGTGTGTTGTCATTATTAGCCTGCTAGTGGCCATTTAGCTGTTTTATCTGGGTTGTAATTAAATGTGTGTTACCTGGGAACGAGTGAGAGGAGGTGGGTCAGGAAGCTGGAGCTTGAGACTGATCTGAGGCAGAATGTGTTTGGGCCTGCGGACAGGAAGCATCTTGCAAAGAAAGTATGTGCAAGTGTCTTCTAGCCATCACCGTGTCTTTCTTACTGAAAAAAAAAAGATTTCTGCTCCCTCAGTGTCCAGTTTGTGCTGTTATTTGAAGAGATTTTTTTGCCACTTGATGTAGATTTCGTCTACAATGCTCTCCTCACATCACCCTGTCCATGCATGGGGCGTTGCTGCCTAATTGAGATAAAGCATTTTCCTCTAATAAGAATCCTTATTGTCCTCTGCAGAGGGGTGACTAGGTGCGTGGGGTTTAAAGATGACTTGCACGGGGTGTGTGTTTGTTTGGAAGCATTTTAGGACCCTGCACAATGGCGACAGACTCTTTAGGTTATTTCTGGTAGAGGCCTGAAAGCTGTTTCTGTAGGGAGGGGAAGGGGAGCTGGGATATTAGGAGAAAGCCAGAAACACACGGGGGCTGTGCGGGTCTCTGAGGAAGGAAGCTGGCTGCGGCTGTTGTCAAGGAAGGGGTGCTGCTTCTCATAACCCAGAGGAAAGGGTGTGAAATGTGGTAATAATTGTAGGAAATAATTGTTGCTAGCGTTCCGGCTGGGCTGCACTGCACATTACAAGTGGAAATAAACACAGATCCCTTTGAATCTTGTCACCACGCTGCTTCAGAATTTGTGGTGCAAGGAGGAATGAAACCATGAACTAAAAGGGATCCAGCCAGCCTTTTATCCTCCTCTGTGGAGAGGGGAGGAGGTGAGCAGGCTTTAAATATGCCCTGCAAAGTGCACATCTTCAGTTTGAAGTCCTGCATGGGCTGCATGAGGCACAACACCTGTATAAGCTCCTGAGTCCTTTCACCTCTGGGCTACCTCACTTTCGGGATCTGGTTTTAACACTATATACAAAGGTTTTTTTTGCCTTTCTTTTTTTTTCCCCTCCCCTCACTCTCCCTCTGTTCTGCCTCCAGGCCACGACTCCCTCCCAACCACCCTCTCTTAATCCCTGCACAGCCTTTGCCAGTCCCATCCCATTTGGGCATGCAGGGAGCAGTTCTTCTCTCGTTCACCCCTTGCGTCCAGGCTGCGTGTACAAATCCTCAGCTGCGAACTTTCGAGGAAATCTGCTTCCGTCTTTACGAGCTCAGACCTTCGCAGGCTGTAATTATCTTTTGCTGTCATCGCCGAGACCTCCTTCCTTCTGGTTTACCTCACGCAGGCACACATCCGAACACGTACACCTATATAGCATCCCCGCTTCCCCCGCGCCTCTTTAGCCTGGGCAACTTTGGGTCATCCTCACTGGATCTGCTCTGTCGCTGCCTCTCCGTACCCCTTGCTGAGCTGCTCTGGGCTCTGCCTAATTTTCCTGCCGTCTGCTGAGCCAGGTATCACCTGTGGATGATCACATGTGGATGGTGAGGGGGGGGTTGTGTCTGTCTGGGTGGCCAGGCCTTGCTTGTGCCCTATGGAAATACCCTCAGTGCTTGTCTCCTTTGAATGCCTGCTTAATCTTTGTGGGGAGATCCCTTTGTTTCAGCATCTCCCGCCCCCTTCCAACACCCAGCTTCATGTTAACTGCTTCGATTTTGTTGTTGTTAGTTCCCCTCTTGTCTGAGGCAGGCGGGCACCCATCTAGATAAGGGTGCTTCTAGATTTCAGCCTCTCCTGGACAGTGCACAGCATCCTGTTCGGTACCAAAATACTTATTAACAACTCATTCCTGGGGTGATGTTCTCCCTTGGTGAGGTTAAATTCTTATACTGATCCTTGTATGCTAAAAAAAAAAAGAAGAAAAAAGCACTTTGGCACTTTGGCAATTAGTTCCAAGGGTGTCTGTACATTTATGGAGGGCATAAAAGGAAGGTAGGATTTCTTAGAGAAGTGGCTTGGTGACATCCTACTATGGGGAAAGAGGAATGGAAGAGGTGTTAAGAGCTTATAAAGCTCAGAGTTGAAGATGGATGTAAGTATTGAATCAGGAATGCCCCCCTTCCTCCCCGCAGCATGGGAACCCGCGCGGTGCTGGGGGGCTGCCTGGCCCCGTGCTGTGTGAGCAGGCTGCCTCTGGTTCTTGGGTTAATGCTCGAGCCAGTACAGTGCAGAGGAGGAAGAGCCTCTGAACGTGGGGAGCGGAGTAGCGTTGCTGCATTCACTCCAGCTTGGATGTGCTCGTCTGATTTTGGTGTGATGGGAGTAACAGAGGTGTCACCCTGGGTCTTCTCCATGCTTTTCCGTGGAAACCCTCTGGCAGCAGAGAAGGTGCAATCCAGAATGTGTTGATCCTACACCTGAGAGCAGAAACCCAGGAAAGCATCATTTTAAACCAAAAGCAAACCTTTTCATGCTGAAGCTCTCTGCATGCCCATCCCGTCTGCGCAGGGCACGCAGGTTTTGGACTTTCCTGCCCTGTCCTTTGTCCCCTGCCTCCTTTTCCCCAGCTCACACGAGTTTGGAGTGGGAGAGGTCAGATGCTTGAAGCAGCAGGGCCGCAGGACAAAGGAATTTTTCCAAGAAAAGCCAAATAGTTTATACCCGGTTTTCATTTGCTTTTTCTTCTGTTTGGGAAGCTACATGCTGCTGAATAATGAAAGGCTTGCTAGTTCTTGTATCACGAGCACTGAATTATTAAATCTCAGAATCTCTGATTTTGCTAAAGAATAATTAATGCATATCTGCTTGATACACGCTACAGATGTAATCAGGAACCAAGGTGCTCTTAGCGAGAGCTTTGTTAAAATTTACTTCCAGATACTGTCTTGCCAGAAAAGGAAAGAGCCTGTAGTCATGTTAAAAAAAAAAATAAAATAAAATCCTTCAGGAAGCTGCGATGTTTGAGCAGACAGGATCAGGTACACATTGCGTTAAAGGCTGTTCTCATCTGCGGGGTTTATCCTTCGTCAAATTTTCAACGTGGATCCTCATACTTCAGTGTCAGCAGAAACATGGGGAAAGCTGCAAGGAGTGCTCTGATTAATAGGAGGATGCAAGTTTTGGGCTTTGTTTGTCTCATTAGAGCCGAAGGAGCCGTTCGGGTGCTTAGCTTGGCCTCGTGCCCACCTGTAACCATATGGTACGGCACTCGATGGAATGCAGATAATAACTTCATTTTCTTTGCTATTTAGGTTCAAACTTGTGCTAACAGGTCCCCTCCCAAGCTTTGTTGCAACCCACTAGGTGAGTGCAGCAGGGAGATTCACCGCTCCGTGCCTCAGTTTCCCCGCATGGCGCACAGCAATAGCCACACACCTCTCCTCTCGTAACGCACTCGGGGCGGACGGGTGAAAAGCCCCAGATACAAGCCCGACATGTAATTATTGGGCTGCCTGCTCGTACTTCAGTTAGCCCGGCCATGGATGGGGAACACCCGTGAGGGTGAGCGCTGCGTTTCCCACGTCACCACACCACGGCTGAGCTGGGTCCTGGCCTTCAGCACCGACAAAGGTAAACTCATCTCGGGGAGAATCTGCTTTAGAAGGGGACTTCCAGATTTTGGAGGCAGGCTGATAGCAGCGTGTGTGCCTTCCAGATGTGTTGGGGTCTGACGATAGGTGTATGTGAGCTGAGGCTGTCTGTATGTCTTTAATCTTTCCATTTACGAGTAAATGTTTAAACCCTGCAAATAAACCAGTGGCTTTGAAAAAAAATGTATGAAGCAATGACACAAAGCATTGCGTTGCACCGTAGCATTACACCAGTTGTGCAAAGCCTATGTGCAAAGGCTGAAGCCTCGGATTCAGTGCACATAGGCTGTGTCCCCATCTCACTGTTGAAGCTGCATGTGGGAATCAACAGTTCTGAGATGCGAGACCTGTTGTTAGCAGTTCCTCCGTCTCCTCAGTAGGAGGAACTTTTCAAGGAGCCTGGAGACCAGCGGGCAGTCCATGAGGCCATTTCACGTGGCTGGGAGCTGATCTTCAATATCGCATCATCAAGGAGTCAAGGACGCATCCTTGTCAAGGAGTGATCTGATTAGAGTCGTGCGTTCCTCCATGCAAAGTTTGAGGAGTTGATACTGACCCGAGAGGTTTGTGTGGACATCAATATATGAGACCAAATCCATGTCAGCTGCTTTGATTTGTTAACTCGGCCTTGGATCTGCATGTTGCTGTGTCTGCCACTAGTAAGACTGCATCTGGCTAGGTTACATTTTGTTCTCATCAGATGCTGTTAGGTAAAACGAGTAGTAAGCATAAAACTAGATCAAAGTGCCCCTAGGTTTTAGAAGCCCTAAGGTGCTTTGCTGTCTAGCAGCTGATGAAATCCTCCCTGTTTTTCATGGGTTTGTCTTGCTGCATCTCTGGTTTGATTTCAGTGTGCTTGCCCAGTTCATGCAAGTGGTATCTTTCAGTAAAAAAGTCGGGTCCTTCAGGTGGAGCGGAGAGCCTTGACTTTCCTGCTGGGTATGTGAAATGTAACTTAATGGACGCAGCCTGAAAATCCCAGTCTCAGGGTATTCCTGATGTCGGCGAGCTTGCTCCAGTCCGGCCACTTGCTGCATCACATGCGCTGCCTGACATAGTGCCTGCCTTTCCTCACCACTTCTCTCCTCTTCCCCTTCCATTGCTATATACTTCCCTTTTATGTGGAGGTGAGGATTATATTTTCCCTTCTGCACGTGCAAGCCTTCTCCGTCCCCCCTCCCTCCCTGCATCGCTGCTGTTGTCTCTTCCAGCTGCCCGCCTTCCACAGCTCCTCCACAGCTCCTTCCTCTCTGAATTTACCTTTCACATCTGCTCTTACTCTCTCACCTGCAAACCCATTTTGTCTCCACTGCTGCATGTGCCAAACTTTTTTTTTTCCCCTAAAACAGCTCTGAAAGCCATTTTTTCTTCTCGATGAGCCCTGTGATAAGCTTTCACAGAAGTGCAAGCCAGTGGCAGGGAGCCCCCCTTTGGCACAAATCGAGGCACAGAAATGCCTGAATTTCTGCTGTGTCAATTTTTGCCAGTTCACCAGGAGTGATTAAAATTGCCTGGGATTTCTGTGGGTATACCCCCAGTAGCTGAAACAATGGGAAATTGAAGTTGCTAAGTGTAAATGGCATCTCAACAGCACTTAAAAGATAAAAAAAAAAAAAAAAGTACCTATAATGAAATTATTTTACCTGTAAAAGAACAAGGGGAAAGTGGCTGGGCTTGATTTCGACACGATCAGCAATTGCTTGTTTATCTGAACGTTCTGCATAACTTCCACCTAGGTTCTGCTGATGTGTGTGGTCTGTGGATATCTGGCTTTGGAGCAATTCATGGTAACCAGGGTTTCATAGGAACGGTGTTAGAATATCTTGCAATACTTTTTTCAAGCACCTTGCCTACGCGGAGTGTTTTAACTTCTCTCTTTCGGTTATGCTTAGCATGCAAACCCAGAACTTGTTCGTAAATATTAGCGAAATATTTTCTTGGTATGCAAGCTGTCTTACTAACTCAGGCTGCAGCCGCGGTAGCACAAAATCACAGTGCAGAAAGCCAGAGGTATGCAGGATCCAGGCCACTGGCTGTGCCTGGCGCAGGAGAAAAACCCTGCAGCATCCCTCACCAAAACTCCCCTTCAGCAAACCCTCCCTTGGTGTCCTCAGTTGTGCTGTCTGGGGCGCAGCTCACACGCCAAGAAAGCAGACCAACTTGCTGCCGCCTACTCTTCTGACATTGGGAGGAAAAAGAAAACAAGATCTGGTTCCTGCGCGTCCATTTCTTCCAGATGAAGTGAGGTGTCGCAGCGCGGTGTGGCAAGCGCTGGTGGCTGTGTTCCCCAGCCGGCAGGCAGCTCCCTGCCTTGCTGCGGGCTGCACCAGGTTTTTCTTGGCAGATGCTTCCCGCTGGTGTTTGCAGGGGTGGCAGCGGGCTGTAAGCGAGGCTTACGGCTCATGGCTCCCACCAGTCACGTCACTCAGGTTGTCACCACCAGCCTCGGGGACCCTCCTTGCTCAGCCCTGCAGCCACCTCCAGCTCATGGCATCGAGGGCTCGGCTGTGAAATGGTGGGGTGTAGCCAGTCTGGGGCTGATTTCTTTGTTATATTTTTAATGTTTATTTTCCCCCCTGCTCAACACCTTTTCCACTACCTTCTGAAGGTCAGGAGCTGCAGAGTAGGTGCTGTCAAGCTTGTGCTTATTCAGCTGCTTGGGAAATCGGAGCCCAGGTTGCCTTCATCCAGGCTTCCTGAGCAACTGCGGGTCCTCCAGGTTCGGTGCTTCAGGTCGCTGAGTCACATACTGCTGCTGGTGGTGCATCGTCCTGGCTTCTGGGCACGGCTCTGCAGCCTTGTCTCACTGTGTGCTCCATTTCTGCATGGTCTGGAGGCAACTTTGGTCCTTCTCTTGTAGGAAGCATCTCCCACAGCTCTCGGCAGGGGCTTGCAGAGCAGCTCTGGTGTGTCCAGCCCCGTGCTCTGCTACGGGGAGTGCGAGCGAGGCGGTGAGGATTTGCCTTTCAGCACCAGCTAGCACTTCGGAGCTGTTGGGACACGTCCTGAGCTCACCACACATTCAGGCCCTGGGATCCCAGGAACGCCGCGGTGGCTGCATGCTGGGAATCCCACGGTGTCGTGGCAAACAGGCTCTGCTGATCACGTCCCAAAACATTTGCAGCTACTCCGTGGTCAGCTGGACACAGCGCCTTCACAGCTCTGGCCCAGCCCTTGAAGCTGCCAGCTGGTAGTGCCACAGCCTGGTGCTGGAGGTCTCTGCAAACCCACCAAGGTGCTGGCCACAGGAGCGTCCTACAGCACCCGCTCACCTACCTGAGCTCAATGCAGCTCCCTCATGGGCCTGAGAGGAGAAACGGGAGGATTTGCATTTCACCCCCTCCAGAAAACCATACAGGGGGTACAATGGGGCTACAGTGTCCCCAAGGGAACAGAGCTGGTGTATGGATTTTGCACCCATTTGTGTGGCCGCTGACAGCACCTTGACCCTGACATGCTGCTATTTCCCCGCTGGCTGTCATTACCTTCCAGGAAACAGGTGGAAAAAGTGTCCAGGAAAAACATGCCGGGTTTGTGCAATACGCACGTGTGGTTTGGCAGCTGGGGCTGACAGGCGTGTCTCCATCCAGCACTGTGGTTGTTGGTGCAAAACGGCAGGAAACGGGACCGACAGATCGCTTGGACACCTGTCTGTGCGTTAACTCAAACCCCCCCAAATATTTCACGGACAGAAGCATCGGTAACACAAGAACGTTTAATTTAAATACTGCAAAAATCCGAAGCAACATTTTTTGTCTGTTTCTCACACCAAGACTGACCATTGCCAAGCCTTTGTCGCTGCCTTCTGCTCCCCCCGTTTGGTGCATTTCCCCAGAACAAATCTTTCCGGTTAATCATGGCAGTGATGCAAGGGCAGCGGCAATCCCGTCCAACTCCCTTCCCCTCCTTTCCCCCGAATTTGCGCCTGCTTAAATGCACTTTGCGCAACCGCAGATGGATGAGCCCGTGGATTCCTGCGGAGGCAGGAAGAAGAAGACCATCAGGAAACTCCTGGATTATGGAGCCTGGTGCGACTTCTCAGGCTCCGCTGTCTGCTTTGAGATCAGGACGATGGCAGAGCCCTAACATTTTTGTGTCTGAAGACTTGTTGATCAAGATGAAGGCTAGGGCTAAGCCCCATGCCGTGTGAGGTATGGAGGAGAGCAGCAGACCCTGAGGATGGGAAGGAGAAGGCTGCTCACAGGCTGCTGCTGTACCAGCAGAAGTGCTTCATCACGTCTTTTACTCACTGCCACCCTGGAAGGGCCCCGTGCCACGAGCAGGGAGGTGGCAGGGGGCATGCGACCCACCTCTGCCCCCCATAAAGCAACGCCAGCTCCCCTCTGCCTGCACAGCCTCCCGCATGAAAGCCCTGAGCCCAGCAAACCCTTCACCAACCCCGTCTATCTGTTTTTCCTTCTTAAACAGGCATGAGGTCCTGCTTACAAACTTTTTTCATATTTATTTCTGGGGAGGTCAGAGCCCTGCTGCATTTATCAGCAGGGATATACCTTTAAGTCACTTAAAAGTGAGCAAATGGTTCTCTCTAATGCCTCGCTAAACATTACATTAAAGCGGATTGCAAACATTCAGCTGCTATTGTAAACTGCAGATACCCCCCTCTTTTTTCCTTTTACATGTCTGAGCTGCCCTGAAGCGGAGATGGAAACTACTGAAATTACAGCATGACAGCAATACTGCACAAGTGAGCAATCTAGGATTTCTTTTGTGTCTCCTTGACTGACTAATCTGTAAAAACAGCTGGAATGAGAGGCATCCGGCTTCATCCTCGGAGAAAATAAGTCTTCAGGTATTTTGCCGAGTAATCGCAGGGGCAGAGAGCCGGGGCTGCTTGTGGGGCCCCTCGCCCGTGCTGGCTCTCCCCTCTGTCGTTGCGGGTGGCCCCGGAGATGGCACCAGACCCCTCAGAGATCCCCCTCTTGCAGCACCTGCCTCTGGTGCTCCAGCCACCCTTATGGGTGCAGTCATTTTCCTCTTGCATATGGGAATTGTTGCTGCTTTTTGTCTTGCCTTCCACCAGAATACTAGTTTCCACCGAGTACATATTGTGGGCTGTTTGAAAACCATGTACTTGTGCTGATATCCAGCACCGAGTGATAAAGGAGCTCCTACCCATCTGATTTTTAAATTATCTTTCAATTTAAAGATAATATCGATATAGAGAAGATAGGGATGGAGCTGAACATACTGTGTGTCTTTAGGTTGGATTCATCCAGCCTGCTTTTCAGTGCACCTACCACTGAAGCTGTCACGTTTTTCCTTGGCGGGGCTGTTGTGCAGACCTTGGCCCTCCGACCCAGGGTCCCACCGTGCTGGTGGAGATATTCCACTCAGTCTGGATTGACCCCAATTTTTACTGCAGGTGAGAGTGTCACGGGTTGAAAGAAGGAGCTGAAAGGCCAAACCCTCTTCGTGCAGGGGCTGCAGGTGCTCTCTAAGCTCTCCCCGTCCTTCTTCTCCAGGTGGCCACCACGCGTGGTGGCTGGGCAGGCTGGTGGCTCGTCCACCAGGGATGCGTTGATCTGCGCGGCTTGCGAACGAGCAGCCACTCCTCCCCAAAGAATGTGCTCAGGAACACTGGCCCTATTAACTTATTTTATTTGGCGGTATTGAGGGGAAAAAAAAACACCCTCTGTTGTCAGTATTTTCCTTAAATAGCTGGTTCTGGAAACAGGAAATTCCTTTAACTCTGGAAACAGGAAGCAGATATGACTATTACATATTTGTTTTAAATCTTTCAATTATCCATTGCTGCCCCTCACCTCTGACTTGCTTTCCGCTCCTCGGTGAAATTCAGTATATTCAGTAAGCCATGATCTGTGGGTGTTGTGCAAGACCTGGGTTTATGCTGCTGTGCAGTCATAAAGCTCCCCTTGTGACATCGTTTTGTCATAACGCCGCCAGAGCCGGTGGCTTTTGCATCCACCGTGTTTATGGCATGTGTGAGCACCAGAGGTTCTTCTGTTCAACGAGGTGTGACCCAGAGGTACGGGCTGATGACTCAATAAAATCAAAGCGAGGGGGAAGATGAGAATCATCTTCACAGAACTAAATTAAGGGCAATTTATTTATTTATTTATTTTTATTTAAGGCTTGTTATAAGAGCCTACTGACAAGAAAGTGTAGAATACTTCTAGAAATTTAGGGCCAGAAGGGACTTCAAGGTATCTTCCTAGTCCATCTCCTTGCCCCCAAGAAGGATAGATATTTATCTTCAAAACCTCTGATGAGGGTGATTTCACAACCTGTTAAAAAAAATAAAAAAAAATGCCAGGCTTTCATTCTCCGTGCAGTCAAAAAGAATTTTCTTACTACCCTCTACTTAAAACTTGCAAGCTGTAGAGGAAGGTGTTTTTCTGCTTGCAGAACTGATAACTGCCCTTTCCATGCAGTTACCTGGTCTCAATACAACTTGGGATGTATTTGGCACCTCTGTTGCCTTCTCTCCACTCAGTCTTCTGAGCTTTTATCTATAGATCATTTTTCTAAATATGTTGCTTGCTTCTTGGACACTATCCCAAGTGTTCCCACCTCTTTTTGCAAGGGTTATTTCCCAGGCCGGGCAAAGTCTTCCATCTGAAGCCTCACCACAGCTGAGCAGAGAGCAGTAGCTGCTACCTCTCAAGATGTGTCTGTGGTTTCCTCTAAGCCTGTGCCTTGGTGGTCTTTGCAAAAGCTGTGTGCTATTGACCCTTGGTTGGTTTGCAGCCCTCTGTACTTTCAGTGTCTCAGGGGTACCGCTGCCTCTCCATTTTATTCCACTTTTGTTTTTGTGGATTTTCTCCCTGCTAAGCAGAGCACTATGCTATTAACTATCCTGGGAATTTGCTGGCTTTGAAATAATCACAAGCAGGGTCACAGTGCCAAGTTTTGGGTTGGAGTAACTGTTTTTTCTGCTTCCAGACCTTGATGTAGCTCCAGAAAAATAAAAGTGTTTACGGATACATTATGAATTAGCACCTTGGTTGCCAGCCCTTTGTAGCTGAGCCCCAGCTCTGGTGGGATGCTCTTGTGCCGTGAATGTCCTCAAGCCGGGACAAGTGTGCGGACCCTCTCCCCGCTGCAGTGGCAGGGAAGCCGGTCTTGTTCAGAGACCCCACAGGTGTGTTAAGGTTTTGATTCACTTCTGGGGAGTTCACAATCCACAGCATCCCATCTGTACTTTAAGCAGCACATCAGTGCCCTCGTACCACCATGTAGCCTCCGCCTGATCCCCAGCATCAGGTCTAGCCCGGGACACGGCTGCTTTTGAAGTTAACTTCATTAGCTCTCAGCAAAGGGTAGTTGCTGTCGGCAAGGGATCCTGAAGCAGTTGACACACCAGCGAGGAAATAAAACAAACCAGAAATAACTCTTTGTTTTAATTCCAGCGTAACGTGTCGGAGCAGTTCAAGTATGCTTTGGCATGCCGAACGTTCATGGTGTTTTTTCTGCATTGGTTAGTTTGAAAAAATAGTGATCAATGGCAGCTGAAAGAAGAAATATGTGTGTCTGTGTCTCTGAGATCAATGGCTCTGCAGCTCACGGGCAGACCGCACTGACCGTTCTGATACTCTCTTGTGCTGGGCATGTTCAATGCTTTTCCCTTAGAAACATAGACAAATGAGTGATTAGCTGCTAGGCAGAGACAAGCTTGTAAAAAGAAGAAATGGAAGGAAAAAGAAAGGATAAAAAGTACTTTTTTCTTTTTTTTGTTTTTCTTTTTTTCTTTTTTTTTCCATTTTTTCCCATTTTTATTTTTCCCACATTCAGAATAGCAGGTTTGTTTTTTTTTTTCTGGGTCAAGTTTCTTTGGAGCCCATTGGGGTCCCTGGGTGAGTTTACCTGTGTCGGTGGCAGTCTTGCCACAGTTCTGTAATGGTGACAACTTATTTTTCCAGCTCCCTTGGGGAGCAAGTTGGAAATCCTGATTCCAGTGCAGGGGAGCAGAGTGGCCAGCTAACCAGTCTGACTGGGCGGTTTTGATGCTGTCTTCACAGGCTGCAAAAGCTGAATCTGTGACTTTTGTTCAGTGTCCCTGAGCCAGGGTACTGAGTTTGTGCCTACTTCTGTGCAGCAGCTCTTGACTGTGCCAGCTTACTGGGTGTACCGAGGTCGTTTTGCACAGGGGTTGAATTTGCTGTGTACGCATCAGTGACTTGCAGGGCACCTGAGTGGGTGCGAGGGACCAGCTTGGGTGCAGCACTGCTCTGCCTCTGCCCAGGGATGTGGCTCCTGGCCACATCAGAGGAGAGCTGCTCCCAGAGAACCACCCAGGGTGCCCAGATCCACCTCCTGTCTTTCCTTCGACTGTGAGGTTTATTCAGGCCTCCTTTCTCTGCTAGAGGTGGGTTTTGATGGTGTACAAAGGGAAGGGGTCTCCTGCAGTCTGTCAGAGCTCCACATTTTCTCAAAGTGGTTTGTCATCGGATGCTAAGTGCCTGTGGTCATGTAGGCTTCAAGTTTGAGCCAAAATTCCTGGAAGAGGTATGTTTCCCCCACTAATGCTCTTCTAATTATTGCTACTCCCAGCAATGTGTACGAAGTGCCAATCATTCCTCTAGTTTTCCCCAAGTGTGAGGCACTGAGCACGGTCTCTTGGACTGCAACTCGTATTTGTCTAGTGTGACGTCTGTCTTGCTACAAATAATTTACCTGCATCGAATTCTCATTATGCTCCTCCTCGGTATGTGAATCAGAGGGCTCTCTTGGTATAAAACACACTGGCATTTTGGAGCATGACTCATACCAAAAGCATTAAGTTTTAAAGGCATTTAGCATATTCATGTGCATTTCATAGTGAGTCATGCCTTGTGAAAAATGGTAGCTAGGTTCCCTCTGCTGCCCTGACAGGGGCTTGCCCTTGTATTAAACCATACAAGATCTCTGCTGCCAGCCTTTCATTTCAGTGAATGCGTAGTTGTGAAGTTTGTTGCTGTCGTGCTGGACAACTATCTAATCTTCCAGCTGTGGCTTCACATCTATGCATTTTAGCATTTATACCAGTTTATATGGCAGTAGCTAATCACGTAACCAGTCAGAGTGCTGGGTTTGCTGATGGTTGGGGCCTGGAGAGCGTGCGCTGTGGGAGAGGCTGAGGGACAGGGGCTGGAGAAGAGGCAGCTTTGGGGTGACCTTACTGCAGCCTGCCCGTACCTATGGGTGTGTTAAAAAGATGGAACCAGCCTCCGAGGGACAATTGTTGCAAACTGAAATGGGATTTCCTGAGCAACTATTAGAAAAAAGTAAATTTCTGTGAGGATAATTAAACACTGACAGGTTGCCCAGAGGGGCTGTGGGTGCTCTGTCCTTGGAGGTTCTCGGTGCCCAGCTGGACCAGGCCCTATGCAACCTCGTGTGGAGTCAGGGTGGCCCTGCTGGAGCAGGAGGCTGGGCTGGAGACCTCCCGAGGTCCATCACCACCTCATCAACCTTATGTAGTGACCTCCCAAACACATTGCCTCTGGAGGGGAGCCAAATGCACATGGCCTGAGCTGGTGGCCTTTGGTACCCCACTTCTGTGGGACCTGTAGAGGCTCCGTGCTGACTGCATGAAACTTGGTGTTAGTGGGCGATTCTGTTTCTGGTTGACTTCTGCCTGCCTAATCGCATCCCCCCCGCCATCACGGGCAGGGGAGGCTGGCTGTGTGTCCGCGCCTCCTTGCATTTGTGCTTGTGCTCTCACGGGGCCCCAGGGCGAAGCAAAGCTCGCAAACATGTCTGGAGTACAGAGGAACACCTGCGATGTATACACAGCTTTAGGAAGGCAGCAGGGAGAGGCCTCCACGCCTGGGGACGGGCCAGTGCCGCTAGGGGCCTCTCCAGGCGCGGGGATGGCGGCCGGCCTGGGTGCGACATGGCGACATGGCTACATGGCGGGGCCTGTGGGCCTCACGCCTGGGGCCTGGGTTAGCCCGGTTTAGCGGGGTTAGCCCGAAGGCAAGTGGGCTCCTTCCCTCTTGTGAGCCCTCTGGGATTTTTGGTGTGTAATTTTTAACTGAATGCACAAAGGGTGCAGATGTTTTTATTTTTTTTTAATTAATATGAGGGAAAATACATCCTTCCGCTTTTAGCAGCCCCTGGGGACGATGGGTCTGAACAAGCACCAGGGAGCAGGCTGGCTGCTGCTCTGGCAGGACCAGCTGAACTGGGCGATGCTGCACATCTGACTGTGTCAGAGGCTCGGAAACCATCCTGCCAGCCTCCTGCCCCCAGGCTCCGCTCACTGTGCTGCCAGGGGCAAGAAGGTCAAGCGCAGTCAGATCCTTTATCCTCCCCCCCCCCCCCCCCCCCCCCCGTCATTTATTTTAGGTTAAAATTACTTCAGCAGAAAAGAAGGCAGAGGAGATGCTTTCTAAACTCTCTGCTTCTTTGTCCACCACATCACCACGGCGGTGCCACAGGCAAAGTTGAGCTGAGCTGAAGTGGTTGAAAATGGTATGAGTCCGGCCCCAGCAGCGGACAGGGACAGCTCTGTTTCCAAATCGGACTCGGTGTATCTGTGAACACTGGTCTTTCTGCTGGCACACAGTGTGACAGTGCACGAAAGCTAAGTGGTGAATATTATCTCTGCCTTTTAGCTATAGATTATTTTATTCTGCCTCTACTTTGCACATTATCCAGGAAATCTGCCCCCTTGGGTCACTGATACTTTTCTTCCTTTATTATCTATTTCCTTCCTTTTTTCCCCTCTTCTCTCTCTTCTCTCCTTCTCTGTGAGTCTCCTACTTTTTTTTTTTTTCTCCCCCTTTCTTACAGTTCACGCCTTTGACATCCTACAGCATCTTGGGGTCAGGCTGCGTGTGGATTCAGGTAGACAACAAAGTACTGGTGTAGCTTTGCTCCTCATCCAATTTTTTTTGTTTTCAGTCATGAGGGAAGAAGTAACCGGTGCTCAGAAAATTCCAGCTGTGTAAGTTCATCATATGGATTGTGTTTGGCCATTGCAAAGTATATTTGACAGCACCCAGCTAAGTGGCTAAATGCCTTGATGATTTATAGACCACTTAGGGAGGAAACATAGTTATTCATTTACCTCATCAAAACACAGAAGTTCACTGTTAATGAGGATAGTTCATCACAGCCCGGTCGCCTTGACATGGTTTGAGATGCAGGGAGGGCAGCTCAGAGACCCAAGCCAGAGCTGTTTGGGTGCTCAGGGTATTTGGGGAAATGTTACTGGTGTTACTGGGTTCTGTCCTGTAACTATAGTATAGAAAGTGTATGTCATGTGTATATAATAGTAAGCATTATGCACTTTAAAAATGTCCAAAACTATTTTTTCAAATACAGGGTAGCCCAGCAGCACTGAAGTACTCCTTCACATTCAAAACCTCTATTGAAGTTTGGGTGAGCACTTTTGTGAAAGCGATACCTATATAATCACTTTAAAACAAACATACGTAATCAACTGATGAAAGGCAGCTTTCATGCTGTTCATCCCTTTCTTTACCTTTCCAAAATCATTACAAAGTAAGCTTTATTTTTTTCTTTTTTCTTTTTTTTTTTTTTAGTTCTGAGACACACCAAATCAGGTTTTTCAATATGCGTGCAATTCTTTCATAATCTTAAGTAATGGCAGCACGAGGAATGTACTTTTTAGCTGAAACTTGAGCTCCCAACTTTCAGCCTTACAGTGAGACTTTGTATTTGCATTTTTAAGCTTGTAAAAGTAGGGAGTTAGAAGTTCTGGCAAGCCATGCTTTAGCATGTTGCAATAACACTGCGGCTGCACTGCTTGTCTGCACAGCTCACCGTCTGCCCGTCTCTAACCCTTCACTTCTTTTCTCTTCGTATTGCTCAGATCTGAGTGACTGTCTTAAAAATTCACAGGGTTCGCATGCATAGTATCTTCTGCTATTTAAGAGTAAGAGTTTCCAAAGTAAAAAACAGCTGCAAAAATGTTTAGGAACCTAGAATAATGGTGAAAGGGAAGCAAAGCCTTCACGATCGATAACTTAAAAGATAAAGATAAATTCCTACTAGCTCACTTTCCTCTCTCTATGGCTGAATTAGGATGCCCTGAATAGCAGTGGCTTACATGTAAAATATTTATTTTATCCTGGGCTACTTTTTGAATTCTACAGATGAATTTGTTTTCCTCTGTGCAGTTGCATTAATTTTGGTATAAAGTTTACATTTACACGTCCTTTACAGTGTAAAAGGTATATTTGGGTGAGGTGGTAGCAGGTAAGAAGTGAAATGGGGGCCTGAGCCCTGCTTCTGTGTGGGTCACAGGAGTGAAAGAGGAGGGCCGCGGGCTGTCTGGAAGCAGTAACGCTGCTTTTGGAGTTCCTACACCTTCCAGTAATCATTTTAAAACGTGTGACCTTTGGGGAGGGGAATCGCAGCACAGACTTCTGTCGAGCACCCTGGGGAGATCAATAGGAAAAAATTTGGTCAGGTGCTGCGCTTTCCATTCCTCCCACATTTTCCTTCCCAGGTCTTTCTGGTTGTTCAGCCCTCATCATTTTTTCCTTTTTTCCTCCTCCTTCTGCTATTGTAGTCATGTTTCTTCCACCTCCCTTCACTTGCTCTATTCCCTGTTGTCCCTGGTCCTTCTCTCTCTCCATCTTCATTGCCCATCACTCCCCCATTCCTACCCCACAGTCTCAGTGCTTTCTCCTGCCCAAGGGCTTGCCTCTCCTTCTTCTCCTTATCTCATCTTCCAGTACTGCTGGGGGTATTTCCTCTTTTGGTCCTCCTCCCTGTGCTTGATTATGGCTCTGTCTAGTTCCTGAGGGCTTTTATTTACCCTCTTCTCTATTCTTTTTAAGATGGTAGAGTATTTTTCCCATCTTCTGGGGAAGAAATTGAACTTTCATCCATCAGCAGTAGCCTGGTTGCTTCTTACCCTGTCCTAACTGGTTGGCCTTCAGCAACGTGGTTGCTCTTACACAGCCTTTTTCATTCTTTTTTCCTTTTCTTTGGCACCAACTTCCATTTCTACCACGTCTTCCTTCAAAGCTTCCCATCCCCATTCTCCGTTCTGTCCTCCTTAGCTCCCATGGACACACACCTCCGCGTTGCTGGCCTAAGGACTTCCCCATACCATTCTCCCATGGTTGTGCACCTCGTTCCTGGGGTGGCAGACTGATGCCCAGCATCCAGCGAGCAGCCTGGAGTAGTCACACCGACACGAGGCGTGTCACCAACCAGCACACCAGAGTGCAATGTCACTTCACCACTGTGGGCTGAGAAATAAATGCCCTGCCCCACAAAAATTAATGACTTTTGGTAACATTTCCTATTTATTATTCCACCTGAAGTCAGAGCAGACTTAGCTCAGCTCTGGCCTCCCAGTGATGCTTACTTTTCAAAGCACTTTGATAACAAACACAGCAAAAGGGGCATGAGAGGGAGAATGGGAAAAAAAAAATACTCTCGCTTTCCATCTCTGTGTCTAGTTGTGCTTTATTTGGGTTCAGAGGATGGTCCTCTTCTACTGAAGGGAGTATAAATGATCGGATTTCACTTCTGAGCAGCCCGTGGAATAGCCCAGGGTAAGTTATTCCTAGAAGACGCTTTCCCCTTGTTAAATGGGCCATTAAAATTTGGAGCTAAATATCGCAGCAGGAAGATGAGAGAAACAAACAGGGGGAATAGTTTCCTGAAAGTAGGCAGAAAGAGCTGTTACTCGTATTCACTCATCTGCTGAGGCTATTATTAGGCCTGCGTGGGAACATCCTAACAAAAGGAGGAAGCTGGCAAGAGGCAAGCCAGGTGACAGGGATGTCCTAAGGAGCTGAAGGCATGTCATCCTTGCGCGGAGACGTGGTGGTTCCTCCTGAGGAGGTTTCTTCCCCACTTCTTATCTCTGCCCCAAGTACAGAGCATCAGAGGGAGGGGAAGGCTTTAGAAAGAAACCAATTGCACGTATCAGTGGTGCTGTTGGTGCTGCTCTGTGCAAGGCGCTGAGGGGAAGAGCTGTGGGGCAAAGATTGCTCTTCTGGAGATCTCGGGGTGCTCACCTGGCGGATGTGCTCCTCCGGGGCTGTGGGGTTGAGCCAATGGGAGCAGGTGCTGCTCTTGTCAAAGGGATGGGGAAAAACACTGCTCATAGAGACTGGACAAAAGCCCCAAGCGAGACATCTGCGTTGCTTGCAGGGAGGAGAGGGAGCTCTGGTGGGTTCTGGTTCGAGCCTCGAGGCTGCTTCAGAGAATAGCAGAGGATTAGAGCTTGCCCGCTTTCTCTGTCCCCTGCTGGCAGATCACTTTTGACCCCAGTCAGGTCTAATTAGCTCAGATAAGTAATTAAAAGACTCCTTCGCAGGAAGTTTGGTGGTCATCTCTCCCAGCTTTCATAAACCACTAGGTCTGGGATATAGCGGCTGCTTCGGGATTTAAGCACCCTGTCTGTCCTGTTGTAGCTAGGAGGAGACAAAGTGTATTAATGGGTAGCGAGGTTTTGCATCCGCTTAACCAAATTATCCTTCTTTGCCATATTTCACTCTCGCAGATGCTTCTAATAGGTGCTGATGGGTGTGCTGTGGCAGAAGAAAATGACATTTGCGTTGCCTGCTAAATTAGTTTCTCTGATAAAGCGAGGCTACCAGGATGACCCACCTGACTCCTGCGATATTTTTATAAAGAACGAAATTGAGTACTGCTGTTATGATTAGTGTATTAAAAGTATTAGGTTTGTTGTCTTAGCTGTACTGTGTTTTCTCATGCTCTCTCTTATGCTGATTGCTAATGACAGGCTTTGGCAGGAGCTAGAATAGGCAGTCTTTCCTGTGATGGGAACCAGATGGATGGTTGTGCTTGGGCTGCCCCTCCCACCCAACAGAAGGAGAGGGAAGGGGGGAGCCCTTTAGGGGAAGGACTGGTAGAAAAGTCAATGAGTGGTGGAGGACCCGTTTTCCTTTCTCCCCTGCTCCTCTTGCCTCGAGGCTCCTGGTTTTGCAACTCTCAGTCGCGCCCTTGGCAGAGGCTCCTTGGCTTTCAAGGGATTGTGCTGTATGTTACATTTTCATTACCGGCACAATTGATGGAAAATCACATTTTATTATGTGAAAAATGCAGTGTTCTCGACTGTCAAAGCTCCATTCAGCTGGAAAAAATCTATGTGAGGCACTCTTTTATATTTCATGTATTTTGTGCATTGCTTGGAATGAAAAAATAATGAAAGGCTATATTTTGTCAACTTTTGCATCTGTCTGACTGGCAGCACTGACTGATTTGTTTTTTAAATGTATTTATTTCTTGCACTAAGCACTATTATTCTCCACCCATTCACGATAGATGCAAATAATATGTGGAATGGTGGGAGAAGATAGATGCAAATTGTTCAGTCCCTCCAGGTAGGTCTGCAAAGGAACTGGAAATGTGATTGCAGCGTGGAAAAGCATAGAAAAATACTAGCTTTAAATGAACTGCAGCAGTGATAGCAGGGCCGCTGTCTGTCTGCATTTCAGGGTTCTGTGGACACATCTTTTTCACTTTTTTTTTTTTCTTGAATAAGTAAAACAGACACAACTTATTTATTAGATGTGTCTGTATCTGATGTGTCTGATTAAGACACATCTTTTTCACTTTTTTTTTCTTGAATATGACCATCAGCCCAGCCGTTTTCTGGGAGTGGCATTGCAGGAGACCACCGGTGCTCCCATAAGTGACTGGAGACAAAATCGACTTGTTCTGTGCTGCTGACTGGTGGGACATGGTCCCAGGCACCTTGGCCGTGCTCTTCAGCACAGCACGAGTCAGGAACTTGGAGATGACCCTGCCCAAACCTCCCTGCATGACCTGCTGGGGCCTCAGCAGCCAGTGGGTTGTACTCCATCGTAAAGCCATGCCTGTGATTCAGGATCTCCTTTCTAGCCAAAAACAGCGTTTTCTTTTGTTACAACGTCACTTTTTTAATGTCAGATTTGTCTTCCTACTTACTGTAATTGCAATTTCAAGCAAAGAGCCTGTGAAAAGAGGTGTCAGGGTGCTACTTCTCAGCATTGTTTCATTATTGCCGCCTATAAAATTCACTCCTGATTCCAGCTAAGATTTTAACGTGACACAAATTTTCAGTTATTCTAGTGATGTCTTTATTCTTGCTAGATTCATGCAGATTTCTTTCAATGTAAAAAAAAAAAGTGAGTAGTACAAGCTTACAGAGAAATCTAGAAAATCCTTCCTTGGAGCCGAGACGTTATTTATCTCTGCATTTCTTGGCTCCTACCCCCCTGCGTGTTGTGTGTTGGGGTGTGTGCTAAAAGTAGTTCCAAATACCTGATATTACAGAGATTAACTTGGTTTCCTTTTCTGACGAACTGACTGTTTTCGAAGAGCTGTCTACTAAGAAAATGAGCCGACAAAGACAAACTATCGATTGCATTGCCCAGGCCAAGGGTTACGGGGGCAAACCCATTGCCTGGACTGCATTTGCCCCATGACTACCTGACACCATTTCAGTTAAGTAGTGTACGGCTACATCTCCCCAGGTGTTCTGCACAGCTACGGGAATGGCTTCACAGAGATTTTGTAAGGCCTTTTGGCATTTTAGAAAAATTTTGAGGACTTGACCTCCAATGTAATTCCCAGAACTGTCCTTTTCTCAAATTGGGAGCTCAACTCTCTGCTTGTTTCCCAGCAAAAGCTGCTGTGGACCTGCTGGCAACCATTCCTTAGGGACTGGAGGTTGGGATGGTTTACTGGGCTAGCTGGACAGCCAGCTTGTGGGCCTCGTGGGGACTGGGTCAACCAACAGCTCTTCAGTGAGGGCCATGAGGGAAATCTTGGGCCTGAGACCTTTGTGGCTGGAGGAGGGCGCCTTGCTAGGCCTGTGTAGTGAATGGGCCTTGAAATTCTTCTGAGGGTGTTGGGCTCGTGAGAGCTTGCTGGCCTGGGTAGTGCGTGGCCAGCAGTGCATTGATCTGCAATGGTGAAATGCTAGGTGACCTGGCAGAATGAGGCCAGGAGTGAGTGAGGACGTCAGACACAAGGAGACCAGAAGAAAACTCAGGTGGGAAGGGACCTGAGGAGGTCTCTAGGCTAGCCTCCTGCTCTGGACAAGGCCAGCTTTGAGATCAGACCAGCTTGCTCAGGGCTCGATCCAGCCAGGTTTTGAGAGCCTCCAAGGTCTCAGACAGCACAGCCTTGCTGGGAAACATGCTCCAGGACATTCCTTATGATGTGCTGTTCATTCTTCACTTTACAGATGTTCCTGAGAATCTTTTTGTTAATGACTCCGCTCCCTCAGTGCCTGCGTGGAGCCCACACAGCCCTGTAGTTTTCCTGGGGCTGCACTGGTGGGTGCCTGAACCTGGTGGCGTGTCCCTGGTGTAAGCCTTCAGAGAGTTGTGCACCTCCCAATGCCTTGGCTGCTGATGGAAAGCCGAGCCTTGCCGGATGGGACACGGTGCTGGGCTCCGTGAGCATTTATATTTTCTAATCTGCTGCCTAAAGCGTTGTCTTGCTTGCTCAGACAAGTCCTTTGCTGCATCAGGAGTGTGTGGGAAAATAACCGAGTCAGTATAACCAGAGGAAAATACATGACTGTCTGGTTGGACATTTGGAGCTGAACGAGCTTGTAATTTTTTTTTTTTTTTTCCTAAGCAACACCCTTAAAAAAATGCAGTGTGAATGGGTGTGAAATATGGAGAGAGTTTGCTTCCTTCTCACTTAGGCATACATCCAAGGGGAAAAAAAAAAAAAGACAAAAGTAAATATACAGACAGCTATTCCTAAGAGCTTCGGTATGGCTTTAGAGAAACCCAAGGCTCTGTGTATGTGACTGGCAGGACATCAGGTCTTTTCTGCTCAGATTACCTGTGAGGGTGTGCCACTGAGGAGAGGAGAAGCCGCAGGGATCACCTGGGCTGCTTCACTTGTGCCTGCTTCTCCTCTTGAGCCAGCGCCTGCGTCTGAAGGAAGGACCCCGGCACCGTGTGAGTATGGGAGGGCAGACCACGTCCCGTGCCAACGGGAGGAATATGGGGCTGTGGTCGGTCAGGCGTGGAAAGGGGCTGGGAAGGAAGAGGAAGTGTGTCCAGGCTGAGGCAGCTCTGAATTCCTGCCTATTAAAAATGCTGAGTTATTTCGCTTCTGCAAGATGTAATCTGTAGCTCACAGCTCCTGTTTGCTGTTGCTATTTAAGAGATGCCAATGAGACAGAACAGGATAATGGGCTTCTGCTGCAATAGAAATGCCAGTGTAAATAATTTATTTGCTAATTAGTAGACATTGCTCTAATGACAGAGAGCTTTTACACCAGATTATTTGTATCGCACCGAGCCCTGTGTTCTAGAGGTGGCTGTGCATCTCAGGCTTTTTTCCCTCACTGGGTGCTGATGCAGTTGCGTGCATTAATCACGCTGCAGTAGAGCAGAACAGCTCTGTTCCACGGGACTCGGGAACAGAGGCTTTGGACTGAGAAAAAAAATCACACCCAAGTTTTGCAAAGTGTATTTCGGAAATAAAGGCTGAAGTTTAATTAAGAAAAAACACATCCAAACAAACAAAAAAACACTTTTTTTTCCTTTTTTTTTTTTCAGTAAATGAGGTCATGCAGCCTGTGTGCCCAGCCCATCTGTTGCCGTTCATAAGTATGTTATTTTTTTTAAAGGGCGATACTAAATGGTATTATGTAGTTATCTACTTTCATCTGCCTCTTGGCTTGTCAAGCACTGTCATTATATCGACCAGTGTTCTTAAAACAGGATTTTGGTTAAAATAGTATATACCTGCCATCTGGTTGAAAAATGTAAGCTTCCTACACAACTAAGTGGAGTTGTACTGCGGTATTAGGAATAGCTCATGTTCTCTTGAAAATAGCAGCTGATGGCAGCTTGCAGAAATCAGCCAGTTATCAGTTGTCATTAAGCTATTTGATATCTGACACACGTGGAAAACATGCTATTTATAAGTAAGTATGCAATTATGTTGTAGAACTATTCCTTTCTTATTTTTTTGCTCTTCACTTATTTAAATGTATCTGTTTGGCTGGACAAGAAGGCAAAGCCCTCCTTACTGTCCACAGGAGGGCTGTGCTGCAGATGGAAGGTGTGCCAGGCTGCGTGTGACACTTCTGCCATCAGAAAATGGTTGGGGACGGGTGTTAGAAACCTCTTCAGTGTGTTTGTGCTACAACTGTAGGCGTCTGAAGGTAAATTTCAGTTACAAAGAGCCCGTGAAGCAGAACTATGTGGAACCACCAGTAGGAGATTGCATAAGTAGAAATTATAATGCCAAGGATGCGTTTTTCTCTAACGCGTATTTGCATTTCTGCTAGTTGAAGGGAACTTGACTCTTAGGATCAACCAAAGCTGCATCAAATAGCCAGAAACACTACAGGCATAATTATTTGCTAGACCTGCACAAAATGCTGAAGACTATCAGTGCTAGAGGCTGGCCATTAACATGAAAGCTTGACACTAACCACCACACAACAATTTTGCCTCTGTGTACAATGCAGGGCCGAGCATGCCGCTGGAGAAAAGGCAGTGAGGTGTGGTGATGCTATGACCCGCTCCCTTGTAATGCCTTTTGACGCAAATTATGTTTACGGAAAACTAGGCAGAAAGTCTGTTGAAAAAGGTGATTAATTACCACTTCTAGGAGTGGAAACGTGAACAAAAGGAGAGTCAAAATAGGATGTGGTGCTGTAAAGGCTCTTTTTTACTAAAAGATAATATATTTTCATGTGGGCTGGAGGTAAGACCATGTTTTACATGCTTCAGTGACATTGAAATCTTGTGAACGCATCCTGCAAAGTCTTTGGTCAAAAATGCTGTAAATAAGAGCTGATTATTCTCACAAGAATTTGATTGTTTTAAACCAGAAATGTTTTGAGAGCAATGTGGAGGTTGTTATCCCCAGTGGCAACCCCCAGGATCTCCTCTCCTGTATGAGGGTTTTGTTGCATCCTGGCTGGAAAATTAAGGTCTTTGCTATTTTGGCTCCAGCTCGATCTCATTGAGGTTTGAGTCTGTGGGCTTGGACCTGAATCTTCTTGGGTTTTCGAATGACGTCTGCTCTGAGACTGTGGTTGCGAAAGATCTTTAGTCATTTGGCTTCCAAAAGCTACTTCACCCACAACAATCCATCCATGATGAAAACGCATTCAGCTTTGTAATTACGAGCGTTACAATCATCAGAGGTATGTTCTAACAGAAAATTGGGTAGCAATGCTGTAGGTCAGAGGTTGTGGTTTTTTTTTGTTGTTGTTGTTTGCTTGCTGTTTCTCACTAAAGTAATATCTGGAAATTTTATTAAATGTCTGCCTCGCTTTGGGCTTTTGGAGACCTTCTGAGGCCATCAGTGCAGCTGTGGCAATCTCAGCATTTCGGCAACTTCTCGGCTACCTCGGCAATAAAAAACCTTGAAGCTGGTGTGGAGGACAGCTTGCAGGAGCAGGTCGTGCCCAAAAATGATAGCAGCTCTCAAATGCATGTGCTTGTTCCCTGCTGACTGCCCGTCATTCCCAGCAAGGGAGCTGCGGGGAAGCCTGCTGGTGGTGTAGGGGCTAAGGTTAGGGTTGGTTAGGGTTAGGGTTGGTTAGGGTTAGCCCCACGCGGAGCGAGGAGAGCATCCACTTGACAGCTCAGGGCAGTTTGGCAGTGAACATCTACTCCTTCCGCGCCGCTTCCCAGGCAGCTGACAGTTATTTGCAATTCCTGGCTGCTTGCTCCCCAGCCTAGCTGCTAACCACTCGTCTGCCCGGGTACGCTCCTCCTCCCCGCCCAGCCACCAGCTCTCCCTGCCTGCTCACTTGCTCGTCCGCCGTCGGGAGCGACTTTGCTGCCCGGGTTGGGCCCCCGTGGATCCAGCCTGCCCAGCTCCCCCACCCTGGCGAAAGGTTAGTGGGAGCCCGTTTGTATGCCTCTCTTCCTTCTGGTTGTGATTTTTCCATGCAGTCCTGTTTATCTGCTCTGATAGAGGTCCAGCAGGCGGCTAATCATAAAACTCAAGTAATGTAAGTTTGCCTGATGTGTGTGGGCTTGCGGAGAAAAATGGGAGGGAGGGAAAGCGTTCTTGGGTCAGAAGAAGCTGTGTGGGCAGTTTCATGGAGGGACAGAGCACAGCATGGTGTTTTACTTCTCACATTTAAGGGAAAAAGTGTTAAACTGCTTATAGTTGCAAAAAGCATGTTTAAGTGCATCAGAACTTGGAAAGATGATCAGGAGGGGTGTGTGGCCAGTGGGTACCCGCGTGAGAAGCAAAAGGGGATGTTTCTCAAAGGAGCCCGATGGCTTTGCAGGCACGTAACCAAGTTTTCCTTTCTCTGCACTGGGGGCAGCCGCCACTGAGGCTGGATGTGGCAGCGTGTTACTCGCAGCGTCTGAATGAGGAGGTTGGGAAATGACATCAGGACGTCGCGGCAGAAGGGCGGTGTTTTTTCAGATGGGCTCCGGGGGTGTTTCATGTCCAAAGGAATTAATGCTGTCAGGTGTAAATGTGAGAACTGACCCTCGGCCGTCCTGAACTGCCTGACTTCTCCCAGCAGAAGCACGCCTCAGGAACGAGCGCTTTGGAGCCTCGTCCCGCTGCCGCTCTCAGGTTAATTGTGCCAGGTCGACTTTCCTGACGGAAACTGAGTCATTTTCTCGCATTCTCAAATTCTGACCCCCTTGCGTCAGCGGGGCATCTGGTAGCACCTATATTTAGGCCACCAAATGCACAGTGTTATGAAAGACTGCTTTTCCCCCGTTTTAGGAGGAGCAGGGAGTGGGGGAGAGGAGCTCTAAAACTGGTTTTGTTTGTGGCAGGCTTGTAAATTCCCCTGAGGAGGTGCCTTTGGCTCAGGGGAGCATCTTGTCTTCAATTCATGAAGTTCAGCTTTTACCAAGGGAAGGCGAGAAACTGAAAATTTTCTTACTGTGGTCTCTATCCCCTGAGAAAACTTGAGGTGTGCCAGCAAAATATGTATTATGTCTCACCACACAGCCTTCAAAGCAGCATCCAGAACAGCTCTGGGATTGCCTTGGAAATTGCAAGGCTGAGGATAGCTTCCCATCGCCCAGCTCCTACCCTCAGCACCTTGCCGGAGGGCACCAGCTGATAAACGAGCCTCTCATCTTCCAGCTGGGAGTTGGCCGGAGCGCCCCCGGGCCCTGCGCTTGGTGCTGGTGCTGCATGGCTTTCTCCTTCCTGCTTCCTCCCCAAGCAGCCACCGTCTGTCCCTATCATCTGATGTAGCTCAAGTGGAGAACACGTGTGCGAAAGCTCAGGAGCGAGTCCAGCAGGCAGCGTCCAATGCAACCTGCCTTACATGGAGCTTTTTGGGCTAGTTTAAATTCATGACGAGCATAAGGCAGTAGTTGGTGGTGCCAGTAAGTATTCTCCATACGTATTACTGGGTATATCACACAGAAAATTAATGTTTTGGCTGCAGATAAAGCAGAAGGAAGAAAAACTGTTAAAGTTTTATACAAGCTTGTATTCTTGGCACTAAGTACTCCTGGTGGCAGGAGTGGTAGCGGCAACACGAGATTAGCCGTCAGTAATGAGGCCCACCAGGGCAGTACTTTCTGGCAGAATGGCTTTCCCAATGTGAGAAAGCAGATAATCCCGGGGTGTACACGTGTAATGTGTGTGTTGTGTGTGCGCACGCGTAATGAGCAGACTTTCTATTTTCCTTAAGGTACCGCAGGAATTTATGTGCTAAAACCTAAAGTTAAAAGCTCACGAGGCAAGTGCTCACGGCTTAAGAAATGGCAAGTCTGTGATTTCTGGTATGAACTTAACTTTTGACACTCTTTTGCCTCTGGATTATGATGGAGTGAGGTTCCATTGGGGTAGGTATATGGGCCTCACTGTTTCCATAGCAGAGCATGGATGATGGATTTTCCATTCCTGTGATGACAGAAACTCCTTGAGGGGAGGATGTATCGCTGTTGCCATTTTACAGCTGAGAGCAGGAGAGAATATGCGATCGTCTACTGTGGCTTTCCACAGGACTTCTGCTTCATACTAGCTGCACAGTAGGTATATGAGGAAAATACAGCAATGGGCACTTGAATTTAGGCTGCTGTACTAGAAAAAGTGTCCCATGTCAGTGGACTTGTCTGACTTGTGACATTATTGCTTTGCCTCAGGCGTTCATACATCTCGCTAACTAGGTACCTCCGGAAGAAGATGCAGGGAAATTAAAATGCTCGGCCTGAAATTATGCAAGGATCCTTGGTGTACACTTTTGAGGGGAGACTCATTTTGTGACTGCAGCTATTGTGTGCAAAAGCAAGAACAAAGAGGTATTCGCTGTGCCCTGCTGAAGAGCAGGCCTCAGCCATGTGGGCTTCCAGCAGGGTAGGAAGGAAATGATTTGTCTCTGTGATGCTGTGCTGTTTTCTTTGAAAAAGAAGTATTTCTGCTCTAGATAGTAAAAATAATTAGTATAGAGCCTAAGAATGGTAATGCATTTCGTACTTCATCATGAAACTGTAATTTTTTATTGACTACAGTGAACATGCAAACATTCGCATGTCCATGTGCCATTCGTTACATTGCCTCCAAGTCTGCAAGCAGAAGCCCACGCAACATGGTACTTGAGGACTCATTTGTGGTGCCCTTGGGTCAAGGCTAGATGAAAGGCTCAGCTCCAGTTAGGTGAGGTGCTGCAACTGTGTGTTGCTCATGACAAGCGCAAGGCTATTTGACTTGCTTTACATCTCAGGTAAAAGCCCCAGGGCTAATAGCACAGAGATAATGCTTGGCTGTGGCCTGGTGGCTCGACTAAGAGTTGGCTATTGAGGGAAAAAGCAGGAGTGTCAGTACGTGTGCTGCCGGGTTGGCCTCATCGTGCTGACCGATCCCACCTGAACGCCTACCTAGTGTTGAAGGTCAGCTCCTTTTGGGCAGGAGGAGGCTGAATTTGAACAGGGTTGTAGAGCCTCCCACCTCCTCCGTCGTGGCATCCACCATGCTTTTCTTACTTCAGACCAGCCATACTGGGGACCTCAGATTTCTAGCAAATACATACCACAAGCTTTTGACTCGCCTATCTGGCCCTGTGCCAGCTGAGCTTATGGGCAGAAATGGGAGAAACGAGAAGGGTTGCTCAAGGGGAGCAAGTTTTCTGCGGCATGGCTGTTCCTCCCGTCCCTTTCCACTTGGGGGAAGAGAAGTGTCAAGGACAAGCCTAAAACCTGGCTAGTTATTTGGATTCATAGGCCAGAGCCTAGCAGTGCACAGCCATGATGTTAGCAGTCTGCCTTGTACTCAGTCTGTGTATGGCAGAAAAAAGGGTGTGTGTACGGATTCCCCCCCTGAATATAGCTTCTTCTCTTAAATATCTCCCTTCATTCTAGGCTAGTGCAGATATTCTCAGTCTGGGACTTTTTAAACTTTTTTTTTTTTTTTTTTTTTTTTTTTTTAGAAAGAACTTTCCTGCTGTAACATCTTCATGCCTGATTTTTTTTTATTTTTTGCTGCTGTTCAAGAACAGAGATCTTGAACAACTTCCTTATGATTTCATCTCTGTGTATGGATGCAACATGTCTGCATCATGCAATACGCATGCATGCAAATAACATTGGTGTGATGTAATTTCCTTGAACTGATTCGAACTTTGGCTACCTCTGTTGAATGTGATTTTGAGTAGAATGCTAATAAAATGGTTAAAATGCTCGAGTCTTGCTTCTTGATAAATATTTCTAGTTCATGCAATAGATCAGAAATTCATAGTCTGCTGAAAGAGAATTTATGTTAATCTTCTTAAGGGCAGCAGATAAGATTTCGGAATCAGATTAAATATTTGTATTCCACATTAGGAGACCTCCCTGGCTCTGTCTGACAATCGATAAATCCTCTTCAGCCTCACGGTTCCTCAGTCTGCATTTACCTCTTTCATGTTGCGTGTGAGGGACCTTTTATAGGCTGTTAATGCACGTTTATTTGGAAGTTGGAAACTACATCAAACGTTTGACCTTCCCTTATGTTTGTTTCTCTTTGTTTTGTTTCTTCTAGCTCAGAGGACAGGGAGATGGGCGCTTCCCCTGGCTTCATCACTTCCCCGATATATTTCTTACTCTAGGTATTTAGGACAAGGGCAGTGTATAGACCACGCCGTGCGGTGCTGTTTAGCCCCGATGAGTGTCCTGTGATTAAATCTGATGATAACAGCACCGGGTGCTCCCCCTGCCCGGCCGCCCAGCGCCTCGGCTCCCTCTCAGCACGAATTTCCCACTGCTGGGTAGTGGGAGGAAAGGTGACAGCTTGCTCGCAGACACAACGCAGAAGGCTGGATGGGAAGAGGGAGCGTGCAAAACATCTGCTCCGAGCCAGTACTGAAGATGCTTGTATAATTTATTAGTATTTTTAGAAAACAAGAGTAATGAAGGAAATAAATAGTAGTCAAGCGTGCAGCGTATCTTATTTGATATCAGGTAATGTCCTTGTTCGGTGGTGTTTCGCTTGTTGCCTTGTGTATGCAGCAGGGGGCACTGTGTGGTGCTCAGGTTAGAGCACAGCGAAATTCTGCGTGTTTGTCTTCATTTCCCAGAGAGCTGCTTTGAAAATACTTCGTGTGCGCCTCGGTCACCGTCTAGTGCTTGTTCGGTGTGTGCTTTGCCAGATCCTTTCCTTTATGCCTTCATAAAATCTAGGGAGATGGCCCATGCAAAGGCAGTCTGATGGTGGTTTGCATTTTGAAAAAATTGAAAATTATGGTTTTTTTTTTGGTTAATCCTCAGTCATCCTTGTCACTATGACTCCTCCTAAGTATCCAAGCACAATAATGATGAAACTGGGGAAGACCCAGGCAGATCCCTGTGGTGAGGTGCCTGATCCTGCAACGATGGTGTAGGTGAATTCCTTGAAAAACAAGGTTGGAGTTTAAATAATTTGCCAGCCTAGGGCTGACTGAAAGATTGGGGACCTAAGTGTTTGATGATTTCTACGGGTAGGCTATTTTTCACAATGCCATAACCGCTTTTCAACAGAAAAATAATCTAAAATAACTTTTCTAGAAGCCGTCTGATATAAAAAGTGTGTGGGATGGTTCATTACAAGTTTCATCACCCTACACTAAAATATAGTTTATATCACTACCGTCTCTTTAGTACATTCAGCTCGCCTGGTTCAAAAATAAATTAAAATAAGGGAAGAGTTCGTTGTATTTAAATGGAATACATCGGGGATGAAAACTTCCTTCTCTGTAAGACACGAGGAGGTGAACTGCTTCTTCTGTAAAGAAAGAGCAAACTGTGGTCAGGCTTTTGTCATGCACGCATGTTTGTGCATGCAGCCTGGAGTACATATTCCAGTGTTCAGTAATGCCTGTACTGAATTATTTCTATATTGAGAGTGGTGCTATCCTCAGAAAAATAAAACTGTTTCAGGTGCCCAGTAGCTGCTATCCTACCAAATCAGGCAAGGCCAATGACGTTGTACAAATCTGCGCTCATGTATGGAGGCAACTCAACAGGGGGATCCTGGTGGGAACGAGTCCCTTGCGCTGCAAGTGGTGGGAGACAGCAGGGTGCTACGGGCAGGTACAGTTGCCTCCTTGTTCTTCCCTGGCTCCGCACTGTTGGTCACTTTAGGAAACCGAATATTAGGCTAGATGCCTATTTGGGTTGGCTGTGGCCTTTCCTATAATGTGGTAGTCTTACAATACAAATTAAAAAAAATGAAGCTGTTGAAAGCATTTCTTGTGCAAATGAATCATAAATGTAAAGCTGTCTCAGGTGCCTGACAAACTGCATTCATTGCCTGGCTATCAGGACATAAATCATAGTTATAAACCCACGCCCGTGGAAGACTTCTGCCGAGTTTATTCAGATGGCTTTCGATCCTCACTTAAGAATTTGTTTTGCTAAATGTTTTCAAATGCCGCTTTCTCATTTATTTTTTTTTTTTGTTGAATAACTTACTAAACTGGTATTAACTGCATAATTGTGCTATTAACATTTCCTCCCCCCACCTCCCATGTTCCGTCAGTTCCACAAATAGATCTCTAATTTGCAAGATGCTGGAACAGTAAGCTGAATTAGTTGCTTTATTTAATGTCTTCGCGTAGTCTTGAGAGCCGATGCATTTGAGCAGGTTACAAATGCCATCTGCTATTCAAGTGATGAAAAACGTAGACGACTGGATGAAGTTAATGTGTGTTTGCTGCAGGAGTCCCACGGCCGCAGCAGTAAGCCCAGGCTTGTCTTCTGGTAGCAAGCAGGCCACTGCGGGTGCGCTCACTGCGCTCGCCGCATCTCCGTCCAGCCGAGCATCGCTGGCATCAAAGGCATCTCTCCACACCTAGCCACAATCTCTGAGCAATGCCTCACCCTCCTCGCCCTGTGCCGAGGGGTTTTGTGGAGCGGGGGAGCCCGGCTGCTTGTGGCACAGCCACTCGGAGTGGCGAGGGATGTTCCCCTCCCCAGGAGGGGCTCACGCTCCCTGAGTGAGGTGTGGAAATGCCGGGGCTACTGCAGATGCCTGGATCCTGGTGGGTGGTGCGTGCCGAATTTTCGCCAGCCTCTGAAGGAATGGCTTTTCCCCTGGCTGGGCTTTGCTGCAGCCTGCCCAGGCTTGGCCGCCTGGGAGAGTGTTCAGGAGCGTGCGCTCCTAGGTTTGATCTACTTTGCTTTAATCATCCCCAACAAGCCAGTCCTGTCCACATGCAAATGCTTCGCAAGTGTCAAACTATGCCACCCTTTTGCGTTTGGTTCAATAGTTTCATATTTGGTGGCTGCTGTGTCTTGCAGGAGTCAGAAACAACCCCTTTGCTTGGAGTCGGCCTTCTGCTTATTTGCGGATACGCTTTCAGATAAGCATCAGCACTTCGAATCCTCTTGCCTCCCCTTTTTTTTCTAGCTCTGAGCAGAGACTGCTGGTTGTGGAAATGGTGGGATCGGCTAGAGGCGCGCGGATGCATGCCCACTGGGAACTGGGCTGAGGAGGAGCAGAACTAGTTTTTGGATGTAAGCTGATCACAGCAGGAGCCTGGGGCTGGTGGGGCTCACTCTTACAGGTGAAAGGTTTTGGTGTGTTAATGAGCCCTGTGAACAGCCTCCTCTCTTCTTCCTGCCCTAAATCACTGTGCCATTAAAAACATTTTTTTTTCTTCTGCCATTCTTCCCCAAGACAAACAAAACAACTCTTTTTTAATGAAGTTGAGAAAAGAAATAAAATCCTTTTCTATTATTTTTAGGGGACATTGCACAGATGATTTAGCATTAAAGATAGAGGAAAGTTTGGGATCATTTGTATCTGCATGTCTGATGTCCTTCTATCTGCTCATCAGTCTAGGGGAAGCTGATGTGCAGCCCATAGGTAACACATGCCTGAGGAACATCTCTTTGTTCTCTTGTTAGGATGCAGGGCTGGTGCTCAGGAGATGGCAGTGCTGTTTCTACCTCTGCTCCCTGCGTGGTGCAGGGCGAGCTCCCTCTGATGCTCCCGAGAGTCAGCTGGGGTCTTCCTCTTTGGGGACACTCAGTTGCAGCCCGCTGGGAACTGATTTTCTCCCTTTTTAATTTTTATTATGTTTTTTTTTATCCCCTGGGAAACCCCATGAGAGGCAAGTGGCTGCATGTGCAGTTGAGGGACTTCTGTGGGCAAAACAAAATAAAATAATAAAAAAATTAGAAACATCAGCTTTTTCACAAGGAAAGGTGAAGCAAGAAAAATCACACTGGGCAGCTTTTAAAAATGGGGAGTCCTGGGCTGTGTGCCTCTAACCAGCTGCCATATCTTCCGGAGAGCTGGGAGGCCCTTTGGGTTATTGGTATTCCAAGCCACAGAAATGCTGCAAGTAACACATGCTGTAATTAACAGACCACACTGTTGTGTGGGGCTAATCAGCCCCACTGATCTGATAGCCCAAGTACTTGGATAGTTTGGGAAAAAAAAAAAAAAGATTGCTTACTGGTGGATGTGAAGAATAGGAAAAAGATGTGCAGTGTTTTCACATGCTTCGAAGGGAGTGTTTTTTTTTCTTCCGCGTCTGCATTGAAGTTTTCATTGTATTTGCATTAACGTGTGAAATGTAGTGTTCTTTCTTCATAGTAGAGTGAATAAAGGCACCGCTGAAAAGGTTGTTTCCTCTGTAGACGTGATGTTCCTGTACAGGTGTCAGCACTGTGCATATTTACGCCTCTTACTTCTCATTGGAATAAGAGTTTCTTCTAGTTAAACTTCAAGCACCCACTGATTTTTTTCTTTTTTTAAAGAAACAGTACAAGCAAATTCATTTAGAAAACTAAGAGCAATATTGTGGGAGACGGAAAGTACATTTGAACTTTGTTTTTTCTTCACTGCGTACAGAAATGGAAGAAGTGAGATTGTATTAGTCTACTTTATACTGTCACCGACTGTTATACACCAAGGGGAAAAAAAAAGTCCGACTCCCCAGCTGAGCAGATGGCGTTCATGAGTCTCGCTGTGTAACACTTCCCACACCGCTGGGTGGGCGGGGAGCTGGGGCAGACTTCTCTGCACTGGCGCTGGGGCTCGGATGCTGCACGAGATGCAGCGAGGGCGTGTGAAGAGGATCTGACCCGTAACTGGCTGGCCCATGCGGCCATCCCGCGTGTTTCGGAGCGTACGGGTCTGCGAGGGCACCGATGAGCACCTCCAGCGTCACATCCACCTCCCGGTCATTCAGAGGACCCGCTGAACCCTCAAGGATGGCTTGATCTACTTCCAGTACTCTTGGCAGTACGTAAAGCACGCTGACTGCTTTTAAGCCTTTAGTCACTTCAGGTGCAGGACAGGAACATGGTGAAACTTGGGCTAGGGGGGAAATAACATAGAAGCTCCTTGTCCAGAAAACCCAGGCCGGTTGCTAGCTGCAGCTGAGGGCAGTGGCGTTATTGTAACTGCAGACAGACGATTCTCTCCGATGATTTTCAGTGGGTTAAATGGTCACACAATGACATTTTTTTCCCCTTGTTTTCAGCAGCTAATTTATCGGCAAAAATATCTGAGTTATTTTCTTAATACTGTATTTATACATAATTGGTTGTTGTGTGCTGAGAAAGGCTGCTTTATTTTTATATACCCAGAAGGTAATGAGAACAATCAAAGAGAAGATAATGAGAACAATTCTGAAGAGGGGGTGAGATGATCTAAGAAGAATGTGTATTCTCCGGGATGGTTCATGTGACAGGGCTCGCTGACACACAAATCGTGCTTTTTGCTTCACACCCATATGACGGCAGCTTCAGCATGCCTCATACCGGGTGAGCACAGGGCTTGCATCAACAGTTTAGGCAAGGACAGCCTAAAAACGTTCCTTGCAAAGCTGTTGTGGCCAGGGAACAACGTTACGGCACATGCCTTCCTGCACGCTGGATGATGGTGGCTTTAGCATGGCAAGAAATTGCTCAACTTCACATCCCAGTTGCTCATCTCCTGGCATGAAGATGCTGGGAGAAGAGGAAGAGGAAAAGTGTGGTAGTGTTAAAATAGCATTATTTCTGTTCGTCAGAAATACCAGAGGAGAAGATGGGCGAAGAGCTGAAGAAGCTGGTGGTCTCTTTCAAAGAAATGTTTCTTCCATGTAAATATTCTTTCCAAAGCACGCTCCCCGCGGATGGGAAGCCCAGGCGGGGTGGGCAGGGGCTGCTGCTGCTGCCTTCATCCCGGGGCTGTGGCTTTGTTCCTCCAAATGGGCTCCACTGTTAGAAATACTTGCTGCTTAACTCCCTGGCCCGGGGAAGGGTCAACTTTTATCATTGTAGGAAAACGAGAGGTGGTTTGAAGGTATGTACTTAATCCCTTGGTGCTGCGTGTAGGTAGCGCTATGTGTGGTGTAGCTGCGGCCACCTCAGGACCACATAGCAGAGCTGCTGCCAACACAAGGAACGCTTCGTTTTGGCAAATATGTGAGTAAATAAACAAGTTCAGCCCACATAAGTCATCAGACCGAGAGTGATAACTCATTGGCCATCTGCTTCTCTCTGCGACATTGTTTTCATTGCCTGCTTTTCGAATACAAAAATATATCACAGAGCTTCTGCCCGCCGTCTTCAGACGGTCAGGTGTTGTGGTCATTCTGGGGAACGGGGTGTGATACGGTTTGCTTCTGGCCACGAAAGTCATGATATCCAAAAAAAAGCTGACTTCTAAGAAAGCCAAGCAAACCGTGAACTCATGCATGAATTACGAACGTGACTTAATCAGTTTGTCACAATAACTATTTTGCTGCTGGAGTTGTTTGTTTTTAATCTAAAGATTTCTGCAGATACGGAGCCCAGGCTTGTGCAAGGATTGGTTCAAAAATGGGGAAGCAGAATTAAGTTTCTCAAGGAGGATTTAGTACCCAATAAGTGGCTTCCATCAGTTGGAAGATGTCCCTGCTCATAGTACATGTAATACTTTGTGTTCATGTTGCTGTCTCCATAACTGGCACTAAAACTTGCATCCTGTTTTGGTAAGGACTTTTGCAGTTCCTTCCATTAAAGGTGTTCAATGTCCCCCTTTTGAATTTGCGACGGCAAAGAAAGTCTCCGAATTTCTGCATTTGTTCTGGTTTTGGAACCCTGGAATTTCTCACAGCTGGTAAACACAGGTTTCTTCTCTTGAACACTATGTTATGACTTAGGAGGTTTGACATACTTCCCTGACCATTCCAAGGGTGGTGGAATATAGCTATGGGAAGGCAGATCCGGTGAGGTTTGTGTTTCTAGCTGTGTCTTCTCTCGGTCTGTTCTCAAATCCCCAAGTTTCACACTAACTTTCAAGACTTAGCAGTCAGGGAGAATGTAGTTTTCTGAAGTGGCACAGATAAATAGGAATCTGTTCAGACACCCTGTGAATCGAGGTCTTATCACGTTTGAAGTGGCCTGCTCAACATCTCAACTTGCTGAAAGAGGATTCGGCATTATTGCAGCCATGCGCTCAGAGGTCAGTGTTGCTCTTTGGGTTTCTTTGTCCTTTGAATAGGAAAAAGTAAGATGTGTTGTAAACTTACCTAGTTGGTTGCACTGAAACAAGAAGCAATACAAAAACTTAAATAGGTTGTTGATGCAATACAGTTATGAAGAAAAACATAGTTTTATAATGTTATTGGCATTTATATCATTAACATTGTCAAGAAATCAAAAGGGCTGCTCATCCGAAATATGTGATTTGTTTAGAAATATTGGAACCATCCAAATTATTTTGAGGCCAATGGGTGGGTTTAGTGGGACAGAGAGCTTTTAGCTTCACACCTTGCTGTAGCCTAGGTGCAGGTTACAACTGCTTGGAGTTTGTTCTTGCTTGCTTTGCCGGGGGAAGGAGCCCAGCAGGCCACACAGCAGGCAGAGGTCATGGGGCACTTTGCCTTGCATCCTGCCAGGAGGAGCGAGGATTTTTGTCTGCCAGGGCTATGTCCAGCTCTGTAGAGCCTGCTCTACAGTGTGCTTCAGTCAAAAAAATCAAAATAAAAAAATCAAACCTATCGTCCTCCTCCCTCCCACCTTGCCCAAACCATGTGATGTCCCTGAGCTTGCCATCACCTTGTACTCTTTTCTGTAGCTCAAATATTTCCGTGAACAGACGTGTAAAGGTGCCCAAATACACACATTCTCAAAATGGATGTAAAGCTCATTTTTCAATTAGTTCAAGTTGAGTTTAAGGTACCCAAATGGGGAAGGAGAGACACTGAGTGTTTGGGGTGGGGCAGGGGCCATCCTGCTTACCTCCAGGGCAATGCAGGTGGGCAGGAAAACTTGACCACCTACCAGCAGTCCTGCACCACAAAGCTTCACTCTTTGCTTCCAGCTCAGCAGCAGGGCACCGTGTTGTTGTGCCTGCTCCCCTCCTAGCTTAAAGCTGACAGCATTTCTTGGCAAACCTGGCAAGCTAAACTGATTTTTCTTCTCCTACCTTGAAAGTCCCATCCTCCTACGTAATTACGTGCACTTATTGAGAAAAATTGCTTGAGAAAAGGCTTGTTAGTGTATGGGGTAAGAGGGGATAAAACAAGTCTCTCAATCCTCATTCCTTTTGTATGCATTGGAAAGCTTTGGGCAGAAAGATAGCTGGATTTCCAATGCAGCAGGGAGCCATGCTGGTTCGTATTGAAATAATTGGGTAGATGGTGCAGAAGATTATGTGATAAAACCTGGATGTTACTTTTAAGTGGCTGGGTTTTTGGTAATTGCTGTAGGACCGTTTATTAGGTAAATAATTAGTCTTTCCAGATAAGGACTAGGATACCATTTACGTTTGAGAGATTTATGAGTGCTAAAAGGTAACACATGCATATATTGGCAGCTGTGTTCAGCATTAATTTGTGTGTTTCATTTTGCTCCCGAATTTTATTTCAAAAGCTTCAGACAATGCAGAATTGAGAATATGGTGGCAGAAAGCACAGCAATTGAGGAATGTGTTTGAAAAGCCTGCATATGATATCTGCTCCTTTTATAAGGAATATTTCCTTTATGACCTCCTCCTGCTTTGTATTTAACATTTCAAAGAACTTTTGGGACTGTCTGGAGGCTGCATCTTCACGAAGCAAGTAGCCAAGGATTTAAAGTATTGTCATTGCTGGCCTGAAGCTGAAAACTGCAGGCGGTTTTAATCCCGGGGTGGTGGGGGTTTAAACCCAACCCTTTGTGTTCAGATTAGGAGTGCAGGAGGATAGACTTAGGAGGTGTTAGTGGGAGTTTTTTCATTGGCAGTTCAGTAATAGCATCAGGATTTGGAAATACTTTTTTTTTTTTTTTTCCTATTCTTTGTTATTTCGGTAATTACTGGATGGTGGGTAGAAATCGGTAGGGTTTGTGTGTTGTTGTATTTCTGGTTTTAAGTACTACAACAGGCTGTAGGCAATAAAAGGAAGTACTTGCTTTTTTAACTTTTTACTCTTTGGATAACGGAGGGCCCCTAAATGCCTTCTCAAGGCTGTCTGTCATTGTTTCAGTCCCTGATGTCTGTATTTATTTTGTCTTGGTTCCATCAGCTGGGCTAACAACAAGATCCATCTTTGGAGAGGAGGGAAAAAAAGGATTTGGCATTAGCAACTTGATCTGACAAATCTCCTGAAATCTGCCAGTCGGGAAGGAAGGTGCCCTGAGCTACCTTACCCTGTCAGGGAGATGGAAAGGTCGCCCAACATCTCCCCCGTCACGAAACAGCTCACAAGCAAGTCGCTGAGCACTTGCTTAAGGAGTTTTAATTTCTGTCCGAAACTAAGAGCTGTTTGGCATGATTATTTCTTGATTCCTGGGACAGCTGGGGTGAAAAGCACGTGAAGTTTTTATGGATGGAAACCTGGTGGCTCCCTACGTGAGCTTCTGAGATGAGCACCATAGCTAATAAGATTTACCACAGTTGGTTGGTGAAGGTATTGAGTTCAGCTCAATAGTGATCAGTTTTAATGAAGACTAAAGACTTCCCAGCTCTTCATTTTGTGCATAATTCTTCCAAACAGAATTCTAGTGCTAAGACATTTATCACTTTCATGTAAATTATCTCACTTAAGATGTTTGCTTCTTTGGAGAAAAAAAGAGATCTTTTTAGATTTCCAGAAATATTAAGTATAAGTGGTTCTCCATGCATCACAAACATCCATTATAATATGAAAAGCATTTTGAAAGAAACCTTATCCTGTGCCAGTGCTGTTCACGTTTTAAAAGATGTAAGTACTCCTCTGTGGTGGGAGTGAGGAGTATGCTTTTCAGAGCTAGAGTGGAGGCTTGTTTTTGTTGTTGTTTTCTGATTAGATTTTAGTTTATTTTTTCTTAATTTCACTACTTTAATTTGGCTATAACAATGATATTCCTTTGTAATAAGGTATGTTTTTCTTCATAACATCTACGTGTTTCACTTTACTCTGTCTTGATTCTGGTAGGAAAGTCGTAGGTTGAAAAATTCACACCAGAGACTTCTCTTACATCCAGTGCTACACTGAAGTGCTGCATTATAAGCATTTCTCCATGCTGAGACTTGGGGTGCTGCTCCCTTCTGCTTAGCGCCACGGAAGAGTTAAAGATCTTGCACTGACCTCCAGACAATCTGGGAGGTAACAGCGCTCCTTTGGAAGCCAGTCCCTCTTCATACCTAAAACCAAATGAATTAATAATAAAACAACCAGCAGCCACCCGGTAATGTAGAAGGGTATGCAGAAAAAGCAGTAAAGCTCCCTGTGGCTGGTACTTTGCTTTAACAGATTGTGCTGATATGTAGGGCGTCACTTAGTAAAACAGAAATTATTCAGTTGGAATAGTCCCCAGCTGAAGAAGTTAAGTTTCTTGCATGGTGATGATAGAAACTCGAGCCCCGATGCTGTAAAATGCCTCCTCTCGTTCCTCTACTTGCATACAAAAACCTGCGCTCTCAGGAAAAATGCTTGGAACAACTTTCATGGAGAGGCATGTGCAAGCGATGCCAGCATAAACCTTCATCTAGACAGAGGAATGGGAAATTGGGTGCCCAGGAGGGTAATGCCGTGCTTCAAAAGCTAAGCAGAGAGGGGCAGCAAGCTGTGGCAGCCAGCGCCAGGCAGGGCAGCAGTCCCAGGAGCAGAGCCCTCCCTGTGACGGGTGCTGATGCAGCATCAGGAGAGAATGGAGATGCTCCAGCATCCTGCTGAAACCCAGCGACGATGCAGGTCGGCGTGGAGAACATCCAGGCTGAGTGTTTTGTGTTGCCTTTTGGTCAGGCATGTGTTGAGTCACCTAATTTCTGCCTGTGTTTATGACTCCTCTCTAGAGGTGTGTTTTTTTGTTTTTCCTCTGCCCAAAGACTGGTACATGCCAATGAGGCAGCCTTCGAGTCTAAAACTGTAATAAAATATCCAAAAAGTAATTAAATTGCTTTTTGGTGGCGTGATGAATCAGTGCTTTTTCACTCTTGGGATTTTATCTTGCTTGCATTCTCTTCGAGCTGATGGGTGGAAAACATACGTTTTCAGTGCTAAGCCACTCTTTTGAAAGCCTGTTTTATGTAGGCAGAGCTTCACGCACATATGGAAGTAAATTCATGACAAGAGGTTGTTTACAAAGGGTGGAGTAGCGTATATTCAGGCTTCCCAACTTCTCTAAGGTTTTAAAGATCTCTGCCCGCTATACATGCTATATATATACATCTATAAAATATGCTTGCTATATTGCACAGCTGTATAAGCAAGAATTTTTAGAGGGAGCTTAGTACTGGGTTGTTCAGCAAATGCTCTGTGGAGCTATAGCAGCTGCTGGGATTTAGTTCCCTTGGTATGCTGCTTGGGTTTTGAAGGCTGCCCATCAAATGTGCTCATTGTCCCTTTTGCAAACATGGCTGCAGCTTGTGGGTCAGTTTTGAGTGTGGCGAGTAATTCTTACAGGCAAGGATTTGGAAGTCGAAGCTAATATAGGGACAAATAATAGCCATGCAATGTGCAAAGCCACGCCCACTCATTATAGCCAAGTTTTTTTTTCTTTTCTTAGTGGACGTTCCCTTTACGGGTGCCGACCTGGCATGCAGAAGCTGCTTGTGGTTTGTGTTGCTGTGGCACCGAGGAGCTCACCCAGACTCGCTCGTGATGGTGCGATCGTGTGAGGTGTTACACGAGCACGCAGCAGAAACACGGGCTTACGAAGCAGCGGGAAGAGACATGTGAATTAGTCTTTAAAAACACGGTCTATAATGGCTTCTACTGCTGGTGGGGTGTACGCCGCATGTTCTCTATTTTTTAACCTCCTAAACCAGAAGGATAGGCTGTCTTTCCAACGCAGAGTACAGCTGGCCCCCATATATCAGTAGGTTACTTAAATACCAGGGTACTAACGATATGTGACACCAGTGGAAAACAAGAAAAGTTGAGGTCAACATTTTTGGCACATCTTTTGCCACCGTATCCTTTGTAAGAGCAGCCAATGAATGAATTCTGGAGCTCCATTTTTCCAAGGTTTTGAATTCTGTTATATGTGAGGGGTCCAATAAACGCTTGACTGCTGGGAAGCCTGTGCTGTGCATTCACAACCTTCCTCCCTCTTGGGTTGGTTTTGTGTGCCGAGGAGTTGGAGCCCCATCTCCCATCCACTTCAGCTACCCCGCTCTGAGTCAGATAGCAGGAGGGGAGAAGCGTGCCTCAAGGCGAAGGCCGGATCCTACGGGCTGTGTGCCTCTCCCTGCTGCCTTTTGAGTTAGTCTCGGGTCCCCAGATTAAAAAACCTTCTGCATCAATTGTCCTCAACGCAGAGGAAGCACAAATGCAATCAGAAAGGCCTGGACCGAAAAAAATACAGGGCAGTCTTTCTTCTCATAACAGAGGCAGGTTTTTCCTAAAAGTCATGCAAGTTAAAATAAATACCGCAGTGTATAAGCTAGCACACAGAGAAATGAATCAGTGAACTACAGCATGTGTGCAGCAGCAGCACTGCATTCCTGTCATCACACATTCCCAAAACATAACAGTGGGAGAAATATGATCCGAAACTGGTTTAAGAGGTGCTGTAATTAAGCCAGGATTACTACCACGGTATAACATAACCTGATAGCATTCTGGAGTTGGACTGAAGGCTTGCTTGTGATAAGCTCTGAAATATTTTCCTCTTTTTTTAATACTTGGAAGCTTTTTCACTCGCACCTTGGACTTGGGGATTTTTTCTTTCTGTGTTTGGTGGAGTTTCTCCAATGTTCTCTGCGAGGAGAGAGCAAGCCCAGAGCCACCAAACCCACCAAGAGAGGCTGCCTCATTCTGTGACCTGGGCCATAAGCAAGGACTGCAAGTGCTTGGCTTCCCTCGCATATTTGAGTACCAACGAGTACCAGTGAGAGGTGACAAACTGCAAGTGTTACTGACGGAAGCCTGAGAGCTCCTGTGAAAGAGGATATGCTGCGCCACCAGCTTTCTGGCCTCTTTTTGCCAGTAGATCTGGTTACAAAGGCCTGGAAGGGACAGCAAGGACCTCCCAAAGCCAAGGACAGTTGCAACCAGTTGCCAGACCTCCGTAACCAAAAAGGGGTCTCACAAATGCATTTTATTTAGAGGCTGGGTTCTGGCCTGCTCCCACCTTACTGGGTGGTGGTGGCATGTTTGATAATACAGAGACACAGGAGTACACGTGTGAGAACTGAGCAGTTTGTGCACTGGACAATTTCTCCTCTTCCTGCATTTATTAATATTAAAAATGCGGGTTATGCCTCTTCTCAGGGATGTTATTATGCAGAGCCGTACCTCTGATAAAACCATATATTGCCAAGACTTGGGATGTTATGTCTTCATTCAGTGTTTTTCTCCAGTTCTTAATTATGTTTTTTTCTACCTCTTCCCTCACTAAACTTTTTTTCCCCTTACTCCTTTTTACTTATTAAATGCTTGCACTACAGTTGTTTTTTTCCTCTTTATTTTTTATTTATTCCTTTCTTCTCTCCCTTTTTCACTTTCTTAGGTCATGCATTTCCTTCCCAGCATCTTGCGGCATCCTATCTCCACCTTCAGAAAGGACGGAGATAAAAAAAAGTTTAGTTTATATAAAAAATATAGTTTAAAAAATATATATAGTTTATATAAAGTTTATAAAGTTTTAGATGTTTACAGAGGTTTTCCTTAGTGATGTGCTGGGCCATTTCCTCCTTTTGCAGCATGCTTTTTTTTTTTTTTTTTCTTTTCAGTGCACTATCCAAGGAAGAGTGGTCTAAAAACAGAGGGAGGGCGAAGCACCACAGGAACCCAAAGACCACCTTTGTGTTGCCCTCTGTGTTACCCTCCCTCTTCCAGCAAGGTATAAAAGACAGGGAGCAGAGCTAGCTCCCCTTGCAGAGGATTTTTGCCAAATAGCACTAGTCTACTGTCTGGTTGTAGACATTTTGGAAATAGCTAGTTTTAGAAAAAACAGCATAGGATGTCAGGGCAGTTACGTAGTTGAGGATTTTGTTTCCAAGGGTCATAAAATGCCCCTGTGCTCTGCGTTTTACCTAGCTGCTGTCATTAGGGCAAGGTCTCCCCTGCATCCCAGCCATCCTCAGTCTTTGCTTGTGGAGCTGGGACCTGTGGGAGGAACCTCCTCCTCCATCCAACCTGCAGAGAGCGAAGCAAGGAGGCTTTGTGCTCGGCATCTCAGCAGAGCTGGTTCTTCTGATTGTGTTGGGTGCCTGTGAGACACCACCTCGTCCAGCAGCAATAAAGCAAAGACGTTTCAATTTCCTCCTGGCGGGGCAGCCCATTGACTATGTGCAACAGGCAAGGTAGTGACAGGGTAAGGGAGAAACCTGGCTTTGAATGCATAGTTTGAGAGAGAATTTCACCGGGGAGGTGTGCAGCTTGTCGTAGCAAAGAGGAGCACTGCTTTCCTCCTTGTGGGTCCTATTATTTCAACTATTTCACCATTTTTATTTTATTGTTTGGCTTGAAGGCCTGTCTGGTTGAGAACCTCATGCAGTTGGTCCCCAAGGCAGTCCAGCTGCTGCAGTGACACCAGCCCACCCTGCTGAAGTCTGCCCCCCTCCTCTGTGAAAACTCGTTTGCCATGGGGAGGAGGAGCAACGTTGCCCCAGCTGAAACTTGAAATACCAGATTACATGAGAGAAACTGGAAATACCATAATCTGGTATTGCTCTCTCAGGAAAACAATTACCATGTATGCACACGTGGACAAGCACGCATGAACACACACATGCAAATCTCTCTCTATATATCTATATATCACCATACAGTACCCTGCCATATAATTACTATTTTTCAACCGAGGACTTCAGGCTGGGACCCTTGATTATATGGCTGTGTATTTGTCATGGATTTCCTATGCTGTTTTGGGCCACTTGTCTGCTTTTCTTTTTGCCTATTTCCATAAAGATAATAGGAATAGACCAGCTTAGCAACTAGTAAGTGTTTATGAAGATCAAAAGCAATAGATATCCTTGGTAATATTTGTTTTTTCACTTTTTAAGAGATAACACAGAAGGCTTTCAGAAGCTAACATTTTTAATTGCTTCTCCAAAAGCCTTCAGGCTCCCAATGAATTTTGGCTGAAGCAGGGTTGTGATGAAAAGCTTGAACCTGTAAGAATCCTTTGCAGTGTCTTAAATGTACCCAAGCCTCTTTATTTTTTAAATATATATTGTTAAACTATTGTCTTTGAAATGGCTACTGTTCTATTGCCAATTCTTGATATGTAACTGTTAGGCTAAGAGGGAGGCAGGATTTTTGTTTTAGTTCAGATTTTTTTTTCCCCCCTCAAGGTTTCTATGGTCTATTCAACCTAGTCCCACCTCTCCTTATACTAATTCAAGAAAGAGATGGTACCTGCTGAACATTAAGTACCAAATGGTTAAAACCAACCAACCAACCAAACAAACAAACCAGTTTTGAAACTGTATCCTTTTTCTCTTCATCATTGATAGCTAGTGTCACTATCCCATCAGTTCATTTCCTGCTTAGAAGCATATTTCTGCTCTCCCATATTCCTACAGGAATTAGGCTATTTCACCACTTATAGACTATTTCTATACTTATTTATAGAATTGGGCAAAACTTTACCAATATATCATAAGTACACAAAAATATTTGTATATTAAAGCAGAATTTCCCCATTGTTTCAGGCAAATACAATTAAAATTCCCCTCCCCATCTGTTGGGACTGTCTAATTAAACAGCAAATTTTTATTTATTTCATACTGTGCTTAAAGTGGTATTGTACCATTCATTGCTCACCAAGCAGGAGAGCCATTTGTAGCTGGAAACTCTTCTTTCCCTACCTCGCTTCAACATATCTGTATGAATCCAGACATTTACTTTCTTTTATTTAAAAAAAAATAATAAAATGCCTAAGATTTTTTTTTTCTTTTCAAAAGCCCTCAAATTTTAGTTTTCAGTTCATATGAAGGAAACGTTTATTTCAGTTTGGCCACCGAAGCAAAACAAAATCAATTATACTCACAGTTCTAGCCCTTTTTCCAAAGAAGACAGCCAAAACTTAAATTTGGTCTTTAATTATATATTTGATTCATCCCCATAACAACACTTGACTTCAAACAATGCAAGAGCAGGAGGAAACTTGCTCTGAATTCCTCTCTTCAAAGGGAAGAACTCTTTCAGATACCATGTCAAGAACACTTTCAGCTGAAACCTAAAAAGATAACAGTGGGAAGATGGAATACAAGGAGCTTTAGCTGACCATGGTGGCAATGTCTCATTACTGAGGGAAAGCTTCTAAAATTGTTTTTAAGCAAGTCTGCCTACATTTGGGAAGGGAAAGTTGGCTTTGCTAGATGGATTGCTTATTTCTTCCTCCAATCCCCAACTTTAATATAAAATTATTAATTGCTCAAAATTATCAAACAATGGAAACTCATCCTGTTATCTGCCCCTAAACCGGCCCAATTCCTACAATCGGTGAGAAGGGAATTTCCATATGCTTATGGAAATTTTAAATATTGTACTGCTCTTGTGACAATTCCTGCAAGTAGACAAATGAAATCAATTAAAAGTACTTTAACCTGTGCACTGTCACTAGTTTGTTACTGTTCAGCAAACTGCTATAAAAGCACTGGGATTTGGGTGCTTTGCCTGATGGTTACGGTTGGGCACACGGCTCTGTCAGTGGTAGAGCTGTCCCTGATCTGATTCTTGTTAGATTAGCCCTAAAACTAGACTCTAGTATTTTTAGTTAGGAATAATTATGCAGAAAGCCAGTGTCAGGATCACTGTGGTCTTGTTTGTCACCCCCACCCCACCCCACTTTGTTCTGTATTCCTACTTTTTGACCTCATTTTTCTTCCTCATTGCTTATTCCTATTTGTCTCATCTCAGGTTATACCTCCTTTTCGTGTTTCTTCTTTAAGGGAACAGATTGATATCTAGGGCTATGTCTAGAGTAGAAGAAACACTGAGTTTAGTTCAGACGTAGGTTGACGTTAGTTGGCCAACTGCAGGCTACTTTCAACCACTTATACAGTATGGCCACCATCTGTTCAATGTTCAGACAGTAGGAGAGTTTATGCTCTTGGGTAGAATTTAATTTGCTTTTACGTCTGCTGAAATGGGTAGGTTTTTTAGGTTTGACTTAGCTAGGTAGTGCTAACCAATCTACTCAAGCCTCAGTCTTAGATTGGAAAAGTTGAACGATTCTAGAAGTTCTCCTTATGGTTTTTCAGGTCTGAGGATGAAAACATGGTCTATTATAAGCCTTGCGTAGGTTGATGAGTAAAATTGCTGGATGAATAAGTTGCATGATGGAAAATATCTTACATCTTCAATAGTGGTGCTCTAGGCCAGGTTTCTTTGCTTGTGTTACTTCTGCCTGTTGCTACCAGTACACAGAGCATCAATGGAAACGTGTAGCTCTTGATGGCTTTTCGCACCATCGGAAGGAAATGAGGATGAATGAGATGAGAAAGGCCTCCAAAGTATTTCATTTTCAAAGACCTTGCTGGGTTTCATTCACGTAATTTGTATATTGTGTGAAAGGGCTGGAAGCAAAGGAAACCGTGAATGACTCTCTGGTGTGTCATCTGGTGGTAGGGCAGGGCCGGCTGAGGAGGATGCTGTGGATAAACCCCGTGCTTCGTGGCTGTGAAGGGACAGCATCTACACGTCTGTTGGCTTTGATGTCCTGCTCGTTGACTATTGTCCTTTCCGTGTTTCGACACTACTGAAGGTGTTCAATTACTGTCAAAATTACAGTCCTCTCATTTTCCATGCTTCCAGAAATGTGACACAACCCCACAGCAAGGATGGTTAATGAACTATATGTAAAAAAATGTGAACGCAAGTGATTTATTAGCTGCATTTAGAAGGAACTTAGGCTCCCCGTGTGGTTTTGGTTGGCAAACCCCTGCTTCGCTGCCGGCTGGGCCCACAACGCTTCAAGATGGTGCCTGGCGCTCAGGCACATGTACCCATGGGATGAGCCATGGGGCGAGCAAGAGGGATCCTCGTGGGCCACCAGGGCCCACCGGGCCACCTTTGGGCGAGCTGCGGGTCTGGGCCACCCAGCCCTGAGGGGGAGCGAAAATGTCAGGAGGCTGGGCGAGCCGGAGGGGGGCTCCACGCATGGATGCCCTGGGGACACCCCCCTGCCCCGCTGCCCTCCTGCCCGGGGGGAGCCGGGCGCAGGATGGCGGCCCGAGGGGGCTCGGGAGGGCGGAGGGAGGAAGAGGAGGGCGGCGGGGAGGAGGAGGAGGCGGCCGGGGGCTTTGTGTGGCAGTGCCCGGGGGCCGGGGGCCGGCGCCATGTCGCGGGGCGCCGGAGGGCGGCGGGGGGGTGGCGGTGCTTGCGCCGGTCCCGCGGCCGGGCGAGGCTCCCTCCTCCTCCTGCTGCTGCTTCCCCTCCTCTTTCTCCTCCTCCTCCTCCTCCTCCTCCTCCTCCTGCTGCTGCTGCTGCTGCTGCTGCTGCTGCCGCCGTGCCGGGAGCTGCCGCCGCCTCTCCCCGCGCCGGGCGCGCTGCGATTCGGGTCATCACCGGCGGCCGTGGGCTTCGCCTCGCTTGTGTGGGGCTTTTGTGCGGCGGCTCACAGTTGGCTAAGCACCGCTAGGCTCAATCGGGCTATTGTTTGGGATCCCGGAGCGTTCACGCTGCAAATCCTTCCCCCCCCCCCGCCTCCCAACCCCCCCTCTTTTTTTTTTTTTTTTTTCTCTTTTTCCTTTTTTTTTTTTTTGCCTGGGAAGCCACATAATGTGCCTTTCCTCCCCACGAATCTGGAAGCTGTAAGCCGGACCGCTTGCAAATGAAGTGTAATGCATTGTGGGACGCGTGTAAAATTGGATCATTCGAGGGGGAGAGCAAGGAAAAAAAGAGGAAGGGACCTGCCGCCCGCGCCCTAGAAGAGGTGGCGGCGACATGGGCGCAGGTTGCGCCCCGGCGGTGCCGGCGCTAGGCTGATGCCAGGCGTCGTGTGTCGGGGAGCCACGAGGCCTGGCCCGTGCGGCTGCGGGAGGCTTGGGCTGGGGCATCCTCAGGATGAAGAAGACGCGGAGCACGACCTTGCGGAGGGCCTGGCCTAGCTCCGACTTCTCCGACCGGGCCTCCGACCGCATGAGGTCCCGCAGCGAGAAGGACTACCGGCTGCACAAACACTTCCCACCGGCTTTTATTCAGCAGGCATCACGGGGCTACATGACATCAGGTCTGTAACACGATTTGTGCGTGTGTGTGTGTGTGCCAGGCGGCTGCGGGATGCGGGTGTGCGGCTGCGGGCTGTGGCAGTAGGTACGGAGGGGAGCCTGCGAGCGGGAGCGTAAGTTGTTATGAATAATGCTCAAAAAAAAAAAAAAGAGAGAAAAGCATACATCCACCATTTTGTACCTCAGCAAGATTCACAGCAGGGCCCTCGCAATATGGTGTTTAAAATCTATTAGTCGGGTGAAATAAATGCATGGGGGAAGCAGCCGTGGCTCTCCGCTGTGCAAAGGCGGAGAAAAATGACTGGGTGCGCAGAGCATGGAGCCCTTTGCTCCTTTTGTGCATAAGAGCATGTGCTGGATATTTACTGCTGCCTCACACGGCCTCCTTTTAATGCAGTTAGCTCTAGTTTAACTCATTGCGCCGGGGTGTTTTTCTGCTGGGGAAGGAAAGAGGGTCACCTGCGACTGCAAATGCTCTCTCGCCTTGCTGCAGGCTTTCCAGCTTTCTGTGTGCTTCTGCAGTGGCAAAGCATGCTTTGGTGAAAATGACTGTGAACGCGTTTGCATTCGTTATCTGAGGTGTAGAAGGGGAGCAGAGCCGTGTATGTGGGGGAGCGAACGCACACGTGCATGTATGTCCATCTGGTCGTTGCTTGCAACGGAGGCTGTAGGGAAATAATGGACACTGCACCAACATGTTTGTGCATGGGGAGGAGAGAGCACAAACAAAACAAAAACCAGCACAGGGAAAGGCAGGCATCAGGGAGAGGCTTGGCCTCAGACGGAGTGCTGGTGCAATTTCAGCAAACCTCAGTAATGTTAATGGAAGCTGCTCCATCCTGAAATGCATCTTAATGGCCTTGGAATCCAGACATTTCATAAACACCAGAAAGAAGACTTGGGAAAATGCTGGTGGGGAGGGGGACGGGGGCAGAAAATCCTGGAAACCTCCTTTGTTGTTCTGCTGCCTGCTTATTGTGACGATCGGACATAACATTTCATTACTACGATGTCAAATTCCAATTTATCACGAAGGCACGTTTTCCCTCTAAGGCTCAATTTAGGTTGAGTAGGCAGATTCCTTTAAAGGAGAGAAAGAGGGAGTGGGAGAAAACGAAGGTATTTATTATGCATTACTGAAAACGTTTCCAGTCCTGTGTTCCCCCCCCTCCCCATTTCTGCTGCGAAGGTTGAGCCAAAGATTGTGGTTGTCAGTTAAATGCTCGCTGTGCTATCGCTGTCTCCAATAAACAGCTCTCTTTGGCCAGGATTGGTTTCTCGTGTTTTAAAAATGTCTTGTGACCGTTCTTTCATTAACCCCCGAGCACAGGGGGAAAAATAATGCGTTTTTATTGAAAAAATCTGCCTGTGTAAGAAAATTGCGCTATTTTGGCAGTAGTCATTTTGATTCCTCCCCCCCTCTCTTTCCTGGGAAGCCACGTATGGAGAGGAAATGACAAGTATAATTTATGCCTGAACAGCTGAAGAAAACGAGAATGGTTGTGTGTGTGTGTGTGGGGGGGGGGGGGGGGTTGTTTTGTTGGTGCTGCAGGTTCTTAAGGCAGCCACGAAGCCAGATCTGACCAAATTGCGAAGGTTTTGGTCGTTCTGCGTGGATGTGCTCATATTCGTCACGGAAGGATACAATGCTGTGTCAGTTCTGTTGAAGGCAGTACTTCAAGGCCTTTCTTCCAGTGTGGAAAGCCCTATTTAAAAGAGAAGGAGCTCACAGGAGCGTTTTGTGCCAAGTGGTGTGGGTTTTGCTTGTTTTTAATTCTTCAGGGAAAATCTTGGGCTCTGCAAAAGCTTTATCTTGGCAAGATTGATGCAACCCAAGTAGGTGCTCAAGCACGAGCGATCTTCAGAACGAGATGTGTCACCCTGCGTTTTTTGGCTGATACCTGTGTCTTTGGGGGCCCGTAGATATGAAATATGCTACGAATGTTTTACGGTAATCTCTGGACCCCCGGAGTGCTGTATTTATGAATATACAACGCCTTGGTTTAAATTGCAACAACTGAAGAAGGACAGATGTCATGTTCAGTGTGAGCAACCTGCTCAAGTTGTTGGAGGGATGCTACATTGGAAATTAAAATCAGAAGTGCTTTAAAGGGAGCCTGCTTGGCGTCTAGCTGGACATGCGGTTGTTCTCTCTTGATGAGTAGTTTCCACGTTCATTTATTTTTAAAGGATCGTTATCCACTGCCTTTTCAAATATTAGTTTTGGGAGGAAGGGCTCCTGTATCTAAACACTTCTGGGTACTTGAAGAAAACTCTCTTCCTCGCAGGAAACCTGTAGGAAGTCTTCTGGCATCAGAGTTGTGGGGATGGGGAATACAAACACCGTCTTTGTCACCCAGAATGTCGTAGGGGAGAAAGTGTCCTGAAACACATGGGCTTTTCAGAGGGCTGCATTCTGTTTATCCAACCATTTAACCTCATCACCATTAGCATTGTTGTGGTTCTCTTTTAATTAGATGCCTCATTGTTTGGGGTGGGGGTGGAGGGTGGGAAAGAAACCTTGGGTTTTTGCCTCAATTACTCTGGTTAGGAAAATACGAAAGAGCAAACAGTCAAAGGGCCTTCAGTAAGATGCTAAAAAGCTTGGGACGTTAATATTATGGAGAATCATATACGTGTATATATACATTTCTTTCAGCAGCACAGAAATACCGAGCAATGGTGTTGCAGTGGAGCTTTTGGGGGGGACATGCGGCCTCTAAGCAGAACCCCGCTTGCAGGGAAGTGCAGACCTCCCGCTGGCGTGGTGCAGCAGACCCGGTATTAAGCAGCCTTTTCAATAAAGCCGAGTAAAGGACCGGTTTGGTATTTCTTTGACAAGAAGCAGCGCTGGGTGGTTAGCAGTCACATTTTCAATACTTTGGGAACAAACTGCCCATAATTGCAGAAAATTACTGCGGATGCAGATGCAGTTCATGAGAAATTTAGAGATCGTTTGACAGATCAAGGGAGGTGGAAGTAAGGAGGGGAAAAAAAAAGGCAGGGAATTTAGAAAATCACACATTTTTACCGCTGAATAATCTCTTGATACGTGCTATTAAATGTGCTGTACTCGAGGGTTTCTTTAGGCCTCCTAGCAACCACGAGGTTCAAAGGCCATGCAAGGAGTTCATTGTTCATGCTGAATATTAATTTCCCAGTGGAGGGCTGACTTGGAAAAAAAACACTGAAAAAGAAAACTACAACAATGTAGAGCTTTGACCTTGCGTTGAAAAGAGATGTTGAAAAGTTTGAATCCAATAAATTTCATATAAGTTGCTGCAAGGGGGGAGATGTACTTGATGTTTTTGATGGATTGTTACTTAATTGAAGGGGAAATAAAGAAATCATATAAAACTGCCAAACAGAATAAAACTCACTGGAACTCAGGAACGAGGGCTCCAAAAGGCCCCATGAAATAATACCGTGTGGCGTTTGAAATGTCAGAACTTCCTTTTTTCTTTTTCTTTCCCCCCCCCCTAAATAAAGAAGGGAAATCCTGGATTTTCTCTCGGTGGGGAGACAAACTGCTCACTGTGGTTGACCCAGGTATAAAATGTTACCAGAACTGAATATATGTATATATATATATATATATATATATATATATATATTATTTTTTTCTTCTGCAGCCTTTGGTGAGCTATTTTGGTTGAAGATCTTGGTGTTGGAGGTGCTGTGTCAATTTGGGGTGGGGGCGGCGTGGGGTGACAGTCTAGCACACGCAGCACGAAGGAGTGTCTGAAGAGCTCTCCACGACGGTAAAAGCTAATTCCAGAGCTCGCTTATTTGAAGGTCACCTTCCAAAAAGTTTGCAATGCCTGTATTGCTCTTTGCTATAAAATTTCCTTGCACGTGTTTCAGCGCTCTGGAGTCGAATGGTGGAATTCAGTCTCAGCATTGCTGTGCAGCTCCCAGAGCTTCGCTACCCAGCTAAAGCAGAAGAGAAGGGTGAGAAAGGAGGTAACGCTGACCAGCTAGCTGACGATGTTATCTGTGTGCAAATTAGGGTTCCTAGGAGGAAGAGATACCTCCCTGCGTTTCAAGGGTGTTTGACGGAAGGTCTAGGGCTGCCTCTTCAGCCTTCTTGAACAGAAAGAAGGATCTTGAGAGTCAGATTAGAGCAAATTGCAGAATCCTGAGTCTCTTTTTTGCCCCTTAGCTTCAACTTCTGACAAAAATTAATATTTGGAGATAACCGTGCGTGATCTGAAGAAGGCAGTTTAGCGTAATTGAGAAATGACAGATCTACACAGAGCCTTGGAGCTCGCTGAGTTCTCCTGTCCCTCTCAGTTCAGTTATCTACAGGAATATGTTCTAGCTTGAAAGTAGCTGTATTGTAATTAATATTTAATGGAATAATCGGGATTGCATCACCTTCTTCTCTCCGTGTGGTGTTAAGAAACACCTTCCAACTTGTCTGCTTAACAGTAATGTGATCTCTTTGCCTCCCCGAGTTCTGAATAGTTGAGGCTGTCTTAGACCAGTCCTGGAACCATAAAACCACAGGAGATGGTGGCTCGCGGAGCTCCTGCCCCTCAGCTCCTGCCCTGCAACCTTTGCTTCGGCCTGTACTGAGCTGGGAACCTGGCTGGGTGGCTTCGTTCAGTTACTTCAGGGCTTATGCTTGCTTTATTGCTTGGGAAGCTGCTTCTGGGCTGCCTTTGCCTTCCAGTCCATTTCGGCCCTCAGGGCATCCGCTTGCCTGGGAAGAGAAGCAGGAGCTTTTACCGGGTCCTGCTGAGGAGAGAGGAGGCTCCTGGCTTCACACCACAAACTTTGTATAAGTTCGTTGGCCACTCATTTTTTGCACCATTTCCAGCTAGTTTTGGTTTCTCGCTATGGTTTCTTGCCAGAGGGAGGACGAAACACATCTTGTCTGACCACCCTTTGCAGAGAGAGCCCTGGCTTTCACTCCTCGTGCAGTGTTAACTGAACGCTGTTACCCGTCAGCCACGCCACTGTCTGCAGGCCTGGTCCTTTCCCAGCAGGTAGCAGGATGGTTTCTGCACGTCCCTGACTCTTCCCCCTTACACCAAGCTTTGGCCAGTGCATGGGCTGTGCATCCTCCCAGCTGAGCAAGCTGCACTGGAGTACCCAAGTCCCAGCTGAGACCTGTGGGCAAGGGGATCCAGAGCAGCTTTTTCGGTCATGGCATTAGAATTAAAATCCAAGAGGAATGCACACAAGAAAGAAACAGAAGGCTGTCTGTGTGTCTGTCTTACCTAGCTAGACTTGCTCACGTTTCTATCTCGTTTCAAAGCACTCACCCTGCAGGGCTAAGTTTCAGGCTGTTTCTCCTCCCCAGGCTCCATCAGAGCTACCAGGATCCCTCTCTCTTTCACAGGCTGTGTCGGCTTTGCTCAGCCACATGAACCTTGGGCCAGGTCAGGGTGCACTGAAGGGCACGGGGATCAGGTCACCAAAGGGCTTTTGTGCAGAGTTATCATCCGGTTCTGAATCGGAGTGTGTTTCCAGGTGTGTTTTCTGCAGTCCTGTGGCTGAAGCAACTCATTATATGGGCGCTAGACATCACGATAGCTCACTGATGATACGGGAGGCTCCTCTTTCAAGAGCAGACAACTGCTCGGAACAAACACAGCGCCGATTCATCACAAATAGCTCCCAAGCTGTCACAGGTGCAGAAGCTACACTTCGCCTTTGTTGGGAGGTTTTGATAAACCCGAAGGGTGTTGGATAACTGGCCATTCTGGAATCGAATTGCAGCCACATCTTTGCAAAATGCATCACTTGTTGGAGGAGGCTGAAATGTGAGGATTTTGCAGATCACCTTGGTTTAGGCTGGTGACCTGTGCGATTGTGAGCAACAATAAGCTTTCGTTTGCACAGAAGTGAGTAAGTGAAGAGTAAACTACCATCTTTGTAAGGTTCTGTATACAGGTAAGGGAAGTATAAGTAGAATCAGGTGAGAAGAATGAAAGGAAGATATTTTTCTAGGCATGCTGTAGAAGTCCTCCAAAGACTGGGGTTCCTTTTCGGTGTTTTGGGGAGGCTCGTTAGGGTGACTTTCATAATCCATAGCAGGTTGTAGAGTGTTACCATGAATAGCACTGAAGCTGAGTCAGCCTCCTGTCATCTAAACGCTGGGCCATGATGCCCAGCCTGTGACTGAAACAAAGCAGCGTTGGAAAGTATTTTCAGGTACAGTTTATTCCTGGCTCCTCCTCCTCAGCATGCTCTTACCTGGCTGGAAAAGGCCGAGCAGTATTAGAGCCACAGTAAAAAATTGTCAGATAGCTTAGAGCTTGTGTAAGAATTTCTAAATAATACAATACTTTTTTTTTTCTATTTCTTGAAAATTAAAATGATACATTGCATTATTTTTAAATGATCAAGCTACCGCTAAACTATCAAAACTGGATATTGGATATATTGGACATATGCTTCGGTGGAGTGGATGTAGATCTGGGCTTAGATGTTCACGCTGGATGCACTTAGTAAGAAGTATCTAAGAAATACTTGATGCAATTCTGTCCAACCAATGGGTTTTATGTGCACCAGAAAAAGGAAAAGGAATAGTACTGGTAAAAAATGAGACCTGAATGGGTACTCTACCAGTGCTGTTTTGTATCATGCTCTTGGACAATACGTAGGCACTGGGATGATGTTGCTCTTGCACAAACAGACTGCAGGGAATGGGAAGAAAGGAAGACACGACTTTATAGGAAGCGTATTTGGGCATGCAGTATGGTGGCATGGGTAGAGCAGTCTAGTTTAGACAGCCCTGGGGTCTGCTGGCAGCTCCTAAAGCACTCTGCAGAAGGTAACTGAAAAAAGGAAAACTTCTTTTCAGCAGGCTTGAATTCGCTGTAGAAAGCCTAGCAAGTTCTCCTTGCCCCTTCCTCCAAGAGACAGTAAGAGATCAGAAGGTGAGGGAGGAGATCCCACTTGTGTTACTGGTCGGCTTTGCTTTCCGCAGCTCTTGAACCATTTCTGCAGCTTAGTGCACTTAGGTGGTCATCTGTTCAGTAGAACTGTCCTTTGCTTTGTGCTGCCAGGCTGCCTGTCACAAAAGAGGGACTGTCTCAACCCAGGCCTGGAACTGATAGCAGTGGGTAAGAATGAACATCCAGAAGAGGTGTATTCAGTGTGAACAGAGAAGTCCTCCTTCTGCAAATGAAATTCTCCCTTCCATCAGCCTTTGGACACAACGGCATTCACAGGAATTTTCCATCTCTCCTTTGAGCAAGCTGGAAAAGAAACCTTGCTCGTGCCAGCAGTAAGTGATGTGGAGTGCTGGGTTTTATGTGCTGTGTTAGCACTTCTACCATGTCGACCAACTCCTCACAACCCAAAGGTAGCTCTGCTTTTCAGCGCATCGTAGAAGATGCGATTCCTACGATTTTTAAATTATAGGAGTGGTTCCTTTCCTTCACTAGAGAGCAACATCTGTAGGGAATAGCTAAAACAATTTATTGCTGACACAATTTATTATTATAAAAATCAAGTTTTAGTGTTGAACACATAAATCTTGATGGTTTTATTGGTTCTGATAGGATGTGAAAACAACACAAAAGAGTAGGATGATGGGTAGCAGATGGGTAGCAAAGAGCATCCCTTGTACCTCACTCTGGGCTCTGTCCTCTGCCTGGCGTGCAGGTCCATGAGGCACCTCGCGCACCCATATGCAGGTTAGAAACCTGCACTTGGTGGTCTCCAAGCACCTCTTTCTGCTACCGTTTTCTGCCCCAGTTGCATCATTTGAAGGAAAAACTGAATGGCCCTTTGTGGTGAATTTGACCTCGGCGTTTTGAAGCACAAGGAATATAATAGACAATTCAGCAATCCTTACTTAATGTGGCCTGGCAAAGGCAAAGTTCAGTAAGAAAGCTGAGTACATCATAACACAGGAAGCAGTGTTGGGAGAACCTAGATTGCATAAACTAATTTTCATGCCCATTTGTGTTCTTTTAATTTCCTTCATAATTTCCTATGAATTTCCTGTTGATGACCTGTGATGACCTAGTTTCAGAGGATGAACTTCTGACCATATGCGATAACGCTGTAAATGCCGTAAATTGAACTGCTTATCCCACGGGCAAGTAAGATGATGTGCTGAATTTCACTGTGATACTTCACTTCGCCTCTGAAATTTCCACAGCGTGTTAGAGCAAAGGATCAATCCTCGTTTTCCCAGGATATTCTAATTCTGCTCTCCAGAGAATTTACATTCTTGGATCATACAGTGACCTTGTTTTACTACACATAAGCCTTAATCTAAATATTTTTTTAAGCAGGGTGAAACGGAAATATTTTTACAAGGTTTTCTTAAGATCTTTGTGCTTTTAGGTGTAAATCCTGCATGGCCGTCTGGGTGGGTAGAGGGAACAAAAACTTCAGAGGAAAAGGTTTATTGGTTTTAATGCTAAGTTTGAAACAGCTGCAACCCCCAGGTGCAAATCGGGCATGGCTGCAGAGCATCTCTGCTGGGAGACGTGGAGGGTTCACCCAAGGCCCTGGTGTTACGGGGGCCTTCAGCCTCGTGGGTTAACTTCAGGGCTGGCTGACTAAGGGGGAGCCTGGGCGGTGGGTGGGAGCAGCAGGGCTCGCGACTGGCACGCAGCCCAGCCTTCCTGCTGGTTGTCCGCTCATGGGGCACTCGCAATTTCGGAAGTGAAAGCTTGAAGCCATACTTGCATGGGGTCTCTGCATTAGTGTTGACCTGGTTGGAATGTTTTCACAGAATAAAGAGGCAAGGAGAGGAGAGGAGAGGAGAGTTGAGTCAGAAGGGGCCTACAAAATGGCGTCCGATGACACGAGACGAGGAGAGGAACCTCCAAAGATCACGAAGCCCAACTGCCTGGCCGGCCAACCGAAAGTTGAAACATATCATTAACAGCATTATCCATTAGTTTCTGCATTTAATTGCAGAAATATTTTCAAGGAACTATGAGTATAAAATTAAGGTGTCTTTTGGAGACTTCACGTCAGAAAGCACGTTCTTAACTACCACTTTTCACAAGCGAGTGCGCTAGCTAGATAGGTAGCTGTTTGTTTTGGAGATGTGTGCAGGAGCTTTTCATCACATACGTGGTCTGAGGTGTTGCCCTATTTATTACATTTTTTATGTTGCTAAATAGTTAGTTGCAAAAGTGGTCTCTGTGTGGATGTGCTACTCATTATACACCAGAATGCACACTGAGTCCCCAAGGGTTCCATTCTGTCCGTAATGGAAAAGTACACACATTTTTGTCCAACTGTTCAGGTAGGAAATCTTACCTGCCAGCAGTGCTGCTGCTCCTCCACAGCCAATGTATGTTCCTGTTTCTCTTGCATGTATTCTTTGCCTACACTGGGGAATTATAAAGGCTGAGGAGCGAATAGCTCCGACTGCTGAGTAATGCTCCCTTTTAATTGAAGTCTGCCTTTGAATAAGGGTCATAGATCGGAAAGCCAGAGAAACTGGGACAGGCTAACCAGAAGCAAGGGCGGGTGTGATGGCAGCGAACAAAAAGAGGAATCAGGGTCAGCATTGCTGTTCTGCTGGAGCAGGCGTGTATCCTTGCGTTCCGGCCACGAGAAGTAGGCTCCCCCAGCTCACCTTTAGATTTCAATGGAAGTCATTTAGCTCACTGGATTTAAATCAGGACCATTGCACTTGAGTGTCTCTGAGCTCATTTCAAAGGATAATACTTAATGTAACTTTTTTCTGCCTACCAGAAGATAACCTCATTCAGCTTCCATCCCACTGCTGATTCTTCCAAATGGAGTAATATGCATGCAACAATGCACTGCACTCAGCTTTTCATGATATCCCTTTTTCTCCCAACAGTTTTCACTTTTTTACATCAAGAAATGTACATAAGTAAGATGAAGTGTTTCACTGTAGCATGCCTTTGGAGTTAAATAATTAAAAGCTAAGTTTAAAAAGTTGAGGAAAAAGCTTTACGTTCCTGTATCATTGTAATTCGGGCGCTAGCTAATGGGGCACTTGGATAGCACAGTGTATTTCAAAAAGAAAAGCATAGAAAACGATGTTGACTGATTTTACTGGTGTCTAACCAAGGTCTGTAAACACTAATTGAGGCAAAACTGTCTGGCAGTGCAGCAACCTTTGGGAACTGTCATTTATCTCAGTAGCAAGTTAGCTTCAAACCCAACTTCGTATTGGAGCATTTGACCCAGATATCATATTCCTAAATGAATGTGTTATGTGATTGTTGTGCTTAATGTTAGAAAGGCTGTTTTGTCATGAGGACCAGCAAGAACAAAGGAAAAAAAATCCAAACCTACTCTGGTATATGTTGCCGTGCAAAAGTGGTGTATGAAAAAAAAGTGCAAGAGCTGGAAGGAGTGTGGCTAGGACAAAAAGGCTGGCTAGTTCAAGGGATTAGATAGGAAAAATGGTGTGAAAACTGGGGACTCCGTGATGATACACCAAAGAATTTCTGATTTTTTTAAGGTGAGAACCTAAAAGTAGCTGTATGAGATAAGGCCAAGGTCTGTCTTGCCCACTGTGCTGTGTCCAATTGTGACCACAAACAGGTGCCCTGGGAAGAGGAAGAAGAGAGCAGTGTGGTACTTTCCCTGCCTCCAGTTTTTTCAGGCCATGCAGTTTAGTAATCCTCAGCAAGTTTCTCTTGCAGGTACACTCTGCGGTACCAGTGGAAGTGTTAGGGCAGTGACAACGGCTCGCCTGCTGTATGAGGAGCTGCCCTTTGGCAGCCCTGAGTTGTATGCATTATCAGTGCCATACTTGTCTAGGTCTCATCCTGCCCTGCTTCACAGTATTTCTCACAAACGAAGAATAAATGTGCTTGTGAAGAAGTTCTTGAGGCTCCTGGTATTTTTGGTGGTGGAATAGCAACATATCAGCCGCTAGGTCAAGAGGCAACATCAATCCTCTCTCTCCAGATACAACACACACAAATTCCAGATTCCTCTAACCGGGGTATTAATAGTATGCATGTCATCACACATTCTCTATTTAAGTAAGATAGGTTGTGAGGTCATGAAGGAGCACTTGCTCAATTATTTCTACGATTCCACTTATTCCTGCTTGCAGTTTGTTTTATTCCCTTAGTCCCTCCCTTCCCTTCCCCTCCAAATCCTGAGCATCATGGGCTGTCTCATCTCGAAGGTGACACATGCCTAGATGAAAGGCTTGCATTAAGCAGAAGCTTCTTGTTGTATCAACTCTTGACATTCCCAAAATGTCAGGTCTTGATTCACATTGCGAGCAGGGTCTGGTGCCAAGACGCTACCAGCTTCAAGTCTTCCACTTATTAATCAGACAGAACGGCTGGTTCAAGACAGAGTGGTCCTGAGGAAGTACTGCAGAAGTGGATCCCGTTGGATCCTTGATGGAGCAAATGTGTTGGGTGGTGGTGCTGGTGGGCCACATCTACCTTCAGACACATCTGCTCCCTTCTGTTGTTACCATTCAGGTAATTTCCTCTCGTGTTCTTGCTGCTCAGAAAACTGCAGTGCTTTTTCCATTTCCCCCACGTATTCCAGGAGCTCACACAGCAAATGGGTGCTTGCTGCTTGCTTCTTGGTCTCACACACCAGGAAAAGCTAAGTGTAAGCCCCAAACACAGACACTCTGCAGGAGAACTTCACTGCATAGCAAAAGGGCAAATGGTGGAAAGCAGAAGGAGCTCTTTAATCTCACTTCATGAAACAGGTAAAGGTTGTATGTTTGTGTGTACATTTATACATATGTACATATACTAATGCACATAGCATAAATAAGATATTTATGTATGTTATATATCATTTTACCTTATATTTACATGCTTTTAAAGATTGCTGTCTTTAATCTTCACCCTCCTGATGAAGTTTTTATGTTCCACTTGCTAATGTAGCACCAGAGCATGTCCATTTCATGTATTCTATATGGAGAGGCAAAATTTTATACCAGCCTGAGTGCATTTTGTTTATGCTTTGTACATATCTGCAGGTGTTTAATTTAGATGTGCGTGCTGTTAGTAATTATAATTGATGTTGTAGGTGTTTTTCCTAGCAAGACCAAAATACAAACACTGGAAAAACAATGCAAATGGTAGAAAATATGTAGGATGCAAAACAGTAAAAGTGACAGAAAAGTGATGAAATTTAAGGAAATAGTTTAAAAAAAAATAAGAATTCGGTCTCAGCAATCTTAGAATCTGTCACTTCTTGTTTGCTTTGCAGGAGTGTTGCTAACCACCACTGTACCACTCAGGTTCTCGTGAGATTGTTTTTTGTTCACTCCAGCCTGTGATCTAATCTCTTTCAAGTGTGTTCTTAGGCAGAATACACCGAGTAACTCCCATGCAGATGATTTAGAGTCTGAAATTAGTATTACATATTAAAAAGTTTAGCATTTTAAATTCTAGTGCACAATAACAACAACATGTCAAATGTTTCTTACGGGAAGTAAAACCTGTGTTTTATGAACTCTTGAAAAAATTATGTACTTTTAATCTGTGTTAGCTAACCTAGAAGCAACAGCAAAGGTCAAATGTTAAATCTTTAATTTGGCTTTCCTAATTATAGGATCACTGAAAATGACCTGATAGGTCATGGGGCCTGATTCTTCGTTACCTAGGAGTGCGATTCTGCCGATGTTAACTGAGTTGTTACTAGTTTATTTTAGCATAAGAGCAAAAGGAAGGACCTTCAGCCCATTTCTGGCCAACAGGAGAATAGTTTCTTCAGACAGAAAGGCAGGCAACAAATTGAACTTCACTCGGTGACCCTCAAAGGGTCAGGGCGGGCAAGGGATCAGCACTGTGTAATCATTTCTTCATTAGCGGTGGTGGTGTGAAAACGGTGGGCTTAGCCTGGTCCTGCATGCAGCTGGAGGCTGGTGATCTCCTCACTAGGGGACCAGAGCTCTTGGTGCTCAGGTGGAGGTGAAGACGAAGACTCTGGGGTACTTTTGTCAAAGTTATGTAGGTTAGGGAAGGGGAAGGAGAACTGGAGCCTCACGTGGCTCTTGCTGAGTCGTGCAAGCAGTTCTGAACCTTGGGTAAGAAGACAGATTTTGTGGCAAGATGTCACGCCTTGCTAGATCATGCTATGGTGTGACATCAGAATTTACCATTCTCTCTTATGCTGAGCTGTCCTTTGCCACCATCTCCCTGTGGCAGTCTCTCCCTTTGATTTTACCAATGGTTTGGAGGGCAGGGAGTTGGACCAGAGCCTGACACTTAGGAGAAGCGAGAGTAATTCCAGGTCTGGAAGGAGGCGGTAAACTTTGGTGTTCAAAGGGAGACCTCTCCAAGTAGAGGCTGCGGGGCTACCCCCAGCAGTTATTCACAAGTAGCTATTGAGGTCAAGAAAACCAGGAAGTTTTTGTGAGCTGTGGAGCTTCTGAAGCCCTGCTTCCTGTGGCTTTCTTTCATAAAGCTTCCCTCCCTTGTGGGTGCTCTGATGTCTCCTTGCTTGGCTGAGCTTTGGCTTCAGTCATTTCCTCGGGAGATCTTGTGATGGGTCACTGAGAGTTGTGGGGACGGAAGACCTTTGCATGGTATTGTCCAAGAGATTGAAGAGTCAGGGGTGGAGGAGCTGATAGCACGGGGCTGAGAGACAACACCGTGAAACCAGGCCCCCTAAAAAAGTATCCAGGAAACATACAGGGGCCCTAACTTCAGAGCATTTAATTTACTTAATAGTTAGATTATGGAAAAAATACCGTGTTAGGCTACACCCAGATCATTTTGTTACGAGCAAAAGGTTTATCTTGTTAATCCCAATTTCAGAGCTCTTCAGGAACAAATTGTTGAAAATTTCCCCCGTCTTCTCGGCAGTGAGAAGGCGTAAGCTGGGTAACTCCCAGAAGCCTGTAGGCTGTTGTTTCTGTTGCAAAGCATAACTGCCCCACTGGTGCTTTGAGGGAAGGGTGATTTATTTAATTCAGCATCAAGTGGAACCCTGGACTTGGAAAAAATAATGGAATGTACCACAAAAAATGACGGAATATTCATCAGAATTTCACAACTCTGAAACAAAATACACGAAGTGCAGTGTTAGCAAATGTTTATATAAAACACGCTGCAGCATTACATTGAACAATTACACCTCTCTTATCTCAGGCACTTATCTCTCGCTAAAGCCAAGTGGCTTGCAGGTTTAAATTGCTCAGTATTTTTGAAGTCAGTGTGGTAATGAAATATGCTAAGCAGCTGGGTTTGATGCATGAGCGTTTGGGGTAATTTTTTTGGCCTGACTACTTTTATCTCTGAAGACATAAAAATAATGTAGTCACAAGGAAAGAGCCAAAGTCTAATGACTTTAATTGCAAGGAGGTGATGTTCATAGCTGCATATATACCTTCTTTCTAGCATGTAGAGTTATAGAGGCAGAGAATATCCCGAGCTGGAAGGGACCCATAAGGATCATCAAGTCCAGCTCCTGGCACCATACAGGTCTGCCCAAAAGTTCAGATCATGTTACTAAGTGCACAGTCCAATCGCTTCTTAAATTCAGACAGGCTTGTTGCAGTGACTCCCTGGGGAGCCTGTTCCAGTGTGCAACCACCCTCTTGGTGAAGAACCTCTCCCTGATGTCCAGCCTAAACTTCCCCTGCCTCAGTTTAACACCATTCCCGTGGGTCCTGTCACTGGTGTTTACAGAGAATAGGTCACCTGCCTCTCCACTCCTCCTCACAAGGAAGTTGTACACTGCTATGAGGTCTCCCCTCAGCCTCCTCTTCTCCAGGCTGAGCAGGCCCAGTGCCCTCAGCTGCTCCTCATACATCTTCCCCTCTAGGCCCTTCACCATCTTCGTCGCCCTGCTCTGGACACTCTCCATCAGTTTAATGTCCTTCTTGTACTGTGGTGCCCAGAACTGCACACAGTGCTCGAGGTGAGGCCGCATCAGCACAGAGCAGGACAATCACCTCCCTCGACTGACCAGCAATGCTGTGCTTGATGCACCCCAGGGTATTGGCCCTCCTGGCTGCCTCCACTGCTGGCTCATATTCAGCTTGCTGTCAGCCACAACCCCCAGATCCCTCTCTGCGGGGCTGCTCTCCAGCATCTCGTTGCCCAGTCTGTACGTATAGCCAGGGTTGCCCTGTCCCAGAAGCAGGACCTGGCACTTGCCTTTGTTAAACTTCATGTGGTTGGTGATCACCCAGCTCTCCAATCTGTCCAGGTCTCTCTGCAAGGCCTTTCCACCCTCAGCCACAACTCCTCCAAGTTTGGTGTTGTCAGCAAATTTGCTCAGAACACCTTCTAGTCCTACATCCAAATCATGTATAAAGACATTGAAGAGGACTGGCACTAAAATGGAGCCTTGAGGGACCCCACTAGTGACCATCCACTAGCCTGATGTGGCCCCATTTACCACAACCCTTTGAGCCCTGCCCGTCAGCCAATTGCTCACCCATCATATGATGTTTTTGTTAAGCTGTATGCCGGACATTTTGTCCAGTAGGATCCTATGGGAAACTGTGTCAAAAGCCTTGCTGAAGTCCAAAAAGATCACATCAGCTGGTTTCCCTTGATCAACTAGACGGGTGATCTTATCATAAAAGGAAATCAGATTTGTTAGGCAGGACCTACCCCTCATGAACCCATGTTGGCTGGGACCAGTGACTGCGTTGTCCCCGACGTGCGCCTCAGTAACTTCAAGGATCATCTTCGTAATTTTACCAGGCACTGACGTGAGACTGACAGGCCTGTAATTGCCAGGGTCTTCTTTCTTGCCCTTCTTGAAAATTGGCACAACATTTGCCAGCTGATGTGTATCTCAATGTAATCATTCTTGGAGGTCCATAATAATATAAATGTAAATGTGGATATAACTAATAAAGTCATATAGGTATCATATGAGGGTAAGTATCATATGAGAGAGGCTCCCTCTTGTCACCCCTTTCCTATCCCCAGCGGGCTGTGGCCAGGGGCAAGGTGGCGGGATTTGGGAGACCCCCTGTGTGAGGAGCCGATGGCCTGCCACCAAGCCTGTCTGACCAAGCTCCTGTGAAAGCAGCGTGAGTTAATTTGCTGGATGTGTCTTGGCTCCTGCTGTGCTGTATACTGTCAAAGCTGCCTGAAACCAGCTCGGAGCTACAGTGAGGATCTAATAAGGCATGGCTTCTTCTTAGAGATCTAGAAAACATAGTTATAATGTCTCTATTGTGATTGCAGCTATAGTTTACATGGAGGAATGAATGACATTAGCGAACCAATTAATAGTGGATATATAGCATTTCTTAGGATAGACCAGCCAGCTCTTCATCTGCAATTATCAAATGCTCAATGGCTCCCAGCAAAGTAAACCTCAGAAATAATGCAGTCTAGCTTTGGAGGCCAAAGGTGGGATGCACTTTCTGATGGTTCTCAAAACAACAGCTGTAAGGAACAAGTAAAGGTGTTTTTAAGGTCCTAACTGTAAGTGAACGTGCTTTTAAGTGTGAGAGTTGTTTTTTTATTAATTTCAAATCCAGCATTCCTGTTTTTGTCATCTTGATTTAATCAGAGATTAAGTTTTCTTCTCCGTTCCCTCTTGCTCTCTTCCACTCTTCCATTTCACTTCCCATATTGCAGTTGGAAATAAATAGAAAGGTAGATACCACAATTCCTGATTTTACTCTCTGCTGAGACTAGTGAAGCCAAAAAAGCAGGTACTCCTTCATGACCGATGAGGCAAGGAACCCAGCAACTTGGTGGTACTGATGTGCTTGTGCTGGTGCATTGCTTAACACCTCCTTCCATGTCTAGTAGTACTTTCACAGCTTCCATGTTGTGATTTTTACTACCCATCCAGCCTTGCCTCTTCAGGCATTGGTCAAGCCGACTTGAGGAGCGATATGGTATTTCAGAAATTCCGATTGTGCATCTGGTTCGTGAGAGAAACAGCTTAGCATCAGTTGTATGAAGAGGAATGTGTCTGCCTGGAAGAAGCTGAGTTCAGGTACTTGGAGCAACAGCTTTTAAGGGAGAGTAGACAACTATTTCAGGGACCCTAAGCCAAGTGTACTGTAGTATCAGGGGATTTGTAAGTTGTGCTTCTGCAGGTTTTATGGCTTTTTTTCCACCCTCAAAATGTCATTGATAAACGTTCCTCACATTAAGGAAATAAGCTGTGTTTAGAAGGTGGTGTCACTAAGAGAGACTGGATTTTTATTTATTTTCTTCATTGATACCTTGAGGTGTTACCTCAAACTTCCCCAGACATCTCAGGACTGTCGGTGTCCTCACAGTGAATGGCTGTGTTGTGAGTTATTAAAATAAAGCTCTTACCTCTCGTTGTGTGCTTTGCCTGCAACTTTAGGGTTCCTGTGACGTTTGAGCTGTTGTCATGGCTTGTTTTGTTATTGGTGGGTAGCTTGTTTCGGTCGTTTTCACTAATCTGTAGCCTTAGTGCTGGGTGGGGAGATAATGTAATCGTGTGGTTTTTGCACAAGCAATGTGATATATCAGCTTCCAAGGTGACAGTGATACATTGAAGTAACTGTTTAAAAACTATTTAGAGGCAAATACAGGTTTGTTGTGTAAAATTGTTAGCTAGCAACTGTATTAAAATAATCTTGAATTTGTTTACCTAGCTTTGTATAGCAGGTAGCCAAGAAACTTCATCCCAGTGATACCAAGTCAAGTGTTAAATGATCTGGGATGATAGCTTTCCCCCATTCTTAACCCATTCACTAAAAAGAAGGAAGAGAAAAAAGAAACTAAGCATTAAGGTCGCAATACTGTGACCTTCAATCTAGTCATCATTCTCTGCAAAAAAACATTCTTTAAGGATCACGCGGCTCACTTATGTGCACTTCTGTTCCAGTGGCAAGAGTACTTGTTCTAATTTGGGTCTTCAGGATTTTAAAGTAGCTGATTCAGACTTTTATATCTGAACTAAAATAAATAGGCATATGGCAAGTAGAAGAACATATAATCACTCCGTTGCCTCGAAATTCTTTTGAGGACAAGAATTTCAAAACAGGAACCTATAGTGGGGCTTGTGAGCACAATGGGAACAGCTGGTGCTCAGCACTTTTGAGAATGAGGTCACTTTATTCTTGGTTGAAATGCGCAAAATGGGTCATCTGGGCATAGGCTTAAGACAAAGGCTAAGCACGTGGCCCGTTATAACCAGGTTGTCCACGTTTCCAGCACTAGTTTGTTAACGGGATTCTGTTAAACAAAGGAGTGCTGGGATCGAGCTGGATTGTCCCTGCTTTAGGAAGCAGAGCTCCCACTCAGAAAATAATTTTTTGCCGTATATTTTTGAAGATGTGCTCATCCTAAGGATGACATCATCTATACTCTCCACCATCACCCCTCCCTCTTGTGCCTTTCTGCTTGTCCTTCACATAACCTACTTTAGGAAACACTGCTCTATTGTACAGTCCTTGGGAACGCTGTCTCTCCACCAGTCTCAGCCCTGGACTTCCCTGGTCCTGCCAACAAAACAAATGAAAAAATCCTAAACTTGCACAAAACCCATAGCATCATCAGCATAATCTAAAGATACATTAGGAACGGTAACAGGGGCTCTACCTAGATTTGACTGTGAAGTTTTCCTAATAAATATTCTGTTCAAAAGATAGACACAACTGATAGCATTAAGGCCTAGATTCTGCACATTTGCTTAATTGTGCCGCTGTCGCTAGCACACCCAAGGGGATGGTGCGAGTCACAGGATCCAGGTATGTCCAAGTTTGCAACCCCAAGACCTGGTATTGATCGTGTTGACTGCTGCATGATTTGCATTAGAAATTTGGCTTGAGAAGGGACACGCGTTTTCAATATTGGATTCCAGACCCTGCCTCCAGTGTTGCACAGTAGTTTGTGCAATTTGGCAGCCGATTGAACATCTACGTACCGGAGTGTTAAGACCATAGGAAATCTTAGGGTGGAAGGGATCTCTGGAGATGGTACTCCAACTTGCACCTCAGGTGAATACAAGCCAGTCCTCTCAAGTGGATTGGAGTATTTGTGCACAAACAATGCTATTTAAACCAAACCAAAGGCTATTCTGGAAATTTAGTTGGAGCATAGTACATGCAAAACACAAAAGAGCCTTTGGCAAAAGCTTGTGAAGCCCATGCTAAAATAAACTGTACTCCTAATTTAAGGCCCACCCATCTGTGTGTGTCATTAATGACCCTACCTACAAGCCCATTCAATTCATCTCGGCATGCTTTATACCATTTTTGCTTTAATGGCAAAAATATTAGTTTTCTTAATTACACAACACTTGTCTATTACCTTACTCATTTTTTGCCTAGATTTGCATCCAGTGGATGGAAAAACTCTGACTATGCAGTGACATGAGCAAGAATAAACAGAAGGAAGAAGAAAAAAACAAACCTGCTCACAAATCTTGTGCAGTTTGCCTCCTGGGATGGAGCTGTACCAGAGTGAGCCAGGCTGTATATCACAGCTAGCACCGGATTTCAGATGTGCCCAAGAGAATGGTTCTCATTACTTTATTATTATTGTAAATTTAATTTACTGAGGCAAGCTTGGTGGCTGCTTTCATATAAGTGAGGTAATTTGGCCGTATAAATCAAGCTTACTTTGTGGCTAGTTTTTAAGGAGAACTGTCACAAAGTGCGTGGAGGAAGACGAAGTGGTGGGAGCAGCAGTGCCATGGGTTCCAGAATGGAAAAGCAGGAGGTAAGAAGGCAGCTCTGCAGCTGGCAAAGCGCAGCCAAGGCAGAGCTGGAATATCAGCACACATCACCACAGAATGCAGTGCTGCTTGTACAATGTGTGTGTTTCATGTTTGGTTTTGAAGGATGTTTCACTTCCATCAAAGAAACTTTCACCGAAGTATATACACCATGTGATAAGTGTTCAACGGCAGCTAAGTGGCTAATATGAAGATGCTTTTTCTTTTTAGTCTCTACAATCAGAAATACTATCTTCAGATTCCTCGTGACTTTTCATTTTCACCGGTAGAGGAAAGCACTCAGAAGTGTAAGATTCCCACAGTGTCTTTCTGTTTCCAAGGTTTGGATGAATTGCTCTGCTGAAGAGTGATTAATCACTATCAGGAGATGGAACAAGAGTGGCTGGCATTGCAGACAGAAGCAAAATTGTCTGCTGGATGTCCAGATGAATGGGCCGTGTCTGGAGGAGCAGCGGTGGTGTCTGTCTTGTTTTCGTGTCTTGAATTATGTCTCCCTTTTGACTGCATCCCAAGTTTCAGTAGATGGTTTTCAGGTCATGCAGGAGACTGCCCCCAGCTTTTTCAATCACTGCAATTGGTAATTGCTTGGCAGAAAAGGTATTTAAAGGGAAACAGCAAAGTTTGCTACCCGTGTCACAGCTCATTTTGAATTTCATTCCGTCCTCAATTCAAACTGTTGCTGGACTAATAAATGTAATATTTATTTCTTTAGAATTTCACATGTTGTTGTTTCTGTCCTGGCAGGAATTGCATGTTCAAGAAGCCGCATTCAGGGGAGGTGTCATTTAGAAAGTAACTCTTTCTGGCATCCCTACAGCATCTTTTACATGTTTTTCCACCTTATTCAGAGCTGAATAGTTTGTGAATGTACTATAAGGGTGCGAATAATTTTATCCATATAGTGCTGCATCACTGATTTTGGAACTCTGTATTACGACGTACATTTTGCCAGGAAGCAGGCAGGTTTCTTTTTGACTGTGTGCAGAGCCAACACTTGAAAGCAGCCTTCAGTGAAAGTGTAAATATCAGTACAGGTAGCTTGCAAAACAGATCTAGTTGTGCTCCGAATATAGTCACTGGGAACGTTTAGACTGGATGTTTCCCTTAATGTGGAGTAAGAGGAGCAGAGTGGCAGCTGCCACCTGCCCGAGGGAAATGGTCCTTTCTGCAGAGACTGGGAAGGCAGTGTAGGGATGCCTTCAGAGGACAGTGCACAAGCCCCAGGTAGGCAGACCGTTGGAAAAAGAAAGCATCGTAACCAAACATCTTACCTGTGCTGAAGTCTCTCTCACCTACTCAGGCCCTCACACCCCCAACATTTATGCTGTCTGTACGAGAAAAGCTTATTGAGCTGGTAATGCACTTCATGCATATATATCACAAACACACAGACATGCACGTGTTTCTGGTTGTGATTCAGCAGGTTTCTGTGGTTTTGTTTGTTGTTTGTTTTTAATCCTTTCTGTGCTTTTTTGTTCTGTATTTTGTTCTGTAGTATATTGTATATGTATTATGTAGTATATCGTATTATGTTCTGTAGTTTATTTCACCTTTGCATACCATGGTACTGAGCACTGCACGTGCTTTGTTAGATTTTTGTACTGTTTTTACAATTTCAAGTGAAAGCTGTGGGGGCCTATACAGGTTCTTTGTCATGCATATGAGCACACTATGCAGGCTTGCTTTATTCTGTCTCTATGTCTTGTATTTTCCATCCTTAAGTATTTTCTGTCTGTCTTTTGCTCTTTGGACTGTGGGATAAATCATATTTGTGATGCCATTGCTTTGGTTCTGGATAGTTGACAAACATCGAGAACCTTCATGATTTCCCTGTGAATATTTTCATTATGAATACTCATAAATATATATTTTTATGAGCATTTACTATACTTCATTTCTCTGAGCAAAATGCAGTTGATATGTTCTTGGAGATGGAGTATAATGTTTTATTGATACTGCTACAATGAAATTTTATTATTATTTCAGTAAATTAATACATCAACAGTTTTGCCCAAGGGTAGTATTGAGATATTTAAATACTGAGTCAGATATTTTGTTTTGTCTCAGTCTTTTGGGGGAGTATTTTGGCCAACTGACTGGAGCCTTATTGTTTTAAGTGAACTTTTCACAGTACCATGTAGGTATCCATCACGTTGTAAAAATACTTGTTGGATGATTGGGAGGGGAAATGGTGCGGAAAGAAAGACTGAAGACAATTTCGTGGTGGCAAAATTTGGGTTTAGCCTGACCTCTGCTGGGTAAGTCCTGGACTTGGCCTTCCTTTGTGTCCCAGTCCAACCCAGCCCAGCTCTCTCCCGTTGTACTGGCAGTGACCTGCCATGACTGGAAGTTCAGATCCTAACTCTGCAAGCAGGAACACTTCACCAAGCTCCATGCGTGTGGTGTGCAGCTGAAGAGAAGATACTGATTTATTCTTACCATTTTTTATTTGTGTTGCAGTTGTGGCTAAGGGCTACCCATTGTGCTGGGCACAGAAAATAAAGGATAGTACGTGCCTTGAAGACTTAGGATCTAAACAATCTACTCGGAGAGTCCTATAAGAGAAAGGGGATGAAAAATATGTGCATTCTTCTGCGTTTTATACTGTCAGTAAATTCTGTCAGTGAAAGAATAGTGCAGCAAAGAAGTCGCATTACTCGCTATAGTTTACAAGAGACCTCACTTTGGAATTGAGGGAGTGTGGAATAAATCACTTCTGGGAGCTTCTGTGCCCTTTTTTGCAGCAAAGCCGTTACCTTCTCCGTCCTTGTCGCTGCGTGCAGAACAGCTGAGTTAAAAACAACCTCCAGAAATGATGCATAAAGCGAATAGATTTTTGTTTTAAAAATAGTAACAAGAAAAAAGAGGTGGGAATGATTCCCAACCTTCTGTCATTTACCCACCGTCCAGCAGTGGGGACCTGTGTGTGCAAGGTGAGTAAGGTGCCAGTAAGACAGACCTGGCCCCTCCGCTCTGAAGCGAGTAGCCCTATGTCAGCAGCAAGCATGCAGTATATTTTTTAGCTTTTAGGTCGCTTCACTCTAGTGGTTTAATGTTAACCTCTCCGTTTTCTCAAGACATTGGGAATGCTAAAGGCAAAACTGCCTGCCTGCTTCCATATCCCGTAGCCTCCCAGGGCAGCCAGCACTGTCCCACCAGAGAGGCTGGTGAAGCCCACCGCGATGTCTGCGGGGCAAGGAGACTCGGCAGTGTTCACCTGGGGGGCTCTCCAAAAGGTGCTGGGTTTCAGGCCTGCTGCCTGTCATCACTGAGGCTGGGAAAAGGTAAAAAATGGGAATGTAGGGTACCATATTCTCGCTCGTCAGCTTGACTTGGCTGAGCAGTGCGGCAGGGAAGGTGGCGCGCCATTGCTGTTGTGGGGCATGTTCGGTAAGGATCGCTGTGGTAGGTGATTAGTACGTAAGTGATGCTTGTTTTGTGGGGTTTGGGGGAACTTTGAGATCTTGCTAAAAGCTGTGACTATAACTTCTGATCTCCTGCTTCTTTTCTGAGCACTCACACCCATGGACTGTGAAACCAGCTTGATTTGTTAGCAAGCCAAACAACTGAAGTTAAAAAAAAACAGCGATGGAATAAGGCTTTTGAGGTCATTCTCAGCTGTATTGTGCTTTAACTGTGTAAAATGAAGGACGTCCTAGTTCATGGGAGAACGGGGCTTCTCATTTCTCATGGAGATCATAGTCCTCATATGCGGGGGATGCAGGCCTTGGTATGGGAAGGATAGGGTTTATGGAGGTAAAGCGTAATAGCTGGCTATGCATTTACAGGAGGTGCTATTTGTTGCCTGTGTAACCGAATGTACACCAAGAAATGGAAGAGATTGGTAACCCATTGAGGCAACCACTGGAAAATTAATCTGTTCAGGGTCTCGTAAAATGCCTTGAGCTTCTTCTCCATGAAGCCTTCTCAGGTGATGCATGCCTAGACTGGGAGAGATTACGACTGGATATTAACAGGATGTTGAGCTAATCGCTAACACGGAGCTGGTTCCCCTTCTTTCTTCACTTTGAACCTTAATTACATCCTGAGAATGGAGAGAGAGAGAGACTAACGAGAAAGTGAGTTCTTGGGAATCCTTCTTGGGTAGCAGGTCGTGGGGATGAGATGAGGGAACTGCTGACTTGTGCAGCCACCTGGGTAGCAATCCCTCGTGCTGGCACCAGTTTGTCTCCTGGTGGAAGTGCTGGGTGCCATCTGAAGGCTGTGGGTGCCACCCTGCTCCCAGGGCCGCCTCCCCCTGAGCCTGTGAGCCAGGTCTGCCTTCACCTGGGTGCTCGGAAAATTCGTCCTGGATGTGCAGCCTGCTCAGTGGGGAGGGTCAGTCCTTCTTTACTGGTCATTTACATCACCGGAGAACATCTCCCAAGATGTTCTCCGGTGATGTAAAGATGACCGCTTTTGCTCCTCATCCTTGGGGCTCGGAAGAAGTCTAGGGTGTCCTTTTGGGTGTCGCTCTGCCTGCAGAGCGAGCTCTGCCCTGCTGCTGGTCAGACCTGCGTGAAGCTGTGGAGAAAGGAGAGCAGGCAGACATTGCAGGAACAAATGGTTCAAGCGGTCTTCTGCAAGACAGTGTCTGCTGAGGCTGCAATTTGAAAACTGATGGTTTGCCTCTTTTTTCCCCTTTTTAACTCATTAGAGCTCTTCCCCATTCCACCTCTCTGGAAGAGTTTCCCCTTTCTCACTATATGTGTGCTCTTTTGCTCCCCCAAGTCAGCCCCCCCCGGCCTCCCTCCCATCCTTTCAAGCCTGATACTGAACACTTCTCATCACCAGGACTTTTTATCTTCTTTCTGAATCTCGAGCAAACCCTTTCTGATCTCTGTGTGTGTTCTGGAGCGGAGCACGCCAGGATTGGGACAGGGTGAGGCTGAAAGCAAGATCACTGAAGCAACAATTGAGAGTCTTCTTGAAAGCAAAAAGTTAACGTTGTGATTCATTATCTTTTTACGAGGGCTAGAAATTTCTTCCCAGGTTTGCAAGTTTAACGTGCTTGCGTTTTGAATGAGCTCAGGAAGTTTATTTGAAGGGGTAAGGTGATGAGAGTTTTAAGTGCATTGTTCGAGCACATTTAAATCTGTGTTTTGGGGTCTGGCATTTGTCACATCCAAACATTTAAATTATTCTTTGTTTTGTTATTTTTCTTTTCAAGGGGGTGCGGGGGGAGTAGTCAAAGAATCAGGGTAATGGCTTTAACAAATGGAAATAGCTTGCATGAATGACTCCACAAGCAGCTCCTCATTCAAGCATAATTATAAACACATTTAAAATACGACTTTCACCCATACAGTTTTGTGGACATCCTTGGGGTTTGTAAATAGAAGGCAGCACAAAATTAATTCCTGAGCTGAGAGATTCTCTTCTGAACAGGCTGCATGGCTTCATTTGTGGTATTCCTGGAAATTCATCATTTTCTTTCCTTTCTTTTTTTTTTTTTTCCCACATGCTCATCTGCTGGATTTTTGTGGAAGCTTCCTGCAAGGTATGAGATCCAGTTAGATAAAGAAGAAGTTCAGGATGAAGTTTCTGGCTAAAATTCTTTCAAAATTCGTAAAAGTTTTGCTGTGTCTTACTTTAACTGCACTTCCAAGAAGTTGGTGCTGCTTTTTAACAGACGTTTTGTTTTTTTCAGCTAGTAGCTGGTTAATGAATAGCCCTGACTGTTACAAGAATGATGCATCCAGTACAACAGAGGCATGGGGACATTCCCTGTGGTATGTCTACCTTGTTTTGTGAGACACTATCCATCATTAATCCATTGAAATCAGCTGCTGTCAGGTGCTCATCGTTGTGAGAGGTAGTGAGGCTGTCATGGGACTTTCTTGTTTCGTGTTGCTAATAGGTAATTAATAGTAAATGATCCTAGGAAGGATCTGGGCTCCAATACAAGAGACTCACAAATAATCAATATTCTTGACCACCGAGCTCAGGCATATGGTCACAGAGATAGCAGACTAATGCCCAACTGTTATGTCCAGGGTTCAAGACCCTCTCTACCACTTGGATCCTTCTCATAGCACTTATTTATTATTGCTATTCTGTACGCTCACTAGCAGCAGAAAAATAGCAGCTGTTCATGGGCCTTGAGTGTTGCTGAACTGTAAGGCAAAAGCATGGCAGATTTTTAGGGCAGTTGTGGAGGCTTTGCAGTGCAGCAACCAAACCCTGTTTTTCTCAGAATGTTTCTGTATTCATTAGAGATGGGTGCCATGGAGTGTTTTCTAGCTCACTAACAGAAATGTTACCCTTTCTGATCCCTTGGACATCCAAGTGGGAAATAACTGAGGGCTGGCTGTCAGAAATGCTTGGTGTGACACTCCAAATCTTATTCGCAGCAGTACGCTATCTGCTCCCGAGCCTCCTGCCTCACTCACTCACAGCCTTGCAGCAGATCCCAGCCTGACCAGACAAACCCTGCTAGCTCCACATTCTCCCGGTGGGATTGCGTTCCTCCAGCAGCAAGCCCGGGCTGCTAAGCTTTACGGTTTCCTCCTGAGCTGATAGGTGATTCGTGAGGTGGGGAAGATGAAATCATGTTCCAGACTATCACCATTCCGGTTCCTTTGCTCGGGGCTCCTCTTTATCAAGTCAGAATCAAGATTTGAAATGAAAAATAAACATTTCCAAAGCAATCCTACTGCCCCTCGGGGGTTTGTCTTAATGCTTGCTCCTTTGTAGCCTGTCTTCCAGGTATTCAGATGCCTCTCCAGCTAATGCCTTTCCCACAGCTGCCTTCTGGTAGGGGCCAAAATCGGAAGAAACAAGCTTTTGGGGCCACTGACTTCCATCTGCTGCTGCTGCAAATGACTGTTACAAGCTTTTTTCCCAAATGGCTCTAGATCCATTTTGAAACCAGACTGGGGTTTTGCCCCTGCTGCTGGAAGGCTGTGCCATTACCCCACCGCTGTCCTGGTTAGCAGTCTTCATCTCATTTCCTGGCTGAGTTTTCTGTTTGCTGAAACAAGGAATTTTCAGGGTGACACGTGGTGAGAGTCTCCCCTAGCAGTCTCCCTTGGATCCTTGCTGTCTGTTCTGCTGAAACACATAGCTTAGCATAAAGACTGGCAAAATTCTGCAGTGCAGAATGAGTTTGTTTTTTTCTGAGGTTTACATTTTAAATTGGAAGAAAAATTATTGCGACGGTCATTTACATTAGTTGCTGAGTAAGGATTTGGAAGTAATCTGTTCTATAGTTTATCAACTGTTTCCTTTTGGTTTCTTTTCAGTTTGTTTTCCCTATGAATGTGATGTATGTGATCTCTGTCTTGGATTTAAAATATTCCTGCTTGCTTTTTGAAACATTTCTTCAAGCTCTTTTTTTTTTTTTTTTATTGCATGCATAAAGCGCTTAATGCCCTCAATCTGCATGAAAATGTTTTGTGTATAACTCTTAAAAGCTCCCTTAGGACTGGAGATTTTTTAATGAAACAGTTTAAACGTTTTCCACACAAATGGGCACTTGGGGCAAATGACATTATAAAAATTATAAGAATAATTGTTAAGATATTTTCACTGTTTCTTTCTTAAAGACCTGCATCTCCAGTCAGCTTGATTGCTCTTACTGGCAAAGAAATAAAGTTTGTATGGGTAGGAAGCAAGATGTTAATAAGAAAGAGAAACAATAGACAGCCTTCCCTGCTTCAGTCAGCATGGTGCAGGTGTTCAGGCTGATGTAATGGTGTTGCTGCTTTCCTACTCCGAGATGTACATGCATATTTATAAACACATGCAAGGCAATCGAGTATTGCATTTGCAAGAAAAACTAACAGAACAGGGATTGAGAGAGAGAAGAAGGCAATAAAAACGCTTCGGCTTCTTCAGGCCCTGCTCAGACTGAATGAAAGTTTTCATTTTGAAAGTAATATGAAAAGATTCTCAGGTTTCACATGAGGAAATACATGATACTGGATATTCTTGTTAGGACACATGTTGACACTCATGTTGTAAAACTCAAGTCCTACATATGGTTCACTCGTAGACAGAAGCTCTATTCTGTGGAGGTTTGTGAGATTCAAAGGAAATTGTTTTCTGATTTGAAACAGAGCTCAGAAGTAGTCAAATTCCATGTGGAAGAAAATCCCCAAAACAGTAGTTTTAGATCAGATGAAATACTTAATTCCATCAGGATCAGGCTGTTCTATTTCAAATTTGACTGCTTAAATGTCTTAAATATTGCTTCACCTAATGCAGCCTTTCAGAACAAACTAATTTGAAGGGAGAGAGAGAAGCACTTCATTTAGGAATACAGTAACAGGAAGTTCTGACATTTGTCAAAGTGTTTCTCCCTCTCTCAAACTAATATTTCATAATATCAGAACGGTTTTCTGATACCTTTTAATTCTGGTAGAATTGTAACCTACACAGCAGGATGTTGTTCATGGGAAGCCATTCTTTCTGACTGTGCAATCTGCGTGTTGGGGAGGTATTCCAGCAGTGATGGAAAAATGCAGGATTCTGCCTTATTTCTCTTGCATGTTATTTTCCACTGGAATGGTTGCTCTCGTGTCTAATACACCATATTCCTTGGGAAACTTCATTATTGCCAGTGACGGTTTTTAACAGATCCTTGGTAGAAATGGGTACACGCTGTCACTGACAGAAAAGCACTATTTTTAAGCATGTTCTTGGAATGTGTCCTTGCTACTTTTATCCCTGTTTGTTCCAGCTATGTGTCCTTACTTGGTTCAAGTGCCAGTGGTCTATCAGATACGACAAAAAATGCTTGCCTGCTCCAGGGACTTTTTGTAGAAGTTGCCATCTTGATAAAAACAGTGCTGATAAACCTAAACCCAGATGCCATAAAAACAGATGGAATTTAGAAAACCATTTAAACCCTCCTTGAAAATTCCAGCTGTCACGTGGGCTGGTGCCTGTCAGCCATGTGGAATGACACATGCAGGTTCCTCTGTGTATGTGGTATGTACAGGTTCCTCTCTACAAGGTATGAGATCCAGGTGGGTAAAGTAGAAGTTCAGGGTGAAGTTCCTGGCAAAAACGTCATTTGCAATGGCTTTGCTTTCTGCAGTAGGTCAGGCTGGGAGCTGCTGGGCAGGGGGGGTTTACTTCTGTTTGTGCTGGTTCTGTTGCCAGCTTAGGTAGGCCTGTTGAAAGCACCCAGTTTGCTAGTTAGTTTTTAAGCATAGACAAGAATATATCGTTTCTAATGTATGTGTCTGACACGAATGTGTTTCAAGGGCAATAAAGATACGTATGTTTATCTACTGGCTGTTTAACCCTATCTGTCAGTTATAAATGGAAGATTTCTGGCACGGGAGAGACCATTTTGCATAAACCATTCAGCAGGGGTTTCCAGATGCTTAGATTTCCAATAAATACTACTAATAAAAAAGTCTAAGAGGGCCAAGCATATGCCTAGGATATGCTGAGTGCTAGAGTATGTAAGCATGACTTCATTTGGTACAGGCAGGCCAGTGCTAGCTCTAACCTAGTCAGCTCTGGTAACATAAGCAGTGTAGTTCTGCACCACAGTGCTCAACACAGCAAAAAATATTTGAATATTTGGGGAGTTACCCCACAGGGTAGCATAAAGCTGGCCCAAGGCACATTTCCTTCAGTTGTAGTCATGGCATTGAACGCACCACAGATGTGTTGGGTAGCTTTACATATCTCTACCACCCCCTGCTTTTGAATCACAGCTGCTTCCTGGCGCAGTTCAGGGAGTAATGATGATTAGTCTGCAGGCACTAGGTGTGCTGGACCTGTCCTGGAGCTTTTCCTGGAGGCTGGGAGAATTGACGTGTGCTGTTTAAGCATCTCCTCCTGGAGTTACCACTGGCCAGTGCTGGGCCTCAAATTTGGCTGTAACTCATTTGCTTGGTCATCATCTGTTAGCTCAGTTCAGGCTAACATCTGAGAGAAGTGGGAAGTTGGAACAAACGGTGTTTAGCCTAGTTTAATCTTTGCCATAATCTATCCATTTAGCAGTGAAGGAAAAGAGCAAAAATGTTTAGTAAGCCTCCAGAAAAAATCCACAGCTTTAGCAACTGGCCAAATGCTGTATGTGGAGGTAGTAGTCAGATCTTTCTAGGCTTCCAGGTAACAGAAAGTAGATGGAGAAGACTAAGGAATCGTTTTGCATTTGTGTATTGCAGAAATATGTAAGCATCAGATTTTTCATGATTTTCTATAAATACAAACAAAAAGTTCCAATTGAAGTTACAGGTTTTGATTGTAAGTTTTTTATCCTTAAGCTAACAGTTGTGGCACTTCTTCTGTAGATTGTGCAATTTAGTTGAGCAGTTGCTAGTTTTGCTGGAAGGTATTGCTCCTCATCTTGTCCTCTCTTGTTGTTTGCCAGGTTCCTCCTCCTGTACTTGAGGAAAAAGGGAATTGTGAATGTTTAATAGCTAAAGATACAGTGTTGGTCCCAAGGCCAAATACCAAAGCTGATAAAATCATTAAGAGCCTTTTTTTTTTTTTTTCCCTTTTCAAAGGAACCTTTTAAATGGCAGTAATTGATAAATATGTAAAGTTGAAGATCACAAGGAGGAAGTGATCTCATGCCTGCATGGCCTCATAGATTCTATCTGAAAAGACTTGGCTCTGTCTGAAGCAGGCTGTGAACTCCTTGGGGCAGGACGTGTCTTCTTCCACATCTTGTAAAATGCCAGACACTGCTGATATCACCTTGTAAGGAACCATTTCTTCATACCTGACTTGAAGAGAAAGTGATGGGTTTCAGTCATGTCAGTGAAGGAGCTAACATTTAAAGGCTCAAATGACAAATAGAGGAGCCAAAACAATACTATGGGAAAGCAGTGTCAGCAAGAAAATGGTGTGGACACAATATGGGATACGCCTTTTTAAAAACCTTTGCACTATCCCAGAATTTGTATATTCTACCTTGAGCCTTGGCCTGGGATTTCCTGTATGCTCCATGATCACAGGAAACAGCCTGCTGTTGTTTTTTGTACTTCTTGGCATAGCAAAATTGGATTTTTCGATTTTTTTAATTATTTTTTTTCAGCTTCCAGCTATTTATTTAATTTTAAAGGGCTTTACCAGTGATCTTGTCCATCGTGTGTGCATTTTCTGTGTGTAGCTGCGGGGCAGGGAAGATCCCAGCACTTCTGGTACCATGCAGCGGTTCTCAGTCTAGCTTAAGAGCGGTGGCGGTCGCCTTTCAATGTTACCAAGACTCTGCCATGTTACCTTCGTGAGGTTTTTTCCTTGCTCAAGCAGAAAGTCTCCACTTCTTTCAGGTTAGCCAACTCCGGTAATGGGTTGCCTGTCAAGTACTGGAATAAAAGCGTCTATGCAGCTTCCATAAGTGATTCAAGTGATGAGTGAGCTCATAAAGGAAAGAGCATTGAAATTCAGGCTGAATCAGTGGTTAATTGTCTGCTCGTCCCTTCTCAGCTCCCCTCCTTGCGTCTGAGTGCCGGAGGAGGATGAGGTCATGGTGCTGGTCCTTGACCATGACAGGCTGCCGACCTCCCGTGTCCTACCGGGGCTTGTGTCAGCTGCATCCCAAACACAGAGTTACTCTGAAATAAATGCTCTTTTAGCTTTCTCCTAAACATCCACCAGCCTCGTGTGGTTGGGATCTTCACGTCATTGATGCCAGTGGGCCGTGAGACTGACCAGCCCTAAAACCAAGATGCCCATTGAGACTTAAAACAAAGCCTTTGGCCAAAGTTCAGAGCTCTGGATCCATGGCAAGGCACCTTTGCTACCTGGTGATTTGGCTCTAGAAACAAATTCTCCACTTGCTTTTAAGCCTGTGTTGTCAAACATCATTTTAAAAGCAGAACCAAAAGCAATTGAGCATACTGTTTGCTGCAACTTTCTGGTTTGCTCTGGATTTCATGTGCTAGTCTCTTTTTACAAAACACTTTTGGGACAGAAACTCCTACATTCATTCAGGATAGAGGTGGCTGGTGGCCTCACCCTTCTTGTGGAAAAAACTGTTTATTTTCCAGTTGTCGTTTTAGATGATAACATCTTTTCAGACAGGTGGAAAATCAGCCTGAGTTTTGCTGCAAGTGTGGAGCCTATGTTAATACCAGTCATAGGAGAATATTTTTGTGGTGGTCCTTTGGTTTGCTTTCTTAAAGACCAGTTGTGAAGCAGTGTTGAGTTAAAAAGTCACATAAAATACTTGAAGGGTTTAGTATTGTACTGGAGAGGGTGGGTTATTTGGTTTCTGCAGCTGCTCCGGTTCGCTTCTGGAAGCATTTGGCTAGCATTGCCTCCAGAGCATGTCCTGCCAGGTGATGTGCAGTGGGGTTTTTGTGCCCGTACTGCTTTTTGGAGTACCAAGTGCCTGTCGTGCCCTTACTTCAGATGGGAAAGTTTCTCATGATGAAGGAGAATTGGACAGAAATTGGCTTTATTCCTTCATAAAGTAAATAAATAAGATGCTAAAATGAAAAACCCAAACCCTGAACCTTTACAATCCCAACACTAAAGAAGCCAACCAACAAAAGCCTTCGTTTTATTTTATTCTTTGAGCTCCACCTGCTTCAGGTCTCGTGTGCCCGACAGCCTGGGGCCGCGGGTGGCCTTTGCTGAAGCGAAGCGCCGTGCCTGCTTTGGCTCAAAAGATGCAGGGACTGGGCAAAGTGCAAAGGCAGGGCTAATTTCTTCCAGCCAGGCAGCTCTTGCTTTTCCTCCTTGATTTTGGGGTCGCCAGCATCCTTGTAAGCAGAGGGCAGGGGGGTGCCAGGCTGGCAGGCCTCGGCCTGGGGGCGGCGGGAGGGGCCGCCGCTGAGGTACGGCTCGGTGGAGGCCTCAGAGGCGATGCGGGTCGCACTGAGCCCGTATCTTTGTTTGAAATGGGTTGTGGCTCTGCAGCACGGCTGGGTTCAGCCGTTAGTTAGTCCTAGAAAGCTGTAGGGTTTGGTGGCAGAGCAGGTAGGGCTGGTCTAGCTCAACACTGCCACTGGGATTCTGCACTGCTGTGCTGCAGGGCAGAGAAGGCTTTAAATACGTTACAGCATTTCAAGGCATACCATCAGCCTGCCTGTTATTTCTTCTTATTTATTCATTTTTTTTACACGTGTCCAAATGCAATATAGAGATCAAAATTCTCCAGGCTCCAGGATGAGACCACAGGTGAAAGCTTGGTCAGCTACTGCAAATTTGTCCCAGTATTTTCTCCTATTCCTGGAGTGGAAATCCACTATTGCTGCCAACACTCAGGTGCTGGAAGTCTCTCCTGGCTGGAATAAGCTGTAAGGAGAGCCTTACTCCAGATTTTCCTAAAGTTGCAAGATGCTCTCTCTCATGCTGTAAAACTACTTTATGGTTGCATCACTGCCCTGGCTGTAAATTACAAACCAGGCTGTTTTAGGATTGCTAGATTTTAATCTTAGAATCTGGGACAGTCCCAGATAGATATATTATGCATGGATAGTACACCTGATGTGTTGGATTTGCTGCACATGTGCGATGAATTTACATGAGCACAGTACTTAGCGTGCAGACATTAGAGCTGCCAGGTGTCTGGAAAAGTGGGCAGTTACTACAGCAATGTGGGAAAGATGATTTCGTGTATGAGCATGCATGGGACATAAGGTTTCTGGGAATACTATAAATGTTCTCACCTGGTGTCATCCTTCCTTTCATTCCCCTCATCCCCTTATGGAATATAACTTTTTAAAAGCTGAGACCAAATTCCCTTTTAACTTGTGCTCTGACTGGTTGCATGGAAGCCTCCGTGGTTCCCTGAGGGGCCAGGAACCGTTCATCAGGTGGTCATGTCACTGCTGGTCTTGATTCGCTCCTTGAGGGGCAAGTGGAGAAAGGTGAGCTTTGGAATAGTTTCAAGCAGGTTCTGGAGTCCTGTACTTTATGAAACTTTCAGATAGGGTATTTACAGGGAAGTGAACCAATTATGGTTGGAGAAAACAAAACAAAACAAAAACTTTAAAAGAAATTTATTGTACTAGTATTTTATTTTTTACAGTAATGCTCATGGCAATGATTCCTGTGACTGTAAGTATGTTCTTCGGGGAAGGGCCTAAGTTTCTGGCATTTCAAACAAGAACTTAGAGCACTGTACTTAGACTTTGTATTGCTTTCAATCTTTCTTAGGAACATAGAAACCCAATCTGGTTCATCTTTGCAGATCCTTGCCTCCCATCTTTGCAGATCCTCGCCTCCTTAACAATAAGATGTGCTAATGCAAGTAGTTTCCAGGCTTCCTGTTCCTTTTCTGTTTTGTTTGTTTGTTTGGTCACTTTCTGATACTTAGTGCCACCTTTGAACACTTGTGAACAGACTGGCTAGCAGGCAGTTGGAGGAGAGGGGTCTGGCTGCTGTCTGCACTTGTAAAACCAAATGACTGATGAGTCACAAGATATGAAAGTTGTTTCAAGATTCATCTCCTGTGTAATAACTCAAGAGACAGCCTCTACTTCACTCAGTTACTTGGAAGCTGTCAAAGAAAGCACTATCTTATTTTACAGTACTATTGAATAAAGCCAACTTGTCACACAAAGACAATTTACGGCCCATTTATTTTCAGCATTCTCCTAATTCCCGTTATTTGAAGTAAAACCCATCTTCCTGACAGACCGGCTTCTTATTTCCCTTAATCCTGCAGCAAAGTGCTAATCCTTCATTTGTGACCTCATAGGCTGTTGCTACGGAGAATGCTGTGATATCACAGGGCCGGCACTGACTTCACTGCTCTTGGAAAGAGACGTCTGCTCTCTGCAGGCCTCGGGGGAGATGCTACGTACTTCTGGTGCTCAGCTAGCACTTCCTAAGGAGCGATACCTGGCGAACAGGTTTGCATAATATCTGCCCGCATAGGTGATGAATGATACAGTCAGAGGCTGCGTGTCGTGTCAGGGGAAAATGTGTGGTGGTTGTTTGGCAAGGTTGTTCCTGTCCTTGAAAGAAGTTATGTTACCAGAAGGAAAATGTCACTGGGAAGTTACACAAAGCTTTCTCATCCTCTGCCTCCAAAGATACCATGAGGAAATGACACTGAATGGCAGAATTATTTTGTCTAAAACCAAGAACTCCTTGTTTTGTATCCCTCTCTTCTTCATCTGAAGAATAAATATCATTTTGTCAAAACCAAAACTTTTCTTGGAAATAGTAATTGCCCTAAAACTTCCACTTAAAGAAGCTTCTCAGGTACAAGATAAACAACACAAATTAAACCTTTATGCCATAAAGTAGCCTGCTAGGCTCTTAATTATAAATTGAGGTATGAAGGAGACGCATAATTTTAGGCATTATGCCCGAGACTTTCAGATATTACCAAGCAACTCGCATGCATGGTTTCTATTCACATTCAAGTCTGAGCTTTTATGCCAGATTCCAGAAATGAGTGCCTAAAATTAGGCTCCTCAGTAACTGTCCTTATTTTCAGAAGTACTTAGAGTACAGCAGCACTCAATGGAGATAAAGGGAAGTGCAAATCTACATCAGTTTTGAAACTCAAGCTGTGACTATTAGAAACAACATATGGCAATAGGAACCAAACTTGGCGCTTTTAAGATCTCTGCCTTTCACCATAACAGGAAGTTTTTAGAGAAATAGAACTTGCAGCTTTAAATGTCAGTGGTTTTCTATTTTCAAAAGTGAAGTTATCAGAACTCAGGAAGAAATATTATTTTAAAAAAGAGTAATTCCTTTGTCTTAACATTTTCTTTTTGAATATGCTGGGGAAAATATGATTAAACAGCAGGAAGGCACATACTTGCCTCTATTAAAATTAGTATTCTATTTTTACTATTGATTATTCAGTTTTTCATTTTTACTGTTTCATGTGTGGTATGAAAGTTCCTGCAGAGGAATTTAGCAGGATTATATGCGTACAACTGCCATCGTTGATGTAATATTTGGAAGCTGTATAAGCTAAATCAGGTTAAAAAAGCACCCTTATTCCAGAATAAATATGGATTTACATAGGTATGATTACATGGTGGTAGTTCTGGCAGTAAATCATTCTTAGACCAAAGCTTTGAGGTCAGTTTCCATTTTATCCCCATAACACGGAGGTTCCCCAGATTGTGTTCAGGGATGTACCAGACCAGATGCTGCATAACAAATGTGCAGGGTGACATCTCAATTCAATGTAGTACCACAAAATAAAACACCACAAATTAAAGACAAAAAAACCCTCCTCCTGCAGAGGCTTTGCGGACCACACATGGCACACAAGATGCTCTTTGGGAAGCCACACTTTTTCAAGTCTTTGCGGATTATTCCTTCTTTCTAGAAACTACATGTGCATGTGTGTTTTGAAGAGGTTCTCATAAAGCAGCAGTAAACTTCTGAAGACAGTGTTGGTGATGACACGCTTAACTGCTTTCGCATGCTCTGGTTCAGACTGCCCAAAGTGCTTGCTCCTCGCTGGAGCGATACTGCACATGTACCTTATTAGCATGCACACTACTAATTTGCTCTCTGCTTTCTTCATTGTCCCCCTAAACACCCATCCTTCCACTAGCTTTGCTCCTGCATTATAAAGGCTTAGGAGCGACCCACTGGGGAGCAAGCTAAATGTTCCTTTTTAGTTATTCTGCCTGCTCCAAAGACTGGGGGAGCTCATTCAAAGTCATGGGAGGATGCAGGTGCCCTCAGCCAGCCAGGGATGCTCCCTCTGCTGGGTCACTGGCACTTGGGCTCAGGCTTTGGGCTGCATGCAAGAGGCATTTGTTCCCTCAGGCTTTTAATTGAGACTTGGAAGGGAGGCTTTCATTGAGTCCTTTGTGTGGTACAGGGTGAAGGTCAGCCTAGAAAACAAAACAAAGGCAAGCGCCCAGTGGATGCAGAGCACATGCAGATTGGCCTTCACGAAACAACTGTCCTTTTGTTCACTTCTTTCCTCACCAAAACACGCAGCCGTTCCCACTTTGCTTACTCCAGCAATCCTCTAGGCCGTTGGATTTTCCCAGCCTTCGTACAGCTGGAAAGTTTATTTCTCACCATTTGGTTGTTATTCCTGCTTCCGTTTAGCCCTGCTAAGCATTTGGATTCTTTTAGCAAGTCCTCTTTCATCGTTAACGTCACATATGCTGCATTGCCTGCTTTAGGAGTCAAACAAAATTCATCTCTTTCCTCGCGTTTCCTTTTAACCTTTCTTGTGTTTTTCCTTACGTCTATTATTCCTTGTTTTGCCCTGCAATCTGCTGCTGATCATATTTCAGCCCTCATAGCCTAGGTTTTTCTTGAAGCAGCCTGTACATTAGCTCTTAACACTAATACTTCTAGGTACCAAATGGGCAGAAGAAACAGCGAAGGTTTCAAAAACCACTTGTAAGGCTGCTTGCGGCTGGCCCCATGCAGCAGCCTCCTGGGGGTGGCCAGGTGAGGAGAGGGTCATGCACCACCCCCTGCACATTTCACCCTTCTAAATGGGATTTGTGTGCCCGTGAGTTAACATACTGCCTGTGGTTGTAGCTCATTGAAAGGACATGGCTGTAACTGTAAGCCATTTTTCTGACAGTCCAGAGTAAGGAATGATGACATTAAGACAAGATAGGGAATGACTGTAGTTCTGTTGGTTTACTGTGCATTAAGAAAATGTTGTCTTGCTATGGCATAAAATATACGTACACAGAACTTGGATTTATGCATCCCACAGTTTTGATCTCAGAACTGTATGTGGGGTTTCCTCTCCATATCCCGTAGATATTCGCCAAATTTGTTGTTCAAGAAATAATCCCAGATCTTTTCTTTTGCTGGCCTTCTGATTTAGTTTAATGTAAATTGAGACCATCAGCAGCTCCTGTGGTCATCTCAGGAACCTAGTCTTCGTATCCTAACTTAGGGCTCTTCTATACTGGGTAAAAGGGCACAAGACACAACTGTTTTTATGTACTTTTGTCATTCAGAGAACTGGGTCATAGCAACACTGGGGGAGCACAGGGACTCTTCCAGGTTCTAGTGCTTAATAAATGCTTGGCGAAAGCCCAACACAAAAGTCTTGTCGAGGGCTTGTTTAGAATACAGAGGAGATAAAAGGGGAACTGCCAGTGCTCATCACAGGAAAGGATCCTGTGCAGCAAGGATCGATACCAAGTGGCTGCTTTTTAGTGGTAACATTGGAAATGTGAAGGTTGGGCTGGGTAAGGAAGTGGTAACCCTGTCTGTCAGGTCACAGTTGGCCAGGTTCATTAACAGTGCTAAGGAGGACTTGAGGCTCAGCAACAGCTGAGTGAAACAGCTGAGCAATCCTGCGAAATAATGGCATCGATGATGTAGTAGTGCAAGGCAACGCAGTGAATGGGGAAAAAAAGCACGTCTTAGGTTCCTGCTGTTTTAGGACTGTGGTCTGTATGCCACTGGGGTCAGAGTGGTGAATGTGGGGGATGAGCGGGTGGTGGTAATTAAAAATGTAAGCGCAAGGCTGTGTAAATCAGGCAGTACGTAAGAAGTCATCGCACAAGAGACGTACGTCTATGAAATTGATAATTTTGTCGGGTTTGAGTACCTTGTTCAGGTTTGTATCTCACAGCCAGTGAGACTTTCAGATTCCTGAAATTTTGCTTAAAAAAGAAAAGTGCAAGAGGCAGGAAGGTGCTACTGCTGTAATAGAATGCCTGTTGAAGGTTTTGGTTTATGACTTCCTGTAATAAAGTGAGTACTCAATAAAATTAAGCAAAAACCATGTGAAATGGACAGGAGGAAATGCGTTTAATTTAGTTAATTGTTTAACTGTGGGAACCCCTGGTTCCAGGTACCGTCGTTTATTTGGGCAGGTAGTTTTGGATTGCTGCATTTGCTGATAGCTATATTGCTTGGAAGAAAAAATGAAAATCTGCTGGGCCTTGAGGGTCTCAAAGAACAAGTTGTTTCTGTCTGGAGCAAGGGCATTTCCTGTTAAGATGCAGCATACAACATCGGCCACGCGTGCTGTGGTTTTCTAATGCTTCCTCTAAGACACTTGACCAGCACGAGAGGACCAGGCGAGTCGCTGCCCTGTTGTTCCATGGCATTTCCCATGCTCCCATCCCACAGCTGATCACAGGGGAGACCAAAGGACAGGATTTTGAAGTGTGTTGAGACACTGTGGGAAATAGGGGCCACTGCATCTGCCCCACTCAGATTGTTAGGGGCAGAATCTTGTAGTATGGCTACTTTTTGTAAAAGATGTAGGGTGTTTCAGTTTCCTAAGCATTAAAGTATATCTTCTTGAATCGACTCCAGACATAATAAAACCTTTGCTTTCCACCACAGGGAAAAAAAATGACCCAGTAAACTCTCAACTGCTAAGTCTTCGGAGTGTCTAACCTTTTCTTTTTAAAACCACTTTGGCACTGTTTTAATTGATTCCATGCCTGGCCTTTTCATCAGGTCTCTTCCAGCCAGGAAAAACCGTGCTGTTAAAGGCTGCTGCAGTACCATGGGACTTGCGTTCAGTGTTGCAGATTCTTATTTTAACCTGAAGTTATCTGCCAGTCATCGCTATCTGTTTGAAAAGCTGTAACCACTGCAGTATCGTCTTTGGGAGGAAAATCCTTCCATGGTTACAGCAATCAATAGAAATGAGAGAAGGTGTGCTGTGTCGTTGGCTCGTATTGCTAATCAGCCCTCCACCTCGCAGGAATTTTAGCTGCTGACTCTCTCGCTGTGTGTTTGCTGCAGCATCCCCAGCCACGCTGAAAATGTGTTCTGGCTACGCTGAGGATGGCAGTGGAGAATGCGTGGCTACGGCAGGCTGCTTGTGTTCAACAGCCATGTTCTGTGCCTTCAGGAGTGCTTGCAAAGGAATGTTTTCCTTTATAATATTTCCACCCTAAAACAAAGCATCTATGTTTATCGCTTTGGTGTTTTTTTCTCCTTTTCTTTCTCATGTGCTCATCTTTTCTTGCCAAGTCTCCTCTAGTGTCAGATTTTTTTAATGCTTCTGTCTTTCCTTGCATTTACTGTTTACTGCCAGAAAATATGCAGGCTTTTTTTCCAGTGACATTGTAGCTTTTTTTTTTTTTTTTTTTAGTGACATTGTAGCTTTAGTATCAATCATTTAAATCAACAGTAAAGTTTTCTATGCAAAAAATATTTTAAAACATACTAAAAAAAAATCTCCTCCCTTGTCATAGTCCTGGCTACAAAATCTGTTAGTGAATTCTTCATGTGATTTAAAATGTCACATAGTTTCCAGTGAGCTGTAATTTTCTAAAAAGACAATTGTTTCAGCCACTGGGCTTTTTTGGGGGGGAGTTCTGTGGGTTGTTTTGTTTTTCCTCCTAAAACTGGTGGGCTCATTGAGATGCTGTCTTAGCAAGCGTTGCACTGGGTTGTGGTTTTGTCCTGCATTAGGTAACTTGTAAAGTATCATTTGCTTTTCAGTTGTTTTTTTTTTGACTCTTTGGTGTGCGATAAGGTGGAAATGTGTAATTAGAAGACTTGGATAGTTGGAGATCCAAAGAGTGAGCTGATAAAAGTGTCTGGGCAAGATCATGGTCTGGGAGTCAAACCCAGGAACGCGTGCTTTAAACTCCTCATAAAAAAAAGATACCTGCAACTGATAATTCAGGCGTGGCGTAACAATGAACTACCAAGGTAATATGTCTGTGAAAAAAAGCAAGTTTTGTTCTTACTATGTATGCGGCAGGGTATTTCCAGTGAAAGTATGGAAATCTGAATTTCTTTCTACCTGACAGAGGTGAGAGGTTAGCTGGATTGCCAGAATATGATGCAGAATTTTGGTTGTTGCTTTTTAAGGAATAGTTGTGTAAGTTAGAAAGCTTAATGAAACAGGATGGGCAGGTATCTGAGACCCCTACAAGGACGTGCTTTTAAAGCCAGCGGGACGAGATCTGAAGGAGCAAGGTGTGTTCCCTGCAAACATACTGGGGTGCCAGCAGCTGGAGGGGGTATGAAGGAGTAGTTAAACTCACAGACAACAGGAGCACAAAACCAGATGGGCATTCCTTGTTGGGATATTGCTCAATTTAATATCCTGATCAAGTTGCCTCTTGTGTTTTCGTAAGTGGTTTCTTAAACAACCAGGATATTTGTTCAGGTAAGCGAAGTGGAACTTTTTAGCATGCTGCCAGTAAGTCGTTACTAGCAGAGCACTGACAACTTGAAATTTTCAGGATGTAGAGATTTCCTTAGGAAATACAAGCACGAGTTTGTGTCTTTCTCATGTTCTTTAGTCTGGTTTCTTCTGCGGCCACAGAAGCAGTGGGTTGTGTTCGCAGCCTGGTGTTCGGGTGCCTCAGGGGATCCGAGGCCAGGCTGGATGGGGCCTGGGCCTGCCTGACCTGGTGGGTGGCACAGCCCGTGGCAGGGGGCTGTACTGAGATGAGCTTTAAGTCCCTTCCAGCCAGAGCCTTTCTATGATTCTGTGAGCTGATGGCAGTGCTGGTTTGCCCATCAACTTCAGCCCTTCAGACATTCCCGTTCACATTTTCCTGCTGCCGGTCTTTCCATTCCCGTTTGCTCTCTGCCATTCCTATGGTGTCAGGCACTTGTTGCTGGTCACAGTGCCGATCAGAGGGCTGCGTGGTACTGCTCTGAGCTGCTGAATCTGATTAAAGCCATACCTAGGTGCCTGTGCACACGAGGTCCATGTGCAGGCCTTTGCTGTCTCTCAGGCTTCACATGCTAGAGGAATCCTCTGACTCAGAGAGCTCACAGATATATTTGTTCAGAGCAATCAGGCTGCCCTGAGTCAGACTCAAGTACTAGAAATAATTGTTACAAAGGACAGGCATTCAGATCCTGGTTTTACATTTCTCTTCCTTCTGCCTTTATTGTAACTTTGGTGATAAAAGTGTGAGTGCTCCTGCAAGGATCTGTGCAGGTGTGTGGAAACGCTGCCGCACGCACCAGCCCAGCTATTCCCCGGTGCGTGAACGTTGTCTGGTGCAAAGGAAAAGCAGGCTGGAGCTCTTGTTTTTTCTTGCAGTAGGTGTGTGTTGTAATTCGCTTTTAAGCCCACAGAAATTTTTCTTCTTGGAATGAGTTTCGTTGCTGTAAAGTAGGTGTGGGCTTAGCAGACAAACAACCCAAGTTTCCACAGGATGATCCTGGGGGACCCAAACATTGCAGATGCCAAGTTGGATTCATTAGAGGCTTTGTGGCTGATCCTGCAGCCCTAGGGAAGGCAAAACTCCTGTAAAGTTGAAGGAAGATTTCCTGGAATGAGGCCTTTTTAGGGAACATGGGAGTTGAAGAGTGTGTGCATAGCACAAAGCCCAGCTTTCAGTGTTGAGATCCTGGCTACTGTGTAACTACAGGTGCAGCAGAGCACCCTGCATACCTTACACTTGTAAATCAGCTTGGTTACGATACGGCTTCGCTGCATAATAGTTGGCACAGACCTGTGAACAAAAGCGATCTGTTAGCTGCCTAACCCAGCTCTTTGCTGTCCTCTTGGAGCACTTGTAGAGACCTATTCTAGGCTGGGGTCGCCTCTTTCACTGCGAGGGGGGGTCGTTGTAAGGCTAGGTCTCACAGCAAAGTGGGATGGTGACCTTTGTATTTAACAGTCCTAAACCCCTGCTGTGCTCACTGCTGGGGGTGACTGCCTGTTCCAACACAGCACAGGTGAGTCCTGAAGTGCTGCGTTGCAGGCATTTAAGGATTAGGTGCCTACCAAATTGCTTCGGAGTGCTTAGCATACAGGAGCCTTTAAAGAAGAGCCCCATGGCAGCACTCCTTTTTTGTTTGCCCCTCTGTTTCTGCCTATCAGACTTCTCATTTTGACAGATGACAACTAAAAATAGCTTTTTGCAGTAAAGACAATTTTAAATGTTTCTCTCTCTTAAAACACCAAAACAACTGAAAACGTTTCTCCAGAGCCGCAGCGTCTGTCCCTCGTCGTACGCTGTTGCTACCCCTTAGCCTGTGTTTTTCCGAGGCTCCGGCTTAGCGTATCCTCACGAAGAGGAGGAAGATCTAGCGTCAGGAGCGAGATCGTGACACAGTGACCTCGTTCTGAGCATTACCTCCTTTGTCAGGAGCGGCAGGAGCTGAAGCAGCTCCGCTGGCTCTCGGCACTTGGAGCAGTTTGACATTTTCTGCCTGGCATGGTTTCAGGGCTCACTTTGTTGTGAGCCCAACCGGTGAATAGGATGATGAAAAATGAGCTTGCAAGAACTTGCCCACTGCTTTTAATTTTTTGATAAACAGTTGCAGCAGCATAACTTTGATCCCGAGTACAGTAGAGCTGTCTGTTACGTGCAGGTCTGCAGCATGCTTCGGGACTGACAAAGGAGAGTAAGTCTTTTCTTTTAATCGATAGAATAAAAATTGGTGTCATGCTTAAATAGCGAATAATTCAAGGAAACAGTGCTCTTTGTAAGTCTGTGTGTGTGTACACGTATGTCTGTGCATTCGTGTTTTTGTGTGTGGTGCGGTTGTGTGTTAAATCAGGAAGATATGTTAGGGGTGAATTTCTTGCCTTGACTAGAGGGTTAAAGCTTTAACTTGTCTTTGCTAATGCATGTAAATAGCTTTCTTGTCCACTTAATGAGGAGGCTGGCTTGTTATCCTGTACAATGCAGCTGGGCACAGTTCCAGAAGCAGAGGCACTTCGTTTCAAAGACAAAGAAGCCAGCGCAGACGTAGGGAGAAACCTGGAACGTTGCGCCGTGGTGGATTTTTTCAGAGCGATGACTCATTTCAGTTCACAAAGGATTCTGGGCAGGGTAGTGAGAAGTCAGGTTGGCTGATCCATTCCTATGACTTCACTTTGCAGAGAGCCAGGCAGAAGAGGAGTGACACTGCAGAATCCTGAGGCACTGCAGTGGAGAGGTGCTTTGCTAAGACTGTGAGTGCCTTCCAAACAGGGGGTGGTGTCAGAGCGTGATTCCAGCCTTTCCGTGGAAATGGGGCAAAAGGAGAGAGATGTTTTCAAAACACCGTGTGGGAGTTGTATTTGTAGAACCCTTTAGATTCTCTGCCTCCACCTCCTCTGTTGTTTCTTAACCGTTTGTTTCTTGTGCGGTATGTGAGAATTAAGTGTGAAATAGCATTGCTTTCGGAAGAACTGCTTAGATACTGCATTATCTTTTATTTTCTGGAAGCCTCTACTTCCTGCTTTAAGAGGTGGGTGTTCAGCATATTGCTGCCTAAAAACATGCTTTGTTTTTCTTCTTTCAGGTCCTGTGGCACTGATCTCTGCTGTAGTCAGCTTCCACAGTGATATAAAGCCCCAGTATGCACAGTGTTGTTACATCACAGCTATTCTGGATGCTGTACTGGAGCATGGAACCAGACCATAGGGGTTCAGGTAAGTCCCCCTTTTTTAACATATTGTGTGCCAGGAATATGGACATGGACATTTATTAAGAGATGCATTTGAAAAATACTGAATAACCACATTCTAAAGCACACAATATATTAAAAAAAAAAAAAAAAAAAAGGCAACACCACAAAAATCCTGCCCTCTTTTGTCCCAGGATAAGCAAGCAACACCACAAAAATCTCCTCAACTGAATCCTCTCTGGGAAAGTTCCGTGCTCCAGCAGAAACTTTTTGTGATTACAGTCATAACACGTGCTGGGATATCACTTTGGATCAGGAGGCAGCTGGCCACAGGACAAGAACCGAGAAAAGGAAATCTGTATCACAGAAAATACACAGGATGAATGCATGTAAGACAAGTCTGGTGACTGGGGGTGTTTTAGCACCTGTTTCCAAACATACTAGCACTTGGTGAACCTGGAGATTGTGCTTTTAGCTGGGTCTGACCAAGTGAAAAGATAAATTTACGTGATTGAAGTAAAGTTAATAACTGGCAAAAGAGAAGAACTTTGTTCAGAGGTAAGCGTTTACCATGTGGTTTGTCACTGTTAAGGTTGCTGTGCTTTCTTCAGGCTGGTTACAATTGGAGTGGTCACCCTGCCAGGTTGCATTGTTGAAGTGTTCATAACTGTATCTGCAAGGGAAGGTATGTTTTGGTGTGCATGTGTTCTGGAGTTGCAGAAGGATCTTCCTGGTGAGAGAATGTGTGTTAGTGCACTTGTGAAGCCTTTGTTTAAGCTTCTCTTAAACGTGAATAAATGTCTGGATCTTTAACTTATTTTTGTCTTGAAAATGAATGCTCTGATTTGTGTAACCATCTAGTAAACACAACTTGCAGGTTTTCTCATAAAATACTCCAGGAATTGTGTTTTAAAATGAGGATTTAGCTATGGCTGAGTACAGTGCAAGCAATATGCTTTCTGATTTTCTTTATCTCAGATTTGCTTAGTAAAATGTGTTCTTTCCTCTGTTATGCTAGTGTGGATCTAAGGTGTTTCAGAGTAATCTGCGTAATACAGAAATCTGCATATTCTTCCTGTTCCCTCCTGTGGTTTAATCAGATGAAAGCATTGTCTAGCTTAAAATGGCAATTATATGTCATTGTTGTGAGTTCCCATATGAAAGGTTTTGTTTGCCACACGTATGCAAGTACCCTGTGATTAGAGTGATTCAGTCATGTCGGGGTTTGGGCGAAAAGGGGGCAAAGTGCAATCCAGGCCAGACTTCTTTGGCATCTGTCCCTTCTGTAAGTCAACCTAAATATGTGCTTGTCTTTTTCTAGAAGAGTTTTTTAATTAAAATATTCTTGAAAAAAAGGTGAAGATATTCTAGGCTGAAGAGCCCTCTTCCTGTCCGTTACCACCAGTTTTGTTTTTGTCGCTTATCTTTTGTTTGAAGAGCCGCTTTCTGTACTTCTTCCTGGAGTGACACTGTGGTTGATTGTTGATCAAAACAGGTTGTTGCCAAGAAAATTTACATAGGGGGTTTTTGTTGAAACTATCAAAAGGCACCACGAAGTCACTCTACTTGTTTAATGCCTTCTGATTAACTTCATAGCTCTGTAAGCAGCAAAAGTAGTAACTCGATATGTGTTTATTGACCAAGTTCTTCCCTGTTTAGTGGGATGTGGCCGTGCCCGAAGCTCTGTGCAGTTGGAGCATGCCTCGCAAATCTCGTTGTTGCAGAGTCTCTGCTGTCTAGTGAGTCTTGACCTCTCTGGCACATGCCCGTCCTCAAACTGTGACTGTGCAAGCTTTGTTTCCTGTGGAAACCAGGCTAAAAATCATGTTCAAAGCTTGTTTTGATCCACAGGAGGCAAAAGGTTGCAAAGGTGTTGAGAGTCAGGATGGAGAAGAGAAGCTGGGCTTTGGCTTCCTGTATTTCACAGGATGCAGAGCGTAGTTAGAGGGTCTCTTCCCCATTTCAAGGAAACAGTGTGTATAAATTCTAATAAAGTGTGGCTTTGCATTGTAATTTCCTTAATTTTCCTTCTGAATGGCTGTACCGAATTGGTTCCATTTATAAGTCAAGAGGTGATTTTTCAAACAGTCCTCATGCAAACTTCATGAGACAGGGAGTTTGACTTCCAGGTCACTTCTTTCCAGCAGCAGAATCACTTATAACAATTCTGTCATCAGTATGTAGTTGGCAGTTTAATTACTGATACATGGTGTGGAATACAGTCTGCTCAATTTTCTCCCAAGATGGTGGCACCCAGACTTTCAGAGGACAGAGAGAGTAGATAAACCGGCACTGGAAAGGGTCTGGCCGGTGTGGGTTCAGGATGGGTGAATTTTCACCCCCAGCTCTGTTGCAGGCTGTCATTTTCTCATCTGTATGTTAAAGATAGTTATGGTTACCCAGGTTTTCAGAATGTTTTGAAATCCACTGAAGAAATGTGCTATGTAAGAGCTAAGTGTTTATTTTATTTGCTGTGTAATCTTTTGTTCTCAGTAACAGTAATTATTTTTTTCCCACAGGGTAGCGCTAAAAATCCCCAAGGCATAGAGGACAGATCCCATTCATTGTTTGCGAGACACTTGGATGTTTTTGAAAATTAAGTACCACTTAAAAAGTGTAGAAAAGCTTTTTAAAATTTTTCTTTAAAGAGAAGTTTGCAAAGACACTGCAGAAACAGAGCTGAAACTATATATATACATATACAGTATTTAAACAAAACAGGCAGTCAGCTGGTGAAAACTGCTTTCTGAGCTCCAGTTTTCATTTAATTGGGAACATAAACATATGAAAGTCAAGGATAGTAATTTGATTTCAAAAGAAAGCTGCTTGAGACAAGCATCAGTCAGAGCTAACAGGAGCCATATGCTGGATGTTTTATGTAAGTGATGTGGTCTTCCAAAAAAGAAGAAAAAGTAGGAAAGGCATATTTGATTTTTTTTTGAACAGATCTCTCCTAAAGAATTGCAGTAAACCTTCTGTTCATGAGGCTAAACGTGCAGTATTTATGCACATAATTGATGTTAATATATTATATTAAATCGTAAACACAAGATATTTTCTGTTGCTGTGCATCAAAGAAGTTTGTTCGCTTAACTATAACCACAGAGTGCTTGTAATTTCCCAGAGCCGCAGGATATTTAAGATAAAACTTGGCAAATTAGAGCCTCCCTGAGTAAGGGGGTTTTGGCTTTCGACCACTAGGTCTACTGAAAGCTTTACAGATGTGTGCTAGCCTTTTTAAACCAAGAGGCACTAATTACCTCCAGCAGACCGTTACTGACGACAAGCTAGGGAGGTGATTCTGACACAAAGAAGGTGAAACGAGAGTTGCCTTGTCATAAAGAAAGTTAAAAAATATTCCATGGAAGAGTGCAAGCCTTGGCTGGTGGTAGTCCCGTACACAACAGAAAAGAAGGCTCCCTCATAAATAAATACTTATTGACCATTTCCATGGCATTCAAAGATGTTTAAGTTACATATTTATGTATAATTGTAGCATTAATTATAATGTTTATAAAGCTCCCAGATATTTGCAAGCAGGATGTATGTTACCCTGGCATCCTAGCACGCTTTGCTAGAGATTGTGTTAGCGTTGAGGAACCGATACCGAGTGGATGTTTGATACTGATGAGTTATGTGAAGTATAAATAGTTCATGCTGCAGTGGAAACTCTTGGCTTGTTCTTGTTGACCACAGGGACCCCACTGGCAGGGATCAGATGTATGGGCTGAAGGTTTTCTGCGTGCTGACCTAGAAAAGCCATTCCATGCTGGGGGCCTGTTTTGGAATGGGGAGTTGTGCAAAGCCCACGGTTACTAAAAACCAGTGAAACTTTGCTATTTCTTAACTCGTGTTTAGCCAGTTTTAAGTTAACAAGCGTCATCAGGGGGTGATCCCAAAACTGTTCCCTGCAGGCTCCTTGCAGTCAGGGGAGAGGGATGGGTGCTCCCAGGGTGAGCAGCGTAAATGGTGGGATTTCTGTCTTGGTGTCCCTCGAGGGACAGCTGAGAGGCTGCGGAGCAAAACTTGCTAGGCTTCGTGTGTCAGGTTCCTGGACTCCCTTTCCCACTTCAGAGGGCTGATCGTGGTACTGAGATCCATTCATTACATCCTAAATACTGGGTAGCTGTGAGTGGATTGTTCTGGGCACGAGGGGAAGAAAGAGAGCTCCCTCCTGCTCTCCTCGCCTGGTGCCCGTGCAGGCAGCGGTGAACGCGTGGCTGGGGGTAGGCACGGGGATGCTCTTCCCACAGGGCTTCAATTTAAGGACTCACCAGCTCTTTGGTGATGCAGGTAAAGCAATTCAGGAAGTTACTGCCATTCACCTGGATGCCCTGAAAGCTACCCAGGGAGCAGTGCTAGCCCACTGCAGTGCCTGGTGAAGCTAATAAGGTTAAACCGCAGCTGAAGGTGATACATGCCCATCTGCTTGACATTGCACTCAGCTGAAACTTAGTGGTGCTCACAAGGACACCCATGGCACAGATAATCTCCATGTGAGGGGCAGTAATTTCTTAAATTGCTTAGCTAAATGTGCATAATTCCCATCATCATTCCGGTGCTTTCTAAACATGAAATTTAGTCATTAAAGAAACCGCTCCCCTAGACAAAGTGCAGGTGGTGACTTGTGGGTCTTGCTGATAGCAAAGATTCATTTATGAAAACATTTAATCTGATGGCAGGTAAAATTATTAATAAACAGTAGTTAATATCTGTGATGTTCTTTATCCATTCTCAAACGACGAGGGAACAAATGATGTTTGCTCCTGAGCCATGTGAAATTGCATCTTACCACATTTCTCTGTAAGCTGTCTTCTTCGTCATTGTGTGTATGTAAAGTACATGTGGCAGGAACTTTTCAGGAATGTATAAACAAAATTTGTCCAGAAAAGTGTATATTTTAAAGCAATTCTGCAGTCATATAAGAACAAGGAGGATCTTGCGGTGAAGCTGGAGGAAAGCTGCTGTGGTGGGATGGAGGCAATGATCTGGTCAGGCCTGATTAAGCAGAAGCAGTCAGGAGGCAGCGTAGCACCGATGTGTATTTTAAATCAGCATTGTGTCGTGGGTAATGTGTATCACTGTTGTACAACAGATTGTACAGCTGGTATATTGAAAAATATTGCTCATATGTCTCACTGAAACAGTTATGCAATTTGCTACTCCCACCAATTCTTTTTTTTTTTTTTCAAAGTGTTGAGCATAACACAAGACTAAATGCATTTAGGTAATCAGTTTTAGAGACTGCTGTTCCTGTTTAGTAGACATAATAGGAATATAGGATTAATAGAGCAAATATCAGGGGAGAGAAGTTTGAATTTAGATTAATATCCAGTGATTTGATTTCTGATTTTGATCACAAAGCAATGCTCTGAGAATGCTCTGAGGCAGCAGAAACAGGGTGATTTTCCTGAGATTTCAAAGCAATTTAGGTAAAATGTAATCCCTGGCTATTAAATGACCTGTGGCCAGAAAAAGATTTGTAGTCTGGCACCCCTTGTTCTGCCTGTTACTCTTATTGTTTATTTTCCACCCGCAAGGAAATCTCCTAGTTGCTTTCTCCCCTGTGTTTGAGATCATCAGGGAGCTGTTATCTTTTCAAGAGGAGGTATAGAGCAGCATATAAAATCAATTCTCTCTATATAAAGTATGTAAAAATGCACATGGATAAGTGTATTTGTGCAGTCATGTTAGTATTACCAAACTGTCATTTCTCCAGTAACTTTCATTTTGAAGGTCTTTTCAGTGATCCTTTAAGTACATGTTAGTGAATTATTTTTAAAGATGACATGAGAAAAAAATATTTGGGTGAAGTTACAACAAAGTTTATTTACAGACCATCATGGAACCATTAAAACTCCTCTTCTAAAAGTACACCACTAGCTTCTGAAAGGGGAGTAAGAGCTTTATATCCAGAAAAATGCATAAAGCTATTTTGCTTATGCAGTTACCTGGTAGCATGTTCAAACAAGGTTTTCGAACCATCAATGCTGATTTGTCGGCATTTTTCTGAATCTCTCTATTGCATCCTTTGGGAAGCTGTGTCCACATTGTATATATCCCATTTTCAAAAGTTCACTATGTCTGAGCTTTGAAATTAGCTTGCTGGTTGAAACGAGCTGGATGGTTCTTATTCTGCACAGCGCAGAGCCTGCAGAGCTGTATGGCATCATCTCCAGTCGTCTCTCTTCATCGCCGTTCTGTGAGCAGCACTTTCAAATGAAATGCTTCACTGCACATCTGTTGTCTTTTTGCAGGTGATGTATCACCAATCAGCATGTCTCCCATCAGTCAGTCACAGTTTATTCCACTTGGGGAAATCCTTTGCCTGGCCATCTCAGCAATGAACTCTGCCCGAAAACAAGTCACACAAGAAGCACTAATGGAGCACCTAACAACCTGCTTCCCAGGTAACTGTACATTAATAAATCATTGGTCAGATGAGCTCATGTCTGTAAAAGGGCAATTAAAGGATTCACTACCCGAAAGATGCTTGTATTTTTAGCTTGCTTGTAAGAAGATGGAGTTTTCAGCATTTAGTGGTCTGTTTATCTTAATATTTCCATCCCATCCAGGAGGTGATGCTACCCAAAAGTAAAAGGAGGCCTTTGTGTTCTAATCTTAAAACCTTTTCTATTCTTTATTTTCGTACATCCAGAACATGAAGGTCTCTGTGACAGGGCCGTTCACGTGTGATGCATTCTGCAGGGTCAATTCCTGACTTTTTGTAACTGTTAAAACAGTCTTGAGGTACTAAACAACAAACTGGATTGGATAGTTTCTTTTTTTATTATTTTTATTTTTAAACCAATATCAGAATAACCTTGTTTGTTTCTTTTCTCACAAAATATGTTCTTTATTATCATACTCAGGAGAGTTTAGTACTGCTTAGTACTTACAGAGAACAAAGCATGTGCTGGAGCCAGAGCAGACTTATTCTGCCTTGTGGCTTTCAAGCTGGTTTTAAGCTAACTCGTAAGAGCTTTGACTTCATTAACCTGTTTCAGGTGTCATCATTGACTAACATAGGGCTAACCTCACAGAGGTCTCTGTGTAGAGCATTCTCTTAAATAACAGATTTCCCACCTGTGACAGACTCTTAAATTGGGGGTGAGAGGGAGGGGGCTTGATACAAGCAGTTGAGTCCAGTGATGATGATCTATCAGCAGGGGATTGCTAAAATTAAACTGAAAGGAGGCTGCCAGCCTGGTGTCCAGGGCCTTTCAGAGTCATCTTGGTTGCAGTTCTGGCTTTTGCTTATGCACTGCACTAGCTTGAAAATCTTTAAATGTATTTTTTTACTTGATAACGTTGTCCATGACAAAAAAGTTTGGGAACCAAAAATTTACTTGCTGTGTTCTCTTCAGGAGAACTTCTTGCGAGCTTTTGCTAATATTTATCAAACAGTAAAATGAAAATGTCTTGCATTAAAGATACTGCAACATCAACAAAAGTAAACTGTATTAAGAATGTATGTATGAATATGCCACTTCTGTACTCGCAGCCTGTTTCAGAAGTTGGTGAATCAATCAAAACGTGTCTTGAAGAGACATCCAAAAGTGTGCTGTAAAGGCCTGGGCAGAGGTTTACTGCTCAAGAGAGCCCAGTATTTTCACTTGTGCTTTGTATGATCCTGGATGAGATGTTTTACCATTCTGTGCCTCAGTTTACAATTCTGTAAACTAGCTAAGAAACCTCTTTATTGTACTTCTTTTACAGCTGTAAAAGCAGTTCATTAAAAATTCTTCAGTAAGAAAATTACTGATGCATCTGCTTCACCTGGGCAGCCACGATGTGTTGTCTTGAATTTTTCTGCTTTAAGTTACAGAGCAAGAGTTACTTAAAGCCTTGAATATTATGTAGGCTTTTACTATGACTGGCACTAGGTTCTTGAATTCTAAAATGTAATTCCGGATCTGGAGCCATGCCTGAAGTAAACAATTCTGTCTGATGTTTGACATTCACACTTAGGAAAAACTTACTGCAAATATATTTTGTAAATACTGACTTTCTGACCCAGTTTGTGGTTTTGCTTGTGAGGGTTTATATCAGTATGCTTTGCAGGTTTTGAAAATAATGGTGAAAGTTGTAAGGGATAGCATGCAGAGAAGGTAAAGTTTACAATTTTAATCCTAATTTAATTTATTTTGATGATTTTTTCCCAGTCACGTTTTCTATATAGCCATGTGTGAGACAGGTTCCGTAGACTGCAAATATTTTTCCAATGATTCTGTCAATGCATTTAATACAAACATGATTTATTGGTGGCATCCCCTGGGTTTCCTGGGAGCATGGTTATCAGGTGCCTATCAGGTCTAGCTATTCTTGCAGGACAGAACCATACATCAAAAATAATTCAACAGGCTGGATTATTTTGTAGGCTCTGCTCACAAGAAGCCCGAGGCAAGTTAGCACACAGTCTCTTGCTGCCTCTTTTTTCCACTAGCCATGAGCCTGTGCATTTCTCAAGTCGGGGATTGAAAGAGGAGAGCCTTGTTTTTTTCTCCTACCCAAAACATAAATAAAATTACATTTAAACAATTCACCCTTTGTTGTTCAATTTTTTCCCCTCTCTAGAGGAACGCCTTTCTCTCTCACCCGTAGCACGTGTAACAGAGCATGCCATGTTCTGTCAGTGTATGAGGATTATCCATACATCTCACACCTTTTTCCAATAAACAGAGCCTCTTTCTTGTGCTGAATGATATTTCCACTTGTCTGCCCAAACTGTCCCAAAAATCAGCTGTCTTTTTTTGAGTCCTTGTGATCACTGTGGCTATTTTCAATTACCTGATGTCCTCCCACACTCTGATAGTTTATTTCTCCTAATTAGGCTCTGATGCGCCGAGAGAGAGGAGAGCATTATCGGTGTAGATGTATCTGTCATTGTCAAATAACCTCTCTGTGTCTCACCCTGTAGCAGCACTTGTCTGCCTGTGCCATTCGTGTTCTAATGAACAGATGCTTCACTGCGTTTCATGGCATGTATAAATTTCCTAAGACCCCAGATGCCATTCTCAAACTGCCTAAGAATAATAAACCTCTTTCCTCAGTGCGGGTCTTACACTAGCAGTCTAGCCCTCTAGTTTGCTGAGCCATTGTGCAGGCATAAATCTGGGCCATGGCTCTATGTGAAATAAGGTATGCTAATTATTTATAACATCACATAGCAACCACTCCACATCCTTAACTAGTATTTCATGAGCCAATCAGAGTATTTCTTTTATCCCTTGTTAAGCCTCAGCATCAGCTCAGGAGAAAATCATTTTAGCAGATTTAACACCATTTAAATACTACTTCGGATGTATCTTTCATGAATTTATTTTATTGACAAAGTTTGTAATGATAATGCACATCTTATTTGTGGCATTTGTTATTTGCTAGGGTTTTTAAAAAGCGGGAGTTCCTGCTGCACGTGCTCCCATTATTCTAACTTAGAGTTAAACAATGGGATGTTTGTACAGCCCCACTTATAATTTATTGACCACGGTTTTAATCCCATGCACTAAATGTAAATCTTTGAAATCCAGTATCAGGAGTTAAGAGCGTAACCTCTGGTCCTGTGTTTGGCAGCCAGACCCTCTTACCGGTGTGACCATGGCTGAAGAAAGCATCAAGTTTTAGACTATGCTGCCTTTAGCAAGGCTTTTTCTTTCCAGTTTTGTCCACATAGTTATTAAAATCTTATTAAGGTGTTCATGATTTCAGTGGGGAAAGTTTGTCTGTGCATTGGGCTAGGTCACTTCTGAAGCGAACATTTTTTTCTGAAAACTGGCAAATCCCTCTGACGTCCACCTTCCTATCTGTTCACTCTTTGAATATGTGAAATGTATATGTCGCGCTTAAAATAAGTGTCTTACATTAACCGAGTTCACTCTAGGTCAGTGTTCTTTGTGAGCAGCAAACAAGCCATAATCTTCTGTCTGGAAGCTCAGTGGATGGCATAGTAGACTCTCTTGAGATGCAAAAAATGTACATGTCTGATGATTCAGGGTCCAGACAGTTTCTGCTCTTGAATTATTAAAATGCTACATAATCTTAAATAACACCACTGCTGTCATACAGTGTTTTAAATGATAAAGTCTAGTCTCTAAACTACTGTTGTGTTTTTTTTTTTTTCCTCTTGCTCCTGTTTAATGCGGGAAGGGAGACCATAAGGAGACTTCTGAACGCAGGGGCAGGTTATATATAGAAACGATGTGGGCAGGTTACTATGAAGAAAAAAATCTCGAGGAAGCCGGGAGATCTGATTGCTTCATCTGCTTGCACCGCAGAGTTGCCACAATCTTTGACAAGTCCCTTGCCCTCTCTATCTCGTTGGTATTTCCAACACAATAGGGCTGCTAAGTCTTGTTGACTATTTTAAATGTTTTGTTGTCCTTGGAGTGTCGATCACGGGTTGTATCTAGCCACGTGAGAGAAGAGTCAGACAGCTGAGGTGGTGTGGGGGAGTTGCAGATCTAACCGAGGAAGAGGCTTAAAAACAAGCCGCTGCAAACCCAGTCCTGGCGGTGGTAACTGTGGAGAGGCTGTGCAGGCATGAAAGTCTTGCTGTGCCTGGTTACCTCATCAAGTTGTACCTTGCTGGTTTCCCATTTGCAGTGGCCAGTGGCAAATGTGCAGATCTTCCTGCTTGGACTTCTCAGCTCGGGATATGTGAGCTGATAACAGGAATGGGAAGCCACTTTGGCCCATTGCTTCCCTGGCTCAGGAAAGGTGAAAAGGTGTAGAGCTGTCAAACAGTAAATGCACACTGACAGAAAATAGATCTTTTCATTCATTGAGAGCCTTCAGGCCTGCTCTGTTCATGCTGAAGTCAGGAGAACCTTGGCCAGTGGCTCCAGCTGGAGCAGGGCCAGTCCCAGCGTGTTCCCATTTTATGCTTTCTCATCAGTGTCTTCATTTTTTCACCTTATGAATGGCATTGGAAGTGCCATATGCAGAACAGTTAAACGACCCACTGCTATCTTAGGGTCTCCATCCACAGAACTTCCCTGTGCTTTTTTTTCACCTCTGTAAAGGCTGTAGACTTTTTAGTAAAAACCCACACAGAGGAGCATTTATTTTATTTCTGATTCGAGCTGCCACAATCTAACATGGAGACCCCACCAACCATGGCACTAAACAAGGAGGTTTCTTGTCCTGATGTTAGTATGGGAAGATTGGGCTTCTAATTTTGTGTAATTCCATTGCACACCCCAAATCCAGTGGAGTAAATTTGGGCCTTAGGATCTTATGTTTCTGTTATCTGCACTGAGCTGGATTGCCAGCCACTGCCCCACTGCTTCAAGTTTGAAAACAAAACCCTGCGGAAAAAGGAATTGCTAGGTAGGATAAATTTTACACTTCCCAGTATAAATACACTTCCCGATCGTTGTGCCATTGGGCTCTGGTGATGAGCAGTAGGTGCCACTCAAGTGTACCTCTGCTGAGGCTGTGCCACATTTGCAGTACTCACAGAAGTACTAAGGATGAAGACGGATTCAAAATAGCAAAAATGGGAACCAGAGCGATGTCCTTGCTCCTGTCCGTGCTACAGGACAGCCTAATTCAGGTTTGGGGCTGTTCCTGCTTTCGTAAGTACCTGGCAGAGACCCGGACAAAGCCTGTAGCCAGCGTTAGCTGGCAGCACAGGACTCCAGAGAGCTGTGCCTGCCACCATCACCGCTGGGGCAGTGAAACACGGGGAAGTCTGCGTGCCGTGGATAGAAGTGGCAGGCTCCAACTCCAGAGCGAAGGCTGGCACAGTTCACATGCAGCGTCCCTGACTGCCCAGCCACGCTGAATATTTCCTCCTTGATGCCTGTCCGCCCGTTCTCCACTCCCAGGACTCAGTGGGCTAATGTAACCACAGTGCGCCCAGCGTTCAGAGACCCGCTTACCCAACACGTTGCAGTCATTATGGTTTGTTGGGTGAAAAATATGCGTGATTATTTCTACCATGTATTTGCAAGGCATCAGAAGATCCGTATCAGTCTCTTTCCCCTCACTTTTCTGTAAACTCACAGGAGAATGTCTTCCTTTTTTTTTTTTTTTTAAAAAAAAAAGTGTCCTCTGACCAGAATTACCACATGAAATGAGGAAAAGAGGCATGTTTCTGTTTATCCCTTTCATTTGTGCATTCCTTCCATTTTTCACTCTCATGTACTCTCTCAAAGTATGTACTTTCCTTACCTCTTCTATTTCCCCTGGATAAGGCACCACCTTTGAGCTCCATGGACTGCCCGTGAACTCTGTGTACTGACCCATATATACATACACCTTCTCTGTTTTAACTGCTTTCTCTTGTATGTCCGTGTTACTCCTGACACTGCTGTTTCCATTGTAAGATTTTAGTTGTAGCATCCAGATGCTACTGGATATGAGCAGTATGGCCATGCCCCTAAATTCAGATAACACTTGAAGCCAGACATGAGAATACTTACTGAGTCTGCAGGAAGGCTGAATGCTAAGTACAAGAGTGTGCATGCAGCTACAGCTACTGAAATACAGAAACGAAGCCATGTAGTCAAACGAAAGGCGGGCACCGGTGTTCTCCACATTGCTTTTAGTGTGTGCCTTTTTGGTAAAGGTGTGTTTCAGAAGTTAAGAATGCATGTTAAGAAAAAAGAGATGAATATTACAAAGGAAAGTCCTTTTGCTGTAGTATTAGTGGGTAAGGCTATAAGTGGTTTATTGTAAATAAACTTGAGTGCTGTGTTGCTTTTTTTTTTCTCTCTCCTTCATTAAGTGACCAAATCTGCAGAAAGAGTGGAGGGGGGAAGTTTTGAGAGAGCAGGCACCTGCACCACTCCTCAAGTTTGGGCAAAAAGGGGATTTTCAGATTTTGGCAGATCAAAGCAGTGCAATAATAAGATGCGTAAGAGGGACTAGCATCTTTCTTCTTGCTTCTCCTTGCTTAGTGTGCTGTTTGGTATCATGAAATCAAGCATGAGGGAGCACGGCAGCAAGACTTACAGGATGCTAGAGCTGCTGTAAGCTGTGGTACTGGTCACTCGCTGTTTGTTCAGCACTGTAAGACTTGCTTTGTTCACAAAGGCTGGGCTTCCTTGAGTCACCAAGTGTTTTACTACAGGCTGTCATCCAGTCCTGAAGAACGTGACTGTGCTGAGTTACCCTTGCAGCAAGAAACTGTTTTTGAGCGAGTTCTCCAGTTTATTTAACACAGACATTCTGAAATACAAAGTACAAAAGCTTTCCCTTCCCACTTCCTTTGAAAAAAATATTGTGTGAGCTTCTTTATTTGGTAGCATATTTCAGCGATGGTGTATGTGAGCTTTGTGGCATCCATTTGCATTTTGAAAAGTATTGGTAAAATGCAGAGCCTTCTTACAGGCCTGTTTGTTTGTTTATTTGATCCAATTTCAGCATCCCAGATTAGCCAGTAAAGAAGCTGGATATTCTTGGTTTCTTTGTCACGTGGAGCACACCCTGAGATAGTGAACTTTTCATTGCCTCACCTTTCATTTATGCTGTGGTACTGGCAGCTGAAGTTTGGAGCCCATTTATGTGTGCCATCAACAGCACGCTGCCCGTTCGGTGGGATGTTGGTGGTAGTGCCACAGCCCGTGCTGTCATCCTCGTGTTTGCTCACACAAGGAGCTCGGTGACCTTGCAGACTCCAGCCTTTGGCAGGCAAATGAAGAGCTGGTGACCGCGCACTGTGTGCCACAGAAGATAACTGTGTCTGTGACAGGTACAGCTGGTTGGGATTTTGCCATGAGGTGTTTTTGTGAAAAGCAGATACTTTGATGAAATGCATGCATGATTTCATGGAATTCCAGTCCTTTCAGGTATGCAGAATTTGACTCAACAAGGCCTTGAACAACGTGACCCAAGTTGGCCTGGTCTTGAGTAGGTGGGCTGACCACATGGCTTCAGGAGGTCCCTTCCAGCCTAACTTACTCTCTGCTTCTGGTACTTGTTTGCTAAATTACTTTTGATGAAAAGAAAACTAAAACCTAGAGTAAATAATACTAACTGGTTAAAACAATTTCTTCAATTCTAAAAATGTAAACCAGGTTAGTACCCAGAAATTTATGAACTATTGCTTGAAGATAACTTTTTTCCACTGAAAAAATTCCAAGATTTTTATTTTTCATTCAACACAGGTTTTTTAAACGAGCTTGTGAACTGAACCTCTTGTTCCCTTAGCTCTAGATGGAGCTTATTGCTGTGCACAGCATGCTAACTCGGTATTTTATCTAATAAAGTATTAAAGACTTGCTCCTGCACCACTGAACCCAGCAGGAGTACTGGCAGTGCGAAGGACCAGGTTTACAGCGCCAGGTCTACCATGTGTCTAGTGTGGCACTGGTGCAAGGTTGACAGCCTGTCCCTCTCGTGGTGTGTGATATTTTCACTTAGGTAAGCACCCCTCACGTCTCACGTGAAAGGCAGTGAACTCTCAGAAGCAGCGTGGTAGGAGCTAGATCTATAAGTTGTAGCACAGTAGAAAAGTTTACATGGGTAAGTTGAACCGTATCACTCAAGGTGTATCTTTTGGAGCCGCTGTTGTAGTTCAGACATGTTTTAAATTTGGGGGATGCTTTTTTTTTTTTTTTCCTTTGTGGTATTCTTCCATAGAGAAACAACCTAGGCATCCAAGTAAGCAAATAACCACTGTTTTATACATGACTGTACATTGTTCTAAATACTTCTGGTGAATTGGGATATCGGTATTTGGTTGGAGGGAGAAAAAAAGTGAAGTATTCCCCCGATACCCTTTGCTTTCCAGTGATTTCATCTTGTAGCTTAGGGTCACCTGTGCAATGGAAGTGACTAGTTGTTCTCTCTCTCTCTTTTTTTTTTTTTCCCCAAACACTCCATTAATGGCCTCCTTTCTACTTAATAATTCATACACCTAAAGTGTAGGAGATAAGTGGAAAAACAAACAGACAAGAGAATGCCTAGCAAAGTACTTCGCTGGAGTTGTTTGTTCAGCATATTCTAGCCTACACATCGGGAAAACAGGTTTTTGCAGGGGAGGGGGGGAGCCAGAGAGGTCCTCCAAGGTTTACGCACTCCCTGATTGTTGTTTGCTGTCATTTCTAGGAGTTCCAACACCCAGCCCAGAAATCCTTCGACATACCTTGAATATGCTCGTACGGGAGAGGAAAATATACCCAACTCCGGATGGTTATTTCATTGTAACCCCGCAGACTTACTTTATAACACCATCTCTCATAAGAACTAACAGTAAATGGTACCATTTGGACGAGAGGATACCCGACAGGTCTCAGTGTACCTCTCCGCAACAAGGAACTATAACTCCCTCCACCTCGGGATGCGTCAGGGATCGAACACTACCCAAAAACCACTGCGACTCCTGCCATTGTTGCAGAGAGGACATGCACAGCATGCATGCATCTACCCTACAGAGGAAATCAGCAAAAGACTGTAAAGACTCGTACTGTCCTCCTTCGTTATGTCAGGTCCCACCTACTGAGAAAAGTAAAAGTACTGTCAATTTTTCTTATAAAGCAGAGACGCTCACAAAGCCCAAGGATGTAGAAAAGCAGTCTAAGAAATTTGGACTCAAATTATTCCGATTAAGTTTTAAGAAGGACAAGACAAAACAGTTGGCAAATTTCTCTGCCCAGTTTCCTCCAGAGGAGTGGCCGCTAAGGGACGAGGACACCCCTACCACTATACCTAGAGAAGTAGAAATGGAGATTATCAGGCGCATTAACCCAGACTTGACTGTGGAAAATGTCATGAGGCACACTGCACTAATGAAGAAACTTGAAGAAGAAAAGGCTCAACGAAGCAAAGCAGGATCTTCAGCTCACCACAGCGGACGAAGCAAAAAAAGTAGGAATCACAGAAAGTCTCATGGGAAGTCGAGGTCGCACAGCAAGACTCGGGTGTCCAAAGGAGATCCATCAGATGGCTCTCATTTGGATATCCCTGCCGAAAGGGAGTATGACTTCTACGACCCCTTGACTCGATCCCCACGGGAAGGCTGTTTTATAATAGAACACAAGGGAGATAATTTTATAATGCACAGCAATCCTAACATGATCGAATCTCACTTTCCCATGACACCAGAATGGGATGTGTCTGGTGAGCTGGCCAAAAGAAGAACTGAAATGCCTTTTCCTGAACCTTCCAGGGGAAGCTCCCACTCCAAGGTCCACCGGAGCCACAGCCATACGCAGGACAGACGATCGAGGAACGAGCGGTCCAGTAAGGCTAAAGAAAGGTCTAGATCCATGGATAACTCCAAAGGGCCTCTGGGCTCGGCTACTTTAGGCACGCCTGAAGACATAGGCGAGGGCTGTAGCCCAGATGACCAAACGACTAGCCAAACTTACATCGACGATAGTACCTTACGGCCATCCCAGTCACTCGGTCATCAAAGGGCTCTGATCTCGGCCGCGGGCTACAAAGAGACTTGCATCCCTGAAATAGCCGGTGGCAGCGCAGAAACCCCCAGTTCGTGTGGCCTGCTGGAACAAAACAAGCCGACGGAGAACTTGCCGTCCTACAGCGAGCTCAACTCCTGCACAACAAAATCTGCCGTCGACGACTATTTCCAGTGCAACACGTCCAGCGAGACCGTGCTTACCGCTCCGTCACCGCTGGGCAAGAACAAGGAGGATCATGACACGCTGACAGGGACAGACGGGCTCAAAAAACTGGCTCCCTCAGACAGACAGCCTCAGCACGGTGTCAGGGAGCCCGGGGTGCACAAGGAGGAGTCCCCGAAGGGCCCGAGCAGCGGCTCGGCGGTAGCTGGCCAGACTCCAGAGGTGATCGCCAACGGGCGGCTGGTCCAACACCACAGCGCTGAGTCGAGCAGCCTGGATAAAAGGAAAGAGATCTTTAGCAAGGACACGCTCTTCAAACCTCTGCACAACACGCTTTCGGTGAACAGTTACCACAAGGCTAGCACACCCCTGCTCAAGCCCCACCAGAAGACCCCCTCTGACACGTTGCCGGTCCGCTGCGAGAAGCTGGAGCAAGCGATCGTCAGCTCGGTCACGCAGGCCATGCCTGGGTCGCAGAGGCAGCAGGAGACGACCGGGAACCAGGAGGCCTCCTTCGACTACTACAACGTGTCCGATGACGACGACTCGGAGGAGGGGACCAACAAAAACGCTGAGGAAGAGAAGAACAGGGATGACGTGGGCACCATGCAGTGGCTCCTGGAGCGAGAGAAGGAGCGGGACCTGCAGCGCAAGTTTGAGAAGAATCTCACACTGCTCGCCCCGAAGGAGTCGGAGAGCAGCAGCAACCAGCGAGCCACCCACTCGGCCCGCCTGGACAGCATGGACAGCAGCAGCATCACTGTGGACAGCGGGTTCAACTCCCCACGGTAGGACTGTCTCCTTAATTGCAGCTGTACCGGCTCTAATTAGGAAGCTCTAATTAGCTGTGTGTAGTGTTGGTGACAGAGCACAGGGCCGTGCTAAGCACACTGAGGCTCTCAGACCGTGTCTCCTGCAGCCCTGAATCCACAATTCAGAGGCGCGGGTCTTCCCCCGTACCGTGAGTAACCAGAGGCCGTTTGCAGCATTGAGTGCATTAGATAATTTTCCTTTTGCTGCAAAAACTCCCTGTATCCTTTTTTCTTGTGTTTGCATTTAGAGTAGAAGGGGTGAGCTCCTGCATATTCCCCCCTCCCCTTCCCCATCAGGACTAATTGGAAGAGTAGACATAACCAGGTGCCATTATCCTTGGCTCAGACACCAAAAAAAAAGATTTTTGAGGGTTTGTGCTTTTTTCTTTGCTTTCTTCAAACATTTTGGAAGTGTATTTATCTATCTGTCACCATTCCAAGCTGATGAGACTGGACAAGCTGTTCTCCCTCCACAGCTGAAAGTGCTCAGGGTATTTGAACTTCAGAGGCGACCCGGCTCTGCATCAGCAGAGAGAGAGGTGCCTTGTCCAGGGTACGTGGGAAGGGAGTCGCACTAGGAGTCTCACAGACATAGGGAGGAGAGAGGTGCTGGTGTGTGTCCTACCCTGAAGATTTCACCAGCTCATTTCCAGGTTAAGAATCCTTCACTTGAGCCTTCTTCCTTCTCCCTCTGGCCTTTGGCAGCCCTAGGTCCCTGCTGGAGCAGGGCTTGCCTGGTTTTGTTTGCCCTGGATAGCAACCTATCAGGGTTCACAACAAAGGCTCTAAACCCGCAGAAATAATTTACGATGGTTGTTCTCTTATAATGTCTTGCTTAGGCTTAAATTATTTATTGGCTGTGTTTAAAAATAAAACCTCCAAGACTGGATTTTTGTTAGGTGAAAGAAAATGTTGTTTGGTGTTGTGGTGTTAGCTTTTATTTTTATTTCACTATAAAAAGTGTTCTTATTCCTCAAAATTAGATATTCTTTTAAATCTGTAGCCAAGGCTCTCAGAAAGGCATGTGAAGGGTTTCCTGCTCCTAGACACAAGACTAAATTTCCTTTTCAGTTAGTCCTGTCACTCTGGAATAAATTCCTTTGGATTTGATGGTTACTCCTGCTTGATGTTAACGACAAGGCAGGAATTGCTGGGCCTGCTGCAGCATGCAGGGAACATCAGACTACCGGAGCAGGCTTTTAACACATGTATGATTCTTCCGAGTAAAAATTTTGTAAAATAATCTGAGCAAGTCATTGCACTTACACTGAATCTAACTTAAATACAAGGAGGGGTTGAATTTGCTCCTGTTACAGTTCTGCAGATGCTCGGCATCTTTTTCACACACAAGTGCTGTATGAGGCTGAGTGCACTGCTTTTTTAAAAAAATGTCATTTCTTTAAGCTGAAGTGCTATACTTGCAGGCAGTTTTTGCAGGGGAGGATATGATGTGTGCTGCTGCTTGCCCAGCCTGCCTCACTCTGCAACATGCATTTCATCTACAGGACAGGGTGTTGACTGGAGAAAAATCAGTTTTTAGACTGCTGTCTTGCCTGCTGCAAGCACACTGAATATAAGCTTGCATTTCTGCTTAATGCAAAGTCAAATATTTCCTTCCCTAACTGTTTACACAAAAGCTAAAATTTCTGTTGATGTTCAGCTTAAACTTAGCTAGCAAGAGAGCAGAACGTTGTGAGCGTGCTGGATTTAGCACTGCTATACCACTCTGTCAAGATTAGAAGGGGAACAGATAAGCAGCTTTTAATAATGATTCTGCTCTACACATCCCTTTTTTATTTTTCTGTTTATTTATTAACATTTTTTTTTGCAAGTAAACTTTTTTATTTGTACAGAAATGCAGCATTCTGTAGGGTTTTTTTCTGTGTATTTGTTTCATAAGGCCAGCATATATTCTGGATATTTCAAAGGCTTTTATATGTCCAAGTCATGAGTTTTGCATCAAGATGATTAAATTGGATGCTTTTGCTTGCTTTTGGTCACTCCTTGATATAACTATAAAAATAAGTGGAGCTTGAGGGTGAATTCAACCCTTTGGCTATAATTACCATGCTGTTATTACTTTCCTACCTTATAAAAAATGTACTCCACAGCCCTTTTCCAGGAAATACGAAAACACCATCCAGCATCCATCTACTGAGATTTCCCTAGATCTGACAGTGTCCATTAGCAGGTACCTCAGGAAGAGGATCAAAACAGGGCACGTTTCTAGGGATATTTCTCAAGTGTAGTCTCCTAGCCTCCACTGACGTGTAACTGGACTTCCTGGGGTGTGGTGGTATCTTTTCATCTTTCATTTAAACTGCAGTGTGCAGCCTTGCTCGGGGAATCAAAATTACCAGTTCTACACTGTGAAAGAAAAAGGATATTTTCAAAGTGTGACAAACTGAAGGAAAAAAAGGGGCATTTAAAAAAAAAAACAAAAAAACAACACCAACACAGGATGTAGTTAACGAGATTTGCAACGGTCATTTGACATCAAAAGTATTTTGTATGAGAAATTCATGAATACGTTGCCATTGGGAAAACAGCCTCGCTGTATTTTGTTCAGCACATTTATACAAGTGGTATATAGTATCTACTAGCTTTTAATATATATTTTTTTTCCTTTATTTTTAAAATTTGTGTAATACTGCTGTTCTTGTCACCTAAGAGCTAATCTTGGCATGCTGAACTCTCGGTGCAGTCATCATCCGTAGATGTTAACAATAGTCAGTTTGCAACATTGGAATTGAAATTGGTTTGAAAATCTGGAATTGGTGGTCCCATAAAGAATGATACAGTGCTGGCTGACCTCTGAAAAACAAAGATTGCATCTGTTTTCATTAATAAGCAGAGGGAGAGGGATCAAAAAATGAGCAACAAAAGCACACCCTACATCACTGCAGCTCCCAGAGGTTGCTTAGTGTGAGCGTCGCCTGTCGCTATTTGGAGGTACTTACAATGAGGTGATTGGCAGGAGGTGATCAGTACCAGTTCTGATCAAATTAAAAGTATCTACGAGAGCTTTTCTGAAAGCATCATTGATTTTTCCAGATCCAGTCAGTTTTGGATGGTTTGCAGCTGCATTTATTACTACAGCTACACGAGGTGTTTCTCTCTTCCCCTGTGCCATGCACCGACACGTTTCTCCTCTGCCACATTCCAGGCTGGGTGTTCCTACTCTTCCCCTGTTACTAGCCCTTATCTTTTTTCTCAGGACTAGTATTTAACAGGGAGAGGAACATGTTGCAGGGTCAGGACAACACGAGGCAGGTGGGAGCTGCTCCTTTCAGTAGCAGGTAAATTTAGGTTGATTTTAAACCAACCATGAAACTCTGTCATTAGTATCTCTGCTTTTGGTGCTTATATAGCACCCATTCAGTCCTCTAAATGTACCCTACAAACACCTCCATAGCAAGATGTGGTATCATTTTACAAAGAAGTACAGTGAAAGATACATAATCAAGATCCATGGACTACCTGAAAACCAAATCTCTCTCTGCATGGAAAAACATTATTTAGAGATAAAGGGTGCTAAGAGAGTATAAAAGAGTAGTATTGGTAAAACTACCTTTAGCATATCTTGGCTGAGTTTTTTAAAAGCTGTAGGATAAAATAAAGGCTCCTCTGCATTCATAGCTAGATGTGTTATTCAAAGGCTTACTCTTTAAAAGCGCTAAGTGTGCTGTCACTCCCATGGACAAGCAGTGTGCAGGAGCGAAAGGGACTTGGTCTGTTACATAAATGCAGTCACAGCACCCGTTCATGTTCAGAGAATGACTGCAGACTGGGCAGGTAAGATCTCTCACTGCCTTGTAAGTTGCATTTGTCTCAGCTGTGAAGCAGAATTGCAGCGTGGTGTTCAGAAGCATTACGGGTTTAATGTAAAGCAGCGTTTTTAGCTTACAAATAATCTGCATTAAAGACAGAGAGAGAAGAGGGGGCAGCAGAGGAGGCTGTGCTACACGATACTCTCCTAGCTCTGCTCAGTCACAGTGCTGATTTGGTGAAGTTGTGCAAAAATTCACCATCCGGGAAATAAAATTAATATGCCCCACATGCAAAATGGGAGCTATTTGATTTCCTTGAGCGTAAGATCCAGATGCTTGATAAGGGTTCAGGTTACAGACCCCGTGTGACAGCTTCAGCCCTGCTGGGTGCTGTACCTGCGCTGCAGTACGGGGGCTGCTGAGTACTTCTGGAAGGCGTTTTGGAGGAACACATGTGAACCGTCAACATGAGATGGTTTATTGATGTGACATTGCATACAAACACAGGAAGCCTATTATAAAACACTCTATTCTCCTTTCCTGTCTGGTCCACAGATATATAGGCATGTCACATACGAGTGTGTATATATATTTCTTTTCCATTCTAGTACTCGGGAGAGCCTGGCATCCAACACTTCGAGTATTGTTGAAAGCAACAGACGTCAGAACCCCGCTCTGAGCCCTGCACACGGCGGGGCAGGCCCAACCTTCAACTTCCGAGCCACCGCAGACCCGCCGACAAGCGAAGCTGAGAAACTGCAGAAACCAGCTAACTGCCTGCAAGCTTCTGTCACTAGTGTCTGATAGTCATCCTGCCTCAGAATTTCTGTCTCATCCTATACAGTAAAGTTTACGACACTGGGACTGATGTTTACATCTTTGGGGAAAAAAAAAAAAAAAAGCATCTCAACCACAGTTTTAGTGTTTACTTAAACTGTGCTGCTATGTAGACTAGGGGCAACAAAGAAATCTTTATTTCAAGGTATTGCTTTTCACATTTGCGGCTCTGTAGCAACAGAATAGCAGTAGGGATAATATGTACACTTTTTGCTTCACTTAATTGTAACTGAGCACATATATGAAAGTCTAGACACTGTAAGTGTAATCTGCATTTTCAATGTCCATGCAGTTGCCAAGTTCATTTAAAAAAAAAATGCCACAGATGTGTGATGCCCCCGGTCAGAAGCTAAACTCTGCTGCAGAGTTGTTCTACTTCAAAAATTGAGCCACTGCTGAAAGTAACCAGCCAGGATCACCATGAGGAAAAACGATGCCAAACGTGACAAGTGGTGACCTCAGCTCTAGCTGTGAATTATTAGTACCAATCAGTCATTTTCACTGTGTGTTTTTGGGACACAATTTTGCAAAATACCTGTTTAAGTGAGTAAAAAGAGGTCTTTCTTTTAGAGTATGGAGGGTGGGTAGGGAGACAGCTTCCCCTTTCGTGTTGCAGAAGTATGAGAGATGTTTATGTATGAGACTTGCGACTTGACCTTCCAGAGTCAGAAATGAGGAGGTAGAGGGGGGAACGGGGAGGGAAGGGAAAGCTATAACTGTCACGGAGCCGCAACGTGGAGTGACACAAAATATAGGGAATATCTTCAGTATAAATCAAGTATTTAAGAAAGATAATCTAATTCTTGTGTCGCTTCTGGTATTGCAACTCGCCATTAATATAGGAATCAGAATAACTAATTTCTTTGAACAAAAATATTCTTTGTGATATAAATGACAAGTATGGCCTGAAGAATTGATTTCTTTCTAGTGGAAGGACATAAATCTATTTTATGTAGCTTATTAAATAGAGTGCCTAAATTAGGCTATTAAAAATAGCATACATTGTAGTGATTATCAGAGAACAAAATTTAGAGAGTTATAAACTTCTGGCCTTTTTATTCAGTGGATGTTATTTGCAATTTAGCATTTTATGGACACGTCTAGTTTCTAGAAATTAAATGTGTCCATTTGGTTGGCAGTAGAAATCTGAATTCTGTAGGTATGGTATATCCTAATCACTTTCCCCCAAACTGTTGCTCCAAAGTAATTAATACTATGCTAATTACTGCAGAGTAACTTCTAAGGATAGTTGAACTTAAAGAGTAATTTTTAGGCATAGGGTCACATTCTACTCTGTTACTCATGCAACCTGGTAGTGCAACAAACTGACTTCAAAATTAATTCTATCTTTATTTTTTATCAGAACAGACAAATTGGTGGAAGAATAACAAAGATATTAAAATATTCAATAGTCCAAACTGTTGAATAGAAAAGGGACATTTACACTGTCTAGCTCTTGTAGTACACAGGTGTTAAACCCAACTGTACATATTTAAAGCCAGTGTTTTCATCAGGTTCTGGTGACATGTATTACTCTGTACACAGCGTCATTTGAGCTTCACTCATGTTCTATATTGTCATCAGAAGTCTTCACTGAAGGTTCAGCCTTATGTTACGCAGTTGGATAAAGTTCATTTACTTATAAAAATGGCTTTCTAACTCTGGACACAATCAGTTTCTAATTCTGTCAAGGACATCTACAGTACCCAGTAAATGCACAGGTCTGTTTTCCTTGGTTTCAATGTATAAATTCCATTTCATGGGAGCAATAAGACCTTTCAGTGCACATAAAGGAAATTATTGTGCTTTTGGTTGGTTATCAAAGTCACTTGGCCTTTAGCCTTCTGCCTTATCATACCTTCCAAGATGTGCTCTAATTACCATATAATGCTTTGCATGACGCATCTTATTACTCAGTATGTAACTCCAGCCGTACTTATTCCATGCGAACTGTAGAGTCAGAGTTTTTGTGGGGAATTGTCATATACTATGCAGTGGCTGACTGTGATTTTGTTTTCTGAGACAGCTCTGACATCAGTAGTATGTATCAATTCAGTAAATAAAAATGTCAAAACTTAAAACATATATATATATATATATAGCTGATGATCTGAAGTACTAATGGCAGTATTAAAATGTGAACAGCAAAAACAAATTTCACCTTTTGGAGAAATGTTTGTTTGTCATAAGCTAATCAGAACTTATGCAGGCAGCTGGTTGTACAGAAGACATAATTCCAACAGAATATGACAATACATACCTACAAACTGTTTAGTATGTAATTTCCTAAAGTTCCCAGAGACCAGCAGACAACATAAATGTCATATTAATGTTGACATGGCATTGTACCAATATTAATGTGACTCTTGGAATATGGAATGTAAACAGAAGTTTCAAATAGAAACGTTCTAATCTTGAATTCTTTTTTTTTTTTTTTTTCTTTTAAAATCAACAATGGAATATAAGGAAATTCCATCTTGAGGTTCTGGTAACAAAACCACGAGAGTGGAGCTTGAGTGCTTTATGTCACCCTAATCCTTTGATGAAATCATAGCCTTGTATTACATGGTTGCTTATCTGTCATTCTTCTTCTAATGTATCAATTTAAAGGTTTACAGAGTTAGATTAGGTTGAATCTGTGTTGTGTTCAACTGTAAAGGGTCAACACAAATCTGTCGGCATTTTGCACACTTAATATGTATTATTATAATACAACATGTTACTTTTATGGTAATTTTTTTTACACATATAACTACCTCCATGAATTTGATGAAATGCAGCAACATAAAAAGTGTATTGTACAAAGCAAGGTTAAAAACTTTGAAGCATTAGCTCATGGCGTTCTCTTGTGTGTCAATGCTTGCGTATGAGGTCATCATGTTTCCATTGCCACAATTTCCTTTTACAATATTAAAAATCTGTCTTTCAGATGAGTCACTTAAGACTTTGACAAGGCTGCATAATTGGGATAAAAGTGAAAGGGAGGCTCGAACCTTCCATCCTCTCCCCAGTTACTGCTACGATTTCTGCCTGGTAGAACTTGAAAATGTGTTTGTAATTTAGCAAATTAGGAACACCTACAGTCTGTGAAATATGATTGACAGTTTGGGGTTTGACAGAAGACACTCTGGGTATTTTCTTGGCAGCCTTCAAACATGCCGGGCCCTGTTCTGCCTCCGTTTTTGCCAACATATCAGGTCATGGTTTCTCTGAACCAGCAAGGGTGTTAGAGCAGCTCTTCCTTCAACGAGACACACTCTGTTTTCTAGAGCGTGTGCATTAGAAACACTTGCTCCTATAGAAATTGCCAGCAGCTTTTAATTGACCAATTGACTTCTCTGGGAGCAGTATTGGGTCCCTACTCGAGGTATGTGCCTATTGTTCAAAGAGCGTGGGCGAGTTTCCAAGAAAAATGAAGCTGGCTTTTGAAAAGTAGCCAGTTGCAACAAGCCACCTTTCAGGAGGGAAAAAAGAAAGATTTTCCAAAAACCAAAGGAAGAAAGTGGCAGTTGAACCTAAGCAGATCACATTTATATACAAACCCCGATTTATGAACACCTCTTTCAGCAAACCTAGTACCATTATCCTGATGCGAGTTAATGTACAATCATCAGCTGAGCTAATTTAGCTGGTTTTAAGTATTTCAGATACAGACCATAAGAAATCACTATCCGTTTGGCTCCGTGTGCCATTGTGAAATGTCCGTAAAACAAGCAACAACGTTCGCTCAACTTTAAAAAGTAAGATGTATTGGGAAACAAATACTTTAATTAAAACCATGGCCCGAGTGCTTGCCAGCGGTAGTCATTTTCGTAAAAGAGATGGAGGCCACCATAAACGTGGGTCATGCCTTGCACTTAAGCCATGCCCGAGGGCCGTGGAGCACTCCAGGTGGTACCAGCTGAGCCTCCCAGCACCGAGGCGGGCAGACCTCACCGTCCCTGTCCTCTGGCGGGGCACGCTGAAGAAAACAAGGCTGAGAGTCTGTGGACGAAATTATTAACCAGTTTCTTTCTTTTCTCTTCAAAAGTCACTCGAGTAAGCGTAATAGTTGACCAAAGTGTTCAGTGTTCGTACTCCGGAGCTCATCTTTTCGTGCATTCAGTTTAAGAGGGAAACTACTTTGCTGTCCTGCAGAGACTCTTAGGTTAGCAGTGCCAAAACCAGCTTTCAGTCGTACGAGTACTGCCGGCGGTGGTTTTAGAAACAGTTATTTTAATTAAAAATTTGTTTTTCAAATACATTTCACAGAGCTTTTCCCAAACGCGATTCTTCAAATTGTTGTGCTGAGAAAGCAAATAGCACTCCTAATCTGGTGTCACCCCCCCAGTTTACAATTAATTCCCTTTGCTCTTCTGAAGAAAGCTGTACAGTATTAGAGAGAAATGTTCTATTTTTTACATAATTCTTTAAAAGAAAGCAAAGTATATATCTAAAACGTTCCCCCCGACGTAAGTAAAGTGCATCGACCCTGCATCGGCGTGCCCGGGGGCACGCAGCGGACCCAACTAAAGCCGAGCTGGTGCTAGAAGAAAACGGGACTCGCGCCCCAGAGGCTGGGCTCAGCCACGCGGGTCTGAGTCTGGCGTTAACCCCCCCGGCCTCCCACGCGCCGAGCAGAGAGCGGGACTGGTCGCTGGCTCCATTGAAGCTCAGGTCTGAGCTGAGGATTTCTGCCTTCCTCCCCCCCGAGGCACGGCACGACACGCAGGCGAGGCGCAGGAGGCCACGGTGCACACACCTGGACCTGGAAGGCAGCCCCCCGTTAGCGCCCCTGCGGCACCTCCACAGTGGCTAGAGCCCCCCGAAGGGTGCCCACCCCTAAGTACGAAAGGGCCCGCGGGGTGGTTGGCACAGGGGTCACCTCGACACGCGGAGGAGGCGTTGAGTTGAAAGGGATCATAACTCTGCAGGTAATCGTCCGTGAGTGACTGAATGTGGCTGTTGCATTAGGTCTAAATGAGTTACTAAATGCAAGTGGGACTTACTGTATGTTAGAAGGGAGTTTTGCAGCCAAGACTGCCTTGTATAAATGTGTTTGCACTGAAAAAAAAAAAAAAAAATTAAAAAATTACTTGGTCTCTGGTTGCTGTAAAGGTCATCCAAGATGGATGTTCTGTTTATATTGTATAGTATTTCATATGAAATAATTACGGTTCATGAAATGTCTTCCCTAACGTTACTGATTTATAACAGCACATTTGTAACATGGTTTTTATTGTGTCAGTGTACCATATTGTAAATGATGATTACTTGTCATGCTTAGTATAATAATTTAAAGGAAAAAAAAAAAAGGACAGGGATTTTTGTAAGTCTATATTTGAAAGTCCCTCCATATGGTAATATTGTGTTCATGTTGTTTATGTAGTGTTGTGTGAAATATCCATTTTGGATTGTGTTACTTTTTAAGATATTAAATAACATTTGGTTATATGTTTTAAGTGGATTTTTTACACCCATCGGTGGTTTTTAGAGAAAATACTTTCCATTTCAGAGAAAATAATTCCCGTTTAACGCGCTGTTTCTCTCCCTCATTTAGGAAATCTTGCACAACAAATGGGTAATCAGAAAAACAAGGGTCATTACGGCCTGCTGTGCTCATGTGTGCTTCCCCAAAGGGCTGTGAGCCCTTCCAGAATGACAGCGCTAGGGAGAAAAATCTGCAAAATTTGGGAAAAAGAAAAAAAGTTTGCTGTGTACGTGCAGGGTGATGTGTCTTGGGGAAATGCAATCCTCACCAAAGGCACAAGCTCCAAGCTGAGATGCACCCAAGCACAGGGAAACAAAAAGTCCCTGAGCGCATCCTGATGCCCAAGCAACAGACTTCAGCTCCCTCTTTTCCTCCTGTCCACCCTCATGGGCCAGAGAAGGACCTGGGCACGTGCCAAAGAGAAAGGGCTGCAGCGAGGAGGTTTTTCCCAGTTCTTGAAATATTTACCCAGATTTTTTCCCCGCACTCTGACAGCAGCTGACTGGAAAGCCCAAGTGGACAATGTAATGTGCGGGTGCTGCTTTCCTGCCTCTGTGCTGCCTGTTAGAAGAAGGTTTCAAAGGGGTTCAGGCTCCAGGGCCTTGCCACCGCACTGGAGTATCTTGTCTTGATACACACCGTGCCCTTTAAACTTTGCTTAGAAACCTGCCTTAAGTTCTCTTTACACATACTCTGCTAGCAGTTAAAATGAAGATCTTAAGCAAGCGACATCTTTTTGGCCCAACTCAGAGTTTTCTGTACATATTACCTTTGTTTCCTTCACTGCCAATGCGCAGATCACCAGAACTTAGAGCAGACAGCAGACAGCTTAAATGTGGTCCATACCTTACTTTAAATGTCTATGCCCACAGCTTCCTTGAAGAACTTTAATCTTTCTGTTGGATTGTGCCTTTCTGCCGGGAGCACTGGCCTCAGAGCAGCAGATTTCCATCCCTCCTCATCTACAAATACCTTGTGAGGTATTTGTGAAGGCTCTCCTCTCCAGAACTGCTCTTTTCCATCAGCTTCTCCGCTGACAGCTTAGGGTCTGTTTTTTCCTACCGGTGTATTTCCTGTGGTGTCCTGCTCTGTCAGCATCCCCACCTCTTCTGCTCCTTCTTGGCATTTTCCCCCTTCAGGTTGTTTTGTTTTCCCCATTCATTGCTTGACAGGAAACATCCTCTGCCCCTTTTCTCACCTTCCCTGCTTAAAATGTCATCCTAATCCTATGGGGTCTTTTCCTCACTGTCCCATTCCTTTCTCCTTTTCTCTCTCCCCACTCATTTGAATGACCCTGAAGAAGAAGAGGTGCTCAGCACAGGAGCTCCTGTCAGCACTTCCCTTCAAACCGTGCTGTTCCAGCTTGGTGGTTTTCAGAAAAGGCATCAAAACCTGCCCCCACTTTTCATCCCTCCTGTTCTCTCCCTCCTTTTGACTGCTGCTCATTCTTTATCCCAACATCTCTGTGTTTTGAGGGCTCGAAGACCCCAAACCCGCACCGATGCTAAACCAACAGGTCACATGTGTCTTCCTCAGGGTGCCAGGAGAGGTCCCAGCTAAATGCTTTGGAAAACAATTACAAAAACTACAAAAAATTACACGCCTGCTCACCACCACCGGTGGGTGAAGGGCGAAGGGATTTGCAGCGGGCTCGAAGATGCGGGGCCTGCACAGCCCCCAGTGGCTTCGTGGTGATGGCTGAGCTTGTGTTTGTGAGCAGCCTCCTCCTGCGCCTTCAGGTCCTTGTCTTTAACCGAGTATTTTTAGCCCCGCTGTCACAGTATAATGTCACAGTGATAAATGAGGATTGGGAACAGGAAATCCCAAGTACATTTTTTTATGTATTTATTTTTTTCTCATTTCTTGTCCTGATGAGCACGGAAAACCTAACCCTGTGCTGCCAGCTATTTGGAAATAAGTGAGCAGAAATGTTTCTTACCCTCTGGGCACCATCGCAGTCACACGGTGACAGCAGCCTTCCTGTCCACAGGCCTGGCACACGTGGGCTGGGTCCTGCTGGGATGGAGCCTGGGGTACCAGGAGCACAGAAACCGAGCAGAGGAGCCGAGCCTGCAGGGGGACCATTGGGAGCAGCCTGTGGCAGGGGCTGGGGCCGCTGGCCTCCCTAGACCGAGCGTAGCACTTGGGATGCCCCATCCTTGAACATCTTTCTGGGTCCTTTTAGCTGGGTTTTGGGGAAAAACGGGTCTAAGCAGCTAACTTTACAGGGCGGCTTGTGCATTGCAAGGATTTCAGCGCAAGCCATGTCATACGCACCTGGAATCTGCCCTTGCTGCAGTGCTGTGGTCCTCCCCCACCTGCACCAAGCAGCACACGGGCACCACTGGGCAGAGGCTGCCAGGGGTTGCCATCAAGGCTGCAGACGTGAAGACACAGGAGTGCAAACTTCGGAGCTGGCTGCGCCTCGCTGCTGTGGGCAGTGACCGGACGGGGACAGCAGGGGAGGGCGTTTGCCTTCCTCGCTTGGCAGCTGAATGCTGCCTGCAAGGCAGCCCCTGCCCTGCCTCTGCGGTGAGACTCCTGCTCCCACTGCACGGCTTCTTGCAGCACATTGCCCAGCTCCTGCTCCTCCTTCTCCTCCTCCTCCTCCTCCTCCTCTGCACAGCAGGCCCCAGCCGGCCAGCCCCAGCATGAGGAGGCCATGAGGGGAGCACCTCTGCTGTGTCCAGTTCCCTGCGTGCCTCTGGCTCAGTCCCAAAGTTTTCTTGCCAGCAAAGTCCTATTTAGCAGCCAGCTGCCACGACTCAGCCGGCTGCTGCTGGACACAAGTGGATGATGGTTTTCAGATGCTTGCATGCAGCCGGGCCAGCTGTAACCCTGATCTCAGGCATGGCCCTCAGTGGAACAGCAACATTTATATACATTTATGCATATACATTTAACTTAGGCAGTCCTCTTCTGCTAAAGGAGCACTGAGATATTTTGCCTGAAAAAGGAAGCTTTTGGTTGAGTCCTCAGCTTCAGCTGCACGTACGGTGGCACTGCACAGACGGGGACGACCTTGCACAGCCCAGCCCTTTATGTCTGTGCGCCCCACGCACAGGCTACACAAAATCTCCAGCCAAACAAAGGGACCGGGGGGAGGAGGCCAGGAGAAGCCACCTGCCTCGTCCTGGGGTGCCGATGATTGTCCCACATGGTAGGACATTTCAGGGCGTTGTTCCACGGCTCCTTGGTAGGAAACGTGACACAGCAGGCGGTGTGGTGTGCCCCGCTGCCCCGAGGGGAATGGCCGTGTGACAGCAGCCCCACGGGACACCAGCAAAAGGCGGCCGCTTGGGCAAGAGCCAGCTCGAACCGCCCTGCAGGCGGCAAGCCGGGAGCTTTGGGCTTCAGGTCACCGCCTGAAATGGGAAAAACTGACTCAGAGAATTTAATTTTCAAAAATAGGGAGCACCCGAAAACCTTGTAAAAGCAAGTGTCTGCAGCCCTAACTTCAGGCAACATTCCCTCTCAAGCGAACCAGGCACATTTTGTTCTCACCCCTCTCCTTTGCCTTCCTCCTTGCTCGGCCCTGGGGGGCTTCCCCCACACACGCAGCGCTAGCTTTCCGTCTCCTCTTTCTCACAGACTTCTGAGGAAAGTCATTTTTCCTCCGACTGCGGAGTTTTATTTGTAAGTAGTCTCCAGTGGACCCTGGAGATTTATTATTCACTCATAAGAAGAACCTCAAGGGCCCTCACCGCCTAAGGTAGCCGCTATATTTATTGTTCCTCCTTAAAGGTAGCCCACTCTCCTCTTATGGTTTTATTATCAGCTATAACCCGGTGTGGAGTGACTATTTCTCATGCTCCGATGCTGCACAGCACATAACGCTTTCACCAAATCACATATTGCAGAGAAATGCTCTAAAATAAAATGAAAACCCCTCTTACTTTTGATGGTAGAAATGAGGAAAAAAAAAAAGCAGCAAAGTAAAGCCTTACAGGATGACAAATAGTTTCAAAGAGCTCTTTTGCCACGTTTAAAACATTTGCCTGTAGATGAGTGGACTTCCATTGAGCCAGAAGCTAATAAAAGACTTAATATTGACTGGAAGTATGTTGAGCACATTGCTGATTTTTAGAACTTTTAAGGAAATGTTGTTATATAGTCAAATGTCCAGTGCATATCGAAGTGGAACACAGCATATGTTAGAGTGCAATTTTGGTTTAATATATATATTTTTTTCTCTTAAAATCACTGCATATTTTTAGATTGATTTTATCACTGCACATGTAAAAGCTACATTACCTCTCTGATGTCTCCTGGAGAAGGAATTCTCATTTGGAAGGAAAGATTATGTTGAAGAATTTGAAATATTTGTTAGAAATGACAATAAATCCTACGCATAAGTATATATTCGAGTGCATTTTAGTATATGTTTGCCTTTCTAAAACTGAAGCATGTGGGATGTTGGTGAGGAGGAGCCTGCCCGGTTGCCACCAGCCACCAGGCTACAAAGGAAGACTTCTGGATTTGTTGGTTTACTTTGTAAAAAAAGAAGGAACTGACCTTTGGGCGGTACTTACATGTAGGGTGTGAATTCCCATGCCTCCTACCAGTTTTGCCTCATGCCCTGGATTAAGCAGAGAGTGGTGCAGCCCTGGCAGGTGTCTCCACGGATGGACCAGCTGCTGCCCAGGTGCCTTCCAAACGGTGGCCTCTGCAGTTGGAGAGGAGGAGGAGGCTGGATGCACTTCCCCAGGAGGAGATGGAGTCAGAGGAGAGGGCTTAAAGCCTCAGAGATTTCACCAAGACAAAGAGGAAAGCTCAAAGTGAGGAAAGGAATGAGAGGCTGTACTTTAGTAGCAGTGGAGGTTTTTCTGGAGTGTTGGGAGCAGGAGTGGGAGAAGAAAGACATCAGCTGAGGACAGAATTAAAAATCTTTGCCTTACATGGAGGCTGAAGGATCCTGGGCTCCCTCGGGTTTCTGCCAGAAGCCAGCTGAGGAGGGGAGTTATGCGCACCTCTCTTCATGACTTATGCAGACCTAGAATAAAGAGCAATCTAAACAGACATTTTCCAAAATGTTTTCTCCAAAAGCTAGGAACCAGCCACAGCCTGCCAAGCCGGCGAGGTACTCGCGCTCCTGGCGGCATTCCCCTCTGCAGGGCAGCCTCCTAAAGCAAACACGCTGGGACTGCCTGTCTCAGCCCATCATCGGCCTCCTCCCTCCCCACGTGCACGGGATGTTTCTAGTCATGAAGGTTTTGAAGGCCCCCCAAGGCCCTCACATGGGGCTCGCAATAAAACCTTCTCCCGTCTCTCTCTCCGTTCCTGTTGTACGTGCAGTAACTTGCTGTTTGTTCCCTTTTAGGAGCTGCAGAGCGCCTCTGAGCTCACTTTGTGTCCAAAAACATCATCCCCTCTCTCCAGCAGGAGAAGGTACGCGATGCATCCCAGATGTCTGCACGTGGCAGCAGTCTGCAGATGCAGCAGCTTGTTGTTTAGCTCTGTGGTTGCCTCCTTCCTCCCTCCCAGGACTTTTGGCAACAACTGCTTTCTGGGGTCCCAGAGTGTTATCTGCACACTGGGGCCCTTCTCGCTGCCTGAGGCTGAGCTGTGGTGGAGGGAGGGCTCCTGGGCTGGGAGGCAACTGCAGCGAGTTCCTCTGTGTGAAAGCTGTGAGGCAGCACAGGGCCTCAGCCCTAGAGAATTTTCTTCCTCATACCAAGAGGCTGAAATGGGTAAAGACCTTACCCACTGTCCCATGCTGCCAGCAGCTTCAAGTGAAATGTTGTTTTTGCTCGGCTTCCTGGAAGGATTGTTATGTGCCAAAGCTTGGCGTTAGTAGGAGCACACATCTCCAGTGCAGTGGACAAGAGGAGAAAAAAAAATCTATAGTGATCTGTGTAGACAATATATATATATTTTAGGAAAAAGTCCATATAATTCACAGTGGGAAAGAGATTTTTTTATCAACAAATTACTTCAGAAGAATAGACTTTGATGAGGAAAATGGGACCAGTCCCCCAGCCTGCGCTTTGCTACAAGATAATTCCTACAAAACACTGTTTCAATGACACCTCCTACCTGCTGTATGTGTGGAGAGTGGCAGCGAAGGGATAAATGTGAGAGAAACGGTCTAGAGAAGAGCAGTGAAAATCACCGTATGACGTTCTTCCACATGGGACGATGAGCTCAGGTGTGCACTGATTCATATTTTGTTTTCATGGCACTATTTATAAACCTGTTGAGGCTTCCTACGTGGTAATCCTAATGGCAAATTACAACTCCTTCATGATTTGACTTTTATCTGAATTGTTGTATGTGTTTGAAATGGGGAAAGTAACCATTTTCTTGAATGGCTCAGAACAGCAAACACTGGAGGCTGTGAGCTAACTGGAAACCATGAGGAGCTGGCTGTGGAACCTGCATGGAGGTCATCTCTTGGATTTGACCAAGCTCTTTCCAGAGCTGACTCTGGAAAATCCAGCTCTCCCCGTTACTGGGCTCCGTGGATGTTTTTGGAGGTGTCTGTGCTATCAGCTTCAGATGTGCCTGAACATGCTGTGGTGGAGCCGTGGGGCATATGGGGCAGCACCTCCTGCAGGCTGCGGTGTCCTTCACTGGGGGCTTTGCTCTGAGCCCATCAAAGGGCACAGGGCAGCTCTCACGGGCATGTAGCTGTCATGGCTTTCCCGGGCCAGCACCTGCCCCATCTCTCACGATGAGGCACTTTATCCGAGGTAGCACAACCCCATTTGGAAATCAGGTGCTGTTTCATTTGCCTCAGCTCCTACACCATTAATTCCTCCATTCTCCTCCTTTGTATTAATATTTTAAGCTGCTCTATCTGTCACATCTGCACACTTACCAGCTGCTTTCCCATTTTTAATTGCCCTCAGAGGGCTTCTTCCAGAGCCACACCTGCTTTTCTATGGGCCTTAATTTGTCACTGTCCAAACAGGAGAAGAGAGCATTTAAAATTCAGCCTTCATGACTGAGTTGTATTTCTTCAAACCTGTGATTAATTGCTGGGCATTTACAAGCTGTATTCAGCTATTTCTGTATAAAACAGTCTTCATTTTGCTGGGAAGATCCCCACATCACGGGTATTATGTATCTTCTTGTTGGTAGGACTTGCATTTATTCTTCCTGTTTGTTCTTGTATGAAATACAAAGAGAAAGCTCAGGGCTCTCTTGATTTTGCTGTTTTTAAAGGGAAAAAAAAAAAACAACTTCTTTGTCAGAAATGTCCTTGTAAAAAAAAACATTTGAGATGAGGGCAGGAAGGGACATGCCAGGTCATCCAGTCCAGCCCCCAGAGGGGCAGAGGCAAGCAGCTTGTATAATCCAGCTCATAAACTCATAAACAGCTTCAACTCCACCTTCTCCACCTTGAAAGATATTAAGCTTTTTTTTTTTTTTTTTTTTTTTTTTTTTTTTTTTTTTTGTCCTTCACAGCTGCTGCGGGAGGCTGCTTTAAAACCTTGATTTTAAGCCCACAAGTAGGCCTCTCCTGAGTCAATTTGTATGGCCATGTCTTACAGGGGCACAATTAACCTGAGCAGAGGAGCACAAAAAGGTATATACAATTTACAATTTTAAAATACTTTTTTGTATACACTGGTCATTTTAGTCCCGTTGGGTGAACAGGCTCCTGTTTGCACGTACTGAAGAAAGGCTGCAGCCTTTGTGAGTGTCCTGTATCATCTCATCCTCCATTTTTCTGTCTGGCAAGGAAGCAATGCTGGTATCTCCAGCTGATTTTGAGGCTTAATTAATATTCATCAAGCTATATATACAAGTGCTGAGTAATGCTTTAATGTATTATTAATTTCTCAAGAACAACAGAAGGCTGCTTAAGAGTTGTCAGTGCCCACTCCTGCAGTCACAGAAAATTGGTCATGTAGGAGATGCTGTGGGCACCCTGATCTAGTGGGAGGTGTCTCTGCCCATGGCAGGGCGCTTGGACTAGATGTTCTTCACAGTTCCCTGCCAACCCAAACCAACGCTTCTGTGATATGCCCACGTGAGGAAGTGAAGCTGGAGACTTGCAGTGGTTTGCTGCAAACTCATTTGTATCTAGCTATTTCTGCATAAAACAGAACCTTTATTTTGCCGGGAAGCTCCACGCATCATGGATAGCAAGTATCTTCATGTTCTTGGGGCTCGCATTTATTTGTTCGTCTCATTTGGCTCCTTCTAGTGATGCAGGAGGCACCTCATTGCCTCCTTTGCTTGGTCAGACCTTTGAAGGAGCATGGCTGGTCACTGAAGTCCCTTTCAGGATCTTCTGCCTCTGCAATGAGGGGTAGAGGAGCGGTGGGCTCCCGGAATATCCAGGGAGGACCCTGCACTTGGGTAGGGACAACCGTGAGGGTCGGTCCTGCAAGACCTGTCAAGAGTACAAACAGTGAGGGGAGCAGGAACACAGCGGGTCAAAGCTGGAGCTGATAACATCAGACTCTTAACGATGAGGCCATCAGGAATGTAAAAGAGTTTAGAGGGAACAAAGAAGGGTGATTCAGGAGACTCCATGCAGTCTCCGGTTGCTTGTTCTCCAGCCATTAAGGCATGGAAGTTTCTGGGTGTTGTCTGATGTTGTTACAGGCAAAGTTGTTTGACCAATGAAAAGTTGTTTTGAAAGGAACTGCTGTGGAGAGAAGGGTATAAGATGGGAGCCTGCCCTCAAGATAAAAAAAGGCAACACGATGAAGTTACGTCATCAATAAAGAAGCGGGAAAAAGGAGTGAAGAGGAACAGGCTGGCAGAACGGAGACCAGGGCGGGAACAGGCACATTGATCGCCTCATGAAGATGGGTTCGGCCAAAGTCAGCAAACCACTCAGAGAAGCTTGTACTGAAAGTCGCTGGAAATGGGTGCACCGGAGGTGGGAAGAAGCTCAAGCTGAGAGAAGTGGACCTGTGCACACAACTGCCCCTCGCTGGTAAGCAGTTGCGCGTTATGGGGAATCATACGTCCTTAGGAACAAAGACTGTCCTGGTAACCTTACAGCTCCTTATTAACAATCGGACAGTTAATGATCCTGAAGTATGGGACCAAACTGAGGTCAAGGTGTGGCACTCTGCAACTAAAAACGACAAGGTTGCAGTGGGATTGCTTGGTACCTGACGAGCAGTCTCTGAGGCCTTAAAGAGCCGTGTGGGGCCACAGTCAGAAACGTGTGGTTTACCAGACAGTGAGGGAGCTGCGGGCTCCTTTACTGATCCGACTGCTACTGCCATCGCAGGCCTTTGCTGTTCCGCCCCCTGCTGACCTGGACGTGCCTTGTGACCCAGGCCTATTGGCCTTGAAAAGGAGATGGAAATGCTTTGCTTCGATCCGGGAAGAACAGGATACGTAAGGCCTGAAGACAGAGTTGCTTGAGAACTTAAAGCGAGACATTGTTCAAAGGGAATGGAAAATGGAGACTGTTACATCATGGAACTTAAAGGACTGTTTGTTACCTTTTCTGATTGTATGTATGTATAGGCATACTCGGGTTTAGTATGTAAAGCCATGTTCTGTATGTTTAGACTGTTTGATGTTCGTGTGTGCGTGTTGGTGGAGCGTAGACTCCCCGCACACCCAGCGCTGTTTACTTGCCTTTTATACATTTTAGAAATATTCCTTTTATAAATATTACTAAATTCAGATCGTGTTGAGACCTCATTTATAACAACGGGGGCATATTAGTGCTATCAGTGAGGGAGAAGCCAACTCCGCACCCTTTGGAGGGGCCAACAGAGAAAGCTGCGTGAGGAACGGCTGCGTGCAGGGGCAAGACACAGCGGGGAAACCATTACACCGGAGATATTACAGCATGAAGGACCTCGGCTGGACCGCAGCCTCGGCCCTTGCAGTGCACACTGAACCCCCTCACTGGCCGTGCGGGCACCCCGCGGAGCCCAGCTGGCCCTGAGGGAGCCGCGGTGGGAGGCTCGCTCCGCCCTTCCCGCTCCCCCGGCGGGCCGGAAGGGGGAGCTCCGAGCCCGGTAATGGCGGCCGGGCTGCGAGGGCTCCTGGCCCCATGAGGGGTTGGTTTGGTTTGGTTTGTGTCTGTAAAAAATGAAGCTTCCCCCCCAGCCAGGGAACCAGCAGAAACCGTGGAAAAGGCTGCCTTGCAGCGTGGGTCTCAGGCATGGGCTTTGCACTGGAGGAAGACTCATTTCAGAGGGACTGAGGCAGCTCTGTTGGCAGCAGGTGGTAATTCTGTGGTGAAATTGTGCTGCACAGCAGAAACCGTGTCACTGATGTGGAGTTGACACAGCTGAGATAACATCATGCCACTTCACAAGTCCAGGGTGACTTGCACCTGAGCATCACTGCACTCATTTGATGGCCTTTTCCCAACCCTCTGGCCTCATACAGGGGACTTCTCTGGGTACCAGTTTAAAAGAAAGCAACAGACAGTAGAGGAACACATAAAGGCAAAATAATGAAAACCTTGATAAAAATAAATAAATTTTAAAAATATATATCATTGGAAACAAAAGTGATCTGGGAAAGGGAAATACAGTATGGACTGAATGACTAGGAGACCACAGTGCACATTCAAAGAACCTCTATTTTTCCACAGGTAAACTTAACAGGGAGTCGTATAGTTCAAATCATATTAACCTATACAACTTTACACACCTGTACAAAGCCTGGGAATTAAGGTGTCCATTCAACTTTTTAATTCTGAAATGCTCTTATTTTTGAACACTCAGCAGTTGCCTTCCTTTAATATAAATTTGCTTCTGCACCTACACAAAAGCAAGTTTTCATTTAAGGGAAAACTGTCTTTCAAAACAGCTAATAAACTCATGCTAACATGGAAGGTTCAAAGCTTTTCCCTTGATTAGGCCATATTTAATTTTAAAACAGAACCTTTATATTGGCCTGCATCTCTGCCACAGCCTTGCAAGTAAAATGAGCAGAAGGAAGATAATGGAGTTTTGTTCAGCGCCTTTCACTTCAGAGTGCCTAGTGCTCATCCAGCCTGCATCTTCCTGGGGAGGTGTGGAGTTTAACTTCCTACTGATACCTTGACTTAGCAGTTAGGAGACAAGGAAGAAGGCCAGCACCACAGAATCTCTTAATTCACCCCTCATTTTTTTCCAAACCAACTAGAAACAGACTTTTGCAAACCTGGTTCCTGCGGACGGCTCTGTGTGCAACGCCTGGGCCAAGAGCAAAGTGTGTCTCCATGGGCTGCAGCCATGTAGGCTGCTAGCCAAGGGAGGCTGGAGAGTTTATCCCCCAAGCCCTGGATGACTGTGCTATTATAGCACTGCCAAGCTCACAGGTGAAAATGGTTGACCTCATTTAGATGGGAAGTTGCCATTGTTGGCACTGGCTTGGGGAGCTAACTGTACCAACCCCACGCAGGTAGTCACTCATATCCTCCCCTCCTGTTTGTGGGCCATGTGTTCCTGAGACACAGGGGAGCATCTCTGGCAAGTGATGCTGACATAGTGCTGACAGTTCAAAGAGAGTCCTGATGTGAATTAAAGGCATCATTAGCGTATTACTATGTCTGCACTGCTTCCCTGGGCTTCCCTTTTGCACTGTCCTCCCCTCCCTGCACCCCTGGACAATTAACAATACAAGGAAAACAAGATAAATTCCACCGAGAGCAAAAGCCATAAATCTTGTTGCAGTTCTGCAGTTTGTTGCTGAAGCCCTCTTTTCCTTTGGGTGGCAAAAGCTGTGAATACCGAGGAAGTGGTCTGGTGGGATTACAGATGCACATATTGGGGGAGTGGTGGGTACGCATCCATCAGTTGGGCCAGCACAGCACTTTCTGCAGAGCAGTTCCCCATGCTGGCTGCAGAAAACTTACCCAAACAGCAGTGTCTGCTGCGGCTGGAAGAGCAGGGCAGACCCTACCCTGCTGGAAGCAGTGCGGGTGGATTCAGTAGGCCCCATCTTTTATCTTCATTTCACGAAATTAGTGACCATGCTGGTTGGTCAGGTCTACTTGAGGAGGAAAAGGAGGGAAGTGTGCCCACATCTTTGCCCATCAGTGGTGAGCACACAGGTGGCACAGCAGTTGAGGGATCACATCTGGTGAACACATCACATCATACGCCTTACGTCACAACAAGGTGGGCTTGGAGAAGCCTGGAGAGACCATTCAGGGATCATTCATAGAGGAGCAAAATGGTTTGTCATGTCCACTGAACAGCGTGAGTTACACCTCCCTGGACGGATGCTCCTGGAGGCCCCAGTTCTTTATGTGCCCCGTGAGAGGAGCAGTGGTGCAAATTTCCACCTTTCTCCACTGCACCCTGTGGCCTGCTTGGCTTTGTGTTACCCTGGAGAAGTTATTGAATGTAGAAGAGATTTCTCAGCCAATTCGCTGTGAGAGTCAGTCCCTCCTTGGCAATCTGCCTGGCCACCATCGGCCAGCTGGGCAGGGAAGGACAAGGCCAGCTTTGCCTGCTGAGCCTTCTTCGCTAGCTGGACGGACAGAGAAGCACATAAAAGCCCCAAGCAGGCACTGAGCAGGCACCAGTGAGCTGGGTGCTGTGCAAACGTAGGGTAAAAAGATTGCTCGTGTCCCAGAGACCAAGGAGGGGACGCACACCAAGGAGGCCAGAGGTTGGTTACAAAGCAGGGGCATGCAGCAGGCAAGAAAGCCCTTACTATTATTAATGCAGGTAAATTGCTACAAGAAATAGTGAAAAATGCACCTGTTCAAAAGCTTTAATACTGAAATACATCTGGAAAAAAGCACTGCATATACAAGCTACAGCATCTCATGTGATACATTTCATGTCCCTAATTTACATGCTGACAAGTTTGCCGTTTCTAAACAATGTTATCATTCATCTTGCTGATGATTAATCAGCAGAAGCTTCAAACACCGTCTATCACACATTGATGCAGCAATCAAACAAGAAAGGCAAAGTGTTATGGTTGTTGTTGTTTTCTTGTGTGTATGTGTTTTTTTGTTTTTTGTTTTGTTTTTTTTTTTTTTTTCCCAAATCTTACAGTATTTACAAAAAGATTCATTTTTTTTTTCTAACAGCATTCTTAGATTTATTCACTCATTCACAATCAGTCATGGTACAAAAACATCATTCAGAACCAGTTTTTAAAATACACCCACCTCAGTTGCATAGTACACAGAAAAATAGGCTAGAGTCAAGACACTGATTTTTGACTGAGAATGTGAACTGATTCAGAGGTACAAACTTTCAGAAGAAAGATGTGCTTCTCACACATAACCAACTCTAGTTCCCATGAAGCTAATGAGCTTCTTGTAGGTCTACCATCAAATTTCCCTTTTATATAGTATGTTTTGAGGTGTATTGCCATACACACTGCTTGCATTAAGGTCAAACACCTCACACAATTAGGGATTTTGCTCTGCAGTATTTGCTCCAAGGACAGACACTGCATATGGCCACCATGACAAAAATGAGTTACACAAAGTATGCACAATATCGGCTTCATGTCTTGTGGCCCATCCCTGGAACAACTCAATGGACCTGATTTGTTTGTCTGATTTCTGCTTCTGCCATTGAGCATCAGAACATATCCCTGTACTTTAAGGATCTGTAGTTCTGAATATTGGCTTCTTTTTACTGTCAGAGTTAAAACTGCAGACTGTGGAGGGATTAGCGTGTCCTGTACATATCCTGTTGATTTCCAAGCAAGAATTTGCAATTTTGTCATTTGGTTATCTTGTGTGCTGATAATTTTCTCACTTTAAAAATGTGCTCCAGCGAATTCATTGAGCCTGGTCCATTAAAGAGCAACAGGGAACTCTGAACAATAGATGCTTGTTTTACAGCTACTGCAAACGCTTAGAAAGCACTAAATTGCCTTTTATACTCAACAGTCTAATAACAAAGACTGATTTTCTCCCCTTTTTTTCCAATTGATTTGATGGTTCACTTGAGCTTTAAAAACACATTACATAAATCTTTATAGCTATTACAGAAGTCTTTTGTCAAGTTTAATGCGTTGTATTTTTATTTTTTTTTCATAGGGTAATCATTCACCCTTAAACTCACTGTACCAGAATGGTGCCTGACTCTGGATCCGTACAAATAACACGTCTTAGAAGTTTATTTTGCACGGGGAGGGACCTGAATCCTTCCAAAGGCAGTTTTTCATTGAAAGCTCCTGGCTCAGAGGTATATCAGAAAAAGTGCTGAGCGCTCCTGAAGGCACGACTGAAGGCTGCAGCCTGCCGTCAGCCTCCCCGGGAGGAAAGGACACTTTGTGGGATCAGACCCTTATGGCTCTGTTCAAGATATGCTTATTTCACAGTAGAAACTTAATGATGCAAAAAGACCACCTCTCTAACGACCCACCACAGCCACAGCTTATATACATTCCCATGTTTAACACCAAGGACTGACAACTGGACAGTTTAACAATTCAGTGCACTTCATCTTCTAAGCTAACAGGAGGACTTCGAAGCTGCTGGCTTTGCCTCCAGCCCCCGCCAGCCCTGTGCTGAGCACTGCCCCAGGGCAGATCCACTGGAGTGGATGAGTAAGGGCAAAATCATATTTATTTTTTTTTTCAGGGGATTTACTATGTCTGCTATGTTGATGTTTTCAGGATTATATCATCCGTTTGACTTGACCTTCAGATGCATTACCTCCAAGAGCAGCCCCGTGCTCTCCTGCTATATTTAAGTCAACCATTATGACTTTGGGTTTCGTATCCCAAGGTGGAAATCTTAGCTAGGCTTAACTGAGAGAGAGGTGGAGAGTGATGCATCTGTGTAAACCTCTCTCCCTGCGGCAGAATACCACCTCTAAAGAAAAACAGCAAGGGAATGTGCTGCCCACCACATTGCTTTAACGGCAGAGATGCAGAGAGCAGGAGCTGGTAGAAAAGTAGTAGCTGTTGGAAACCTTCAGAAACACAATTGGATAAAATAAACTAACAAAAAACAACTAAGCAGGTGATACCATCTTCACCAGGAAAAGCAGAGAGGCTGTTAAATGCCAGGCTTCCTCATTGTACTTGCTCCTGAACCTGGTGTGTCCAGATGCCATTTCAATGTCCTCCAGTTTTTGGTGTGGAGGATTTCCATCAGTCCCCTCCTGCCCCACCCCTCCCTCCAGCTGCGGTCACTGATGAAAGCCCAGCCCCAGGGGCACGCAGTGCCAGGGCTCGCTTTAAGGGAAAACAAAGAAGGAAAGGCTGGGAGAAATAGGATGCTCTCACTGCTTTCCTGCCGATCCACCTTTCTTGGCACTACGATTGCTCAGCAAAGAGCTTGGCTCTCTGATGAAGGGGTTGGTAGGGACTGGGCTTGGCTGGCACTGTAAGGAGAAGTGGAGGTCTGCTGGAGACAAAGGAGTAAGCCAGAAACAGCAAGGTAAATGCACAGAGGTCTGCCTCCACCCCTGAGCTTCTCAGGAGCAGGAACAAGGGCGAGCCTTTCGGTTAAGTGTGCTGGGGTAAGAAGTGCTGGATGTCCAGGGATCTCCACGTGCACCCACCAGAAAAGTTTGCTGTTAGCCAGCCTGAATCCTGCTCCCATCACCAGCTCTGTAACTCTAGAGCAGCGACACCAGCTTTCCTGGCTGTGTTTAAAGCAGCACAAACCTTGTCTTCACGTTACAACTGCTGTAAAAGCAGGACGGGTCGGATTCACGCCTGGCGGAGCACGACGGCTGAGCGGGGGACAGCAGTCTATTAATAAAGCTATTATTCAAATGAAGAACTTAAAAAACAAAACACACAGAAACAAAGAACAAAACACACACATACCAAAAAAAAAAAAAAAAAAAAAAAGGAGAAGGATCAAGTTGCTGGTGACAGTGACCAACATTGTTCGGGGATCACAGCGACCAGATCTGCTGGGCGAGGAGCGAGAGCAGAGCCAGGGCGAGCGCGCAGCTGCTCCGCTGGTGCAGCGGTGCCAGGGCGGCCGTGTTCCTGAGCATGCACTCCACCCTGTCCCAGGAGCCATTGTTTGGCAGCGGCTGTACTCCTGCGAGGGTGCACATGATGTTGTAGACATCCACGGACCTGATTGGAGGCGCTCGATAGTTGGATCTGAAGTCTGCAGGGAAAGCAGGTGGAGAGAGGGGTTAACGGGCTCGGCCCCTGAAACGCGGGGCAAGGGCTCTGCTGCCACGCCAAGGATTTACCAAGCAGGCTGGGATGCTCAGCGTAATTTGGAGTATAATTTGTAAGGTTATATTTGATAATTATAAACTATACAGTTTGTGGCATGGCTCAGCAAACACATTTTAAATGCTTGCACTCATTATTTTTACTTCTAATCCAATTTGATTCCCAAACTGAAAACTACAATAAATAAATACACAAATACAGGAGCTTCTTTGCTGTGTATACTGGTAGGTTTAAAAGTCTGAAATAATGGTGTTTTGCACTCTTTTTTTGCTTTCATTCCTGCCTGTTGCCATAGCCTAGGACTAGGACCAGGACTAACTTAATGGTTAAAGGGTCCAATGAAGGGGGAATGAGGGGCTTCGTGTCTGCCCGCTGGACAGGTGGGCGAGGTCTGCTGCAGTTTCAGCCTCCTCAAAGATAGCACTCTGCATTAGTGAGTCCGAATCCATGAACAAAAGGAGAATTCATGTGTTTCAAAAAGAATTAAAAATTTAGGCCAGCCTTGGAAAATAGGCCAAAGGGATGGAGTTACTGTGCTGAGACATAGGAGAGGGGCTGACTGAATCGCTTCACCTCTCTCTGCCCTGTTTCTTCAGCTATGAAATAGAGATACAGATGGAAACCTTCACAGTGCCACCTAGGATGAGGAAATCCTGATATCTACTTATAATTTTGGGGTGCAATCTTTGAGTGCCACCCAGTCCTGATGTGCCAGGGGCTGCAGGGATGCTGGGGCAGGGGCTATGGGGCTGCAGGAGGAGTGGGATGCCCCGGGTGCCACGGTGGGTGCCAGGTCCGGGACACCCAGCTGGGGCAGCCCCACTTGTGCCCCTGGTGGGGATGGGGATGGTGGCATCGTACCTGGCCCATACGCAAGGAAGATGCCTCTCATCTCCATGAGCTCGTTGTCGTAGCCATGCCAGCCGTTCTGCCAGGCCTCCCTCTTCCCCGTGCCATTCTCCCAGAAGGGCAGCTTGTCCCTGCTCTGGGAAACAAAAGCAAGGCACGTTAGTACCATGGCATGCCACCCTCTGCCACCACGTGCCACCACGTGCTGCAGCACCCCACGGGGTTAAAGCAAGGAGGTTCCTTCCAGGGAACTCAGTCCAAGGTGCAACCTTTGCTCTCTTCCTTCCCCTGTCTCTGGCGTGGACAAGTTTTGTCTTCCTGCTTTAAGGAATTCATAAGGAATCATAATTCTTGTTTTTCTTTCCCCATATTACACTCCTAAGCCATACTTTTAATTTCCTTCCTTAGTCTCTGCTGCTGCATATTAATAGCTCCTGACAGACCAGCTGTAACGGTGTCGTTTCCTGCCCCTGGGGAAGAAACGATCCTTAGGGTCCTCTTGAAATGCTGCACCAACCCACTCCATGAGTTCAGCTAGTCCCACGGGATGGCAGCCCAGGCGACACTCCGGATATCCCTAAAACTATAGCAGGAATCTCACTTACCAAGACAAGGAACATCAGTTGACAGTTCGTTAACCCCTGGTGTTAATTTCTCCAGTGGTCACAGAGCAGGAGCTGCAGTTTCCTAAAGCCAGGCCTGGGCTTCCTGCTCCATCACAAGCACAGAAGATGCCCCGGCAGAGTCTCCTGCATCCCACCCCGGGGCAAATGGTGCCACTACCCCTGCCCGGAGCATTGAGTCATTTCTGAACGTGTTTCCCTCCTCTGCCAGAGAAGGACATTCCCGTGCACAGGAGCACCAAGGATGGCAGTGATTGTGGCTGCGAAGGGCAGCTCTTTCGTCTGGTCTCCACAGGAACCCCTGGAGTATCCCTTGTGTTTCTTCGTGTGTAATAGTCAGCAGATGTAGCAGATAATTGAACAATTTTAGCTGACAAATTAAATCTCTTTCCTTGTCTCCATCTATTTCCCTGACAGCGCTCAGAGCACACCAAGGAGAAAACAGACTCGTTTCCCTCGTCCTACCACAGCACCTCTGTACGTGGTGCCCTGCTTGGTGTGGTTCCAAAACACCTTTCCACATACATCCCCTTTGCCTCTCAAAAAAAATAATTAGGCAAAGTGTGTTAAAAAGAAATGAATTAAACAGCTTATATCTATCAACTAGCCAACAGAGAGTTAAAACATCCTGCGAGGGTGATAGCAAAGAGCTGAATATCCTCTCTGCAATGGCTTGGGCAGGAAGTATAATAGAAGGCTCAATTATTGCTTAAAAATATGACAGGAAACTTTCATTTTCACATCCCATTCACGGATAATGAAAACGTACTGAGGATAAGGAAGATCTGACAGAATTAATGAGAGGACATTCTTGAAAATCAGAAACAATGGGAAGGAATGGGCTGAGAGACAGAAATAATTACCATAGCAGCAGTGTTTGCTGCACTGTTATTAAGGTTTGTCAGAGTTTCAATGATTTTTTTAAAGAGCATTTTTTACAGAATATGTAAAAATGTTCTGTGTTGAATTTCATACTGTACAAAAGAATTTACTTATAGTTTTTTAAAAAAAAAAATCAGCAAAAATGTTTCCAATGCTTACTTTACTAGTCTGAACCTTAACTGTGGCTTTTTAATACGTATTCTAACCAGAGGTGTGGTGCTCATCCATCTATACCCCAAAACAACTGGGCTTTTTAGATATGTATTTTTATTTAACTGTGGAAATCCCTGTCCTAAAGTCAGGTTAGTTAGCGAGAAATGTGGCAGTGTGGACCATCCTGAGCAAAGCCAGGTGAACAACACCTCTGAGGGTGGTGCAGGAAGATGCTCAGCTGAGTTTGCATGAACTGCAAGGCAATATGGCCTAATGACCATGCTGGGACGTTAACAGATAAAGAACAGGACTCTTTGGCTCTGTCACCATGTTACTGACAACGTAACCTCTGAGCTGTGCTGGGATGCGATTGATGTCTGCAGTGTGGAGATGGTCAGCAGAGATACAAGTACAAAATAATGATGATGGCAATAATAATGATAAGGTGTAATAATACGGTGGTATGCAAATCTCTTAATATGCAAGTCTGATTGTCTGCCTAACAGGCTCTCAGAATTGCCATGTGTGCACTGGGTATCTCTGAGGAGTAAACCTACAACCTGACTCTTTTTGTGGCTGGAAGACCTGGGAGAAAAGGGGTGTTCTTAGAATAGAGTCTGGTGGGTGGGAAGCCAGACAGAAAGAAAAGTAGTAAAGTACCACTGAATGGAGGGACAGTAAGATCTTGAAACGGGAGCAATCATTTCACATCTGTCAAGAGCAGAACTGAGAGAGGATGGTAAATTGGCAGGGAAAGAGGAGTAAATCAACACGACCATAATGGACAATACAAAATGTCCTTTTTAAGGAACCATCATATATTCTTAACTTTGTCTAGCATCAGCATAGGTGTCGTGTCTTTAGGATCTTTCAAGCACACAATATTTGATGTGAGCACTGCAGTAAGCACAAGTAAATGATGTAATATTTTGACTCAATGTCCAGCACAGAATTATATGTTCTTCTTCCTGCATTCATGCATTGCACCTTTTCACATTAATGTCTTTTGCTTCTGTACTTTACCTCTGCTATGAACCATCCCTTCTCAGCAACAAGAGTTAGAGGAGAAACGAATTTTCCTTTTTTGTAGAAAAATCTCTCTGGAATATCCTGTATGTTATAAACATCCATGTGCTCCACGACTTTCAATTTTTGATATATCTGCAAAGAAAACAAATGTTAGGACACCATATGGCTATAAAGAGCATATGCACACCTATGGGTCTGTAGATACACATGAGTTTTTTAAATGTCTAATCCCCAGTTCATTTAATTTGGGACATTGCTAGTCCTAAGGTGATGACTATGCAAAATCTCCTTATAAGTTTTTGGAGGTTCTGAAAAGTTGGGCCATAAGCAAATAGAAAACCTTAGGTATTATACACACTTACAATACATGCACTCACAAATGTATGCATGTGAGTATATAGACATACAGACACGGACCAGTGAAAACCAAACTAAAGGAGACCATAAGCTAAGTGGTGAAAAGAAGGGTGCTCAAAGGCACGAAGTGGACAGATGAGGAAAAGGGATATTCTCTTCTTCCCTCCGTGTGCTTGAGTGAACAATTAATACCACCTTGCCTTGGTTTCTTATACTTAACCTCTCTATCCCTATCAAAGGGATTGGTAGTGCTTACTTATCTGCTTTACGAGGATGCTGTGAGATTACTCAGTCAATGCCTGCAGCTTTGAAGGTGCACAATGCTGTGCTGGTGGCCTATTAATATTAATCATACCATCTGGAATACAATTACACAAATGTGGTTAAAGCCACAGTTATTCAGGAAAATATTTAAAATGCCTAAAGATGTTCATGTGCCATAAAGAAGGCCGCTATTGGAGTCCCCAGAGCTTAAAACACTTTTTGCTTATATACAAATAATCTTCAGGAAGAAAGAGCTCTTCAAAGACTGCAACAAGAATGAAAGGTTCTTCATTAGCCTTTTAGTGAAGTCTGCCCTGCATATGTGATGCATTTGTACAAATGCAATCTGCATTGTCTAGCTGGGGTGCTTCATGCATGCATCTATCCAACACTGAAACTCCCCGCCCTGTCTGCGGTCACCAGAAGGAAGGAATAAGGGTGGGATGGCAGGACTCAGCCCAACCCTCCCACTAGTGCGTGGTCATTGTATTTCACCAGTACTTCTGGTGCTTCAAAGTGGCATAACTCTTAAATCTGATACCGCTAAGTTCTGATACGATCTAATTCCTGAACGGGGCTTTCCAAAGTGAATTAGAATAGTGGAATCTGGCTCGTGGGAAAAAGAAAAATTAATTTTACTTAAAGTAGCAGCACTCCAGTAAGAAGTCCTAAAAAGAAATGAAGGCAGAAAATAAAACCATGATGTGAGACATTGCATTTTATTCTCCTTGGGGATATTAGGCTGGTTAACAAAAGAGAAGCATGTGCTTAAGGGCTTTGTCAGAAAAAAGCAAAACAAAACATGTCAGTGTGAAGTGGCAATTTATACTTGTCCTTGTTCGATGGTCTTGCCTACAAAACTAGAGATCGATGAGTTAAGGCTGAGGAGGACATATATAAACTCTGTAATACCCTGCAGGAACTTTGAGGGATAGACTTACACGTGCCTCTAAGACAACTGTCAGTCCTGGCACTAATTTAAAATGTTTGCGATATCCCAGCTGTACAATTACTAGAGAGCCTTTTTGAGTGCAATTGGCAAGTGTTCTCTTCAAAGAATCATATGTCCTATGATGTACTGGAATTAGCTAAAATATAATATAGAAAAAAAAAATCACCTGGAGTGTGGACTGCCTGTTTTGTACATCCACTCATCTCTATTTTGAGGACAGCAAAAAAGACTTCTCAAGCACTGGTTTCTAGTTCAACTATAATTCACTAGTGTATTAGTTACAGATGCTGCATTTTCATTCTTTTCAAGTGGTTTCCATATTTCTTTCTGTATTGTTTTAATTTGCTCCTCAAAATCCTGCAGTTCTAGCCTTGGGCTTTTATAAGGGATTTAACCCAACATGCTTATTCATCACAATTCTTCAAAGGAGAATGTTGTAAAAATGGGCTTTTTTGGTAATTCTGGTGTAATTGAGTTAATTCCTCAAACTCTGTAGAAGCTTACTGGAACAAGAATGCCTGACCTCTTCCAGATCATTTAAAAATCTCAGCTAATGAGTCAATAAATTAACTAATATATATAACATTTCAAAAAAGGATTTTGAGTGAAAATCTTCTAGCTATTTATCAAAAGCACATAGTGGTGGGGGTTGAAAGCATGTATCTGTGCCAAATAATAGTGAAGGATTATGCTTTTGAGTTGACTGGTGTGAATTCTCTTCAGTGATGCGATCAAAGTGTGGCTCCTGAGACGAACCTCAGGCTGATTTCTGCACACATCTCTGAGAACAGAATTTAGACATTATGACCAAACAAAAGAAACAACTGTCATAAAACCCAAGAAAACATGAAACAAATCAATACTGATAAGCTGTACTTACCTCTGTGTGCTTCTCTGGAACTGGCCAAAGGCTGACAACAGGACCCCGGTCCTTCATTTGAATGGTGTCGCTCATATTGATGTAGTTCTTCAGCTCAATCACTTTGTCCGTCCACGAGATGTCTGTCATCCCGTGGTCGGAGAAGAGGAGGACGTTGACATCATTCTGAAGGCCCTTGCTCTGTGGAGTGAGTGGCAAATGTTAAGCCCCATTTGACCTCCTCTGATTTTAGTGGAAGGCCACCAGAAGTAGCGTGGCTGCAAATATCCTGCAGGGAGCTCGGCCAGCACTTGTAACAACAGCTGTCCTGGGAGAGTCTCAGGTTAGCACCAAGGAGAGATTTGGCAAAATAGACCCAGTTCCCCACTAAGTAAGCAGATGATACATCCCAGCCCCACAAACTGGTTGTACCACTTGGTCTTGGGCAGGATTTTATCCAACTGTTCGTTATCTGTAGGTCAAAATGGTTGTGGAAGAGCAACTTTGTCACAGTACCACCTGTGGCAAAGGCCTTCCCTCTTTCCCTCCCAAACACAGCCACTTGGCATTACAGCCCTTATGATTTAGTGAAGATAGAAATATATTTTCCTGCTGAAGCACACAGAAAACTGTAATGTGTACTTATCCTTGTGAAAAGAGAGCAGAAATATTCACAGAATTGACATTTACCCGAAGGCTTGATATCGTCTCTTTCTCACCACAAAATTGTTTGCATAGCGTTTTTTAAAACAAAGTTTCACGTACAGAGTTCTGAGTGGTACTATAAAAACTACCATAAAAGTTAATTGCCTGATTCCACAAACCTTACAAAACAAGTAGTTTTGATTCATTCGCCTGCCATAAATTCCAGCCAGCAACACAAGTTATAAACAGAGCAACACATATATTGGTTTATGGCTTCCTGGGGCTATTGGGGTAATAATCCACTAGGAGGATTATAATGCCATCTCCGAGAATAAGAATCGGGGGAATGGTGTCTTAACTTTCACGTGATATCAATAGCCTCTCTTTCTGAGGAAATAAAAATTTACAGCCAATGCATCCAATTAACAGGCACTAAATAGGCTCTTCATAGTGCCACAAAAAGCAGTTTTTTAGAACTTTTCAAACACTGTGTTATGGTCTCAATTAATTACCATTTTTGAAAAGGTCTCTCTAAAAACTGTTGTAATGGCAAAGTTACTGGCACTTGGGGAAGAGACACACGTCGTTTTGGGGCTCTGAGATGACAGGTGCACGGTGAACAACAGATGCTGGTACTTTGATCATGACAGAACAGGTAGAGAGGATTGTAGCATATGGAATACCAAAATCATAGAATCATGAAGGTTGGAAAAGCATTCCAAGTCCAACTGTCCCCCTACCACTAATATTACCCACTAAACCATGTCGCTAAGTACCACATCCAACCCAGCACCCAGGAGCTCGGTTTTCTGACATCACTGACCTTGATCTGGGTGATCATGTTGCTCAAGGCTTTGTCCACCTCCTTCAAGGCACTCTTCCGCTGCTCGGACGAGGGGCCGTAGTGGTGGCCTTCCACGTCGATGCGCTCATAGTACACCGCGGCCATTTCGGCACTGCCGTTGCTGGAGGTTGGAGGGAAGGGAGAAAGAGGGGGAGAGGCTGAGGTACATGGGCCTAGGAGCCCTGATGTACAGGCCTAGGAGCCTTCCCCTCCCGGCTGGTGGAGTTACCAGTGCACTCTTCACTAGGACTTAGAGCCCAAAAAAAAACAGAGGAACATTGTCTGCTTCCAGCCTCTGCTTTTCTACCTGCTGCTGACGACTGGGCTTCTTATTCCCACCCACACACATTGGAGGTGCCAGGTAGAGACTGTCATGTGTGAACACAGGCTGGCCTGGGAGCCCTCTGCTACGTCTTCAACTTAGGAAGATGGCTATTCATTTAATGACAGAGAAAGAGCCAGAAGAAATACTGAGTTCTTCTTCCACAGGTCAATCCCCTTATTAAAAGGATTGTGGGAGTTACAAGTTAAAATCTGGTTTAATTAAGGTTTGGCACTTTTGTCTTTCTCCTGTGTGAAGCCTTCCAAACTACCCAGGTCAACTCAGGACAGGCTCTTCCATAACCCTGCAGAAACCCGTGTGCTATGAATTGGGATGAGATTTTAGATGGGGTTTTTATTTCATCTGACCAATGAACAGAGGAAAACTGGGGTAATCTTAGAGCTGAACAAGGTTAGTTGGTCACACGTTTCTGCACTGAATGTCCTCAGCCCAATTAGTAAGGGTAGCACATACATCAGTGCTTAATTACATTTTCATGACCACCGTACAATTCACTGTAAACCTTCCTGAGAGCAGTCGTGTGGATAAAATCACAAATTCATGCTCATGAAGTTCAAACAGTCTTTTTCTACTGTACTTAATATGTGCTAGGGTGTGCCATCCATAAGATATGCCCTGATTCAGATCAACATCCCTACAAAAAGATGTTCGTGTGGTGTTCTGACAGGTCTGGCTTCTCTTACTAAAGGCTTGCCAGTAGTCTGGGGTAAGGAGTGAGACAGAAGACAAGAATCAGAGGTGAGGAACTGGCTGAATGAAATTAGGACCTATCATTTTACTTGTGAGCTTGCTAAAGGCCTCTAAAGAGGCATCCTGTAGGCAGCTGAATGTCTCTGCCTTGGGAATTTCTCCACCAGTCACCGCAGAGCAGTGCTCCTTCTCACTCCGCAGGATTTTAAAACCATTCAAGTGAAGCAGCCTTTCCCTTCCCCTTCATTTCATTTTAATTGTTACTTTCCATCTATATTAGGGACAAATTAGTTTCTGAAATTTAACCCTGTAACTTCTGTGCTGCATAAACTCTCACTGAACCTATTGAAGCAGTTTTCTTCTGCTGCAGTGCCTGTGTTATTTCTCTGCTTAGACCGCTTTGTGTCTTCTCACCTGTAACTAGAAGATCATTTGATCCAGATAAAAATATTCATAATCATCGTGCCTTTTTCCTCTTCCTCACCCTGCTGCAGGCAGGGAGCTCAGTTCAGAGGAAAGGGAGCCAGGCAGAAATTCAAGAGGGGATGCTGTGCAAATGGAAGTGGTTCAGGGACTGAGCCTCCCACAGTTCCAGCACGATTTGTGGGGTTTGGGCTCTTCGGAAGGCTGTAGCTGAAGTTTACTGCAGACATGATGGTAACATGGATTTGCTCTCTTCCTGAAATTTCCAGCTTTCACTTCTTGTGAGCTGCCCTATTGACTTTCGTGTATCCCTGCCCTTTTCACTGAAGGCCGCAGCAAGCAGCCTTGTGACTCCTGGTGAATTAGCTATTGAAACTTTTTCAATGGACTCCAGCTACCCAAAAGAGCAGCTTGAAGGGCTGGAGCTTTTAGTAGTTCGTGCTTTGCTTTTAATCGTGTTCACAGTTACAAAGCTGCAACCCTTCCTGAGCAGCCTTACGCATCTTCCTTCACAGAGACCCAGGCAGGAAGCTTCAGGCATATCCTGACCCATCCCCAGATGATACTCAACCAAAAATCTTTCTGTGGTAATTCTGTGTTTCTGCCAGAAATCAGGTCTGGTTTCTGTATTCAGTTTCCCATTCCCTTCTTTATTCACTGAATTACAACTTTTGCAGAAGTTCCACAAAAGCTTCCTATGGCACATGCCATATGAGCATATGAGCTCCTCATGTCACATGCAGATAACCTTAAAATGTAAGCTAAATCATTTCAGGATCAAACATCTCACACGAGACAGCTTCTCTCAAAGCCCCATGCTGTAGACGACACTGTGATTTGTGAGCATCTGTGCAGCAGGACCCGGAGTGCAACTGGGAGCCATGTCCCCAACAGCTCCATCATCATTTTGGAGACAAGCAACACTCAGCATCCGAATACGAGACTTTTCGGATTAAACTGGATAAATGATGGAACCAAAAAGGTTTAAAAAGAGGAAGCTGATTTATAGCAAAGATAAGGCATAGGCTATGCATGTGGTGGTGTAGTTTCAACAAACCTAATCTTCCCCGATTTTACAAGCTATGAGGAACTCTCCCTTTGTTAGTGTTTGGAGGAGAGATGGTGCAGCTGGAAAGCTGGATACAGAGCACGCTGTTTTTCTAGGAGACATCAGAGAAATATATTCCCATAATACTCATATTTGCACAGAATTAAAGCCTGCTCCAAAAGCACTGTACCTAAGATGTTCTACAATGCAGAAGAAGCCAAAACATTGGTCTTGTAAACAGGGGGCTGGAGTTGAATTTCCAAATTTCCTAATTCCTAAGAGCACTCTCTGAATCTCAGCATTTCAAAGTCTGCTATTGCAGGTCAGTGACAAGATTCTCACAGCTTGATATTGAAGTTTTTTGAAACAGCAAGGAAAAAAAAAAAAAAACAAAACAGAAAGCTGGGATGTCTCCTCTGTGTTGTGATCTACACATGAAAAAAGGAACACAAATTTCCCTCTAATCTTAATATAACTGCCTGTTCCTCTATACGAGCGTGTTTCTTTGACAGTATTATGAACCAGTTTTGGACCCCATCATCCTGTGTGGGAGCCAATCCTGAAAACTGTCCTACAGCAAGGCTGATAGTAAAACCAAATATTTACCCTTGGGGAAGGAAACACCACACTGCCGAGTTTTAATGACGTACCGGAAAGACTCGAGAGCGTCACTGATAGCATCTGCAAAGTTTTTGTCTGTTGGGACACTGAAGTATTCGCGGCAATAGCTTGGTCTGACTCCAAGGATTTCGACCTCACAACCTACAAATGAAAAATGTGCTAAGTTTTGCACTTTCATTACAGACCCCACGGTGTGGGGTCCAAGTTCACAGTAAATTCCCTGTGACATGACTTACCTTACACCTTCCGTGCTGGAAACTTTGTGGTTGGGAATGGGAAAGGGGAGAGGGGTATTTTGGATGAGTGCTTTTAGCAAAGTGAACATTGGATCCTTTTATTTCCCTCTTTAAAAGGAGGTCTGTGTGTGACCTTCCCAGGACAAAGCTCCGATGGCCTCATGGCAGACCCTTTCCACCTAAATCACTTGGCTGTTTTGATCTTAACTACTGCGGCCACGTATCCTCACTCCCAGACTTCCAACATAATAGATTTAGATATTGTTCCCTCAAAGTTCAGCAAATACTTTCCACTTAGACACACTGTATCTTACATCATAATATCCTCTATAAACTGTATTTTATTATGTGATTCTGGCACTCCACTATTAAATCTGTTTCCCAGGAGGTCTTGTTAAAACAGTATAAACCAATTACCTCTCTTGGTAACTTGCAGCCTTCCTTGCAAAATACAGTCCAGAAATTTGTGGCAACAAATCCTACAGGAGAACATGGCCCTGAACACACAAAACTTGTTTTTGTGGTTTTCTGCCCTTTTGCTCTCTGGTTACTGTGTGCTGCTGAATAGCATTAATATTTAAAAGAACAGTGCTTTCACAAACACTGGATTCATGCGAATTATCTTTAGAGAACCCCAGAGTCCTCCCATCACAGCTATGCATTTTCTGTTGTGTTGCTGGGGCACAAGGAGAAAAAGAGATCTTTTGGAAAATGGACTCTATACAGCAATACAGTCAGGTCAAAAAGGCAACTCTAAGCAGTACCCTGAATCTGCCTAGATTTGGGTCATTTTGCCTCTCCTTTGGGCTGGAAGAGAGAGGCATTATGGCCCGTCAGAAGTTGACATGGCTTGAGAGGAATTAGGGTTGCATGGGAGGTGTAAGTCCAGAGGGGGCACTAGGGCAAGCAGAGCTACTTTCAGAGGTGTTTTGCAGTGGTTTAATCACTGGGACACTCAGTAAAGAGAATTTGCCTGTGTCATGCATTTCAGCCCGTGTGAGCTCATGCTGCTGAGATGCAACACTGGGATAGAGGGAAAAGCAAACATCTTGCAAAATAAGCTGACCAAGAGACTTGGCATTGCAGCGGGAATTGCAATAGGCAATTACGAATAATGCAGTATTGCAACAGATGAAATATCATGAAATACCATGCTTTTGGCTTTGTCCAATTTAGGATACCACGTATCTCCTATTTGCTCTTTCTATTTAGGCCAAGATTTGCTGAAAATAGGCCTTCAGTGACTGCACAGCCTACTTTTGGGAATCTGATGCTTATGAATACTGCCAAAGCAGCTGACAAGCTTGAAGATAGACACCCAATTTACATGCTGAAATGATAGGTGACCCATTTCGAAAGGAGTTTACTCTAGCCCAGTTTCTTCTGCTGCAGTGGCCATTGCAACCTTTCACCATATAAATTCTCACATCTTCAGCCTTGGCTGAGCACATGCCTATTAGCAGGTCCATACAATGTGGTCTCACGTCCCGTATGACATCTGCCTGGCTGGGATTTTGGTCAATGAAATTCCTGCAATCAGTAGCATAAGACACAGTTGCTCAAATGCACTCGTGTGCTTGATGTCCTGGGTGCTACCAGCAGCAAAATTTGAGTTTTTAGGCATCTTCAAGGCTGGAGACAACACAGCACTCCTCTGTGGGTTTAAATGGTATTTCAGGACAAAACTGGAACTTCACGGCCAAATTGTCCTCTGACACTTGAGTCTGGGAAAAGACTGGCTCCAAAGCCATCTTTTGGTAAGGACGCATTTGGAAACACAAGGCCAGTCATGACTAAATTGAGAAATGACGCCTAGCAGTTTAGTTTGGGTGGATGACTGCTCATAACCAATGACTAATATAATGACTTTGCCTCTTTTTTCTCTTCAGATGCTGACATCAGATTACAATTTTCTCAGATATTCCTCAGAATTACTCACAAAATAATTTTCATTGGCAGCATCAACCTCTTGGGGATCTGAGATATTTTTGATATCTCTATCTTTGCTATTTCTAGATTGTCAAGGGATAAGCATGAAATAAAAGACTACAAAAACAGCAACAATTAGAAACAGTTTTTGGCCACTAAGCATTGGTCTTCAAGCATGCACTTCATTGACAGCAACATTGAAAATTCAGGCTGCCTAAATTAGACATCAAGAACTTGCATGTTGTTTTTTGTTTGTTTGTTTTTGTTGTTTTGGATTTTTTTGTTGTTTGTTTTTTGTTTCTCTGTGTGTTGTTTTCTTTCTTTCTTTCTTTGTTTCTCCCTGTAGTGAGCAGGACTTAAGATTGGATTTTCAATGTTCAGGCTTGTTAAAATTCCAAAATACCGGCCTTGAAGACCCTGTAGTAAATTATATTTTGTGCTGGTGGAGGCCAGGACAGCTGGTAAATTTTCTCATTTAAATATAATGGGAAAGGATATTTGAAAGGATTTGGAGCCAGACAAAGGGAATGTTAAGTTTTTTTGTGGTACAAATAGATGAGCTGTGTTGCTGAGATTTAATGTTAAATACCTTTCTGCACAGTTTTATATGACACTAAACCTTTATTTAAAAACCGTAACTTCTGGAGCTGGAATAAGGAGTTCTTTCGCAGTGATATATAGCTTCTTCTTTATCTATCTGACATGGAGACTTGAACCTCTGCCAGCTTTAAATTGCATTTCTAAACATTGATTTAACAGTTGGACACTCCATGTCATAACAAAAAGGTCTGAAAACTTTCCAGACTAGCTCCATGGTCTGGAAAATGTTGTGTTTAAATGGCAAAAGGTTGGGTTTGGAGGCTTTTTTCCCTTTTCTCTCATTTCAGTATTTAGAAAGATGTCACTGCACTTCAGCTGAAGCTGTTGCATATGCTGCTGAAAAATGAGACCATTTGAGGGTATGGGGTTACATCACCCTCCAGGCTGAGCGCTCTGAAGCTTTGACTTTTGTAGTACCACCAGGAGGCTCTTGCACTCCTCTGGGGCTTCACCATCTGCTGGGGTGGCAATGCTTCTGACAGGAGACCTGGGTGTGAGACCAGGCGTTGCACCTCTGATATGGCATTAGCTATTGTGTTTTACAAAGCAATCAAATATTCAGAGGATATATAACTTTTTCCCCCAGGAATGCCTTGAAAGCAGAAAAAAAAAAAAGATAAACCCACTGTGTTCATCTCTGAAGTGAGACCGTGCTGCCATGAATAAGGCAGGAAAATGCCCCTGCAAGCCAAGTGCTTACCACGAGAGCTCTCAGCACAAGCAGTGGCTGGGACACCCAGCACGGTGGTAATTTTTTCTCCTCCGCTCCTGGGGCTAGGACGGCCCAGCTGAATTCTGCCCACACATGGGCTTTGCTGTGTCTGTGCTGGGATCATAGATACAGCTGTGATGGCAGGGTATTTACACCCAGCGCCCCTTCTGCTTTGTGTCCCTCTGCGCTGGGGCTTAGATTTTCTAGATTTTGTGCTGGGGATCACTTTCCCAGTCAAATGCCTTTTTAAGAATTAAAGCTTTAAAGTAATAAATCTAGAATTTTTAGAAGGGATTCCGTGCTTACTATGGAATTAGAAAATGCCTCAAAAATCCTATGGGGAAATTTTAATAAATAAATACTACTGCATTTTGTCTTCTGTGCACTTCTGTGTACTCCTGTTACATCTGGACCCCACTGCTCAAAAGGTAACAGGTAGGAGCTTGGTAAACTCTAAGGGCATTTAACAGAGAGGGATCCTGCTCTTTTGGTTTTGGTAGCCCTCTGTAGACTGTTACACCTACTCAGTACATAATTATATCTACTCAGTGCAGTTATTTCAATAGTTAAAAATGTCTGTAGTCTGTAGAAACAGGTCTTCTCATAAATTTTTAGAAGAACATTCTTTTATAATTTCTATTTCCGACTATTTGCATTGCTGTTAAGTCACTTGGGTGACCCAATAAAATTAAGCTTTTTTTTTTTTTTTTTTTTTTCAGGGTATTCTAAAATACTATATCTAGTCTGCACCTGCAGTTCAGTATTGTAAGGCAATATTGCCACCCTTAGATCTTCTTGCTTGTCACCACTGTAGAAATGCTCTAGCTTTTCAATCTTTTCCATCTTGGTTTGCTCTTCCTTCTGTTTCCTGAGAACTGTGGCTTTTCTCCTGGGACACCATCAGCTGCGTTGCATGGGGAGAGCGTGACCAGGCACCCGTGCGTTGGTATGAAGGAGACAGGCTGGCTGGGAGCCCACAGAGTGACTCAGCTCTCATTGCCCTGCTCTGTCTCTGGCTGTATTCAGTACAGCTCTTCTAACATATGGTCCTCCAGTCTGCAGTTGCACAAGTCAACATTTGCCTACTGCTTAAGTTGCATTGTTAGAAGGTCAAGAAGCAAAGAAGGTGGATAACTTGCATGGGGCTTGGTCTGGCTGCACAGCTGGAACATTTATTTCCACATGGTTCCCTCAGTGGACAACCTAAGGATATACTCATATTTTTAAAAAGACTCATTATGTTATACCCCTAGGGATTTCAGTGCTCCAATACCCAACCAAGCAGGAATGGCAAGGCCAAGTGCCTCGCTTGAGATGAATGGCTCAAACCTAGAGCAGCTGTGACCTCTGGTGAGTTAATGATGAAGGAAGACAACAGTGCTCACTGCAGGTCACCAAAAGATGTATAGCTTTCAGCTGGATTTTGTTGCCCCACAATTAAAATAGATTGCTTTCATTTCCCAGCTACTGCTTTCCTGGTTAAAAACAAACAAACACTGGGGGAGGATGATTATTATTTGACTTTGATCAGTGACATAGTCTACTGCATTGCTCTGTGAACCCTTTGGCACAGCAGAGGCTAGAGGTAGGCAGGAGGAAGGAGCAGTCAGTGGAGGAGGAGATGCTCCGCAAGCCAACACTGTCCCTGAAGGTAATGTCTGGTGGAACATTACTCCCAGTGACACTTACTTGAGTGTTTTCCTTCCTCAGCATATGCAAACTGCCATGCCCTATGAAAAGAGAATTCATTTCCTTAAGTGATTTGTAATATACTTGTAATTCTTGTCTGTATTTCAGAACTGTAGTGTGTGAAAAAGGCATCCTCTGGAGTATGGGGTGCTTAGACGTAAAGATGCACCATTGATAGGTAGTAATTTTTGTCATACTGACCTGGCCAGTAGTACATGAAAACGTTCTTTTTTTCTTTCGTCATTGTGACCCACAAAGGCTCCGATCCATTCCACCAGAGAGGCAGCAGGCTTTCTTTGTTCACGCCAATATCGAAAGATACATTTGTCTTTGGGTCCCACATGTAGTTTCCAATCATCTGATGGACCTCACAGTGGCGACCTGCAGGGAGAGAGAAAAAAAAAAAAGAGCACAATCTGATTTGTGTTCTCCAGCAGAAGGATGCCACCAGCAACACCAGTGCTGCCACTTGCTTAAGAGCACTGAGCAGTCCATGTCCCGCAGATTGGCCACCTAAAAGCTAGTTTCAAAAGCTGTGTTCCCTTCCCAGCCGATAAAGACACACCTCCTGAAAGCAATTCATGCCATCCCAAGACAGGCATCTAAGGTATCCAGGAGGAGTTCTTCTCTGGAGGAGCATATTTCTCTCTATTAACTGCACAGAGAGATTGGGTAATTAGCTCAGCCTGAGACAGACAATTTTCAGAGGCCTGAAGCCAGAAGAGACAGATCTGATGGATCCATGGCCCACACAACATGCTGTGCACAGTCCACATGAACAGGCTACCGTGGTGCCACACCAACAGGCTGCCGTGGTGCCACACGTGTGGCTGGTGTCTGGCTCCTTCTCCGCTTGCAATGTCTGCCAAATCCGAGGCTATTTTTAAGGCAGCCGCCCACGCTCAGCCCCTGAGGGCTGCGGGAAGCAGTCTGCAAACAGGAAGGGATAAAAGCACAGTCTGGAAACACAGAATGGATTTTGGGAAACTTGCATTTCCTCTCTCCTTCACCTAACACTTAGCGCACGCTGCGCAGTGCAGACACCTAAAAAAAATAGAAAATTGTAGCAGCACTCAGAACAGGGTCAAAATAATAAAAAGCAAAGCCACAGGCCTTCAAGCGGCCTAAAAGCTCAGCAGTTTGCAGGGCATAGCTGGGTTAAGCTGCCCTCTCCATCCTTTGCCAGGCCCTGTGCTCCAGGCATGTTCCTTAGGTATAAGCCACAGGCACGCAGGATATTGGGCCAGAAGGTCCAAAGGTGTGACCAGGCTGAGGCTTTCCCTAACTATCTGTTGGAAGGATTCCTCTCTCCTCTTTGAAAAAAAAATCCATGGGCCACATTGGTTTTCCACATACAAGCTAGAGAGCTGTTTTGTTGTCATTGGCAGAAGATACGGTATTTCAAGAGTTAACCTGCAGTTGAGTTAATAAAAATGGGAAAAGAAACGTTGCAGATTAAGTTGTACTGGAAGTTCACGATTTCCTCGTCTTAAAAAGTAGTGGCTGATGTATGTGTGAGACACTGTCATCGTTACCCAGTGAGTCATGATATTGCAGGCATCCGGATAACAGACTTTGATTACTGTGAGAACAAGTGTGGTGAGCAGAACTGAAATAACCTCAGGATGCTTGTTTTAAAAAGGCTTCGTTTTGAGCAGAGGACTCCATATATTTTGTGTACATGTGACCTTGACAAGGATTTTGAAAATCTCCTTCCCTACTATGAAGTATTTCAATTATGCAGAACATTTCCTCCTCCCCAGAGGAGCAGTCCCGGTTTGTAGCAGTCGCTATACGCCATATTAAAACAAACAGGCTTAATTTAAGAAAACTGGTGGACTGGAGGGGAAGTAATCTGTCCTCCTTAGTCTGCCAAGAGCTTTCTTCATTATAAGTCTAAAAAGAGCTAGTAGGAGGCCTCTGTAGTGCATCAAAAATGCAACCTTCCTACTTAGATGACAACCCTGTCTCTTCAGGTCCTTGAAATCCGTGTACTCCCGAACATATATCAACCTGCTAAACTGCAGGGCTGGCAACTACTGCCAGCCTGGGAGACCTGCAGGTCAGTGCTGAAGCTGTTAGGTCACATATCTCCATTTGATGTACAGTGCAGTTTTCATATAAAAGCAATAAGCTCCAGCTGCTTCTGATGTCAACTCCCTATAGGATTTATGGACTCCTGTCAGTTTGCTCACCTCTTTAAGGAACAGAGCAGAGATTGTTCTTTGTAGTGTTGTTGGGAAGTTTAAGTATGTGTGTGTAATAATACAGAGGACAGTAGTCTTCTGATCACCACATTAGACAAGTCTGTTCTTCTATAGACTCCAACCCTTTTTATATTGAAAAGGAAGCCTACAAGTCCATAAAGCATCAATTTTCATTGTAGACATCACTTTAAGAGAAATGTGATTCAGTTGCTATTTTGTAAAAATCTGCCCTTCTATATGCTGATAGATGTGCTTGTGGAGAAACCCTCCAGCAATAAGCAATTGTGATATGCACACAGCACAGAGCCTAGAAAGATTCCAACTAACCGTAGCTTATTGTAAGAGAAGGTATAAATATTTTTCAAGTTCACAGGGCCAGCAGGGAACATCAGATGAGCAGATGTGACCATATAATGCTACCTAAAGCCATTGACCTCTGCTTGCCTGAAGCCTGTGTCCAAGGAAGACCTTGGGCCTCCTTGGAACACATCAATAACCAACACATCAATCTCTTCCTTGGATTGTTCTTCCCAATATTTATCATCTGTAAGCACTGTTGAGAAAGTATGCCTAATTTGATTTTTGTCCTATGTTACTAATCTTCAGCCATGTCTTTTCCATGCCCTGCTCACTAGGTTAAAACCCCTGCAATAGCTGGCATTTCTCTCCCTGGAGACACCTATACACAGAATTAAGGTCACTTCTCAAATTTCTTTTGGGTCACCTGTGCAGCCTGAGTCCTTTGCAGCCTCTGTTGCATGTTATTTCCTCCAGCCTGAGAAGATGACTTCTGATCTCCTTTTTATTGACTGTCAAAACACTAACATGATGTTAGACAGTCACCATAGCACAATGAATTATTACTTCCATTATGGCGACTTTCCTCTATAATCAAACATTAACTTTGGAGTTTCAAAACTAGAAACAGGGAAAAACGCAAATGCAGTAAAACTAAAAAATAAAAAAATCCCCTCCTCAAGCAACAGAGAAAAACAAAGAGGGTATAGTTCCCAGGAGTATGATAACTGCTGCATCCTTCTGGAAGAGAGCCAGCAAAAGCATTTGCACATCTTTGTGCTGCATCTCACTTGCACACTACACTTTTTCCATCATTAGCTTTGTCTAAACCCCTTTCCTGTGTCTCCAGGCAGTTTTGTCAACATTCAAATGAATCTATGTAAAATAAATAAATAAATAAATAAATAAAAATAAAAACAACAAAACAAGAATGACAACAACAAACAAATACAGCACAACATGCAACTGGTTGGCTGCCCAGAACAACAGCATAGCAAATACTGGTGGCTGTGCACCTTGCATCAACTGCAGGTGAGATTTGGAAAGCAGAGCATGTGCTCCTGTAGCATTTGCACACTTCTGAATGAGCTCTTCCTGATCTCAGTGCTCCACCTCTCAGCATGGTCCTTCACTGGCTGCAAGCACAGTGCGTGGGATCCCCAGTAGGTATGTTAAGTCATACAGAGACCACCTGCATCTAAATCTGCCAGAGAAAATGCTCTTCTGAGATTTTCAATGATCCTTTCTTTGGAAGAGAGGCAGCATGGGACAGATGTGTGAAGCTGCACCTGGTGCCCTGGGCAACAAAGCAGAGGTAACTCATCTCTGCACTGAGCCAACTAAATTTATCCGAGAAGCCACGGTGTATATATTAGCCTGCACAGCAAAGGTACCATAATCTGTACCAAAGTGGTATCCAGCTAAAGACAAACCTAAGGACATACATGTACACGAATGTACTGTTTAATACCATATGCATTTTGTGTGGGTGCAATGAGGTCTTCCCTCCCATGTCCTACCATGATGTCCCCACCCCTTAGGAATTAGTAAGAGCTAGGAAGGGGATGAGGCAAGCGCAGGGTGCCATGGGGATATAGAGTCAGGGGTGGAATTAAGTTCCTCCATGCAAACAGCTGTGCACAGGTACCATGAGCTGCTGCAGCAGAGCAGAAGATACCTCCCCAAGCTCCATGCCAGGGGAGAAGTGAATGATGCCTCATAATGTCAGTTGGTGGCTAACCCTAAAATCACACCAATCCAGAGATGAGTGCTTAGGAATTCAGTGCTTTTGGAAGTTGTCCTGGACAGGCAGGTCAGACTGCCCGGTATCTCACAGCGTTGCACAGAGACTAGAGATACCTGATGTGTCATTACTGCTCTCATGAAATGAACAGCCAAATGGGACCACACCACATGATCTGGTGGAGGAACTTGTCTGAGCAGGCCAGAGGAACACATTTAGGTTCTTCACTCCCTCACCACAACCAGAAGATAAAGAGGAAAAGACTTTCAACCAGTCCTGCCAGGACTAGTCAACTTGGAAGGTTATTTTTTTCCTTACACACATCTGGGCCTCTACAGCGTGGCTGGACATGTGACATCCTTGAAGCATTATGGTTCCACCAACTTGTTGGGTTACTTGGATAGGTTTTAAAAGCCTGAGTAAATGCAGCTCCCCTTCTTCCCCTCCTCTCCTCCTCAATTTGTCTTTCCTCCACTGCTCTCTTGTTGCTGGAAGAGTCACCTAAATGCTGACCCAGACCTGCTTATTGATCAGATCCTCACTGTGACTAGCTCTGTTTGCTTCAATTTATGCCTTACCCTGCTCTTCCCCCACTGGGTCTCATTTGCCCAGCTTTGCATGGAAATGAGATCACAGGGAAAAAAAGAAACCCTGGTTCAACCCAAACCTGGCCGGGAGAAGTCCAGGGCTCATGTGCAGACAGAAGAAGCCCTTGTCTGGATGAGTTTGCCGTACCATCTGCAGACCCCCAGGGAAAAAAGGTTCCCGAAGATGTGAACAGACTATATATGTTCCCAGAAGAGCTTGTTGGCAATGTCCTTGCAATCTGTTATGGCCTGCAGTACCAGACTGATACAAAGGAGAAACACCTTACCCTACATGAGGTGAGAATTTGCCACCCAATTAGGATCACACCAAAAAGCACAGAAAAATCTGCTATATATAGATTATTTGTCTATTTATTCTGAAGGGGATTTTTTGAACTGTATCTCCTCTGCCTTAGCAGCCACAGCTCCAAGTGGTGCAAAGGAGCTGGCCAAAATAATGTGCAGAGTGGCGGTGTGCACTGCTAGGGAAGGAACAAGCCTCTGGCAGTCCTCTCTTCATCAGTTTTCTGTACTTTTCATTTTGGGCAGAGAGTTACCTCGATATATGAATGTCCTCTTACTGCTGCTAATAGCTGGTAGCAGGCACAATATATGGGCGGTGAGGTTTTAGCTAGCATGTGAGTAAAAACCTCTGTGTTGCAATTTGCAGCACATGAGCTCGTCCTAGGGAAAACTTTCTGTTATTCATTTTGGAAGTGTTGCTATTTTTTTTTAGTTGGTAAAAATCAAATGCTTTTTTTTTTTTGCAACATTTTGTGTATGTGTGAAAGAGAAAAATCTTCGCACTCACAGCCTTTCTGAGCAAACAATGCAAGATGAAGAGCTTGAAAATGAAAAGCCCTCCCAGTTCCCAACCCTTCTCCAGCCTGTCCTTGCGGGGATAGTGCTCATTCTCTGCCAGCTAATACTATTACCACAGACTTCTTGACACTCTTTTTGTTCCCAATGTGCAATTTTTGGAAATAGAAAGCCACCAAATCCAAGAAAAAGAAGAGACTATTGATTTAAGAATGGTGTGCCACCAATAGACTTCTCTCATCTCTGCTGCTGCTGGCATCTATGGTGGCTAAAAGAGGAACAAAGATCAGAAATCCAATTTCCTTGTCCCTCGTGTTTCTCCTTGTGTCCTCCTGGATTTTTTCTTGGCTTGGGCAGTGAAGTTGATATCATTTCATTTCATTGGTACTGATAATCAACTTCCCTGTTGTACTCCTACCCCTGCAATTTTTATGCCTCAGACAATATGTGGGCACTGCTTATGTAGTTACAAATAGATCCTCTGTATTGTTTCGTTTAGTACCTTACAACAGATTTTGATGAAGAAGTTTTAAAGAAAAAGAAGAATAGAACTAGTCACTACAAAAGTGAAACGCTCACATTCCCCAGCACCATGGCACTGAGCACAGCGAGGCCTGCGGCGGGGTTGTGGCCAGGTTCACGCTTTGCTGGTGTTCACCACATCACCCACTGGCAGAGCTCAAAGGGCATGCTCCTAACGGGAGAAGTTAATAATTAAGCAGGGCAATCCCCATCATTCAGCCGTGACCGTGCACTGTCTGGAGAGGTTCTGTGTGGGGCTTCCTGCATGGAGACCCAAGCTGCCGTGCTATAAGACCAGCGAACAAGAACTGTACATATTTGCCATGGTGAGCAGTCCACGTGGCGTGCTGACAGCTCGGTGTACACCAGGATTTGCTGTGTTCAGAAGATGGGAGCTGACCGAAGCACAGCGATGGTGGGACAGTCTTGTGAATTCCTTGTCCTGGTGCTCAGAGCTGAGACTCTCCCTGCTCCACGTCCTCCTCTGTCCCACAAGCTCCACGGGGCCTCCCTACCAAGACCAGGTCCTCCCTAAAGTGGTGTGTGGAGGCCCCAGGCTTGCTCCTCTTTGAGCTCTCCCCTCCCACCCACCTCCACCAGAAGGATCTCCCTCTGCTCCCCGTGGAGGCCAAGAGAAACACGGCCCCTGCACAGCTGCCCGAAGGCCTGCCAGGAAAGACTGCGTTTGTTGTTGGGATCTTGGAAAGCAAATCCTCCCCCCGGCTCCCTGCTCAGATGTGGTGCTGGTGTTTATGCTGGCTGGACTTGGCACATCGTGCCTCCCCAACCAGGGGGGACTTCATGGGGCCTGCAGGGCTGGTGTCCCCAGCAGGTCCCCGGGGCCTGCGGGTGCCTTTGAAGCTCCTCAGCACAAGCAGCTTTTCTCGAGAGATGGCACGCATGGCCCCGAGCAGTAATACCGCTTGCAGCGGTTGCAGAGGGAGACCTCAGACTTTCCGTTTGCTTTGGCTTGAGACCGCCCTGCAGAAACACGCCAAGGCAGGGGAAGGGAAGCACTGAACACTCCCAGTGGGATAAAATCCTGGGGTGGCTTGTGATCTTAATTCCTTTCTTTGCAAAACAAACAACACATGATGTGGCTAAGTGAGCCTTTCGGGTTAGACATATCTGGATTTCTTCTACCCTCGGCTGCCAAAACCACATCTAGCCTCACAAAGCTCCCTCCAACACGTCAGTAACAGCTTTCACCTATCTCACCATTTTATGCAACGCCTTTCTTCCAAGGGCCTTTCTTTGCTAACACAATCCTGCCTCTCCCAGGGGAGTCCCTTACATACGCATGGATTTAAGGCCATACAAGCACCAAATCTGTCTTTTGGTTTACTCGACAATCTTATTTCAGGGTGCCATTGAACTTTTAGAAAGAGCTCAGGCATTTAAAGAGCTTTTGGCAATCTAATAAAATGTGCCTTGAAAAAGACTTTACCTTAAAGCATCACTTTTTCTATAGTATTTTCTATTCACAGCTTTGTTCACTGATCTGAAGGCTATTTGCCCAGAAGCAGGGATGTCTCTGTTGCCAGAGTGCTTTCCTGTTGTGCTCATTTCTCATCTGGAATCACAGATCTCTGTGATATTAGGGGAAAAACCATCAAGTCCACAACTTCAGTATCATAAATGGAGAGCATTGAGTTAGGGCATGAGGTAGGATCCAGCCTAGCAGCTCATCTCCCTAGGAAACAACCCAGCTACTCAAGAACCAGTCTTTGCACCAGTGTGGAAGCCAAAACTAAGGAAAATGGCATAAGTGAAGTTGTTACAGGAGATTGCTTTTCAAAGTGTGGGGCACTGAGTCATAAAATAACTTGTCAGACTGGGTGTCAGAGAGATTGCTTTGCTCCAGCAGTAACCTGGGTATTGCTTGGTGATGTCCTAGCCATTGGTGTTGGTCTCCTTTCTGTGCTCTGCTTTTCTTTCTTGTAACTGCTGAGGAAACAGAGGAAGGACAAATATCTCCTGGCTGGCCTTGGGCTTCCTGCATCACTCCAGGAAGCCTCAGAAAACACCTGCTTGGAGATTAACAGCAGCAGAAGAATTAAAGAGACCTAACTTATTACAGTGAGGATTAACACTGAATGCTACTGTCTTTGAATGACTCAAGGCTGAGGATTAGCAGTACAGGTTTCCTTCTGTTAACTCCTAATATATAACAAGCAGTCCCACCCCTGGCAGGGCTCTGTGGCTTAATTCCACTTCACAGCTGAAACCTCTGGCTTTATCCCTTGTGATTGTCCTCCTACATCCACCATTCCCTGAATCCACCGCTTTGGGCAACTCATAACCCTCCTGGTTTCACCACCACAGTTTTCAAACCAGCCACAGAGAGTTCTACACTCATCCAGCATCACCATGCAGCACTGCGTGACCCTGGCAAGATGTCTCCCTCTCCAAGTTTCCTTTCCCAACATTTATCCGTCTTGTTCTACCTAGACTGTCAGCATTGTATTACCTATGCTGGGTGCTCTTTCTCCCACTGCACCTGTGCTTCACCTAGCAAATATTGTCAGCAAAATGGGGTGTGCTTCACATCAGTGGTTAGTTGTTTTTAGATCTGTGCCTCTCTGTCATCAGTTATGGTTGCATCTCTTGGTTATCCCTTTGAAACGCTCAGTAAACTCTTGCTATTTCTTGTGAATATTAAACTCAATCAGGTTGCCCTCTTGGAAACATCAGCAGAGTCTAATGTAATGACTGCATGATCCTGCAGACAGTCAGACAGCTGCACTGCGTGCTGGTGCTTGCTTGTTGCCTATTGCAGATGAAATCTGCCTCTGGGCAGGGCTGGCAGGGGCAGTTTGGCACCTTCAGTGAGATGTGATGGGCAGAGGGAGCAGCTCTGGGCAGGAGGAGGAGGTGAGCTGAGGTCTGAGGGAACCAACCCGTCCTGATGGTGGTGGTAAGCAAAGAGCAGAGCCCATGTCCTCATCCAAAGCCACCAAAACAAGGGAGGACATCCCCCATAACAACTAAGGCCCTTGTGGCACTAAGAGACAGCTGTCAGCATGCCTGGATGGATACAGTTCCTCAAGAGCTTGTGAATGAGCAGGGAATGAAGAGACGGGAGTGCTTATCCTGCTGTGAGATACAGAGACCAAATCAGGGGCAGGAATGTGCAGAAGGGGCTAGATGTTTCTTGAGCTAATTTATCTGAATAAAAGCCAATACGCTATGAAAGCACTCTTAGAGATGCAAGATACAACAATCTGGAGGTCAAAAGTGAGTCTCTTAACAGCTTGTGATACAGCAGTTTAGGACAAGACACAAAGAATAGCCTGTCCTTATAGCCCCTGATTTCCCAGAACAAACTGGTAACATTTAAGTCTTGCATGTCCCAGTTCCTAAGGGAGGCAAACCCAGTTACAGGCACCCCACAGCAGAGGTGCACAAACTGTGGTGTCCGATGTGGGGTCAAATCAATCACACACAGCCTAAGCACGCAGCTTCACAGCCACCAACACCAACCTGCCTCCTGCCCCAGCCCCACCACCACCCCAAATGCAACATCTCCTCCTGCAGACCCTGTACCATAGCGCTGGGGTGGACAGGTCACTGCCAGGACACAGCCACAGGGTACACCTACACCCCAAGGGCTCAGGTGCAGCCTCAGATCTTCCTTTGGGCTTGTTTTGCACCCAAACCTAGCCCTCAATTTCTTCCTGACCTGTTTAACACTGCTGTGGCCCATGCAATATAAAGGTTAATTATTATTTGCAGCTCATTTGTACTTGCAACAGAGATCCTTGTCATGAAGGCCAGGAGACTTATGAGAAGGTTTTTGTCTCGCAGACTGTCTCATTGCTTCTGGCTAGAAACCCCGGTACCCTGAAAATGTGAGCAGCCTACAAGTCACGTTTCATCACCTACACCAGGTCTCCTTCCTGAGCACTAAACGGGATGTTTTCAAAGCTCTTCAAAGGGCTGCTGATGGGCTTCACTCTGTACATCTGTACCCAACAGGTGCAATGATTAATCACAGTAAAGGGAGAAAGCAGTCCCTCCCTCTGCTCTTCAACAGCTTCACCCAAAGGCTTTTCACAATATGAAGTGTTCAGCTGGTGTGCCTGCATACATCTGCAGGAAAAGGCCCACCGTGGAGAGACACCTCTGTTTGCTGTAGTGAAATCTGCCCTGCATTTGTGCTTCTCCACTGCCATGAAAAAAAAAAAAAACTGGCAGCTATTTTATTTATTTATTTGGGAGATGAAATGAGCATCAAAAAGGCATTCCTCTCTCAAGATAGAGAGGGAAGGGTTAAGCGGTTTCAAAACAAGCTGGGCACAACTGATGTCAGATTTTGTCTTACAATGGCATCTCTCTGCCTTCCCAGCAAGCAGTATATGAACTGCTGGGCTTTGTATTGTTCTGTGGACAGCAGAAGACGCCACGTATCGAGGAGAGAGCAGCTTTTCTCACTGTTCACAGTCAGCTCTAAGGTCTTGTTTGTTAAATAACTATGGAGGAAAAATCCCATCTGAAACTCCAGAAAAAAAAATAAAAAAAATCCCTTTCTTTCTGTGCTTGAGTTTTGTCTCCAGGCTGCCTTTATCTGATACAAACAGCAAATTTGTACTCTGCACCTTCCTAGTACCACAGTAATTATGTATGGCCCCAGTCAGGTTAGAAGGAAATCAGCACGGTGAAAGTTACGTCTCTTCTCCCACTTTTCTGAAAACTTCTCCCGGGCTTTCAGAAAGAGAGAGACAGTAAAGGAGCAAAACCAATTCCTAAGGGCTTTTTTTTTTTTTTTTCCTTTTTTTTTCTAGATTACAGTTACAAGAACTTTGAGCAAAGTTAGAGCAGGGACCTGTGGCAGCAGAAAGTCAGCAGAGTGCAAGTGGAAATGTGATGCTGAACTTTCTAAAACAGACCTGCTGGCTGAAAATCCGTCTTGTCTTAGCCCCCCTCAGCCTGCATGCCTTTCTGCTAACTGAAAGCTCTCTGAACAGGCTCCGTGCTCACTGTCTGTATGTTTCCCACCCATTTCTGTGCTCTGAGTGCAGCGGGCGAGGCAGGGAGCCGGCAGCACTGCACTGGAGCAAAACCAGCTCCGTGCAGTGTCCCCAAGTCCAGGGCAGGTCTGCTCGTCCTTTCATCTAGGCAAGCAGTACCAAGCTGCAACAGTTTTAAACCCCCAGCTAATAGCATGAGCAGAGTTACTTTTACAGCTTCTCCGCAGGAAAGGTATGAGAGAAGTGCCCTCCACCCCGGTGCAGGATGCTGGCAGTCCTGCCGAGCATCACAGCGAGGAAACGCGAGTGCTCACCTGTCATCAGCGTGTAATAGTTCGGGTAGGAGAGGCTGGGGAAATCTGGGGTCATGTAATCCACCTTCACCCCCATGCTGACGATGTTCCGAAAGCCCGGCAGACTCTCCAGCTCCTTGTCGTCGATGTAGTCGAAGCGAAAGCCATCGAGCAGGAACACCAGCAGCTTGCGGCGGGCAGCAGCGATGGAGAGGAGGGCGAGGAAGGCGAGGACCACGGCGAGGACCCTGCGGCTCCCCATGGCAGGCAGCGCCGCTGGGACTGGAGCCAGGAGTGAGGGATCTGCAGCAGCTTCGGGGCTGGACCTGGCACCGCTGTCCTCCCTCCTGCTTCCACCGCCTGCGTTAAAGCTACAGCACTGCCCGGCGTGCTGCGGGGGCGGGAGGTCGCAGGTTAATTGCAAACAGATGATTAACTTGTGGAGCCAGAGGAGGAAAGAGCTCAGTGTCTCGCCGCCTCGCAGCGATGGGGAAAGCAGCGTGCAGGGGAGTCCGCAAGGACCTGTCTTCCGCATGTGCTGTGGGGCTCCTCCAGCTCCCAAGTCTTTAACGAAAAGAAGTAGTTTGCAGCACTACCAAACAAATTACACGTTTGTTTTCTGGCTGTTGGCACTACTGCTGCTGGTAAGAGCTGGGTGGTGCCAAGACTCGTGCTAATAAAAAGTTGTTTGCACTTTCGTCACGAGCCGGCACCGGGTTCTTCTGCTGCCAGCCACAGGGGCAGAGCTGTACCTCCAGCACAACGCCGGCGTCTGCTACAGACTGTAATTACGTGCTGCCTCACTTCGTTTGCATTTCATTTGCTTATTCCAGATAAAAGCAGCTTGTTGTGCTGCGTTAGCCCTGGGAGTGTGGAGGACCCACCTGCCAGACCCCGCTGGGCTGGGGAAGGGGTAAGGCTTGCACCCCTCAGCGCACAGAGGAGAAGCAGCCCCGGGGAGGCTCATCCATCGTGGGGACGTGCCCCACAGATGCTGGCACCTGGGGAAGGTTGCAGAGCTGGCTGCCCTCCAGCCGTGAGGAGGTCTGGCCTCCTGCTTGCTCCTCACAGGGCTCCCGGCGGCACATCCAACCTGTCTGCTTGCCTGGTCTGACGCCAGCTGAGCAAGGCAGCCTTCAGCCTCCCTCAAGGTCTGCCTCCCTGCCCCAAACCAACACTCACACCTGTGCAACAGGAGAACAAAAAGCACCCGGGTGTTACCCGAGCTGTGCCAGCACCCTGGACTGACTGAATGAACCATCCCTTCCCTACACCCTCATCATCCTGATGCTCTGGGGCCCCTGCTGCTCATGCATTGTTCACCACGCAGCAGGAGCACAGGACCTCGAGGCACGCAGCTGTGCTACCAGCTCTTGGCTGAGCCTTAGTGCGCTCGCCCTGCCCCACACCAGGTCCCCGGGGCCATGTAGCCAGTCGCCAGGAGAAGTGTTGGTGGCTGTCCCCTGAAACAGGCTGAGCCTTGCTGGTGGTGGCTTGCCATCTCCCACCTTGTTTGCTTTCCAGGGTTTTATACCTCTTCCCTTAGCATTTACATCTTGGAGCCTTGTGTTGCTAACTGTTATGATCTTGGCAACTTTAGCTCTCTGTGTTTTTACTTTCCTTATTGCGCCTGCCTTTAGTCGGTGTGTTTTCTCACAGTGCAGCTGCAGTTTTCTCAGCAAAACCAAGCCAGGGTCACACAGCCAGGGCAGAGGCAGCTGGAACCAGGGCCATCGGTACCCCTGTGTGCCCAGGAGAAGGACAGATGGACTCGGGGCAAGCTATCACCAGTGCGTGCTCTGCTGGGACAACAGCAGGTCCTGGGCCCCCAGCCCACCTCCTGGAGCAGATATCACCCAGGTAACAGGGCAGCACCACAACTTCTGGGGTTCAAACCTTCCTGCATGCAGGGCCAGACCCTCTCCAAAGCAAGCTATCCATAAAAATACCACCTGCTTATCTCTTTCTGGTGCACAGGATCCTGCCAGGCCGGGAGAGATGCCACAGCTCTCCAGATCTGCGAGCGTGCCAGCAAAAGGCAACACATCCAGCCCCAGATGCCAGACACAAGGAGCTTGGCTGGCCACAAGCAAACACAAATGATTAAGAAGCTGTTTTACCTTGGCATCTGTTTCAACTTGTTGCATGCTCTTCTGTCATGCAGTTAGCTTTTTATTTTTTCTTGTTTATTTTTTTTACCCTGCAAAAATTCACTGGTGAGGAACCTGTGATTTATTTTAGCCGAGGCAGGCGCCAGCATCACCTCACTGCAGCAGCTGGGGATGGAAGAAAAGAACTGGCATCGTGCAACAGGAGATGAAAGCCGCAAGGCTGCTCCAGCGGGGCAGCCGAGCTGCGTGTCACCGGCGTCCCAGCCCGTGCAAGGCTGCATCCAGAGCCTTTCAGCCACCCGGGGGGAGGCTGCAGCTGCGTGCCGGGCTGGCAGGCGACGTGATGGCCCAGGCAGGACCGTCCGTGCTGCACATCACCTCCTCGCCCCAAGGGGATGCGCGTGTCCCCTTGTCTCCTGCTGCCCCTCCTCACTGCCAGGCAGGACGGGAGGTGGCCCAGCAGAGCCTGTGCTTGGGGTGAGGACTTCTGCTGGTGTTTACTGGGCAGTGTCACTATGGCAAAGGCTGTCTGTGATGGGCTCTTAGCCTCCCGCAGTCTTGGCCAAGCTGCCAAGTGCTAATTTACCACGTGCATATGTAGATTGAATGAACTCGTAAATGCATCCAGCAGTGGGGAGGGAGAGATGATTGTGCATCTCTTGGCAAAGCTGTGGGAAGGTTGATGTTGACATCTTGGCTTGCTCCCTGATGGGTGGCCTCTAGGCTTGCCAGCAGGGCTGAGCAGAACCAGCAGCTGCTGCTCATGCAGCATGGGATAATTAAGGGCAGTCCATCAGGTATCCAAGCTGGACTCACACCCTGAAAAGATGATCGGATTTTTGAGGTGGTTAGGCTGGGCTTCCATCACAAGGTGATGCAAAGATGCGTCTTTTTATGATTTCACAGCATTAAAGAAATAATATCTTCCTTTCAAGAGGGTTGCAATCTACCGGTTGAGAGCTCCTAAGGGAAGGCTCCACCTGGACCAACGTAGTGGCATGATGAACAAGTGGTGCAAGGTACCTCAACCTGAGGTCTGCCTTGGGAGTTGGAGATTCACAAGTTTCCACTCAACAAATAACAAGAGCGTAAGGCCTGAGAGGGGTTAAAGACATAGTGAGCCATGTAACCATGACGCCTTACAATACCAAATTGTGTTTTGACAGACAATTCCCCTGAAGAGTGGGACCCGAGCCAAGCAGTCTAGCTTGGCAGAGACAGACCCTAGCAATACATTTCATCCCTGCCAAGCAATGTTGATTTGCTTTGGTTCACATTCATTTGTAAGCACCCAGTCTGCACAAAGCCCCAGATGGCCTTGGAGACTCCAGCACAACAATATTTTGAAACAAAAGTTCTTACAAAAGCTACCAGGGCTCGAGTAGAGTCCAGGGACAGCAGTTTGCACAAGTTAGCTGTTATACCGTGTTCTGGAAGAAGCGTGAATACAGGAAAGAAAATCCCTAAGCCCTATTTGTGCATGAGGAGATACCCCACTGATCAAAACTTTGTTTGTAACAAGATCCTCAGCCACTTAGGCTGCTCAGGAAATCCTCTTGGCAAAAAGCAGGTTTTCATCTTTGGAATACTGCCTCCAGTGCCTGTGAATCTCTGATTTCTTTTTGTCCTGCTGAAATCACAAGCATGGTGATGGAAATGAAAGCATGTTCTCCAGGCTCACGCTGCTGGTTCAGCCTAGCCAGTCAGATGTGCCAGTTGCGTGGTCGCTGCTCTTACATCCAGGAGCATACGCCAGGACAAAAGCTGCTAAAAGCAAAACACTGGAGAACCCAGAGAGGAAAATTGTCCTTTCTCTTCTGGAAGAAAGATGAGAAAGCATGACAAGACTCGCTGTCTTGTAATTCCTTTTCATGTCCTGTTCCTCCCTCATGCAGCAGTAGTTAAATACTTTGGCCAACACAGCCTGACCTACGTGTTTGGTTGCTTTTTTTTTCCTCATTAGCAAAAAAGGCATGGCCACCTCCAGACAAAAAGGCCTCGAGGGGAGTAATAAGTTGCTTGTGTCTCTTTGAAGGAGAGGTAGAGGGTTTGTGCCCGTCTGAAGTTTTAAGGTCAGAACACTGCTTGAGTAAGGTCCTTCTTCTCCCATCCCCACCAAGCCCAAACTGGAAACATCACAGCTGGTACCAGCTCCTCTGCTGGCTTCAAGAGAAAGCCTCTGGCAGTACTTATATCTGCCTTCGGAGCCGACAGAAGGCCTCACCTTGGTGGAAATTATCTGCTGCAGAAGTTTAGTACTGCTGGTTGCAAACTCATAATTCGCCATCTCTTTGTGGGTTGAATGGTGGAAGTCAGCTTCATCAGCCTTTGCTCCTGTGCCATGCCTTCTTACCAGGGCTTCTGCGTGGAGCAGGCCATTAGACAAAGCATCTGCTGCTCCATCAGACCTTCAGGAATGATATTTAGCATAAAGTCTGTTACTTCTGCAGTCTTCTGGTGTGCAGTAATGCAGTCTTGAGGAATTTGAGATGCAGGAAATGAGTTGCTCTTATTGTCAGTCACGTACAGATAGATACAGGAAGGGAAATCACACACTGGCTAGCTGTGGAGCATTTCAAGGCTAGAAGCTCCAGCTTTCCTGGAGAAGAGTGGTAATCTTTCTCAGCTTCTTGAGGCACAGTTCTCCTTGAATCTGTTTGGCGGGTATGTGGCTTACCTTACCAGAAGCATCCACACTCTGGGTAACGGGTACATCAGACTGGGACTGTGGTGGCCCTGCTGGACAGCTAGGCCCCAGTCAAATGTTCTTTGAGTGTCTCAGCCCAGGTAGTCAAGATGTTAGGAGAGCAGCCCTACAGATCTCCTACTCCCCACTTCCCTGCAACAGTCAAAAGTCATATGGATAACTTTGCTATTTGAGCCCAGTGGGCTTAAACTCACTACCTGGTGGGTCTCTGACACTGGGAAGTACAAAGCAGTTCAGGTCAGAAGAGGCTGAGAAGCCTGCACCAGGTGATGGCATCTCATGGCTGATTCAGCAGATCATCTCCTCCCTCAGCCGTGTCTGAGCACAGGACTGTCCAGCTCTGGGAGAGGGTATCTTAGCCACAGGCCGAAACCAGTCTCCATTCATCCAAAATATCTCAGTTTTGCTTGGATATCAACCCATCTCCACCCCCAGTGCCTCCCTGACATCTCTAACGCACGTCCGTGCAACATCATAACTTAATTAGCCCAAGACCGTGCTTGCCTGCACGCGGTGCCTTGTAACGCACAAGTTTTTACTGTGTTGAGGAAACCTTACACAAGACAGCTCTCTCTGTCGAAATCACCCAGCAGGGTTTGTTAGATGGCAAAAACAGATGGCTGGTTCCGAGTAACTGGATATTGAGCTCTCTGCTTGTCTCTGCTGTCTGGTCGCTCCCTTGGGTGGTGAGAGACCGTGGCGAAGGGTTTTACTGCTGTACCAGAAACAGGGATCAGCATGCAGTGGTTCAGGTGGGGATGGAAACCTGGGAAGCTAAGCAAATTAATCAAAATCAGTTAATTTGTTTAGTACAAAAAATAAGCCACCGTCAGCAAAATAAAGTCTGTGTTATGGTCTGACCTCATTTGAAAGGGTAAGCATGAAGTCTAACAATCCGACAAGTCATCTACTGGTAGCCAAGTGGAGACCTGTTTCAGCTAAGTATTTGGATTTCGGGTTTTTCCTTTAAATGAGGGGTAATTTGAGAGGCCAAATATTTGGCAAATTAGTGCTTCTGTGCCTACCTTCCAAGAATAAAATAATATGACATGTTTGATATTTCTGGTACCCTTCTAAAGTGAGCACAAAAGAGACTTACAACATTGGCTTCAACTTAGTACAGGTGCAAAGTAAACTGTCTGGGGCTAGTATAAAATGCTATTTGAAAGCTCCCAAATACTTTGCATTTGGCATCCTTCATGGCCTGGAGGTTACACAGCGTTCAGCTATAACTCCTGACATCAGTGACTGGAAGCCATGGGCGTTTGGCTCACAGCATGCCATATCAGCGAAAAAAGCCCTTGATTCTGACTGTGGTTACTGAAGCCAACCTGAGATCATTTATAATTCATCCCCAAAGGCTGAGCTCTGCCCCGCTGCCTGTGCTACCGAGCAAGTTGTGGCCTACAGCTGCCACTGCTTTTACCATGTGCCACTGCACTGCCGTCATTTCGGCTGTCGTATTTCTGGTGGCATCGGTCTGGCTCTTGGTTACTGCAGCTCACTCTTCAGCACGTGCTCGTTGGAGGCTGAAGCTCTTACCTGGCAGGCAGATTAAAGGCCTGCAACAGTAATGGGTCCCTGTCACCTCGCAGAGCAGAGAGGTGGTTTTACAGTCCCACCTGTGCTCTGGGCAGGGTGATATTCGCACAGCAGCCGCCTCCCAGCAGAGGGTGTTTCTCTGTCAGCAAGTTGTAACTTCTCCAGGTCTCCAGGTCCCTTCAGCACTTCAGATCTGCACCAGGTCTCCTTACGGGTAAGGTCCGTCCCCAGCCACCACCAGTAAGGTGCTGGGGGAGGGCAAGGTCATGTAATGAGGGTGATGCTTTCACCCACTGAGTGCTCTGCTTAGGAAATCCCAAGGTGTAGCTCAGGGCTTGAGCCCGTCTCAGTGCCGGCAGGACACAGCCTGGGACAGGGCCTTTACCTAGGAAAGCCCTCAGCCCTGGGAGGAGCTGATGAAATTCCTCCATCCAGGTACTTCCGAGGAGTCTGTCTGAGATAAATTGCCCTGATTCCCGTCCCCTTTATCTCTGACTTAGCGCAATCCAGAGCAGACCTCAGAGGGACTTTAGTCCTTCAGCAGGGACTTTGCATTCACGACGCCACGTCCACATACCATTTCTGAGGTGCCTCTACTTAGAGGCCTGATGTTGTTGCTCTTTTGCTACTCTCCTGAGACTGATAACCACATCTCCTAATTTGAGTGGTGGGGACAGCCCAGCATGTGACATTCTGCTCTTCTGCACGTAAGCATTTTATTACACACTGCAGTGAAGCCTCCTCTTTATTTTCCTGCAATCTGTCCCAGGAAGTCGCAGTGTGGGGCGTCTTCTTTAAAGCTCTGGCTTAGCTGACATAAATATGTTTTTCCCTTCGTATGGACACCCTCAAGTCAGGATGTTTGCAACCGACCCCACCTTTCCTAGGAACACCTGAGGCTCCCCCCCTCTTACCACTGCTGACAGGAGAATGTGGAAACCTTACGTGTCTGCCCCTCTTGCTCCGTGGTGGACTCCGGTCTGCCCGTGGGCCGTATGCACACAAACAAGCAATCAGAGAGCACAGATAAAGCCCAGCTGCCCTTGCACGCTTCAGCCTGAAGGCTTGTCCACTAGAGTGTGCTGCTTCTGAGTTGTTTGCTTTAGCAGAAATGACAAAGAGGAGTTAGGGGTGTCCATAATTTTGGGTGGCACTACAGTATCGTTTGAGAAGAAGCTCTGATCGCCCACACTGAAGAGAAATGAACAGTAGGAAAGTCTCCTCCTTGGGCAACCACCTTCCCAGCAGGTCCCAAGACCGTGATGCTTTGGTTCCTTGCCAAAGCCCTCTTCAAGACCCTTCCAGCAGGATATGCTCTTCTTCTGGGTCTCCTCCACCAGCAACATCTCTTGGGTTGCCCAGGGCCTGCCAAGGGAGTATTTTATCCCCTCCTTCATTTAGCCTGAGTGGCACGGCACCCTGCAGAGGTCTCCAGCTGGCAGGTGCTTTGCGTGGCCCAGTTAAAGCTGCTGGCACTGCGCCGTTTTTGAGGAGGAAGATAAATTACTGGAAAATTAGCTACTGCTGGAATGACATCCTTATGCTAAAAATAAGGAAACTTTCATTCATCAGCTCAGTGTAACACAATTGAACACTGACAGGCCAAGCTGCCTTGACTGAGTATCTTTGCTTTTTAGATATTTTTTTTTTCTTTTTCAAAACTATATGTATATTATATATAGAGATTATGTGTATATATATATGTATAACATATATATATATATATTATACATATATATAAAGTATCTCTGGTTCTAGAGGCTGAGAAAATGACAGTTGATTTCCTGTCTGAGTGTAAGCCCTGTTCTCTTGCTAGGTCTCCCCTGTTTTTCAAAAGACAAAACTAATGTTGAAAAGCAGCAAATATTTACATGCAAAAACCATTAGTCACATAGCACTGAAAATGGTCTAAACATTTAAGGACATCTTTCTTCTTCCTACTTCTTTCCTTCTAGTGGAAGAAGAGGACACCAAAGTCTGTCTTGTCAGTGCCTCAAACCCTGTAAAAAGTTTCCTCTTTCATCACTCCTCATTTATCACAGAAACAAATAGCATATGAAGAGCAGGCATCCTGGCCCAAGGACTTGCCGTTCACTCTCAGTGGAAAGACATAGCAAAGTGGTGGCTATCCTGCATTAAATACAGCATCTCTGCTGCCTGGCTGACAGAAAATGAGCAGAATGCTGTCCCTGCTGCCTACCCAACACAGCAGCCCTCTCTGTTGATCTGAGGGTTTCTCTCCACAGGGAAGTTCATCTTTCCCTGAATTTGTTTCCACCTTGTTTTACTGGAGATGACCACCATCTCCTCCGGTGGTCCAGCACTGGCACTATTTCCACCTTGCCTGGCTCCAAAATCCAAAGTATGGACTGCTCCTCCTGTACCAGCCCCTGGGACAGCTGGATGCCAGCAAAGCTTTCTGCCTAATATGTTTTGATAGCACCCAGTTTATTTTCTATATTTTCTCTCCCAACTTTATGTGCTAGTCCACAGCATGGCAGCAACATGACAACAACCAAAAATACCCTCTCTCCCCCCTCCCCCAAAAAATCCAACAAATCAAACCAAACCAACCAACCACCATCACCAAAACAAAAATCAGAAACCTGACATTTCCTACAGCACTGTCAGCTGCTGGGAATGGACACCATGTAATGACTTCCAGGGCCAATGACCTGGTGCCTCTAATTCCCAGACAGGATTTATTTCTTCTGGCATGAATAACACAGGCAAAACCCTGCTCTGATAGGTTTTTAAAAGTGAAAATAGGTGGCAGAGTACTTAGCCCTTTCAAGGAAGTTTGGAGACGATGGAAGAGAACCTCATACCACGTGAGCACTGAATGTGGCTGCCCAGCTTCCAGCAGGAAGGCAATAAATCATCTCCCGAACACCTGCCACAGGCACCAGATCACCACAGAGAAGCTATTCTTCTTCTACCACAACTGCCCATTCAAGATGCACCACGGCTGCTAATGCATTTAGCAGCTGCAAGAAGCATTTGAAAAACTGTATCTTTTTTTTTTTTTCTTTCCCCCAAGAAATAAGGTTACGGGCTTTTTTGCTCTGCTTGTTTGGAGTCTGGCTTATTTTGCTCAGCTCCTACACAGCTGCCGTTTCCCCACCTGCTGGAGGCGGCTGCACCCGCTGAGGGGCAGCAATCTCAGGGCAAGCAGGGCCATTTCCATCACCGCCAGCGGGCATTTAAGGGGTGCTTTAATGGGCTTGCATTAACACAACACCAGCTTGGTTCTCCCTGATGCAAACACCTCTCACCTGATGTGCAGGCAGCTCCTGCTGCCCCTTGCCCAGCACCACGTCGTCCCCAGGTACCTCCAGCATCCTTCAGGGCTCTCCTCAGTGCCATAGGGAAACCTGGACAGCAGTGGCTATGAGAAAGCATGGCAGTTTCTGGAGGGATGGTCACACAGATGGAGACATCACAGGCTTCGGAGCTGTAATACTGAGCTCTTACGCACAGCACAGGCCACCAGGACACCAGCTGGCTGTTTCCACCCATGCTTCCATGGGCTTAAATCTGGTATCTGCAAAGAAAAAGCATTGTGTTTAAATAAGAAATTGTGTTTAAATAAGAAATAAGCCCCTGAGCTCCCCAAAGGAGCTCTCATCCTCTGCTTCCCAGCACAGGAAAGCAGCACGGTCTTGGTGTGAGAGTCAGTGCCAGTTTCTTGCAGCTGGTGGTCCCAGGAGGGAGCATCATCTCATCCCAACATCCCAACCCACAGGACAATGGGGAGGGGGGAAACAGGTCTGGACACCAAATGCCAGCCATCCTACCCATGTGAGCAGCTGGTTTTCATTTCTGGCTAAACAGCTCTGTTCCAGTTGTGCTGGTGAAGGAAAAGGGAAACAGCAGATCCTGAACCTTGGCTTCATCCAGGGTGGCCCATGGGCAGAAACCCCAGACTGCTCGTGCCAGGCTGTTGCATTTTGTGTGGCTGTTGTGCATCTGTCAGTGTCCCTTCTCTCAAAACAAAAGCATCACATGGCTTTATGAGATATGAAACCAGAGGTGTTCATAGCAATGAAAAATGTGTGTCCCTAGATTATCTTGATTTAACGAACGAGGATTAGAAAACCCCAAAGCCTTGATGTTACCCTCAATGTACATTGTTCATGCTATCAGCCCCATCCTTGTCAATGATGGATGCTTTCATCTGCTGCAGCTCCTCTGCAGAAGTTGTTTTGCAGTGGCACTTTTTATGTCCCAAGATCAAGTTTTTGCTATTTTGGTTTTACACTGGGGAAGGAGATAGCATGTAAAGTAAGGGCAGCAGAGAAAAATATCACTAATGTGGTAATGAAGAAAAAGAGAGGACTGTATTTAATATAAACAGCAGCCATAAATGTAGACGTGTATATACTCCGACACTGCATGAAGTAAAATATACCACAGCCAGAACAATATGAGGGAATACTTTGTCCTTACATGGTTCACAGTTATATAAAGTGTCTCCATGTACTTTCCAGAGTTGAAGTGTGTACCTAGGAAATACTTCTGGTTGGACAAAGCACCCTTTGCCATCTGAGCTTAACTGTGAGTTCCCTGGTTGACTAAAACTCCTATTAGATGGGGAACCTGAAAGGAAAGACAGGGCATTTAAGGGTTAAACAGCAGCAGCAGTCTTGTGAGCTGCAAACTGTAGTGTCAGGGTGCCTGCAGCATCACTGAAAGATCTGCTCCGTGACCTCATCTGCCCCTTTCAGAGTGCCCAAAAGCCTGCTCCTGTGCAAACACTGCCAGCTGGGGCTAGAGCACCAGACATCCTCTTGCATGGGTCTCCCTCCCAGTTGCAGGGGGTAGGGACAGCAGCGACATATTTTCCTGTTGCTTCATGTATTCCCAAACCCAAATCCTGTTCCTGCTTCTTTGGGAAGTGCCCATTACAAGGACACGTTGCCCATCCTGTCACAATCCACAGGTCTATGGAGGGGCTGAGTCCACGAGTGGCTTCCGAAAACTCTGTAGGTCTCAGAAGTACCCATCTTGGGGGTGAGACAGACATTAGGGTGAACTGACTTGAGCTGGTGTGCTGGCTTTTGTGGAAAGATCTGTCAAGGAGGATTAGCCCACATGAGATACGTCTCTCAAGCCAACAATAACAAATCAAGGCAGTGGCAATGGGGTTTATTGAAGACCATACCAAATAATTTTGATGGAAAAAGTGCCTTGAAATCATATCCTATCATTAGGTGGTACTGCATCAACTATCTTCCTCCCTCTAAGTGACTTCTACTGCTCAAGACCAGTCCCTAGTCCTTGTGATGCTTCACGAGGAGGTGACAACAAAATAGCAAAGCAACTTGAGCTGGTTTTGTGACTTCCAGGCCATTTGTTCACTTACATTTTGAGCGAGCCATTATTATTATTTTCCTCGGTAGTTAATGGAAAAAGAGATTTTCGTGAGTTGTGGGTCAGGCCTGCAGCCAAATCAGCAGAAGCACCAAACCATCTTCCTCATCACTGGCAGGCCGGGAGAAGCGAGGCTGGTTTCTCTGGGCTCGTCCACGCCGACACTAGATGTCAGCCCAAACACACGAGTGCCTCAGCTCTCAGCTGCAGCCAAACCCACGGCCAAATTGCAGTGCTGGCAACCTCCTCCCGTGAGGGACGGGGCTCGCTGCAGACAGCTGCGCCGTGGCTGGGCTGGTGTGCTGTGGGCTGCCTGGGGCTAAACCATGCAGATTTGGCACCTCAGTGTGAAGTGAAACTGATGGTGGGGAGATAGGACTGGGCAGAGCACTACTTGCACTCAGTTAAAAGTTGGGTTAAAGCGTTTCTCCTCACGGCATCCCTGCCTTGGAGTGTTTTGCCCACAGGCAGCGGTTACCAAGGCTGATGGTGACTGAAAGTCCTGCGAAGCCAACAGAGACCGGCTGGGAAAAAACAGCATTTCCTCTTATTGCCACCCTGCCTGGGAACAGAGGCAATTTCCCCTTCCCTTGTTTAGAAAACAACCTTCTTCCCTCAATACCCCCTCATCCTCCCCATGCAGCAGGCCAGCCTGGTGAGGGCTTCGCGATCCTGGAAATTGGGGACGGGGGTCCCAGCCTGCCAGAGGTCAGTGGCTGCTGTGTGCAGCTGGCTCCACATCCCACTACTCCTGCCTGGCTCCCACGTGTGTGGGGCAGGCAGATTTCATAACACCCCTCTCTTTCAGCAGGGGGATTTCCACCAAAGCGGGTGCAAGCTGTTCTGGCTCAGACCAATACCCGAGGCGCTGCAGCCTGGCATCCCGCCGCTCATGGCCTGCTCTGTCAGCTTAGCTGCTTGGTGCTGTGTGTTTCATTGTCTGGACCCCTTCCCCAAAGAACAACGGGATGAGCAGTAGGTACAGTTTGTTCTTGTTTGCCATGAGGGAGAAAGAAAGCAGCAGCCCATGGGCTGCTCCATGAGGTGACTCGGGGCAGGCCACGATGGGGCTCGGTTGCAGGGGCGCAGCCTTGACGCCAGGCGGGAGGGCTGCCTGAATGTCAGAGGCTTGACATCGTGCCATGTTTGCTGTTGTTGTTTTTCTGTTTTTCCTTTCCACAGCCCTGCTCCTGGCCCAGATCCCAACACACTTCATCACACGACAGTTGCCCCAGCCACAAAAGGGGAGGCCGCAAGCAGCACTGCTGGCCCGAGCTGCCGCAGCATCCAGGGTGCGGGCACATGGGTTTGCGGGTGGACATCCCACCAGGAACCCAGCACCCCTCTGCTCAGCTGCAGCACAGGCATCCCACAGAACACTGCCAGCTGTGAAGAAGCCACATGCCACAGAAGAGCTCCAACATGAGGCAGGAAGATATTTTTGATGGGTTCACTGCGGGCATCTGCAGCTTTCTGCTGGCCAGCTTTGGAAATGGAGACGAGTGTTGGAAAGTGAGAAAGGGGAGCCAGGAGGATGCTCAGCAGGCCCCGTTCACAGGGAGGGCAGGTGGCACCACCACCTTCACCAGGCACAGCCTCCAGCCCCAGCACTGCATGGCTCTGCCTGCCCAGAGCCCAACACCTGGGGGCATAAGGCAAAGCTGTTTGAGCCACGCTGCTTCTCTGAGCCACTTACCAGCTCCCCAAGCTCTCTGAGGGAGCTTGTGCTGCCTGCTCTGCTGTGCCTCAGTTGTAGCAGAAGGGCAAGAGAAAGGACAGGCAGCTTACATCAGCGCAGCACCATCAGCTCGTACTTGCTTGCCAAAGCACTGGGTTACTCATGGTGCTCTCCTTTTGATTATGGTCTGTTCTGTTAAACTAAGAAGTTCCCCTCTCTCGGTGGCTTTATGCTCTCCAAATAGCTCTAGCACATTTCCCATCTCTAATTTTGCATTTGCTTGCTTGTTTCTCAAGCCAGTTCTTCCAGTGTCTCTTACATCTCGTCTACTGCTGTTTGAATCCCTTCCAGTTTCTTGCCATCTGTTCAATGCCAAAGTGAACAAAATGTTCAGGGTGCAATATCCACTATGATACAGAAGCAGGAGCACTGTGCGTCTGAAGTCTGGGGCCTCCCTAGTCAAACAAAATCAAGATTAATGCATTCTTTTTGCCCCTTAAAACCATAACTTTCCTAGGTTTTTAGCATACAAGAAGTACATAGGATTCCTACTGCTTTTAGATCCTCTTCTCTTCCTTTCTTTTCTTTCTTCCCTCCCCCCCCCCCCCCCCTTTCTTCCCATAATCCAAGGCTTGCACTCCTTTTGATTTGGGCATCCTACAGCCCACTAAGGCAAACCCTCAGACCTAGGCCCACTGCCTTTTGCACCATTTATGATCTTTGCCTCACGATCACTTATTTGAATAGAGTTACAGCACTCTGGGGTCTCCTAATTGTAACATCAGCCAAGAAGTGCCCTACAATCAATCTCCAACTTCTAAGGCTCCAAATACCCAAGCAGGCCTTTCAGTTGCTCTGGAGTCAGCTGGGGTGCTGGCTGGTTGCATCTGGTCTTTATTTTGTTCTCAGAGTCCCAGGAGAAGCTACGCCCCTTATGAAATCCTGGATCCTAGCAAGCCGCTGTTTTGATGGATCTTCAGTTGCATTTTGCCGTTCCCAGATGTTAATAATATAATGTTCACAGAAGTCAAACCAGCTGATCTTACCATTCACCATTAATTCCTGGAAACTGGGAAAAATCACACATCTTCCTTCAATCCTACAAAGATAATTCTCCCAGACCTTCTGCCCAGCCACATCTCCCATCATGCAGGAGGGATCTTCCTCGCACCCTGAGCAGAATGATCTGTTATCATCTCCTGATACCCAAAGCGTATTTCCTGGGAGGATGATGCACAAGCCTACAGACTTCACAGCCCTTCCCTCAGCCAGCTAGGCAGCCTTCCCGTTTGTCAGTGGAGATCCTCAGCTGCTCCAGCTTTCAGGATGCAGTCAGCTGTTGTCACACCTTGGGGCAGGGCAAGGCTGGACCATCAGAGACAGCAGCTGGACACAGCCCCCTCAGCACACACAAAGCTGAAGCTCCAGATCTTGCTCTTCTGATAGTCATAGGCTTCAGAGCTGTTGCAGGGGCAGGCAGGAGTCTCTCTAAACGCTATCTGCCATTGCAGCTAATTTATTTGCCAGCAAAGGAAAGCCCAGGTGATAGTAATCCCTTCCATCAGCAGGCAGTGCTGATTGTCAAGCCTTTCCCTCCCTCAGCCACAGGCCTTTTCCCCTTTGCTGCTTGATACGTGGCATTTTTCCTTGAGATAGGTCACCTTACATTTCTGTTGGCTAACGCTGTCGAATACTTTTTCCCAGAAAAGTTTCATCATCACTTGCTGGCATTAGCCAGAACACAGATCCTCCTGTTTAAGCATCTCACACAACGCTGACAGCAGGGTGTTTTAACACAAAGAATTGCTGAGTGATGACAAGCCCAAAAAGGACCGGTAGATGCGTTAGCAGGGCAAAGGATTTTTCTGTAATGCTGAAGCCACAGATAATTTAGTGTATCTGTTCTGGGTGTGCAGCTGCAGATCTCCTCCCGAGGCTCCTTTTCTCCCCAGTAAGATCATACAAAAGAGAAGCATCAATCAGAATAATGGTAACGAGGTTAAGGCTATGTCGCAGAGCGGGGTGTTGGAGGAATCCTACTGGATCTCCAAGTGAACTTCTGCACTGTGCTCAGGTTTGCAGTCTTTTCTTTCCTCCCGTCTTCAGCTCTGCCAATGGAAGTGGGGTCGGGGAGGTTAAGTGTGAGCATTGGGCTCTCTCTTCTCACCAGATATAACCCAGCACGTAGGTGGGGAAGGGGCCAGGGCTAAACTTGTTCTCTCCTTGTCTCTGTAAACAACCTGAACATCTTGCAGCTGTCAGAGAGCAGCCCATAACATCTCATAAACCATCTGCAAATCACTAGGGGCGGGTGGATATGTAAGGTGCAGAGAACAGGCTGTCCTCATTAAACTATCTGATAGCCAACCTCTGATTCAGATTGCAGTTTTTCTGACTGAAATACTGCTTTTGGCTTATGTAAATGGACCACTGGGTAGTCTCATGCTCTCATTGCGAAAGCAAGTACTTGAAGATTGGTTTCCCTTGAGTACATGTATTGTAAGAGTGATCTTAGCATCCTCTGGCCTTCTGCTAAACCAGCTTACCATAACAAGTCCTAGGGCTGTGGGGCTATAACTTGTTTTTCAGTGAAATACAAGTGTCCCAAGGGCAGTGCAGGTCCCATTTTTTTTTTCTTTGTTGCAACCTTTTTCCAGTTTTGGAGTATGGGTGAAACCAACATGCCACACTGCCTCTGCCCACACCCTGTGAAATGCGAGGGCTTCTCAACAGGAGAGCCAAACAGGCTCAGTCCACCGAAATTGGTGGTAGTGTCTCACGGCTTGGCTTTCTGCACCTGGTGGGGACACTGGCAGCTTGGACTCGCACCAAGGAGTCTATTTTTAAACTGGCTCCATTGCATAATGCAATATGCCATCAAATTGCATCACCGGTACTTTCTGTTTGCCTACCCCTGAGCTGCAGCAGACCGAAGGGGTGGCAGCTGCCTGCCCAGGGCTGCACGGCTGCTTCGTCCCCTCCAAACCTTCCCACCATGGTGCTAACAGAGCAGCATTTTGCTTTCTAAGGCATGCAGCAACTTTTCAGAAAGCTTTTCAGCATGGCTTGTGCTTTCTAAGAAATGAGCTGATGTGGAGCCTGGAAGTGAGTGACACTGCCTACCTGGGCACGCACAGGGGGAAAAATCCCCGCAGATCAGAAGGATGCAAAAATCCTGTCAAACCACTTGAGAGAGGGGTGCGTTTTTTACAAGAGTGACTTGATGAGATCTCTTTAGGTGAAACGAAAGGAAGGTGGGGATTTTTTTTATTGCCACTAGAAGCATTTTTCAACCTGACACAAAAATGACATGAAACCCCAACCTCAAAGGGCTTATCTACAGGCTGGGGTGTGGGCAGGGGGTTACCATGGATTTACCTTTACTCTGGTCCTGGCTACATTTGTGCAGAAAAGGAAGACCGGGGAGTGGAGAAAAGACAGTGGGCAGCTCACCCCATTTGCAAAGCACTCTTTAGACACAACTCTAGTTCTTGAGCATCTTCAGGTATATTTGGGAAAGCCCTGCCTCTGCCTATGTCCACTCCTTTTCCTTCCATCTTTCCAGAACATTTTATTTCACCTGGAATAATTTTTCTTTCAATGTGAAAGAGGAATGCAAAGCCTTATGCTTCCTGCACCTCTTTTTGGGTGGCTGAGACGTTTTCATTACATTCACTGTCAACTCTAGTTAAACACAAGCAAAGTCCTACCCCAATTGTCCCTGACTGTGGAGAAAAACCTGGTTTTTTCTCATTTGCACTGCAACTCTGTGACTGATGGACCCATGTAGCTGCCAGGTCAGCCTGTTTGCCTTGCTCTGTCCTTCATGCCCATCTTTGCAGATGTGCTCCAGCTACACAGAAGGATCTGCACTAATCCCTGCTACCTTATGCTTCTTCATCCCTTGGCTTTCCTCGAGCCTTGGCCACATACCCTTGGTCAGCCCACAAGCTCAAGCATCCTCACTACAATGGTTTCTCTGCTCTCTGTGCCTTGCTAAGCTGCTTTAAGCTTTTTGTTGCTTTTCCATGGACTCACGAACCACACAGTAGGGATCACAACCCGAAATCTCCCATCCACACGTGGCTTTCTTTGGGATGGAGGCCACTATTGGTTCAATAAAGGACCTTAAATGCTTCTTTTAAAAACCCGCGTCCAAAGTCAGGACATTGCACTCATCCATAATGGCATCTTCCAAAGTTAGATTTCCCCCTTCTGCAAGTTGCTTCCTCCCCCCCACACACACACTGTCATTACTTGGAGGCAACAGAAAAGGTTCAGCTGCTCATCACAAGCTGTTGCCATGCTCCAAAAGGCAGCAGAACATGGGGTCCTTGTCAAATTAAAAGAGAAAATCGTGACAGCAATCAGAGAATTCGCTGCAACAAAACGGCAAGCGTACTCTGCAATGTAGTTATGGCTCTAGGCTCACAGGATCACAGGAAGACTGAGGTGAAAAGAACTCAGGAGGTGTCCAGGCAGGGGCAGCCTGAAGTCTGCAGTGTTATGGACCATAGAGGAAGGTAAAGTCTTCCCATGCAGCAGTGTCTGTACTCCCAGACAATCCTCTGGCCACTTCTACATGGTTCTCCTCTTAGATGGATGTATCCAGGGCTGCAATTTAATGTGAGTGCCATAGCAGAACTTTTGGTTTTGTGTTGGAAATGGGCCAGTTTGCAGTCAGATAGAAACATCTGAACATAAGCAGCTGCATTTTCAGTTAGGATCCTGGAAATAATCTTACCTTCAAAAAGGCCAGCTAGTCTTCCTAAGTATTAAATTTCTAGAGCTGTGTTATGCAGTAAATCCTATATTATTATTAGTATTAGTATTAGCATTACTATTATTTACTGCATGCTCAGTATAATGCAAATATATTTAATGAGTTGGCTTAGTAAGGTTTGGATGTACTCCAATACTTATTTCAGAACATAGAGGAGTATCTCCAGGATTTCAGAACAAGTTGCACAGGAACCTTTTACAGCAGATGATAAAACATAACGTCTGGTAGAGAATCAAGCTTACAACTGTCTCCAGAAAGGAACAGATATCCTGCTCTGAATCAGCAGCTTCTGAATCCTGCACTGCTCGCTCATTAACACCAGCGTCACCAGCACTGGCTTCCTTCCCAAAGCAGCTCTTGTGTCCTGATAAGCAGATAGCTGACCAAGCACACAGGTACACAGATAATGCTCCACACATGAGAATTTCCATCAATCTGAGGACTTGCTGAAGTGATTTGGTGGAAAGAGACAAAGTTTGGTAGAAGGTATATAAAATGCTTTAGTTTAATAGATATACTGTTTTAACAGTCAGACTGGCAATTATATATTTTAACTTGATACCTCTTTCAGCACTGGGTAGCTAATTTTAAAGCTTTGATCTCATTTTCTTTTTTTTTCTTTCTTTTTCTTTCAGTCTCTTTTTCTTTTTCTTTCTCTTTCTCTTCCTTCCTTCCTTCCTGCTATTTCTTCTTAAGCCAAGAGATGTATATGACTTACCATGCTGACCACAGTGGGCATTAAAACTGCACCTTCTTGCATTTAGCACTTTATATCCCTACACAGAAGCTGAGGAGTAAGCAGTGTTGTTTGGCTAATTTTCACTCCAGAGAGTGTCTGAGATTTCCCTGTGCATGGGAAGACACCCAGGGAATGCCTCGCAGAATGGTATCTAATGTTTAATGCAGATTAGCAACTGGAAATGAGGAGCTGAAATGTCCTGAATCTAGCCATTCCTCCACAGGCCACAGCATGGGAACGGCTCCCTGTAAGATTACCAAGTTCACCATATTCCACTAAAAGCCATCCTTTTCATCTAAAATTTCGCTTCTTCTCTCAGTTTTGTGATGATTTGGTCCCAAAGAGCAGTTCCTGTTTCTTTTCTCCCCTCCCTCCTGCTCGGCAGGGCCTGGCTGACGTGAGGAGCCCAGCACGCAGGCTGCACCGTGAGCCACCACCTTGAGCAACACCAGGCCTTGCTGGGGCACGGAGCAGGCTGCCATGCACCAGGGGCATGGCCCAGGTTAAGCCACAACACATCTGGAGTAGGAAAGTCTTCTTGGGTGGACTGGGAGCAGCTCTCGTCCAACTCACACGATTATTCAGCGCATGGGGCCTGTGGGATGTGATAAACTCACGGGGTACCGTTACCCACTGCTGAAGCACAATGCAAATGCAGAGCCAGCACGACTTATTCTCCTGTAGATGTATAATCGGATATATTCATCATACATCATGTATGCATTTGGAAATTGTCTCACTGCTGCTAGGAAAAAAAATAAAAATCAATTCAGGACACAGGATATGCTCACAAACTCTGGATTCATTGCAAGGCAAAGTAAAAATAACATAATGGAGGCATCAGTCTTGCTCTGAGGGTCACTTGTTAAGGACAAATGGGAAATTTGTCTGTCTGCAGTGTCCTCTCTCGCTCTGCCCTTCCCTGAGGCCATCAGGTGCACTTGTGAGGGCACAAGCTCTGCAGATGAGCGTGGGGAAGCAGTGCCTGCACGGCAGTCCTGCACATGGGTGTTGTAGAAGAGAAGTGATGGTGGCCAAGGGGCATGGCCCACATACTCCACTTCCCTCGGTCTGTAAATCCTATGCAATGAAAGAAAATTTCATCCGCAGCTACTACAAAACAGTAAACATACTGGTGGAGCAATGGGATTAAAAAAAAAAAAAAATCACCTCTGGTTAAATCCGGTTTCTTTGGAAAGCCTGTGAATTAGGGGGAAAAGAACAATGGTCTCAGCCTGCTTTCTGGACAAGTAGCCATGCCAAGGACTTCTCTGTCCAGTAAATCCTTCTTAAAATAGGTGGATCCCAATTGCTACTTCCATCCAAGCTGGAAAGAACAGAAATCCCCCCTCTCCCTACAGAAAGGAGAGGAAAGTGAAATATTTGGTGTCACCTTCCCTTCCCTCTTATGTCTTATAGGCAGGAGCCTGTATACGGCCAAGGACTTGCAGTGACTTTTGCTTTTGGCTGTCTTGTCACCTTAAAAACTTGCCTGTTATAAAAAGTAAAGGCAGCTTGCTGTTCAGCAGCCAAGCAGCCACAGGGACAGCATGCATGTATGTGTGCATGCACATGTGCACAGACATGTATGTGTGCTCACTCCTGCTTGCCTCAGGAAGGCGATGCTGCCTGCAGCCCGTGAGCCTGCACACCCAGCCTCAGCAGATAGCTCAGTACCAGCACCTTTCTGAGCAAGGAAAAGCCGCTGCTGAGCAAAGGCAACCCCTCCTGCCATCACCCCCACCCTGTGGCATGCCTGCAAAAACAAATCCTTCATGTGCACCTGCTTCCTCTTCGAAAGAAAGTTAACGCTCTTCAGTGAAAACCAGACAGCAGGGTGAAGTAAGAGCTTACACACACACACACACACACATATCAACCCTAAAATAGGTCTGCTTTCTGCACACAACGGGCTTTTTCCTCTGCATGGTCGGAAATACAGAGGCAAGAGGCACTTGTATGTGCTGCCTCCTTGGGGGTGCCTGGCAGGCTCCCCCCATTCAGACACCCCCAACAAACAGCAGTTGTCTCCATTCAGCACCCCAGTGACACAGCAAACCCGATTTTTGTAGGCCTAAAAGACTTGGGACCTGTTATGTGAGTCTACTGAGTGCTGCTGAAGACTTTCACTTGCTAACGTGTTTTTTAAGGGAGGTAACTGAGATTTAAGGTGTGCACAAACCACACGCACGGTTCTGTGGAATCTGAGCGCGAGGGCACATTTTCACTTTCACGGCCTTCATATCTGAAGATCTCTGAATGCTTGGTTTAGAATTAAATATTGAGGCAGTTGATCTGGAGCAGCTGAAGAACGTTTTTTCACACAACATTTAGCTGGACAGTGAAACTCATTGCCACAGCGTATTTCAGTGGTTGAGAGCATGAATGGGGTCAAGAAGGAATTAGTCAAATTCATGCAAGGTGTATCCACCAGGACTCTTGAATACAGTCAAGATGCAACCTCCGGCTCACAAATTCTCCAAATTGATGGTTAGCAAATGCTGGGAGGATTTATCAAGGAAAAACAAAAAACAAAACAAACAAACAAAACAAAACAAACAAACAAAAAAAAACTCTAACCTTGCCCTGGCTCCAAAAATCTTGTCCCAAACGCCTGTTCCAAGTCATCACAGGAGACAGGATACTGGGCCAGTCAGGCCAGTGGTCTGACGCACATCCCCATTCTCACATTGCAAAAACCACCCGGCCTCTGTGTGGCTGTAATAATTAATCAGCTGGAAGGAGCCCAAAACCAAAGAACAATGCCGTGGCACTGAACACATATTTACTCAGTTGGGGGAAGCAATGAGAAAACAAGTTTCGCTCCAATCAGTGCAGAAAGACCTAGGAGGGAGAAGTGAAGAGCAGTAGGCTCTGGGTGCTGGTGGAAGCCTGGCCAGCCTCCCCTAGCTGCACAGCTGCTGCCCAGCAGAGCACTGGGGTCTCAGCACAATAGCATCCCATCCGACAGCAAAATACACCTCTATTTGCAACGGGCACTCTGGGATAATTTTAAGAAGTGTGGCCAGACAGGAGTGATCTTAAATTAAAAAAAATATACATTATTCATGCCATTTTATGTGTAAGTGTGGAGGAAGGCAGCTTGGGAGGAGGGCAGGCTGTGCCCCTGTGCTGGGAAGCAGCAGCAATGGAAGAGGTGAGGTTCGCAGGGGAGCACGCATTGAGCACGAGCTGCAGTGAAAGAAGCTCCTTGGTGGGGCTCGATGCGTAAGGAGACGTGCAGGCTGTTGGATGAAGGGCAGGACTGACGGAGTGAACTTTCTGAAAGGTGCTGCTGCTCAAACAGGGGGCATATGAAAGCGCTTGAGACCAAGCCAAAGGCCAGAGGACACTCCTAGCAGTAAACTCTTCACCTGCTTGGTCCCTGCCAATAATCCAGAACTGCTCACAGCAAGAAGACTCACACAGGTAAAATTATGGGCTTCACCGGCAAGAAGCCAAATCTTCGATCAGATCAGCCAAAACCATCCAAAAAAAAAAGCAGCTGAGGCACCAGACCACACCACAGAGCTTCTCCAGCACTCCTCACCCTATGATCCTTTCCCCTGGTGCTGACAGAGCCAGCTTGCTTTTCCTCAGACCCACTCCTTAAACCCCCAGCTCTCCCACGGGATGCGAGGCAGCACCCAAGGGGTGACAAAAACAACGGGCACGCCGGACTTTCCCTGGCCAGACGGCTCATGCCACTCGTGTAGCACTGGGACAAAACACCCCGCTGGCACCCTGCTGCTGACGGACAGACGGACGGATAGCGCACGCCTGGCAGCGGGGCCGGTTTCCTGGTGGGGCGCTGAGGCTGTTTTCGCTGCCGAGGGAAGTCGGAGCACACACATCCTGTTGGGTTTACCTGGAGTGACCCACGCGGCAGGCTGCTCTGGCACGGAGCGTGTTTATGGGGCAGCGAGCCCGGCCACGCTGCTGCGGCCGTCCTGGGACAGGGCACAAGGGAGCACCGTGCCTCAACGCCCCGCCGCAGCCCAGAGCTGCTTGCACAAGGAGATGCTGTTCATTTAATTAAAGCCTCTACATAAAAATATCATCACTCCGACCCACTGGGACGGATGTTCCTTCAGCTAATTCCCTTTGCAATTTTATTTTTTCCCTTTCAACAAGGCTGTGTTACCCCAAATTAGCATTTGCTGCAGACAGTTGCAGTGGACCAGGGAGCTTGATGTAGCACAATCTGCTCACTTTTAAAATCCTTATTCAGACGGAAACTTCACAAATTTAAGTAAAACTGCTTCAAATCTGGCTAACCAGATTTCTGTGAATAAATGCAGGCTTGCCAGAAGTGTCATTCCTCACTAACACACTGCTCTGGTTTTGCTTCTCCTCCACCTGACCCGGAGTCTGAAACTGTGTGAAATGGATGGATTGGGGTATCATAACCCAACAGAAACAGCCACATGGGCCGAGGGTCTCAAAACTCAGGGGTTTGTTCCGCAGGGCTGGCTGTGCTCCCCCAGCTGATGTCCCCAGGGTCACCCGTGCCACCAGGGAGCACGGCGCTGCCCTCCTTGCTCCTGCATCCTGGCAGGTGCTTGCCTGCATCCCCGTCCCCAGCACAGGGCGTACTCAGCACATGCGTCCTGAGGAAAGCTGGGCACGGCACAGAAGACCACTGATCTCCAGGTAACTGATGCAGAATTGATCTTTCGTGGTTGTATGTTGTTTTTTTGTTTGTTTGTTTGTTTTCCCCAGCTTACACTGAAATGTGATTTATTTCAGATCACTTTTAAATATTCACAGAGATCTTGTACCAGTTTTGCTTGTGCTCATCACTTACTATTTTTCCTGTAAACTTTGCTCCACCAAGCCAAACAAAAAAAAATGCTCCTAAAGTCTCTCTGTGGTACCAAGAAGCTTGTGTTTCCCAACAGCAGACACCAGAGACGTAGCAGTGCTCTCCCCAAATGCAGTGTCACAGCATCACAAGGCCTTCAAGCAGAACAGGCATCATCTCATTTTCTTCCAGCAAACTTTGGCAAACGCGAAAGGAAGCCGTGAAAAGCGAGTGCCCTTACACATACAGGGATGAGTCACGCCGCATGTGCTGGGGCAGCGGAAACCTCTGGGAAAACAGCTTTTTGGGAAAGGCATCTTGAACTTGGGCATGCAGGGCACTCCTCCAGCCCTGCAGGCAGCTGCAGCGTCCCGTGAAGGCGTCGCGCCGGGAGGGACAAGGCTGGCTGTTGGGGCAGCAGAAAGCCCCACGTGGAGGATCTGGGGCTGCAACCAGGGAGGAACAAAGCCTCTGCCAGCCCCAGAGGAGGACGGGGCTCCCGAGGGGGTCAGTGGGGTGGCGTGGGGGCTGTTTGATCAGCGTCCTTCCTGTGCTTGTGCTTCAGGACACCGAGACACGAACACCGCAGCTTCCTGCCAGCTCCACTCGTTGCTGCGCTGTGGGTTTGAGGCTGGGCAAAGCGGCCGAGCAGGGAGAATGGCTCCAATTTACTGCTAAAGTAAACAGGTTTTAACATCTATTAGCTCTCTGGGGCTTGCACCCGCAGTGAGCCCGCAGCAGTATTTGTGTGTCAATATTTTCTCGCCCTCAAGAGCAAGGTGCTCAGGAAGGTATCCCAGCAGGCCCATTGCAGTGGGCTGGGTTGGTTGGCTTTTTCAGTTCTTTGAAAAATAAATAAATAAATTGCCTGAGAGTAAAAATACCACCAAAAACTGAAACTTGACAGCGTTGGCTGCGAGAGATAACATCTTTAAACGGGCACATGCAAAAGCCCATGCCACAGCAAACATCCTCAGCACCCGGCTGGTTTCCTGCTGCTGTGCTAGGTGTCAGAGCAGAAATTGCAAGGGGTTAACAATGCAGCACCTTCACAGCTTGGGTTCAGATGTCCTACCTAAAGCTGATGTTCTCCAAAGCAACAGCCTGAGAAAACGTATGCAGTTTTCAAAACCTGGCTGTATTATGAAGAACACGGTCAGCTAAGAAACCATACATCAAATAAAGCATGGAAATGAACACAACCCTGTCAGGTATCCTCCGGAGGGGAGCCGTAGCACTCAGATCTGAGAGATGTAGTCATGATGAAACAAAGAAAAATAGTAGCTCCCGTTCCTTTCCACCATCCCTACACCAGTATTAACCTGTAAAAAACAAGGGACCATCTCCACTGATGCCTCACCTCCCTGTGCTGGTATGAAATCAGCTCCAGACAAAATCCATCTCGGAGGTCCAAGCAAGCCACGCGCAACTGCAGCACGCCTTTCAGCTGCTGCTGAATTATTTAGTCCCCAGCTGTCTCACTGAAAGCAGAAGCAGCCCAAAGGATCTACCTATCATCAGCTACTCATCAGAAAAATAACCAACTGAGCTTGGAGAGGGCTTCCTCTGCCTCTGCTGATCTATTTAAAGCTGCTCACCCCCCAAGAAAAAAAAAAAAAAGAAGCTGAGAGTAAGCTGTAACATCCAGTAGCTGAGTTTCATGAAGCCCAAGCGTGGCCTGGCCACCGCTGTCTTTATCTCAGCAAAAACAGGGCTGCGGACAAAGCGCTGCCTGCAGCAGCAGTCGCTGTCAGCCCCTGTGGTTTCCTTCCTCACAAGAACTATTTTCGTTTTTGTTGACAGAAAAATCCTGCACCTGTTGGTGCTGCCACAAAGGAGGAAACTCGCCTTCAGGCACTGCCCGTGAGGGTCCCCGGGCTGCTTCTCCTGCAGCACGACTCCTTCGGCTGCCCCAACTGAAGCCCCAGGAGTGCCGAGGGACGGAGGAAGGGATGGGGACAGCCGGGTGGTGACACACAACCAGGGCCCACGGCCATTGCCACATGCTGAACAAAACATTAGGGCCTGACCCCGGGGAGGGCGTTGAGCTGAATCCCATACCATTATTTTGAAAGGGAATTGAACAATTTTGTATGCAAGGATCTTGCCACATGCCAGGGGGGAGGCAGCAGTGGCAGCCCCAGCCACCAAGCACGAACCTGGACGATAAGCTCTATGACTCACAGAGACACCTGGATAAATTCACGCTTGGGGCCATCAGTTCATTTTTCCATGCACGCACTCACTTTTTCCATTATTTCAGTTGAGTTACAGAAAGGGCGATCCCGCCTTCACAGGAGTCTTCAAGCAGCTCTCTCTTGAAAAACTGCAAGAAACACAAGCCCAGGTGAGGGGTGCCCACGATAGCTGAGGGCAAAGGCACCTGCAGTAGAAGGGGGGTGATTCCCCTTGTGGTAAATCAGCAGGCGCAGTAAGAATCTGTGCTTTGTCATCTCCTTTTCTTTAAATAACCCTGCTCCTCTCTTTCTCAGACTTCAAAGCAGACCTCCGTGTGATGGCAGCATCTCACGCAGGCAGGTCGTCAGCCTTCAGCTCCAGGGAACCTCCAGCTACACTGACTAAAGCCCTGGTTTCCAAAGGGTCTGAGGCTCGTGGCGTCATGTTATGAAGGTGACCACGTCACCACGTGTGACCACCCCCTTCCTATGTTGGAGTGCTCAAAATTGGACCCAGCGCAGCTCTGAGCAACCTGACCTTTGAAACTAGCCCAGGTGCTGGGCCAGATGACCTCCAGAGGTCCCGTCCAACCCAAATTATTCTGCAATTGCTGTCAACTGGCTCTGAGAGAAAGGGAGGCGTCTTAAAGGCAAGAAGTTCCTACAGGTCTGAGATAGAAAAGACAGCTCTCACCAGGTCCTTGCTGTGTGGGTTAGCCCTTCTCTAGAGACTAGAAAGTTCATATGGAGGTGAGGCAGGGAGAAGGATGCATGAACACCCTAACAAACAGCGCAGCTTCAGCAATGCCCCCCCCAGGAGACACCACTGAACATAGTGCGAACCCCAAGCACATCAGCCTTCAGTTCTGCTGCTCCTGGGATTACTCTTCTCCAACCTGAGCCCTGTGGAGAGCCCTTCTGCAAGGAGCAGACTCCGGTATCACAGCTCCTGGCTATCTGAGCTCCCTAAAGGGAATTGCCCGAGCTGACAGCGTCCCCAGGGCAGGCAGCTCGGCATGGACACCCCCACGGCCACTGAGCCATGCCCAGGGAGAGTCTGTCCTCCTTTCTGCCCTCCTCAGGGAGGTTTCTGCAGGCTCCCCTGCTGACCACATCACGTATCACATGAGATTGAACTGGCATTACTCACAGCACTGATGGGCAGGCATCTGGCTCCCAGTGCTTTGGAACCAAAGTGGCGGCCGTGCTATGAAGGGCTGGGTAGTTTTAAGGCTTTGCATAGTTCTGCGAGCGTGGGTAACACAGGGAGTCGAACATCACATTGCAGAACAGATGCCTAGATGGTTTCTACGTCAGAAGAAATCTTCCTTTGCATTTACATCACCCTGCCACTGACCAACTGCTTTCGGCCAGAGCGGGCTGCCAGCACGTGGCCACCTTCCAGGCGCAGTGAGTGGATGCTGTGCCTGAGAGATCAGTGCTACAGCTGTGCACAGCAACTCCATTGCGTGGACACCTCTTGGAAGAGCTTCAAACACCTCAGCCCTGGGAAAAGGAGAATTTAGCAAGTATGCCTGCCCTTCCCAGGCATACGTGTGTCTCCTGTTGCGCAGCTGCTGGAGCAGGGCAGGAGCTACTGCTTTTGCAGGTTAGCTGCCTTCCTCACAGAAACACGGGGAGAGCAAGCCAAGCTATCTGATCATCAGCAGGCTCTCACCACGGGCGAGATGGGAGCACGTAACTTGCTTTGGCTACACAAAGATGAGCAAGCAGCCTACACTGGAGGTGCCTGCCTTTGTTCATCGGCTACTCGTTTTCAGATGGCTGAAGCGAAGAGCAGCAAATTCTTCTCCTGCCAAGTGGCGGTTTACTTTGGAAACAAACTTCTATCTACCTAGGAAAACTCAGGCAGACCTTCTGGCAAGCAGCTCCTTACTTACCCAAGCATACAGCGGAGCTTGCTGAAGCCAGACTCTCAGCCACAGTCACGCAGGATGCACTGAAAGGCAGAGGCTCAGGAATAAAAAGGAGCCTTGTGGGAAGAAGCAATTGCTGAAAGGTACAGAGCCTTGGAGATGCTTTTTTAATGCCAGAGGTGTAGGGCAGGGAGTTTAAACCACAGCTACAACTGAGGATAGCCCACTGCCTCTTTTCTCTGTGTAACGCACTGGGCACTGCCGTTTGCCTGGGAGTCTGCAGAGATGTGCCAGCATCTAACACAGCCAGCCTGGCCCCCGAGAGCAGGCCATCGCTGGGGTACACAGAAGCCCTGCCTTTGATAAAGCAAAAGCCCAGCGTCAGCTCTGCTTACTTTGTAAGACACTTTCCAGCCCCCACGCCACTGTGTGTCTGGGCTTTCGGCCGTAACGCTAGCACTAAACCCAGGCTGAGCATCCACAGACTAAATACTGCTCAGAGGAGAACGAGAGTGCCAGCACTGAATTTACATTACTTGATGCTTTCCAGCCCTATGCAACGGGGCTTTCTCTTCCTCTCAGCCCTGACCCTAGCCCTAGGGTCTCAGCCCAAGCACCGCAGCCATGGTTTCCCCAGCAAGCCCCCCTCAGAGGACAGTTTGAGCAGCAGCCTTCTGCTGAGCTCAGCAGCCCCTTCCTAGCCCCAGGTTAACTGCAGCTCTGGGCTTGCCTGTGTATGCAACCTTAACCCTAGGCTGAGCTTTGAGCAAGCACCCCAACTCTTCCTTCCCCACCATAACAATTCATCAGGTGATGGTGGGTCACAGCGAAGACAGAGGCAGCCCCTTCACAAAGGCGCATGGTGACAGTACAAGAGGCAATGGGCCGAAGCTGCACCAAGGGCAACTCTATCTGGTTATAAAGACAAAAAAAATCTGCTGTGAAAACCACTGACCATGGAGTAAGATTGCCGAGTGAAGAAGTGGCCAGTTTCTCTTGCTGGAAACACTCAAGACTTGGTTTGACATGGCGCTGGATAACCTAGTCTAGGATCCTGCTTTCAGCAGAAGGAAAGGGGTGCATCCCCAGGGGCCCTTCAACATGGCTCTTCTGTGATCCTATAGAACCACTGCCTAAAAACAGGAGCCTGTTATCTTAATTGTGGCTGGGAAACACTACAGAGCAACTTCCAACCTTGAGCTGGGAAGTTACAAAAAAACAAAGTAGACTGTGTTAAGAAAACAAAAAATAATGAGGCAAAGCCTTCAGGATAATGGAGACTCAGTGTAACACCCCTCCAACACACACAATCTCTTTGCAGAAGACCAAGCCTTTGGAAGGGCCATTGGAAGGGTGAGTACACAACCCCAAAAAAAGGACAGAGACTGGGAAGTCTCTGTTACATACACCAGTTTTCACTGTTAGGAGTTTTCAGGCTCACTTCAAATACTGCTCTGGTCCGTCTTTTCCTCCCAGCCCTGACCAAAGCTCTAGCCTCTGGGTGTGAAACTGCAAGTTTCAGATGGGCTTGTGATGAAACTTGAAATTGTGGTATCAGGTTAAGCACACAGTAAAATCCTACTGGCCAGAACCTGGGCCTTTTTAACAGAAAACTAATACATCTCCCTTTGACACAGCCTATTTCGTGCCTGTTGCTGCTCATCAGCCACACGTGCACAATACTCCACATGCACTCAGCTGTCGAGTCAGTATTGGACTGATAGGCACACCTGGAGAACACTCTGATAGCTCAGAGTATAGCATCTCACAGAACCAAGAGCATGGTTTACCCACCACCACCACGCCATCCTGCAAGCCACTACACACACTTAATTAGACACTCTACAGCTTCCCTCAAAGGCCCAGAGGAATCAGAATTTGTCATCACACAGTAGATGTTGAAAGCCTTGGGGGATGTTTACTTCAAGTGTGTTTACTTGACTTCTGATTCACTCCACTAATGAAGAGCTATTGCTTGAAACTCTTCAAAAACATGATTTTCTGGACAAGAAAACTGAGTAAACTAAACAGGTATCTACCAGGAATGGGGCAAACACAGCTGAGCCTGCTTTGGGCTGGGGATGGGCTTCCTCAAGATCCCTTCCATAAGGTGCCTTGCTCCAAGCCCAACCATGGAATAGCACCAGAAGAGGTTTCCCAGTTCCCAACCTGTTCACGTGAGGCCAAACTTGAGTAGGTTGCCATTAAGCTCTAGTTCCTCTTTCCACCTCAAGCTGTCTCGAGCACAGCACTTCCCACTCTGTTAGATGGGCACTGCAGAAACTGTAAAGACGGCTCATGCTAATTGTTCACTCAGAGGTCACATCCACCTATCAAACACCCATCTGGGGCTTCTGCAAGATTAAAAAAAGAGAGACAAACAAGAGGATTATTAAAAATTTAACTATATACCATATTTATTATCAATCCACAGGATAATCTGATTGCTACATGAGCTCATAAAAGCTATTTCACCTTTACAAAATTAAAAAAAAAAATGTGCCACAAGGATGTAATAACTGCTGATAACCAAGGACTGATTCTTAAAATTATAAATTTGCTGTAGAAAAGATTAAAAAAAATTATATTCACTTTAGAATTTTATTTTGAATAAAATATTCCCCTGTATAAAAAATAAAAAAGCTTGCTCTGGTTAGAATTAGAGTATTTTTCTTCTTCTTTTTTAAATCTGGGAATTTGCATAATATCTCTGTAATAGTTTTTTTTTTTTTCCTATTGTACCACGCGGCATTCAAGCATAGCAGATTAGAAAACAAACATGAGAAAAGCAGTCTTAAAATGTATGAAATCCACATGGGAAGTTTTAACTTCCTTTCCTTTCCTCTATTCTTTAAAGACACTTTAGCAAGAATAGCCTTGGAAAAGAATACAGGTGGGGAGGGACCTTCAATGTGCCATTAAGTAGAGCAAGGTAATAAAAGGCCTTTCATAAGTGCTTTCTTAATAAGGTGCAGAAGCAGACTGCAACGTTGCTAGTACTGCACTATGTACAATATTCACAATAGATTTTTTTATTTAAAAATATTCCAGCTAGTTCACATTTTCTCTTCCATTCTGAGGCTTTCAGTTCCATCACAGCCTTGACAGCAAGAAGCGCAGCAGCACCACTTCCCTTGTGGTCGGTTGGTCCTCATATGAAACACTGGAACCTGTGAGTGGGCCAAAGTTCTTGGGTTTTTCCTACCTAGCAACCTTGGAAGTCCGTCTGGGTTCAGGTGTACATACTGACGGCTGGAGTCCTGAGTTAAAAACACTCCGGCACTGGAGTCGGACACAGCAATGTTTTATATTGCCAAGGCTTTCTTTACCTTAGATTTGTCTAATGTGCGTCAAGGGATGAACCTCTCCTAGAGAAACATAAAATACAAACCCAAACAAAACGAAGCTAAAAAACACACTGTCAAAGGCTTAGCAGCTCTTGACTCTCGACTGGGTGATGTCTGACGTTTTCTTGATGACACTTGCCCGCGTCTCGCGGTCTGGCCGGCTGCTGCTAGTGGAGGCTGTGGACACAACTTGTGGCAGGGGGATGTCTGGGAACGGGGGCCAGGAGCTGTTGTAAGGCAGTGGGCAGCTTTCTTCTTTGATGGTCACCTGCAGGTCAGGCTTGTTGGCAACGAAAGTGGCCATGCTGGGAAGCGTATGAGAAGTGTTCCTCATTCCCAGATTGCTGAGATACTGTTTGCCTTCAATGTTTTTCTTCTGCCAATGAAGTCGGCCCTACAAAGGGGAAGAAGAATGAGGAAAGAATACATGAGTGAATGCACTTTGTAAGGTGCTCACGGGAACAAGATGAAGACAGAAACATCCACAAATTGCACAGGAGTTACTCCCTCTCTAAAATCCTACCTGCTGGCATTGAATGTCTTTGCTAGCTTTACTACCTGCTGACTTTGAATGTCTTTGCTCTCTGACATTTCTCCCTTTAGGAAGTCCTATATCTGAACCTTGGTGGCTTGCTCTCCATCACTCAGGAGACTCTGCCCACTCTTCTGATGGAAAAGGAAGGCCTTACTGCCAGGGTGCCAGACACAGAATTGGACACAGAAGACCAAAAACTCAAGAGCATCAAATGGCAGTCTCCTCCATTACTGGGGAGAGCATCCTCCTGCCAACAGGCAGGTACCGAGACTCAACACCTTTCAAACAGCACCACCCACATTGTCAACACAGGTAAGGCTGCTGGGAGAGCCAATGTCCCTTGATAGCATGTCCAACATCACAGCTATGAGGTTTGCCAAGGGAACACGAGCATCCTCTTCCTTCCACATCACACATGCCGCGATGGCATGCTCTGTCAAAGGAGAGTCCTCGCTGGGTTTGGGGAGCCACGGAGCTCCCACCTCAGTTGCTGCTGGTGAAGTAGCTGGTGGATTCCCACACTTCTCCCTTACCGGCTACACAAACCCTTCTGGGGCGTTTTACTGAGCTTCCTGCTTCACCAACGCAGGAAAGAATAGCAGCCCATCCAGCCCTCTGGTGCAGGGCAGGGCAAGAAACACTGTTATAACCACGCTGGCAGCAGGTAGCTGATGCTGAGCGCTAACTTGGTCTTCACTTCTCAGGAAAGCCTTTTGCCTCACATACCTCAAATGTTCACGTTGCATTTCTATCATACATGTAAACATTTCCTCCAATTGTATGAGTTCAGATGCCATTTAAGGAAAACAAAGTGAGCATGCTTCCAGCTGAGATGAAATGCTCACTGCCCAGCAGTGTCAATGCATGGTGCACACACACACATAGAGCACATGACAAAGGCCACTGGGTTGCTCCGTATTCACAAACTAGTTGGCACTGTTGATGGTTCGACAGAGTATTTTCTTATGCAAATTTATCTCCTTGTAGTTATGACAGATGAGGAAGAAGGAACTTGCAGAGATATCCGTTCTGCTAGGAAATCATCCAAACATATGTATCCTTTGAACCTTTCTAGTTTTTGTTTTTCTCTCTCAGCTTTTAAAACTGAATGTTTCAGTGGTAGGCAGTTGCAAACATAGAAGATGAAAGAATACCTCTGGACATTATTTTGAGATCTTGCCCCAAAATGTTTAGATTCCAGAAAGCACTTACCTCTGCATTTTCTTCATCGCTTGGAACGCTGTCAGTCGTTTCACTTTCTGTCAAACAAAATGGAAGCAAAAATGAAACTTGTGTTATTTTATCTACAGTAGCAAGATCCAGCTCAAGAGGCTCGATCCACTTCAAACAAGTACAAGCAAACAGAGCCTAGCCAAACAAGCAGGAAACAATAGCAAAGCGTGGACCCCCTGTGCGAAGTAATTGAAGGGCTAGACCACACAGCATCGTTGAACAACTGGAGCAAATTCACATGGTTATCGCGGTTAATACAGACACACCCTGGGAAAGACAGCAACAGAGGTGGAAGCAGCAGATCTGTGTAACTGCCCATACTTCTGGGCAGAGGGAGGAGACTCCTGCGGGCAGGGAATGCCCCTCTCCCTCACCTGCTCTGGGCAGCTTGAGGCCCAGCTATGGGCAAAGTCCTTTCCAATCCTTATTTTTATCTCGCTGCAAAACCATCTAGAACTCCACCCCAGAGGAGATAAGTGTGTTTTTGTTTCATAAACTGTTATCTCAATCTGCCGCCTCAAGGGCTCATTGCCACTTCTTGCACTTTACTACTGCTGGTTTACTTCACTTTTATTTCATTCTTGCCACCCTTGCCCAGTCCTTCAGCCTGTTTCTCTGCCCTCCACCCACGACTCCAGCACAGAGAAATGTAATGACATTCTGCACCAAAGCAGGGCAGCCCCATCGCCTCTCACCCCTCCCTACTGCCTCTCTGGCCCTCACCATTTCAGCCAGAGCACAAATACACAAATACACACACAAGCTGCCACCCCTCCGCACCAAGGGACAGGCCAGCAGCTCCAGCAGGACGGCCATCCTCCTGCAGCTCAGCCCTTGCTTGCAGAAGAACCCAAAACCCAGGGCTTTCAGTTGTATTTTCAAGCCCTCTAGATGTCCCTGCTTGAACAGTGGTTGGACCAGAGGAGCTCCCCTGCGAGTCTCCAGAGCTCTTCTCTTGAGGCTCAGCTAAGGACGAGGTTTGGGCAGAGGGCCATAAACTTATGGTCTGAATTGCTCCTTCAGACGTAAGGATCTAAACTGCACCCAGCGTCCTGAAGCAAGGAAGCTGGCAGCTCAGCTACTGAATGCTCTGACTGCCACAGCTGATGCTTCACCTACTCCACAGTCCCAGTCCCAGCATGCGGCAAGCAGAGGATCTAACTGTGAAGTTAACACTCTGCAGGGCTCCTCGTCCACTGGCCCAGGTAAAGAGAGATGTGACAACGTGATAAAGCTGGTCCATTAACCCAGACTGAGGGGAGAGAGGGGGGGGGAGAGGCAGAAAGTAACCTGTACAGAAGGAGAAATGGCCCTGGAGATAGAGTCAATAAGAGGGATCAACACAGAGACAAGAAGCAGATATTCCTTGACATGAAGAAACATGTGGCAACAAAAAAGGGTGATGCAGATGAAAAGGAATCCATCCTTGATGTTTATACATAACAAAATGCTGAGCAAGAGATAGCACTATAGTTAGCAAAGCCAGGGAAGCAAGCCACTCGGGGATGGAAAGTTAGAGAGGCTATTTGAATCAGGAAGGTTATTTGAATCGGTGTCAGACAAGACAAGGTTGACAAGAACAGCCTTGGTACTAAAAAAACTGATTTCATAGACGTCAGTGGAAATCTGAGGAAAGTCGTAAGGGCCAGACATATCACTTGCCCGTGTAACCTCAGAAAGGAACTAGAGGTGTTTTTGAAATAAAGCAGATTTATGTAGGACAGCTGATACCTCCAGCTACTGTTTGTTGTTGTTGTTGTTTCAGAAGAGCTAAACTAACTGCTCTTGCACAGCTGTTCTGGTCATGCTCCTCCCTGCCAACCCGTGGCAGCACCTGACACAGGAGGCAACTCCACTCAGCAGAGCCATGAGGGCAGGTTCAGGGCTCCTTTATGGGCTTGTGTGTAACAAGATAAAATCCGAAATAGTCACAAGAACGTCCTACAAACGTCAGGGTTCTGACAAACCCTGTGGTGAAAAATGTGACATTTGTTCCTATATCCAGTTGGACCATGTTCTCTTGCTGCGATTTATGCCCATTGCCTCTCATCTTCCCTCCACGCCTCACTGTGAGGAGCTGTGCTCAACCTTCTCAGTACCATCCCTGTAGGTATGGATGGGCTGCTGTGAGGGTACCAGGACCATTTCTTCAAGCCCCAGTCCCTCAGTCAGCACTTCCTCACAGGACAACTGCTCCAGCCCCTGACCACCCTGGCAGCCCTTCCCTGCACTCACTCCTGTTTGTTGCTTTCGTGGCCTGGGGGACTCAAAACCAGGCCCAGTGCTCCAACAGCAGCGTGATGAGCACTGAGTAGAGGTGGAAAATCACTTGCCTAGATCTCCTAGCCATAGCCCTGAAGGCTGTTGGCCTTCTCTGCAGCCAGGGTGCTCTGCTGGATCACGTCCAGCTCCCTGCCCAGCCCCCTCTGTGCAGAGCTGCTCCCCACTTCAGCAGCCCCAGCCTGAATTGCTGCAAAGGGCTCTTTCTTTCCAAAAACAGGACTTTGCGTCCGTCCTTGCTGAACTGGCTGGACTTGGTGATCTTGAAGGGTTTTTCCAAGCTAGATGTTATCATGAATCTGTGAATTTCATAAGGTTCCCATTGGCCCCTTTCCTGCAGTCTCTCTGCTTTTTTCTGGACTGTGGCCCTGCCCTTGGCCATATCGACTGGTGTCCTTTATTTGTGTCTGCTGTAAGCTTCACAAGTGTGCACGCCACCACCTCCTCTGCTCGCTGATGAAGATATTAATCAGGACTTGTTCCAGGACAGACCCTAGGAGTACTCCATGTCTTGCTGGCCTCTGGCTAGACTAACCAGGATCCTCAAGAGCTGTCTTGAGATGCATTTAAAGGCACGTCAGTGGCATGAAATCATCTCTGTGCTACCCTAGTTATGAGTTAGCAGGTCCTGATATAAGTTAGGTCAGCTCAAGACCACCAGGACACTAAGACAACATAAGGGGATAGCAGAACAACTTCAGACATGCTTCATTTATGCAGACTTGTTGCACTGACTTTAGGAAAGGTAGCTCAGGACTTGCTCATGTCCGGTCGATTCTCTTGTCACCATATACATCCCTCCCTATTGTCACAGCCCAAGCAACCGCCACGACTTCCAGAGCTAGACAGTGACTCTTGTTTGCATCCAAGAACTTAGATCCTTCGGCCGATGTTAAAAGAAAGCATTGTTGCCACATTCGCATAGCCAGGGAAAGTTTTGCAAGAAGCATTTGGAAAAAGGACAAGCGTTTCAAAGGCTGTGTCTCCCACTGCTAATACGTTAGAGCACGCCCACCTGGTGCTGTGCAAAGCCCTTCTAAATGCTCTGGCCATTACAGACTAAACATGCTGGGAAGCACGATCATATATCAACGTGTGTGAGACTAACATTGGAGGCTATTCAAAAGAACATCAACTATTCACCCAGACCCAAAGATAAAAATTCCTACATTCATATTTTATGAAAATGTGTCTGGAACTAATTCAGCCTAATGAGTCAAAGACAAAACCATGTGTAAAATAATAAATTGCACTGGGAACAATTAATGCTTAAGTTTGCCTAAAAAGATGACTTTTCTGTTTCAGCCTCAGTATCCTGAGGCTTGCAAGTTAGCAATATGTTAAAAAAGGAAGGACAGGTTGGATATGAAACTTTTTCTACTTTCAAATGTGGTTTTGCCCTGTTTCCTACGGAAATAAGGCTTATGTGATTGCGAGGACTCTATATAGCGTGCCCATGTGTGCATTTGTATCTGTTCTCCCCTTACAACTTCTGAATACGTTGTCAGTCTTAGATAAGGGATTAATAAGTGCCAAGACTCTTAACTTCCTACCAGTTTTATGAAAATAATGGGCCAGATAAAAATGAGAAACCATTAGCACCCTGACTCAGGGGAAAGCTTGTTATCTCAACCCTTACTAGATATCAGAGTATCCAGATGGGAGACAGACGTTGGAAGCCAGACTTCCACAGACCACTCGTTATCAGTCACTACATGGCTGTTGTAGTCTGCGGACTATATGCAACAAGACACATCCACTTCTCCAGGGCTCTCAGCTTCACATTTACATTATATATCATTAGTGCAGCCCTTAGCGCTCTGTACCCACTGTGGTAGGCATCACGGAAACATGCATCAGAGATGACCTTTTATCTTTAAAAGGTCACGGTGCAAAGGGGACACAATATATTGGCAACATACAATTTGTACCACTGAAAATGTCCCTCTAATAAAAGATGACAAGATCTCTCTGCACAACATCTGAAAAGGTTATTTTTCCATTAATCACAGGCTACACACTGCAGCTTACATTTCCATCCTTAGATCTGCTGAGTGGTTTCCCAAGGTAAAATGAATATACAGGACTGCGAATTTTTGAGTTAAAAATACAAAAGGCAGCAGAACAGACATTTTTGAATCTGTGCCAGCTGCCCTGGAAAAGCCCCCTTTTCCCCTGTGGTGACCCCTGCCTCTTGGCTTGACACTCCCGAGCAAATCGAGTATCTCCCAAACATTTCCAAAAAAGAAACACCAGGATGCTTACCTGCATAGGACGAGACAGGGGAGATCTGTAGGGGGTACAGTTGGCTCATGCTGAGGGGCTGTTCATCACTTTCCGTTGTCACCTCTACTACCTGGCAAACATCTGGAGGATTGGCAACTATCACCTGCTCCTCACTGCTGCCATCAAGGTGCGGCTGTCCTACAACTTGGAGTCAGAAGAAAAAATTGATTACTCGTTTTATGTCGACTCTGATGAATCTCTAAGAGCTTGTCCTTGGAGACTGCTTGGTATTTGAGTGAAATGCAGTCTTTAATATAGCCTCAGCACTTTCTTCCATGTCCACCACCTGCTTTCAAAGGGACTTCTATAGGAAACCTGTGTGACATATTTAGTTTCCATCACCTTCAAAGACATTTCTTTTCCACTTGTGACAACTGAAAATGCCTAACTTTTTCCTGGCTCTCATTCAAAATGCCCTCAAGCCATCCCCAGCACACCAGCTGTCCAGACACTTTCCCAGGGAAGACCACGGCCACACTCTCCCTTCACCAGGGCATACAGACCACAGCAATCTCTCCTAATCTGGGAAGCATCCTCACCAAACAAGCTGCCCACGTCCCACAGCCTCTGGATGCTCTTGTGTAAATTATGCATCATGAAAGCAAATGGGTCAGAACAGGCATGCAGAAAAACAGCCACCTGGTCATGTAAAATATATTAAAACGCTGATTTATACATGACATGAATCTGCCAAAAATTTCGTCTCCAATCAGATGCTTGTTCTCACTGATCCTCGCAATGCCAGTGGTGGCATGTAGAAAATCACAGTTGTACTGCTAGTCTGTAGTCCCTGTGGTCTGTGACTGACAGCTACAGTCTGGTTAGTTATTAACAGATGGTTTTCCTATTCCCCCATGCACATATTTAATACCAAAGAAACATTACTTATTTCTACAAAGTGAAAGCACTGTGGACGCTTTGTAAGTGTCCCAAAATACTTTGCAGCCACTAGCTGTGCTACAGAACACCCTTTTGAAACAGGGGAATAAACTTAGAAGTTACTTAGCAAAGAAGTACTGTTGTAAAAGCCAAAACCTCAGTTATCTGGAGCATCTTGAGACAATTCCCTTTGTCTTGTACAACCTCCCCTTTTGATCCCAGCAGTATGAACACATGACTACTGCATTAATCCAGCACTGAGCTGAAAGCCACTAGCTAGATCAGGACAACATGGATGGACAGAGAGACCTCAGGGGATGGCTCACCTGAAACCCCAGCTGTCCAAGAGAAAGGGAAAGACTACAGATACTCTTTTACTGGACCACAAAACATCAAAAGAAACAACCTTCAAACAGATATATTCCTACCAAATTCAACAAGAGTTTGGAAAGATTTTGTGCCGGAAGAAATGTTTCAGATTTATTTGTGTTTTGTGAACCATTTTTAGTCTTAAACACACTGTACAGTGATAAATGCCTATTTTAAGTTTTACATAGGAACAACTCTACCAAATCTTTCAGGCCCCAGTAGTCCATTCCACCTGGTAATGTCATTCTGGAGCTGGCCAATACTGGAGTTTCAAAGGACAGCCACAATTAATTCACTGATCTATATGGTATCATTAGGAATTCAGACAGCACGTTTTTATTCTAGATTCATGATGGAGAAAAATGTGGTAGGTGAAGCACAGTACATCTTGAAATTCTTCTGTTAAGTGACCTAAGTAATCTGATTATTAATTTAAAAAAAAAAAAAAAAGCAAAAGATAGTATCTTTTTCTGGATGGATTCAGGTAAATATACATGAATGCACATGTATACACACAAAACTCATTCCTGCCTTCTATCTTTAGACAAGGTAAGAACATGATGTTTTGGAAAAGAAAAGTGACAGGTTTTTCTCCCAGGGAAAAGCTTTGTGAAGTGCCAGCCAACTTCTGGCAACTCCCCCAAAGCCTGGGGGATGTGCATTCTGTGAGACAATTCCAACATATAGAAAATTACATACATACCAGATAGTCCTTTTTTTTTTTTTTCAGTTGGCCCACTGCAATTACTACCATTTTGTTCTAGACATTTTATTATCACTTTTCCTGGTTCTGAGAGGACCTGCTTTTTATTGGGCGGAGGGGGCAGGAGCACATGCGTGTGCACACTCACAAACACACACACACAGAGTTAATTTTTATCCAGGAGAAACCAGTACTGTGCAACACTGTTGGGATAAGAACAGGCCATCTGTGCTGTTTTATCTTTCTCTTCAAGACCTGAAGAATTCTTACCCACCCCACGAGATAATTTCAGTGCAGCAAAAAATACTGCTCACTTGGGCAATGTGCCACCACTCTTCCTTGAGCTGCACGTATGTCAGAAGCACTGCAAGTGCTGTTTGTCTTTTCTCCCTGCCAGTTGACTTCCCTCCTTTTTGCAGAATCTATCTATCTATTTTACCCTTTCCCCCCTGTTTACATTAAATACCAGCCTGGAGTACTAAATATGGACTTCTCTCCTCAGACTGGATACGCAGCACACTCACAAGCCATTAATTAAAGAACACTGGATCACAGTTACGCACCCAAACCTTGTTGTTCCACCTCTGAAAATGGATGCTAGGTCTATCCTCAGGAGCAAAGGGAAAAAAAGGCTAATCAGACATCTCCCTTATGAGCTCAAGGAAAAATGAAGGCCCTTAAGGTGCAAATTCAGTTCTATTCTTCTGAACATCTTGCTCAGTTTCCACATCAGCCCCTTTACCACTTTTATGTTGATGTTACCAGTATGGCTCCTGTCCTGTAAATTACTAAGATCTGCTATAGTGCAACATGCATTCATCTCAAAATAAAATTTAACAGGAGTACAGGATACATTGCACTGTACAAAACTGAGCTGTTGCAGCAAAATTACTCTCTTGGATTTGGGGGAACAGCGGGTACATTTCAAAGAATGCTGTTAATTGATCTCTGTTTGACTTTAAGGTTGTAAAATAAAGCAAAAGTGTATGAAGCTTCCTTGCTGGGGCTGCATATCAGCTTTGGCGTATTTCGGATTTGTTTATGAGTCAGTCAGTAAACATACCACAATACTGTGCTATGCCTTTGAGTTATAAAGCCCTCTGTAATAGTAGGAGCAAAAATCATGCCCTAATACTTTTACAAAGCAAGAGATGATTAAATAAACTACCATAAAGAGAACAAAAGTACTTCTAGGTCATAAAAGTACTTGGAGGAATGACTTCATGAAAAGCTGTGTGACCAAAAAATTGGGTAGCAAAAAAAGTCACTGCATGTAATTTCTGCCATCTTTGCATACAGAAGATTAATATTTTTCAAACACTTCTTCCTCGTATATAAAAGTGGAATTCTAGAGAAAATGGTACATGGCTCACATTTATAAGATTCCTCACTACAGTCACAACCTTAGCTGAAAAAGAGCTGTCAAGAACAGCCCCATTATTCTACCAAGGTCCAATTATTCACATTCTTCAAAGATGACATCTAATTCCTAACGTACTGGTTTCTAAATACAGTCTTCACTGATCTTTCTTGTTAGCTCTGTGATGTTAAGAACGGACTCTGATACTGAGGTAAAAGAACTGAGGTCCTCTATTTCATCTGTAGGTTTAAATTCACAAATAAAACATTAACCTATACAAACCTGTTTTTTGAGCAATGGGAAACCGTGATCCAACTTTGGTCTAACTCCCACAGACACTGGCTACAATATCCTCATAGCTGAAGACTAGCCTGTATAGTAAGTTAATGTTAGGAAAAGCCACCTGAAAAAGTCTGTAAAAGCTTTGATCTCAGGGGAACAACTGCAGAAGTGCTGCTCACTGTCTTGGCATGGTGGTGGGGCTGGCCCACAAGCAGGACCTTGCACGTCTTGGGCTAGCAAAAAGCATGTAGACAATTTTAACTGTGTTGTTTTCCAAAGTGCAAAATGCTGCTGGAAAGGTGAGTTTGGCAGAGTCAGAAGTTTATTTCTGGTACCACCTATTTCATGAAATCGTGTTTTAATTCACCTGTATGCTTAGCATATATGAAAAGCATAGTAGTACTTACCTACAATGTTCACTGTACTGTCAACTTCATTTTTTATACTGGAGGGCAGGAAATAGTCAGAAGTGACATCATTTAGCCCATTAATCCCAAAAGATGATTCAACTGGCTCTTGCTAGAATGAAAACAGTACAGTTGGGTCAGGTTTGATTTATTTTAGGAGCCTGGACTCAGTTCATCCCTGTTTTCTGAGATGGTAATAAATTAAATCGCTTCTGCCTGCCGCATAGCCACTGCTCTGTTAGACACAGTTTCAGAACGAGTAATTTGGCTCTCTGAGAAGCAGCCAGAGTTTATTCCACTTCCAAATCTTCAGCTTTGAAACTAAAGCTATTTTTAATTTTTAGATTTAGAGTGAGCCTTCAGAGAGCAAGAAATTAGTGTGCTATTTACTACAAGAGATTAACATTTGGAACAAACAAAGAAGAAACATTGCTTTAAAATGTATTCTATTTAATATTCATCCTTGCTCCCTTCCAAACATGCCGTATCTCTTAGCGCTCTCTTAAAGGAAGCCTTAGCTCCAGCACAGTAATTACTAAATTCTAGTCTTAATTTTTCTCTGCAGCAAGCCTGAAAGCAAACCAAGATGTTTACACTAAATACAGCCTTTTAGATCACATCATAAACATTACCACAGGGCAACAGCGTTGGGAAAACACCACCTGTTCTATATACACTGAGCCGTCCGCAAGACGCATACTCTGTAGGTCTGTTACACTGAAATGGGAATCTAAAGTCCTCCCTTCAGACTAGACATCAAAAATTTAATTCCACAAACTCAGGATTTCTTTAAAAAGCTATAGACTCTTTTAAAGAATTAACTACAAGTCCAACCTCCTCCCTGTTATGGGCTCCTTTATGGGGTTATCAGACAGAAAGTCTAAAGCCTTCTGCTGTTGTTCTGGGCAGGCAGTGCCGCCACCAGAAGTGAAGTCCTGCATCGCTCCTGTCCTCACAGCATCTGCAGAGAGGTGCAGAACCGCTGGCGTGATCTGATGCCACAGTATGCCCATTTTTGCTGCTCCAAATCATTTCATCAAGCACAGGGCAAAGGCAAGCCTCAAGGCTTGTGGCGCCAGCCCTTCACAGTACGAACCGTATGAACTGTTATCGTGGGGATGAAAAACCAGAGGAGAGTAAAGCACTAGTGGCAACCGGTCTTTGATGAGCCACACTGGTGGTGTCAGCCCACACGTCAAACGACCGGAAAAACAGCAAAAAAATAAAATTAGCTGCTATTGATCCATCCACAAATACCAACTGCAGAGACAGATGAGGACTCTGCACCGGAGCCCTGGTGTTGTGCAACGCCCTGGCAAACACAGCAGCCCCCATGGGAATGCTGCTCACACTGTAACTTGCTCAGCTTTGCTGAGGCTTAGTTACAGAAATGTTTATTTAGCTGCCCTTTCAAGCTGCAGAAATAAATATTCATTCTACAACTCAGGTGACGGTGCCAGATCCACAGAGGGACGTGGACACTGGCACAGTCGATGTTAAATCACTTAACTTTCCAGTTATGCCTGGAGGAAGCTAAACTGAAAGGACAGGGAAAGGTGTCACTTCAACTTAAACAAATGTCTGAATAGGAAGCTGCATGCATAGCCAAAACTACACGTAAGAGAAGGTAGAGATTAAGCCCCAAGCAGGCAGCTCAGCCCTGAACTCTGTCTCCAAAGGAAAGAGCCTGTTTCTCTTTGGGCTGCTCAGATACCTATGGCCTCTCTTCCATTTGCCCAAAAACCCAGGAGATTCATCTGCAAGGTGGAGACCCGCTCTCAGCCCCTTTGCCTGAAGTGGAGCAGGGAATAGGTACAGGCCAGGCCTCACACCCACAGTGGGGATGAGGAAGGAAGCGCCCTCACTGAGCACCCTGCTCAGGCTTGGCCTCAGCAGCCTGGCAAGGCCTGGCACCGTCTCACCAGCAAGGTCTGGCAGCTCTCCTCACCCCACCAGTGGTTGCCCTAGAGCTCTGGGCACCCATAGGGTCTGGCAGTGGTGACCCTGTTACCCTACAGCAGTTGAGAGGCCGGTCATGGAGCAGCCTCCCACTCATCTTCACTAAGCGGAGGTTTTCCAGGCTCCAGCAAGGCTTTCAACGAAAACCACACAGCTCAGATCTCAGGAATCCACATCACCAAGCAAAGAAATTTAAGCTGCTTTCAGCGTTCAAAAACGTGCATTTGCATTAACTCATCCACCATCTTTCTTCACAGTTACTACCTTCAGCACTCAACAGCCTGCCTAGCAGTGGCTGAGCACTGAATGAGCACCTATTTTAAAAATCCAGGTGTATTTGGAAGTCAACTCATGTACACATTTCTCAGAATAAAGGAAACGGTCAGGAATATTACCTGGCCCCATATCAAAGCCTGCAAAAGGTAAGCAGCCATATCATAATTAGTGGCTGGCGAGCCATATATTCATAGCTATCAGCGGCAGGTGTATGTGCTGGAAGCACGGCCAGATCAGCCTACTGCTGCTGCGTCGTGTGGCCCAACACTTCTACACAGTTCAGGGCAACCAAGCTGGAAGAAAGCACCCCAAAAGCTGCGAGCACCTCCCTGCAGGCTCCTACTCACAGACGTAATGCTGTGTGTAATAATCTCCCCGACATCACTGGAACTCTCTCAAGCAGTATTGGTGAGATCAGTCTTAATGAAGAGGACAAGACTGTTCAAGCACCTCTACAGCTTTTAAGGTATTTAATATTTTGACTAAAAGAAAGATTATGAAGAAGAGGAACAGCAAAGTGCTCCTGCCAGGTTTGGGAGGCATCGTGTGCTGCCCAACGCTGACCAAAGGACCTTACCAGAATAAAGGAGTGCTCTGACACGTAATTATACAAGTCACAAGTCACCAAAAGAGTTTTTGCCTTCCAAATCCAATTGCAATCAAGTCTTTTTACCAGGCCTCAAGCATTCACCTGGCTGAGGAATGAGAGCCACAAGTCCCTGACAAGCAAGCAGCAGAGGACGGACATTGCTACATGCTACTGCAGGCCATGCTTTCCCTACTCCAATCCCAGATTTCAATGAAAGACCCAAGAACACAAACTTCAGTGAAGCCTGAAAGTCTGGAAACTTTGCAATTTACTTTATGAAAAAAAATGAAATTGGACCAAACCTTGCCACTATTTAACAAGGATCTTCTTTGAGGGGCCTCAGCAGAACTGTGAAACCTATCAAATACCATGCTTTGTAGGGAAAGCAAATGGGAGTTTGGGTCCATGCTCTGAACAAGAAGAAATCTCATATGGTACCTGATGAGCTTTACAACTGAATTCCTCCAACCTACAGTGCACGAGATCATGCAGCTCCGATAAAACGTCTCCCCCTTGCCTAAACGAAAATGAATTTCCAATGCCTTCTGCACAAAAACTAATTGCTCCAAAAGGTAGTTGCATTGTTCAGAAGCATTCCTTCCGTAATTACTTTATTTCTACTTACACAGACAAACAAATGGCAAATGTATTGCCAAAGCTGCCAGTTTTCCAACCTCCAGGCATTGCAACACAAGGGCTGTGTCAACTGATGACGTTAGTCATGGCTGTAACAGGCTTCAGGTTTAAAAAAAAAAAATAATTCAAAATAACTGTAGCTACTTAACCAAACCACAAGCATAGGAGATTTGCAAATATCCACAACATACTGCTGGGGCTATTAAAAAATATTGCAACAGATTGTTTTCACAAGCTCTTACAGTATTAACAGCCACTTCTTACCTTAATTTGTTTGAATTTGTCGTCCTTCTCGGACTTTGTTTTTTTTCCTGCAACAACAGAAAGAAGATCTCTTAAAGTTCTCTGTGCCATGAGTTTTCCTATATGTCTTCTATATCCACTAAGAAGTAGCCCCCAAATGTGCCTCAAAATAGTAGCACCTCCTAGGAAAGGAAGAGCTCATTTTGTTTAATTTTAAGCTCACTATAAGGGCTGGGCAGTCAAAAATTTACCTTGAGCACTCGGGTTTTGTGTTTCATTTTTGAAGGACCGCAAAAAAGAACCATAAATGGACTAAATAAAGTGATCTCATTCAAAAAAGCAAGGTGAAAAATATGAAAGAGTGACATACTAAGCACCAGGGGCTGTTAAAGGAAAAGCAAACTTGAGAAAAATACTCAAAGAAAAAAAAACATCAAAATGCATTCCTAATTGCACTTGAGACACTCTCACTGTAGCAACAGGAAAAGGGAGACTGTTCTTTAATTTAACATGTGAAAAGAGATCACAGTAAACTTCAATGCATTTTTGTAAATGGTTGCAACATGGGAGAAGGATTATATATTATAATTAACGCAAAAGTGGTTTATGTAATCATGCTGGATTTGAGAATGCAGAAGGAAACCCAAGGTGTATGGCCCTCACCAAACCTCCCATGCCTTGGCAGACCTCAGCACTGCTGCCCCTGCTGTGTCCTGAAGGGACCCTAACGTGAAAGCTCAGACCTGCTGATGCAAGCTCTGCTCTACCCCGCTGTTTGTACAGACGTGTCCCAGGAATTTCTCCCATCCGTACTACAAGACAGCACTTCGAATTAGAAATATTTGCAGACAAATTCTTTTGCACTCACTCATACATAAATATAGCCACATGCCATGTAGAAAGGGCAAGTGAGAATATATACGAGGCCCAGAGTATGTCAGTTGTATAGTAACTGGATTTGTAGTGGAATCTTCTCCTGCACAGAGCTCCAGAATCTCATTTTCATGACAAACTTTTCTAGCTCTTACAGCTATGAGAGGAATCTACCACAATGGGACAGATTGTGGTTCATGGATATATGCCTGAATGTAAAAAATACAACACAGATGAGAGATCGGAAACAGTTCCAAAGCAAAAATTCTACTTTTTCCAGATTGATCTTCATTTCATAGTATGATTCTGCCCGTGAAATGCCAGGGTTAAATAACAAATTGAGCAGTAGGTGAACCGGATTTGATTTTAGAGGAGCATAATGCATTTGGATGGCAGGTTATCTTTTCATCCAATACTTCTAGGCACTAGAAGATACCAGAGGAACAAGGAAGCCCATCTTCTACTCCATAAGACAATAACAAAGCCATAAAGAAGCTGGTGTTTCTACTCAAAAAGAAACCACTCACGAGATTGACCTGGTAGTTGGATCTTCTCCGGGCATGTAGGAAACCTAACACCTAAGCCAAATCTGAGGAATTTAAACAGCTTCTCATGTCACCACTACCATGCCCTGGGGGCAAAGAGGACAGCCTTTTTTGGTGTTTTCTTTTTTTTTTTTTTCATGGCCTTGTTTAACTATGTAACTAAAGAAGTGGCTCCATGGTTTAACATCCTGAACAGAGAAGCGTCCTCCTAGGATGTCAAACCTGGGAGTTTGTTCCTTATACAGGAAACCCAGATGCTGAATTTGAGCTCCCAGTTCCACATGGCAGCTGAGTTTGGTCCCTGCAGCCTACAGAACCAGCTTTTCTATGTAGGCCACAGCTATGCTTGAGAGTACTGCTCCCACTCAGCTAAAAGGAGTGTGAGCTTATTTCTATCCTTGCTTGGAAACAGACATAAAAATGCTTGTCACCATATTCTGAATGAGCTTTACTGTGCCAAATGCATGAAATGTCGAACATCCTCTATTCAGCCTCCTTGACTGAAGGAGACCCAGTTCTCTCATGAGAGGTAGGGAATAAGCAGATATGGCTTTATGCTGCCTTCATTCACTAGGATACCTCACAGGGACTGAGGTTTTGAAAGTGGTGCCACAGAAAAATGAATAGGGGCTCTCCTCTGTGGTATTCTCAGCTTCCTAAAACTGTGCTTTAGTTCAGCACTGATATTAACACCTCCCGCAGGAAACATTTTTCCTGATTCAAGTTAGGGGTGTTTGTCACTCTGCAAATCTTCAGCTGCTTATGCCGGATCACTGTCCCCTATCAAGCTTGGCCCATTTGGCAGCAGTTACTGGCAGCCCCAAAATTTAAGCAAGCAAGGTACACGGGACTAGCATCTGAACACAGCTCCATTGGCTTTAACAGAGCTATCACCATTTACACAGACCACCAGTTATTGTATCTCATCGATCCTCTCTCAAAGTAGCTTGTTCTCTTAATTGAATACAGCCCATTTTTCATGCAGAAGTTCCTAAGTTCTGGGGAACACCTGGATAGAACAGTCTGACTTTACAGCAGAAGACGTAAAATGGCACATTATGCAGACCCCATAGCAGCAATGCACCCAACACCGATTTCACACTCGCAAACTCTCTCCTCTACCTTTTTTGGAAGGTCTTTCAGATAGTGGCAGCATTCGGTACACCCTGAAGGCATTGTTTCCTTTCTTTATACTTTTGTCCTTCACTTCTTCTATATCTGGCAGAGAGTTCATAGCACAGCGGAAGTTTGCTTTCCATGTCTTTGGATCAGGTTTATCTACCCCCGACTGGTATTTTCCTAAGCAAGAAAAGAGAGTTAGGCACACACGATGCATAACCAAATACCCCAGGCAGACTGATAGCAACACAGGTTTACTCCAAGGCATTAGTCTTTGGTTCTCAAGACGGGCATTCAAACAACAGCTGAGGTTGCAAGAGCAAGCGAATGCTGCGACCTCATTCTCATGCATGTTTCTTGAACACATGATTAAAAACAGTTTCTGTTCAAGAAAGACCTAGGGCACTGCGGATCAGATGCAACTCTACAACAACGTGGAAAAGCTTGCACAGCATTTACCTTTATTATGTCTGGCTCAAATCCATAGAAACACATAAAAAGCCTAAGGGCCCAAGTCTACAAAGCGCTGAGCATGCTCTACTCCAAACAATTTTGAACCCGATCTTGTTAACGTTTAAATCAATTAAGTTTTACTGTGTACCTAAAATGCAAATGACTTATGGCCATTCAATAAAGCTGGGGAGCACTGCAGACCTTGAAAAAAGCACTTAGCCTCCCACAGATCTGGAAGCTTCAATTCATTTACTGTGTTAGTAAAAGCAAAGACATGAAAGGAGGAAAATACAACTCTTAAAGGGAAAACAAAGTGAAAACCTGTCCTGCAAAAAGAGAGTCCCAATACCTGTGTGAATTGCCCAGTTTCTAAATAAGGGAGCATCTTTTTCAACATCCCACCCATGTCTTGCAGCATGCATCCATGGAATCTGAAAAATCTTCTTCTCCTGGAAGGGAAAACAAACAGGAAATGCCGATATTGATTGACTTCAGGGATTTTCTGATGACTTTAAGTCACCCATTTAAAAATGCACTTCCAGCATCTGCAAATGTTTTGCTTCCTTCTAACCCAGTGCTGCTGTCACTGAACTCAACAGGAAAACATCCACTGGCGTCAGTGAAAGCAGAATACAGCCCCAAGTATATGAAATACTCAGATGCCCCTTCGTGGACTACGAGACTGGCAGCTTTCCAAGCTGACACATGGATAAAACATTCAGTGCTACACATTTCTAAACATTCAAAACGAGGGCTAGTTTTGGCAGCACGGACACTTTTATTATTAGAAAAATCAGATACAAAAGTAAACAACCATAGGAACAGAGCTAATTCAAGAGATTTAGAATTCAGCCAGTAAAACACTAGCATGGTGAAAGAAAGGGCTATCTAAAATTTATGAGCTAATCAAACAGGACGTGTATCAAATGTAGACTTCTCTGCAGTGGGATAAAAAAAGACACAGGACACCCATGTGCAGGGGTGGAATTAAAAGTAGCCACACTTCTTTTAGCTCAGAAACTTTAGGCTGAAGAAAAGCAGATTTAAAGCAATCCAAAGGAAGGCCTGTTTGTTTGTTTACACAACACATAGTTAAACCAGGGCGTGCCTTATGTAGTGGAAGTATAAACTGATTCACACAGGGAACAGAAAAATTTGTGGAAGATAAGTACACTGGTGACTGTCAAAGATGATGGGCTCATATGCAACTCCACCTCTGGGAGCACAATGCCTTTCAGAGCTCAAACAGCACGGGAGTGGAAGAATCATATTCCCCCTGTGGTGTCTCCTTTACTCCTTCCAAGAGCACTTCACCCAGGCCATCAACAAAGATAGGATACTAGGCCAGATGGATGCTGGGTCAGATGTGCTTTCATATCATGTAACACAGGAAAGAAGTGCTATGTAATGACCTAGGGGGTTGTATAAGAACACTCATGTCTGCAAAGCCATGAAAAAGGGTTTTGTTCCACAAACAAAATCCTCCTCTTGGGCAGGCAACACCTTACCTGGCTTCAAATACAGATATCTTACACTGTAAGCGCCACCCCTACCGGTTTAGATTTCTTTCACAGCTAGTGAAGAGAAAAGCACTTTCAGGGCACAATTTCCTTCAACTCACCAACTGAATTACAACCTCAAATTGCCTCTTTCTCTCCATTAAGTGCAAACAACTTTAGACAGCAGCCCTTATTTAAATGACTGCTTTGTAGATGTCTAAGGTCGGCTGAGATAAATCCTTTGCCCTCCCCCCTTCCTCCAACAACAGCTTTTCTTCCTTGTCTGTCAGGTTAATATTTCACTAATGTCAAGGTAAGGCTTATTTCCTCTCCTTTCTGGGTGATCTTTGCTTTTTTGAGCCTGCATTTTTTGTCACCTTCAACTATTTTCTCCAGTCCCTTCCCATTCACATTCATTTGTTCAGAACCGCATTCTTCCCTTTTCGCTTCATCTTTTAAATTCTGTGGTGAAATCACAGATCCAACACGCTCTCCATTCTCCTGCACACTCTCACACACTCCTTCTTCCTTTTCATCCATTCTTCATCATCTGCCTCACGTGCCTTTTGCCTCCTATCTCTTCCCCTCTACGTATTTAAAACATCTTATAGATATGCTCTCCTCTTTTCCCAAGTACAGTTGGTCTAAAGAAAAGCTTCAACCCCACTTTCCTGTGGTCCACAGCTCTACTGTGTTCATCTCCGTGAGAAGAAGCTCTATTGCCTTTACTCTCCTGCAGACAATGATTATTAGCCTGGAAAAAAATACAGGCCCATTAAAAAAATCTACAAAGAACTGCATGAATAGACCAGACTAAAAAGTCTTCTCATGTTTGGTGATAGGAAGAAGTTTCAACAACGCTACACGATGCTACGGAGGTTATTCAATTGATTTCATATTCTGCAATGACATCCAGGAAGTTCTTTAGGAACTTGCAGACTGAATAAGACTACAGATATAGCACCATGTCACCATCAGTGGTACTCACTGCTTCAATGAAGGTGCAAGGACCCTTCTCAACTGCAGTCTACGTGTTCGTTACAGAAAGTTCTTCCTAATTCCAGGTGTCTTGGAGCACAAGGGCTTACAGCAAATTGTAATACAAATAACCAAATCTTAGAATCTACATGTCTTATAACTTTAAAATATAAATAATTTTACATACAGAAACATTTTCTGACCAATTATGAAAAAAATCTGATTTTCTCTGAAGCCCCACAAGACTGCTTAATGCAATGATACCATGTGGCTATGATTCCATGGCGTTCTGCTCTAGTTCACCTAGATCCTCCCTATTTAAATATTATTTTTATATTTCACAAATCCTTTTCCAGTTCATGTTTATTAATAATGAGATTAATAGGAAAAGGCTCAGCACTGATTTTTCTTAGACTTGGAAAATCAAGAGCTCTCTAATGCTGCACCTCATCACCGCACGTTTGTGTAGGAGTCTTGAGTTTGTATAAAAAGTTAGGCTCACCCAAAGTCAAAAGCACAACCCAGAAAACTGCTGCTGCATAACAGCAATTGCTGCCACAATCCAGTGGGGATATCAAAAGGGAAAAGGTGTCACATTCTTAGAAATAAGCAGGAAGAGGAAAACGGTATTGAACACTTGAAACCCTAACAGTGCAAAACGCTCCAGGCAGGTGAATGAGCCTGAGATCACAGATTAGTTAGAAAGTCACAGGACACATTTTAAACAGTGACCTCCATTTGGACGGTAATACTCCAAGCAGCCATCAAAGCAGCTGGCTGCCTCTCGGCTCCCGTTACAGCTACTCTGCATGTTTTCACTCTAATTTCCTTTTCCAGATCCACGAGGGACGCTGACCTCCCATTATCCCCCTCCTCACACCACCTCTGCCCTCTGCTGAACTATGTAATTTCCTTCACACCTTCCAGTTTGCCTCCCAGGGATGGTAAAGAAATCCCCCTTCTCCCTTATGCTGTTCAGCAGGATAAAATGTTCACTAGGGAGGTGCACAAGGATTTATTTTTTAAGCCCTGTAGAGAAGGGCTTGTTCTGGTGGGGAAAACATTAACAATGCAGTGCAGAACAAAGCAGGAGGTATAATGTGATTAACTGACAGCAGAGGAAGGAATTAGGTAAGTCAGCTGTTACCTGACTTGTCATTTTTAAATGAGAGAGGTTTAATTCCTTCCTTGGTCTGGAAAAAATTCCCAAGAAAAGGCAGCCAATGACAAACACAGAGCCATATTAATTTCTTCACTAGTTAAATCTTATTTCCTTAAGAGCTGTGCACACAAGTGAATGCCATTCTCTTGCTATCTGCCCTGTCTTCTTTTCTTTAATGTGAACTGTCCTTTGCCAAACTGACTGAAATATACAAACCCTGAAATCCTACAACTTCCAGAGTCAATTCTGTTTGTACCGAGTGTGCTGTGACACACATGACACTTTATCATAGATTCCATGCATGGCTTTGTTTACGGTCAGGATTTACAGTAAAAATAGAAATATTTTTGGTTTAATGATTCATTGCTGGAATGGATTTTTAAGCATTTTTAAACAGAAACGCTCAGAAGTGCAATTAGCTTGAGCACAATAAAAGCAACTCGGGATGATACCAAATCTGAGGGTAGAGTGGGGAATTGGAGTTTAACAAACGTCAGTGCAGGCCATGTAGCCTGGTGCACTCCTCCTGATAGGGGCCAGAGCTTTGCTCTAGAAAAAAAAAAACTCCGTTTCAAAATGCTTTATTTGTGAGACAAGCATTGATCAATGTAGAATATGCTAACTAAGGACAAAATCCCCTACCGACTCTTGCATGCAAACAGCTTACGCCAGAAGCACAAGGCAGAAACCGCTGCAACAACACAATCAGAGAGCTGCCAGCATTGAACAACATGACATGCCTTGCAACACGCCTTTGTAGGCTAGTGGACTGAACTTGAAGAGTGAATCCCTTAGCACAGAGGCTGTGTTTTCACACTGCAGAGCAAGTATGTTTCCAGGGTGTACTGAGAAAGGTTACACGAACATAACCTGCAAACACCACCGCTACATTTAACAGTAACTTGCTCCAATCTGAAATACTGTGCCCTGATGGAGAAATTATTTTGGAATCAAACAGAGATTTTCCGGAAAGGACAGCAGAGGTGGATCATTAGCAGGAGAGACCTGACACAGAAGTAGAGATAGTAAAAGAGAAGAATCCATAGGGACCTGAATATGGTATTCATATTACAAAGACAACAGTAAAAGCTGCTCTCTTCCTCTCTTCAACTGACCCCATTATGCAAGAACAAGGACCTACTCAAATTCACAGGGCAGATAACTTGGGAATGGATAAAGCAATATTTATTTACCCAGTCACGGCATGTGAGAGTTACTGATGCAGGATGTTCCTGAGGAAAAAAAAATTGCAGTCGAAATTTATAGGGCTTCTGATAATTTTATAGTCACAAGTGTTTTTAGCTTTGGAAGCCGAAATAAAAATATTAATTGCCATTCTCCAGTGCTAAAAATTAACATCTAAGCCCAACATCTACTATCACAGGGAGGATACTAGACAAACTAGACTAGTGTCTTAACCAGAATGGCAGTTTCTACGGTTCTGCACCCACTTTACTGCATTTCTATTCATCTTGATGATAATGTGGGCTTTGTAGTTAAATCTGCTCCATTCTTCTCAGTATGGTGAATTGCACTTCTGCATACTGCAGAATGCAGGTAGTATTTTGGGGATTTATTACTGTTCAAAGTCTCAAATACACCGTTTTATTCAGCCAATTAAGAAGAGTTCTAATTGGGTCCTAACATTTTGGAGTTGTGTTCACAGAGTTATCTAGTGAACTAGATACTAGTGAACTAGTATCACTATGAGTCCTGGACAAGGAATAGTAGTTGGGGGCCTGGTACAGAAAAACTTATCTGATTTTTTCCCAGGTTCACTGCTTTGAGAAGTGTAAGAGCATTCACCCAATTCTGAAAGAAGAGACCATCACTTCAACTCGGAGGTTAATGCAAAATACACTATTCCACCTCCGAAGAGCATTTTGTTCAAAATCTCTCTGATGCTACTTGGTGAGCAATTTGTTCCAGCTTAAAAAAAAAAAACTAACGGAGTCTTTGGGATGGTTGTTTCAAAAGAGTTGGAGGAGGGAAAATGCTTACAAACAAGCCACAAATCTAGCAGGCAAATACAGAGAGCTTCAGATCTGGAATGTGAGCCCAGAAGAACAGGTTCAGCAGGAAGCATTCAGCTTTGCCCTCCCTTCTTATGTTGCCCCCTCGAAAACCAGGAACACCAATTTACTTATGCAAACCTCTGACACTGCTATTAAGCACCTCTTTTACACACACACACACGCACACGTGTGCACGTGCGCACTCACCTTACCTTATTTATCCATTTCAGCCCCGGTATTGTGTTAGAATTTATTTGTTCTTCCAGCCATGGGCGCATCCGCATTCTTTCGACAGGCATTGTTACCTGCACTGCAAGGAGCTGAAGGGAACAAGGGACAACGTTACTTGTTTTCCTGGCAAAACCGCGGTTCCCCCATCTACCAGCACAAAATACAGACTTATTAAAGATTTGCAGGCATTGAACAATCGTAAACATTATGCAGACTTTGGATCTGTGTAGGAGCCTCCCCTCGGAGTAACAGAAACTGTAAAGCTTTCTCCTCAGAAGAAAACAGTCTCGGTACACCTGTATTAGTACACCCTTCACCTGAAGACACAAGGCAATGGCAACAACTCTTCTGCTTATACAGGCAGGACACCAGAGGCCACAAAGAAAATCTGTTATGCTCCAAGAGCCCTTTTTTTTGGCCCGTGTACCTGCACTTGCAGAAGACTTTTTTTTTTGCTACAAAAAAAAAAAGTAACCAAAGGAAAGCAAAACAAACAAAACACAGGAAACACCGCTGTACTAGCTAAAATGATGTATCTACTGACTCGAGTGTTTTCAGATGGCTGTTTCTATCCTGTAGACCTGATTAAGAGAATGAAAAATATATTCACATCGCAGTTATTTTCAGACAAGTTTGGTTCTGGCTGCACAGGACAACCCCTTCCAGCTTTCTCTGATCAACCCTCCCACTGATTTTTTTACTATATTTCGATACTGCTTGGCTGGGAAGCGAGCGCTCCACAGCCCCTCAGCTGCACCAGGCCGTGTCACACTATTCAGCAGGGCTCAAACCGACGTCTTTCTCCCTCACACACATGTGCACGTGACCCTGATGCCATTTCCCTGTTTAGACCGGTAAATTATTGACATAAGAGTCCAAAGTCTTGAAGCCAAGACAGATAATTTAAAAAACATTAACCTATCTCAGGCACCACTCTGAAAGTGCCAACCAGCACTAGATGCAGATTAAAGCACCGCATTAAACTCCTGTTAAGCAGCCTGCAATCAATCATTTCCACGTGCAAGTACTTGCATTTAGGCTTCTTCTTCTCTCCCCCACTACACCAGGCTCAGCTCCTTCCTCTCCCCCTTGTTCTTTACATCTGTGCTCACTGCATCATCCGTAACTTCTCTGCTCTGCTATTCTTGTCACCTTTGATCTTAAAAAAAAAAAAAACGAAAACACAGGAGAGAAAACAAAAAGACTAGGCTACGTATTTGAAAGCACACAGCAATGACACAAATGTAAATGGGTTTGTTCTTTTTTCCTATGGGAGTACAGGCATCAGGCAGACTAACAATTAGGCAGTACCAAGCCCACACCCAGCACAAGAGGAAGAAAAACGTTCAAAGTTTCCTCTCATTGCTCTGAGGACATGTATTTCCTGAAACTAACAGGGAATTAAAACCTGAGAGCAACAATAAGGCTCCCTGATATGCTCAGAGAATTTACCAGCAGCAGGGCTCATGCTAATCTCTTAGCAAACTTATTGGCATTTTATTTATTGCTGTGCAGAGCTGGTCACTATAGCTTCAGCCTCAGCCTTTCCAATGACCAAAAATGTCTAAAATAGCTCAGAAAATGTTTGCAATTGCTCGGCTCCCTTTCAGATTCACTTCAGATATGAAAAAGCAGCCAGCCGCGGAGCCCAGCAATGGTCGGATCCCACTGCAAAGCCCCGGCCTGTGCAGGAGCAAAGCAGTTTTCTGAGTGACGGCGGCATGCTCCTAAAATGCACGATACCCTTTTCAGATATGCAAAAGTACGGGCCCTTCTTACAGCGCAGATGCACGCAGGCCCCAGCAGCCCTTCCAGCACCAACTGCCTTATCTCAATCACACAGTACCATCATCTCCCTCCCACTCGAAGCGGGGTCAAAGCTAAAAAATGCAAATGACTGTACTAAAAACGCAAGCACATTTCTATTCATCTGCCAAGGAAGGAGCATGTAGATGCAACTATCGCCTTACATGCGTTGCTTCTTGAGATTTCTTTAAATATATGTGTGCTTTGAGATAATTCCTGGAAACCCCATGTACAAGCTCCAGAGCTCAGTCTGAGCGCTCCCGTTTGCAGCGGGACACATTTCGTGTTGTGGCTAATGAGCCTCTAAGACAAATTTCAAGCCTGTCTGAACGAACCAATTAGGCAAAAGGCGAGGAAGTCATCTTGAAGGCAGCAAATCCCACTTGGGACGGGAAAAAAGGTAAAAGCTGCATTTGTGAACAAGCAGTGCACTGCAGGAGAGGAGAAAGCTGCCAACGTTACTACAGGGAAGCAGGTCCTGCCCAGGGTGGCAAGGCTGAGCCATTTGTTTGGCTGTGCCGTGTCCCCAGGGGCTGCCCTGCTGTTCCCCACAGCCGTGGCAGGGTCCATCTCCTTCCCAGCGCTCAGAGGCCTCCGGGAGCAGCAGGGCACCTGCAGCCGTCAGCTCACCCCTTCACAGCCATCACCCGCCCCGCACCAAATTAACTGGAGGTGGTCAGGAAAGCCGTCTGGCTTGCGAGCGGCTCCCGGGATCTGTTTATCTGAAAGTAAAACCAAACCTGGCTAAAAATAAACCTGGCGCGATGTCCAGCTGGAAGGAAGCGTGGGCTTCTTCTGGGGAGCCATGCTTCGCTGAAGGGTGAAGGCAGCGTGCTGCTGGCAGCCCAAACACAGCCCCTGCTCCTCCGCGGCCACGCGCGGCAGAAAATACAGGCAGAAGGCACTCCCAGACACAGTGCCCTGGGACAGCACCGACCACAACGGCACTAAAACGTAGTGGGGTTTTTGGCAGTTGCACGTCAGCAACATCTCTGCAACGAAAATAACGAGTCAGCTCTCTCTAGCAATCGTCTGTGTGAAACGAAGGTGCCACGTCTTCCCTCCAGAGCTGTCAAACCTGTGGTTTGCTCGTAAAGGAAGAAACGCCACGATCTGCCGGGCCTTGAGGGAGCCTCCGTGTTTCAGTACTGCCTCCCGGTACGCGTAACATGGTTAAGAGGCAGAGCTGATGGCTCCTTTCTGTGCTGTTTCTCTTGTTGTAGCCTCCACTGTTGGCTTTGCAGGGAGAACCTCAAGTCCGTCTCTCAGTGACAAACACCTTCTGCCATCCAAAGTCATTCCAGTTTTTAAAGATCCCTGAAATTCTCCAAAGCAGGCAGCAAAGGCACGTGAAGTTTCACCGGCCATCGCTTAACATAAAGCCATCTTCGCCCTAGATCAGCACACATTAATGAAGCCCGAAACGAAGGGGAGCCACACAAAACACGAGGCCAGCCTCCAGCATCTTTTTGGGGAGGAAAATGCTCAGCACTCCCACAGACCCGTGCTGAAATCAAGCTTTCTGGCACCACGTCGACAATCATTTCTGTTTGTTTTCAATTCTGGTTCATAATTGTCCCGTGGTGGGGGGAGGGAAAGAAGAATCGCCAAGAAACACAATCAACTGCTAATTTTCCTAAGAAAACATTGTTCTGTCCTACAAGGGGAGGACTCCTTTAGGCATGAAGGGAGGCCCACCTACCGGGAATTTGCTTTGCAAACGCTTGCCACTCCTAGCAAGAAAGCCAGTTGTCACGAACCACAACTTGTAACCGTACACATACAGAAATGTATGAAGCCTGACAGCTCTGTTAATATCATTTCCCTTCTCTTGCTCCATTTTTATCACACACCTCTTCTTAATTGGGGTCAAAACCAGTGGCTGTGGGAGCAGAAACACACTGGTGGGCATTAAGAGATGAAGGACATCACCCCCTTGAAGGACGAGCGTTGAGCACAGCAGACATGTAGAGGTACCAAGCAATACCACACGGCACTATTAATACTACAATAGCACGATAATAGTATTTTGACCACTGTTGAAGGTTTGAGCTAGTTCTGCAGTCAGCTCAGTCTTTTTTTTTTTTTTTGCAAATAGATACCACAGAAACGCAGTGGAATCTCCTCCCTGACAAGCTATAAACTGTCCTAATCCTGCAGACGTGACTCAGAGGAAAAGCGTTGTGGAAGACGGCGAGCACGGGAGCTCTGAAGTCAGGCCAGCACAACCCAGTTACAGACACACAAACCTGGAGGAGGCCAGAGCACGGCTCCTGCTGCCACGTCTTGGGTTTGAAAATGAGCTCTCTGCACTGAAATCCTAACAGCAGCCTGGGCTCAGGCGTACAAGCCGATCTCTTAAAGGACACAGCTGAAGGAAAAGAGTCACAACAATGTTAAGGGGCATAACAACATTCTTACAAGTAGTAGTACAAAGGGCATTCGGCAAGTAGCTGTCACTACACCACCCTTAAGACATAGAAAGTCGTACTGAATTTTAGCTCCGTGCTTCTCTGAAAGATGTATTTTTCCAAGATTCTTTACGTAAAACTCTTCAAAAGGAAACCCAGAGTACTCATTCGTTTTTAAAGAGAAGTTATAAAAATATTTTCAAGAGATATTTCCCTTCAAAGAAATATTTAAAAAGCTGTAAATGATGGTTGGGTTATATTCTATATAAACATATAGCTTTAAATATTTTCACTCAATAACGTTCAATAAAGAGCTTGAAGTCCTCCCTACTGTCTGCAAAAATGTACCAGCAAGTTTGTTTTTTCCTCGATAACACTGCTGCCATACAGAAAGTACAGCCTTGGAGAAGGCAGGGCTCTTCAGTAGAATTATGGCAGCTGTAGAGAGAAAGTGAAAGCAACAGCACAGCATGTATTAAAACTGAGCAGTACAAGATGTTCCATTCCCTTCAGTTTCACTCTGTCTCTCAGCATCTGGATAACTGAAAAGACACGTAGGTTATCTCAAAACCACAAACTACTCTATGCCTACATCATGGATATTTTTGAAATTTACTTCTACAGAAGTAAGAAGAAGGAAAAAAAAAAAAGCATTTCTTTTTTCCCTGTCATAAAGTACCCAGCTAAAAGATTTGGAGATGGAAATGTAGCTCATGGCTGTGAGAAGGTAAAGTGGGAGAAAATACTCGGAGGTGCATTTGGGAAGTAGGTCACAGCCTTTCCCCAGAGCTGTGAAAAAACATCTGTTCCCCAGAGGACTTGTGCAGAATATTGAAATATACTATTTCTCTTTTATCTGTGAATAGACAACTATTCTAAATATTAAAAAATATTCTAAATATTAAAAAAAAAAGGAAGTAATCTTGTGTTTGTGTTTTGCTGATAATCACTCCCTTTGTTTCCTAATGCTGATGCACTTCAGAAAAGCATCAATCACCCTGTGTAACCAAACAGATATGCTGAAATGAGACCATACGCTAATTTTAGGATTCAGGGAACTGGATTCTGTATTTGTCCGTGTGCCAAGAGTGTTCCAGGATACAAAGAAACATGATCTTATTCGAAGGAACAGTACTTACAGCAAAACTGTCCCTCGGTCACAGCTTGGACTCTGCCTTCACACAGGATTTTGTACACAGGACCACCCTGTGTCTTTTCCTGGGTAAGAAAACCTGCTAATGTGGCCTGGTCAGAAATACTTTGAAACATGACTGAGGCTTAAACTGAAACACACACCACTGAACTGCAGCTACTCTGACTTCAGGCACCTGAAATCTTCCTGGCTGCTGCCTCCAGGAGAACCCAGCTTTTCGTACCTTCTGAAAGCAGGAAGAAAGTCTTCCCACTGACACTGCACGGGAAGAATTAACGTGCCTGCTTTCTGACAACCCCAAATTATGCAAATACACATATCTCCCTTGGAACCACCAGCAGAACACTGAATTAAAGGAGCATTAGTAAATGAGGAAAAGCATGCATACCCATTCTCACAGTAGCCTGGGCTAGGGGCTCCAAATAAAACCCTGAAGCTCTTGGAGCTGTAAAATAGAGATACAAGGCAAGAAAGTACAGGGAAGCTTAAAAAGACTATCTAGATTCATGGATAGCTACACAGCAAACCTTCCCTCTTTGGTCTTTTAATCTCATGTATTTATGGCGCCTCTTCTGCTCCCTACGAATACTGACACTATTAAATAGGGGCAGGGGAATCAACCTGGCATGCTGCTGCACACAAGGGAGATGCAGGAAGGTAGAAGGATAAAAAAAGCCCTTGTGTCCTCAAGGGCTGGAGGGTGAAAAACACCCCAATCAACCCACCATTCCCCCCAAAAGAACAAAACAAAGGCAGCAAATACCTCCAGTGTGTACAGCAATCAGCATCACAGACTGCATGACAAACATGCCCAGGAAAACGTACAATGGGAACTCATACTGTATAGAGAGTGTGTTTCATCAGCCCTATAGCATTTCTGTTCCACCCAAAGGGTGTTAACACGTCCTGGCTGGGATTCAGACATTACACATCAAAACAGACTCTTTCCTTTGGTTTCCATGCACAGCTGAGTTTCCCTCGGCAGCAAGGACGTGAGCTGTTATTTTGCAGTGATCTCAGGCATCGCTAAAAGTAGCCCTCGGACCTACAGCCTCCAGCTGCACTGAGGAAAAGCCACGGCATTTTAATTCAACTGAACCAGGAGCCTGGTCAGTGCCTCTGGATGGGGCTGCTATGAAATAACGCTTCGGTTTCCCAATACCTACAATAAATTTCCCTTCCACTGGCTCTTATGTTGAACATTATCGTAAGATTAAATAACACGACGTCTGTTGCTGAGCCCATTCACTTCTTTGGCACCACAGTGACTTACATCAGCTGGGAACTTGGCCCAGACTTCCAACAAATAGATTGTTAGCGATCATCTCTGCAGTATCTGTGCCACGAGGATCATCTGTACACACACGGGTGTCTGCAAAGCTGGGGAGAACACAAAGCGATTGCTTCACTTCCAACTTCAAGGGAATACTTTGTTTCCTGTTGATTTTTTTCCCCTTTGTTTCCCAGGTCTTGCCCTGACTCAAGATGGAGATGATGATCAGCTTCAGATGGCGTCGGGATGACAGTGGCTCTGCGCAAGCGACAGCCAACGAGCGGCGTGTGATCGCAGAAATCTCCTTCCCCGGCACCTCCGAAATACAGCCACGAACTTCACCTGATTTATTTACTTCTTCAGTTCTTGTTTTACGTCTGGTGACAGCTGGGGGTTTGTTTCCAGCATCTGGGACGGCCAAGGACTTTTCCCCTGCAGGCTGCCAGAAGAAAAGGTGGTCGTTTCTCGGCAGTGGATCCCTCCTTCGCTCAGCTGAGTTTGGGAACAGCTTGTTTACAGCAAGAAAACCGCTGGCACGGCTGTCAGGCAGCAATTAATTCCTTGCACTGGGGAGCAGTTATCCCCAAATAAATCAATTTTAATCTGGAATTAACTGCTCACACACGGATTCACTCCTGAACACCCACATACAATAGCTGATGCGGCTTAGCCGTGCCGGTCCCTGCGCGCCGCAGCCAAACCCTGCGCCTTCCTCAGGGCTGTCAGGAAAAGGCAGCGTTTGACAGCTGATTCATAAGGAATTTTCCAGGCCGATGAAAACTAGGAGGCTGTTAAGGCTCAAACAATTACCAAGAATCACTTCTTTTATCATACTAATGCAGCTCAACAGCGTGTTTAAAGTCTTTCCATGGCTCTGTCAGACCAATGCTCTCTCAAAGTGCACTGTGAGGAGGCTTACAGGAGATGTCCAGCCCTAAAACACTGCCGAGCACACTGCGTTTCCTACACAAAACTGTTTTTTTCTGAAAGCAACACAAAATCATACATGCAAGTATCTACAAGATCGGGATCCTGAACTGTAAAAACCCTTTCTAAAGCCTGGGCAGACACCATCTCCACGTCCTGCCCAGCACTTCTCTGACTAAATACACGGCCGGAGCTGTACAGGACACCACGAATTAGACAAGCAGACACTGTAAAACACAAGTCCTTAATCACAACGTCCCCACACTGGTGGCTTGTGGCAAGCCTCCAGAAAAGATGGTTACTCTTTAAAGGCACTCGGAGAAGCAGAAAAATGATTTTGGACAGCGAACGCTGAGAAGCGCGTTCAAGGAAGAGTTCTCACATTCACTGGCCATGACCTGAACCTGATGTAATCCACCTCGCTCAGATTTGACTTGTTTCCCACCGCCAGCTCTGTTTGGATAACATACTGTTCTGCGACACACAGCAAAAACTATTTGCACACTACACTAAAGTACAATTTAGTATTTGCTCAAAGCTTTCGTTTTATTGTCTGGGCAAAGGCAGCTTCTACCAGCGGAGTTAATAGCTAACCCACACCTACTTTTGCTACCCTAACTTCTAATCAGCAGCATCCAGAGAGCAGGAGACGTAAACCACCTCTGCTTAACCTCACGGTAAACACCGAAGCCAGTCCTTTCCATAAATCAGTTTCTCCCTCACTTCCAAGAGAAGGGACAAATCCCAAATCCCTGACTGCGACGGTGCAGTTATTAAAGAGAAGTATATGCTATTTCGGTTTAGGAAAAAAAAAAAAAAAACATCTCTCCCACTCACTTAACATGCTTGCTTTAAAGACAGACCACAGAAGGCACAGACTTGGGGGCTGGGATACTCTGAATCATCCACACTGAGAGTGGAAACATGTCTGTCACATGCACTTATTTATGCCTACAAAAATAGCACCATGAAAGAAGCAGATGTGTGAGCACAAAAACTAACTTAAAATTGAGTTAGTTATTACAGAGATATTGGCCCGAACCGGAGAATTTAACAGAGAAATGTCTTTCTTTTGTTCGCATGCTTTAAAGGTTTGCTTTTACAGAGCACCGAGTACTGAATGCTGAATGCTGACACTTGTTGAAACAGTATGGTGTAAGCTTCCTTTTCACAAAACCATTACTTCCCACCATCACAGGGCATGCAGGAACTTCTTTACTCATTCACGCTGAGCTATGAATGGTTAATAGGCTCCCTTGCAAAATGTGTTCTTAGTCTGATGTTTTTGTGTTGGTCACAGGCTAACGGCAACAAGACAGCCTCAATTCCTGATCCGCAGCAGCTATTTCTATCTTGGAAGTTTCCTAAAATACTGCCGAGCTAGAGTGAGACCACTGAACTCATCTTCATTTCGCTTCTAAGCAAGGTAAGTGTTTTAAACTAAACAAAGCTGGTCTTCACCAGCTTCCCCCATGAGTCTCAAACCTCCAGAACAGTTTCGGCATCCAAGGAATTTAGTTGTGATACGCCTGAACATAACGCTTGTCAAACGTGTGAGAACTAAATCTCTGGAACTGAAGCCCTTCCTTTTACCCTCGTACAGCTTCAGAAGGGCAGGGACGGTCCACGCTTCTCCCCAGTACCCACACAACATTTTATTCAACACATTCCAGGAAGGCACATCCCCACATATGAGAAGGATACTCATTCAAGTTCCTGTGGCCGTCTTTTGACTAATTTACTAACAAGTTCTCAAATCCCAGAGGACCTTCTAACTGCTGACTGATCCACAGGAACTGAGCAAGACCCCTTCCCAGCCCTTTCAGGGGACCAGCAGAGCTGACAGCAGATAGCATCGTTGGGTTACTGTTGATCTGGCCCACATCTCAGTGGATGACCCCAAAGATGAAGGGAAAAAAAAATATCATACATTTTATACCTCATCCTATTAACAACTCAGATCTCAACACGAATACATTTCAAGCACACCTGCCACCTGAATGACCCCTTCATCATATTGATGTTATCACCTTTATTTCTCTTTCTGTACCCTCTTGCCACATTTCCAAATGTTACTTCCATGAAAGACGAACACACACCGCACAGAGCACTGTGGGGTCATCACACTGACCGCTGGATGGGAAAGGAGTTACCTGGAAAACCTGGGAAAATTGCTCTTATTCCTTATTGTGCATTCTGTTAAAGCAATGCTGCCCTGTAGAGCTCAAATTTACTAACAGAGAAAACAAATAATAACACTGAAATCCTCTTCATGAAGTTCAGCTCTCGTGCTTCTTTGCTCTGTGTTTATTTTCTCATTTTTGCCAACTGGGAAATGAAAACCAATGGAGTCAGTTTCACTTTTGTTTATATTTGGTTTCAATTTTATCCTCAAGTTTTGCTTTCATGTTTTTACCATAACAATGTTTGGATTTCAAATCCTGCAGGAAAGCTTTCAGTAGCTTTAAAGTATTTGTCTCCTATCCCCCCCTTTTTTTATTCTCTGGAATTATTTTTATTCTAGATAAACTTTTTAAGATGCTGTCACAATTCTGGAATGCTTGTGGTGGGGGCACTGTTTTGATTTTTTACAAATGCACATGCCACATCCAATTTAATTCAATAGTTCGGTACTTTCCACTTGATTCATCTCCCTGCTAACATAAAGCACATCTGTACCACTCAGAATAACACCTTAAAAGTAGGAGCAGCCAGTGCACCACACGGACAGAATTGCATGTTACATATGTGCATCCAATGTGCATACAGACCGAAACGTGCTGCTACTTCACCTTACTGATGAATTAGGGCATTATCTTGCTTAGGTAAAGCTGTAAGAGGTTTGCCTGTAGCGCTGTCAAGCAATGTCCAATATTAACAGAACTACTGCAGTACAGATTTCGTGTTCCCTGTGCTCATCAAGCCCCTCCACTCGCAGACACCCTTCCGTACACATCAGAAAGCAGAACTTAGCCACGCTTTCAGAGTTTCCTAAAACAAACCGTAAGCAAACCTTCCTTCTTTTGTGCTATGTCAGTGCTAGGCACGCAGGTCTCTGAAGGCTGCTTAAAATAATATCACAGCAGAACGGAAATGGTTAGACAACATCCACTGTCAACTGCGGTTCAAACTAAGGGACAAATGCAAATGCTCTTGCCACAGCGTAACTCCATTCCTAACACCAGATATAGCTACAAATCAAACCTGTAAAGGTTACCTGAACACCTCTGAACTCATAATCTGCCCTATTCTGTAAGGGAAATTGTAAGGGAAATTTGTGCTTCTAAGCACAGCATGAAAGCCAGTAGCCTGTACAGCAACAACAGAATACTAAAATCATTTCAAGTCAGAGTTAGTCCTGTACCTTGGGTGAAACAGCATGTCACATGCAGGTGGATTTGCTCCTGGGTGCCTGTGTCCAAGCTGCAACAAGATAAAACGTCTGCTTTGTGCTATAGACTGCTGTACTTTCGGTGTAGTCTGCCCCAAGCAAACTACGGGGCCAGAAGATCTCCAACACACACAAACCCCGGCTTGCAGCGTATTACACACAAGAAACCGAACATTACTCCCTCATTCACCACTTCTGCATTTTCTTCCCAGCTCGTTTGAAAAAACAAGCATTCTTCGTCAGCTCCAAGAAGCTGAAAACATAACCAGCACCAACTGAAAGAGCAAGTTGGGTGTTTTACAACCTATCAGTGAGCAATGTGTGCTGTACAACGTGTCAACTGTGCTATACACAAAACATGTAACTTTATATATATACCAACGTGGACATTAAACTCTTAACATGCTTCCCTTCCTCTAACTGTTAATAACTGCTAATAGTCGGTGCTTGTTTTTCCTATTGGCTATTTTAATCTTAACACACGAGCTTACACGGTGAAAGCAAGGAAGAACCTTGAGACAGTTTGTAAGTAATAATTCAACAAAACTTCTGAAACAGAAGGGGAAATATAACTATATTGACTGTTTTTTTTCCATAATGTTATTGTTACATAAGGAATATGCAACGTAATAAATCTGTTCGTCTGTGCACTGTACCCAGAATCTTTTCGTTTTGCTAATTTTTTGTTTTCCTTTCGCACTTGTGATCTCAAAGAGCAAAACAGAAAACATATTACGCTAATCACGGTTTATAGTAATAAACCTTCTGTAAACACTACCTTATGGCTTATATCCTCAATATCACAATCAGTGTAGGTAGGCCTTTGAAGAACGGAGCTTTACAAGGTCAATCTTTAACAAGTCACAGAGATAAGTCAGTGTCCCACAAAAAGAGCAACACGAAATTAGTTCTGTTCCTTTATCTACAAACGGATCCTGCCTTTCAATACTTAAGATTCACGAAACATAAACTGAGGTTCTAATGAGCTAATAATGAGGTTTTAATCTTGAAACCAGCATTTTGGTGAATACCACGGTGTCAGTGCACACACGGTGCATTTAACCTGGCTGCAACTTGTGTCTGTTAACAAGTCCAGGGGTAACATGCATAGATTGAACAGGATCATCATGGAAACCACTTCTGTTCTCGGGAAGTTTCCTGAGAACTTATGGCACAAAACTCCCAGAACAAAGGCCAACACACAGTCTATGGAATCAGTCTATGGACCATTTTTTATGCCTGTGCTTCATACTCTTGTGGTGAAAATTCCCTCACAGTTTTCGGGAAGAATCCTTGCTCAGGCCTGCAGTGACCTGCGGATACTCGGTGCTCAGCGTTTGAAACTGAAGCGCACTGACTGCTAAGCCGTGCAGCAAGTTTCTCTTCCACAGCCTGCCTAATCGCTCGTCAGCCTACGTCAGCCCGTGACATGCGTGACACGTGGGGCAGTGCGCGCCGCGATTTATTTACTGCACGACAAACACCTCCTCCTCTAGTGAGGCTGCCTCCAGTTCCTTTTATGTGGGTTGTGTTTACCTGTGCTGTTCCCTGCTGCCTGTTCACTGCCTCAGGATGCTAATGATTTCAAGGAACACTCCCACATCCTCTTCTGTCACCTCTTCTCCGAGCTAAGGCTTCTGACTCGCTCACAAAAGCTGCTCCATGCACTTGATCGTCCTTGATGCCCTTCTCTGCAGGCCGTCAAGTCTTACTACGTCCTTTCCAAGGGAGGGGAACAGAAATTGTTAACCCTGTTTAGGAGAGGGAAGTAACATGGACTTAGGGTGGCATGACAGTGTTTCCTATTCCATGTTGCACTCCTTCCTGGTAATTCCTAAGCTGCCCTCTGCTTTCTTAGCCACTACTGGGCACAGAGCTCACTTTTTCACAGGATTACCTGTGTTCTGTGATTTGTTAGCAAGTAAAAATAGTTCAAACTTCACTTTTGTGTGTAACACTAAGATTACATTCTTGTCCATGTGCCTTACATTTCATCAGTCTGTACCAAATCTCACTGCAATCTTACACCTGGACTTTCAGCACAATGAGGTCCTTCTGCAGCCTTTCAGAGGTTTTACTACTCCGAACAGCGAGTCAATACCATGAGCAAACTTGTTGCATCACCACCTATCCCTTCCCGCCCCTGCCGAGTGGCACGGACTCTAGACCAGCTCCTGGGGGACGAGCTGAGCCTCCTCTCATTGAGCAGACCTTGCAACAAGCCCTGCTCTGAGGAGGGCTGTACCAAGGAGACCTCCACCACAGCTCAGCGATGCCTTGAAACAACCCCAGAAGCCTCATGAGGCACAGCTTCTCCTCCTCAAAATCCCAGTCCGTTGTTGGTGTATCACACTTGTACCTCCTGCTCACTAATTCTGTTCACCAAACCCTGGCAAACAAACAACAACAACAACAAAAAAAAAGGCAAACAAACACGAAAACAAACACACATAAGTTCCCAGTCTCCCCATAAACCTTGAAAAACTGGCATCTGATTTGTCACCTCCTATTCCTGGAGCACCAAGGCCAAGTCTAAGCCACAAGTTACACAAGAGGTGATGTATCAGCAATTTTCATCGTCTAAGTTCTTCCAAAAGTTTTGAACAAGGATCGCCTCCTCCCATCTGTTTTATCCCTCACCTCAATTTGCTCTGATACCCTCTCTAACAGACACGTCAATTGAGAAATCCTCAAACAGGCTCACTCCTTCTTAAAAGAAAAAAAAAACCTCTAACACAGGAATGTCCAAAAACTCTTCCTCAGTGAAACAAGACTCAAATAACTTGTTTCAGTCTTCTGTTATGACTTTGTCTTCCTTGGGCACTCCTTCTACACTTGGATCATTTATCAGCAGGCTTCCTGCTTTTGATGCACTTCAAAGGGGATTTATTGTTTGTTTTCATGCTTTTAGCAACTTGTTCCGTGACTCTTTTCGGCCTACCTTATTGTGTTTAACGCAGATTTTATGTTCTTTTCCATCTTTCTCGTTTGAAGGCAAAGCATTAACTTGTTGAAAGATGCCTTTTTACTTCAGCTGATCTCCTTCACTTTGCTTTTCAGCCTGTTCAGCTTTTTTGGCATTTCTGACAGATGCCATGCAATTGCTCTGAGCCCCTATTACAACGCCTTTGAAGCATTACATGCCACCTGCACGTATTTTACACTTCTGACTGCTTCTCACCATTTTACTCATTTTTTTCCCCTCCTCTTACGAAGATTTTCTCTGGAAAATTAACCACCACCACAATAGCCCCTGGCTTTATTCCTCCTGAAATGACACTGAATCTCAGCACATTAGGATCACTGTCACATCAGAGCATTTTTAATGTAAAATCCCAAACTTAATTCCTGCTGGCTAGGACCTTGCCCAGAGCTGCCACCCACAGAGTGCCCTGGCAAGCTACACCCAGAAAACACCTTAAAAACTTAGGACCTGGGCAAGTTTCATGTTGGAATGTGACAATTGGCATGGGGGCAACTGAAGCCTTCCATTACCTTTGTATTTCCTACTTTTGCATCCTCTCTGATCTCCCTTGACGTCTGACAGTCGCTGTCAACACCTTGGTTGGGCAGGCAGTCACACAGCCCTCATCTATGCTCTTCCTATTTGGGCCTGGAGCACCGGTTCATGAGATCCTGTGTTACTTCCTGAAACAGTTACGGGCTTTAACAAAAAGCATCCCGCTCCATGCACGTGGCAGCTACTCGGCCCTCCTCACGCCATCTGTAGTCTGTCACCACACTCTCTGAGCTCCTGCAAAGTTTCTGGTACTCCGAATATTGTACCATGGAGATGTTTCGGTAGGGGTCATTATTAAGACAATAGGCAATATTTATATTATATAATATTTAGTATGCAACGTTTATGTAATTTTAATAATATTTTAAAATAGGGATGATCCTCTCCAAGATAGGATGTGTCCCAGCAAACCATGTTCTTCGCCTGTAGGTCTTTCCTATAGGTTTAAAGCTTCAATTTAAAACGTATATTGTTTTATACATATTACATATAAATAAGTTTATGCTTCAATTTAAGGCATACATAGCCTGGCTGCAAATTTATTTAGATAAAGTCCCCTTTTTAATGTAGACTTGTTCTATTTCAAATATATTTCCTCTTGAATCTCAGCCCCTTTCTTCTGCATCACTTTCTCTCCTGTGCATTAAGACTCCACCTCTCTCCGACACCACCTGGTCCCACCACAGAGCTGGAGGCCTCCACGCGATGTAGATTTGGGTCTGTACCCCACAACAGCTCTATTTTACTTCTCAAGCCTGTTATCTGCCTCTCCCCACGCAGCATGGCCTGTGACGCACAGCCCTTCCCAAGAGCCCGGCCTGCCACCTTCTGATAGAGACACCGCGCGGGGAGGAACGCCAAACGTGAGGCCGACAGCCGTGCCTGCCAGCTGGGATCCCCGTTTTGTTTTGTTTCCTGACTGTTTTGTTACCTGCCCGTGCTGTGAGGCACCATCACCTCGCAGGGCTCCGTGCTCCCACACCAACCACGCCGTGTTTCTGACAGCCGAAAGGGCCCAGGCGTGCAGGGGGCACTCGGGGTAATTCCCCCGCGGGGCATCACCAGCGTGGGACAGAGGAGCCTCAGAAGAGGCCGGTGGCACGGAAAGATTGTGATTCAGACAGCAACCATCTGCCCCACAGATCAATCGCGCTAGTTGTACAATTATGTCACCATTTCCGTATTAGGGAGAATGTAAATTTCTGCTGCCACATCCAGCTCCCTTTTTATGGTGCTAACAAGGGCACCCTGCAAAGGGCATCCCATGCAAATCCGCGCGGGGTGCGCACCTATACAGACGGGGTGCTTCATCTCGGGAAAGGGAGGTCCCAGCCCACGCTGCTCCTGCCTCCAGGAGGCTGAGCGGCACCTGACAGCCACCCCATGCCCAGGAGCAGGCTGCCTGCCTCACGGGAGCCATGAGTGCAAACACAGGAGCCCTGCGGAGCGGCTCACAGCGCTGCGGACACCCCCCTCTGCCCAGCTCAGCCCGCACCACCCCCGCCCCCCTTCACCACCACCCCCCCCCTGCCGGGGACGGAGCCGCCCCGAGCCCGTGGTGGCGGCGGGGCCCAGCGCGGGCCGGGTGCCGGTGGCTGCGCGCTGCCGGAGGCCGCAGGGGCGGAGGCGCCGCCCGGCGCGGCTCGGCGCGGGGCGGGGGGAGGCGGAGGCGCGGCCGCCGCTTGTGTAACGCGCGGGCCCGCCGGGAGGGGCCGGGGCCGGGGCCGGGGCAGCGCCAGCGCCCCCCGCCCGCCCGCCCGCTGCGGGCCCGCAGCGCGGCCCCCGCGCCCCGCAACAAGTGCTTGGGTTTAATGCACCCCCCCAAATAAAATAAGCACACGCACACCCCACGGCAGCGCGGCCCGTGCCCTGCCGCCGCGGCCTCCCCCCCCCCCCTCTTCGTCCTCCTCCTTCCTCCTCCTCCTCTTCCCCCCGCAGCGGCCCCGCTGCCCCCCTGCCCCCCAGCCCCGCAGCGATCCGGGAGCGCGGCGGTACCGGCGCTGTGCGGGCAGCGGCCCCGGCCCCGGCCCCGTCGCCGTCGCCGTCCCCGTCCCTTCGCGGCGCGGCTCCCGCAAGGTTACCGCCGGTTGCCAGGGGACGCGGGCTGGAAATGCAAACAGGCGCTGAATAATCGCGGGAGCAAAACTAAAAGTGCCTCCCTCCTCCTCCTCCTCCTCCTCCTCCTCCGCCCGGGCGCCGAGCAGGGCCAGATCGAAAGCAAAACAAGGAGAGGAAGCGGCGAGCAGCCGGCGCTTGGAAATCCCCCCGCCTCCTTCCCTCCCTCCCTCCCTCCCTCCCCGCCGGGCCGGGCCGGGCCGGGGCGGCCGCGCAGGCGGCGGGGGCAGGGCTCGGGGCAGGGCTCAGCGCCGGGCCCGGGGCCGGGCTCGGCCCCACAGCTCGGCACGGCCCCGATACCGGGCCCGGCGCGGCCCCGCTGCCAGCACGGGCGGCCCTCGGCTCCCACAGCCCCGCAGCGGGCCCCCGGGGGGCGGCCGGAGCTTTGCAGAGCCGCCCCCGGTGGTGGTGGCTGGGGGCAGGCTGAGGGGCTGCAGGGTGTCACAGCGGCCCAGGGGAGGGGGCTGGTATCGCTGGCAGCCTCCCCAGTGATAGAGGGAAGGCCCCGTGGCTTAGGGATACTGGGAGACAGGAGATCTGGTCCCACAGAATTACAGTACGCAAACATTTCCCTCATACACGTATACCTACACGTGTCCTCTGCACGCTTACCCAGGTGAACAAGCGGTGCACACGCGTGTGGATGCATCCCAGGACACCTCCGTTTGCTCGCACCCTGCTCCAGTGGGGTGGCAAAAGGAGATGGAGGTGTTCCCTGGGCACACAGGTGCCCCAAGGACACGCAGCCCTGGCCACACACAGGAGCCTGAGGTGCCTGCCCTTGTAGGCGATGAGCCCTTCTTGCCGGGGTGTGATCTCTTCACACCGAGGAGAAGGCAATCACAGGAGCATTTAGGCTGTCAGGGATCCACCACCTCCTGAAAAACACCAGGGCCTCACAGGAGGCCGTGGACCACTTGTACATACGTGACAGGAAAGGGCAAGAGAGAGGTTTAAGGAGCAAGGTTTAGAGTGCTAGGCAGGGTGGTTTTTCTGCGTCTCCTGCAGAAATACAGCAGGATGGGGAGGTCAGCACCGATGGGAAAGGGACAGGTCCCAGGAGAGATGAGAAGGAGCTGCAAGGAAGGAAGGGTTGGAGGCACGTGGCACTTTCAGGTACTTCCAGGAGAAAAGAGCCCAGGCAGACTGATTTCCATGAAGCCCTCATGGGACTGCATGGCTGGCCTTCAAATTGAGAAGGTCACAGGGGAGTTTTAGACCAAAGAGATGGAAAGTAGACAGGTACTGAAGAGCACTTGGGAGCGTGCATCCCCTGGCAGGGAAATCACAAGGATTCAGTGTCCTTGGGTAAAGGACAGGATGAAAGGTGGCAAGAGCCAAAGAGAGAGTGGTGGAAAACTGTCAGAAAAGATAGAGCCATATAAGCAAACTCAGGAGTGAGAAGGGGGCCCAGGGTGTCTAGCTTTAAATCAGCACATCGACAGAATGGGTGTGCTTGGAGAGGAGATCAGGGGGATGCTGTAATAACAAGGTACACTTGTGTAGGAGGGTCAGGCTGGGCTGTGTCTGAAGGGAAGGGGGCTATACTCTCCAAAAGAAGCAGTGAGATCAGCTAACTCTAGCAGCTAAAATAAATATTTTATAAGACTTAAGGTCTCCATAGGAAGATGGAAGGATTAAGATGGTAGTACCAACTCTCTGAGACAGGTCAGGTTGGTGACCCAAAACTGCTGCAGAGCAGCTGGGAAACATTAGGATGGAATGAGACCAGGAGCCCTTCCACCCTCCAGCAGGCATGGCAGAAATGGCAAACAATCAGAGAACAGCAAAGGTAATTAACAATACAGAATGACCCAGACTGACTCAACAGACCAGGACTTTTTAGGCTGTAGAAATGAGCCAATGCAAAAAAGTCATGCGAGAGAAAATACACAGTCATGAATTGAGAAGAATGGGGATGGATTATTTGCTTTCTTTTCTAATATAAGAACTAGAGAGCATCAAGTGAAACTAGCAGGTGGCAGATTTAAAGCAAACATGAGGAGGTGGTTCCTCACACAGCAGGTAATTAAACGGTGGCACTTCCTGCTTTAAGGTGCCAAAAGTTCAAAGGGAATCAAAAAAAGCACCCGAGCGCACTCAGAGAAGAAAATAATTAAAAAAAAAAAAAAAAAAAAAAAAAAGAAAGAAAGAAAAAAAGAGGTGCTTTAAATGTAAGGACATGGCTTCTGCATCAAGCTGTCCCCTAAGCAGCAGATTGCTAGAGGCTGGAAGCTATTCTGTGGGTGCCTTGGTACGTCCGTGCCATGCTACGTGCTGTCGTAGACGTGTGTCAGTCACAGCAGGATGGGTCTCCGAGCTAACTCATGTACTTCAGAGTCGTTGTTGCGGTCATACAGTTGTGTATCAACACCATACGCAAGCAGCAGTAGCCCTACGTGTCTTGGCAGACCTGTTGGCAAATCAGGGCTCTGCAAATGTATAGCAGCTGACAAAATGCTCTCTTGAAAACACGGGCTGTGTCTTAAGGACCAGAGGGAGGGCTTGCTTATCTGCCACGTTTCCCTGCCGACTTGCAAAAGGCTTCACAGGTTTACACCTGTGGCACACGCCAGTGTGGAAGGAATAACTTAATAAGACATGGTTTTGTTGCAACCACCTTGTTCTGAGGGTTACAAAAGGCCTAATTGTGAATGCCTGCAAATTGCTCGGGAGATGGGAGTTGCCCGGTGCCGCTCACACAGCTCGCTCTTCACAAAGGGAACAGCAGCCCAGGCTGCTTTTTGCAGTGTTGTGCCTGTTGTCATTTCCAGTAATATACTTTTAATTCATTTGCAGAATGAGTGAGCTATGAAAGTCTGTAGTTTAGGTACCAGCATATACTGTGGGAAAAATGCTTACAATCGTATTAATAATTTAGTCTCACACTCTCACACTCGGAGGACTACTTATTCACAAAGTGGCAACGCTGTGAATGACACTAATTGTGTTCAGTCACAGAAAACACAAGTGGCTTACTGGAGAAAACAATAACCGAGCCATTTAGTAGAATTTGCAGCCCGCACTTTCCATTTCTTCCCACTGCCCTCAGCTGATCTAGATTGGGCTCATTCAAGGCATTAACAAAGACATTTCTCTCCACGTCTTCTGCGATGAGAAATTTACAGGATGTACTAGAAGTTAAATCTTCTGTTGTGATTCTGTGGTGATGTTGAAAGGTAATGGGAATGGACAGCTTCTGGTTTTTAAACATAGCTGTCAACAGTGACTCATTCCATGTGAAAAAAAAAAAAAAAGAGAGAGAGAGAGAGAGACTTACCATTCACAACTTTGCTGTTTCAGTAAGAACTGACATCCTTAAAATCAGAAAATTTAACCATGAAGCATCAAAAATCCAGATCTTTTCCTCTGCAGAATTGCCAAAGTTTGCAGCTCACACTGTTTAATCATCTTCCTTAGGGAATCAGCTGATTCCACTAGCATCCTGCCTTTCATTCACTAAAGATTAACTGTTCTGGCCTGGCCTTCATTTCTGTGAGAAAGCAGCAACAACAAAACCAACACAAAATTGGAAATGGGAATTCCTGAAGCTCCAGAAGGTAAACCAGCCTTTAAGAGGAGCTGGCTATAGCATCACTTCAGTTTTTCAGATCCATTGTCACATGGGCACTGTGACTTTCTACCACGAGCCCTGCAGGTGAACAGCTGAATTTTCTCATGGAGTTGGGTCCCAAGCTTATGTACTCATATTTTTCTGGTATATTAAAGTTGGAAAGCTCTGCAGCAGAAACCATGTTGGTAATTTGCAGTACAGGTGAGTGCTTAGCAAGAGAAGAAACTAGTTGCAAGTCTCCCATAATTCTTGCTTTAACACATCCATGCCTTCCTGAGTGCCCACACCCATTTTTCGTCTTGATGCATGGGGAAATTTCTTTGCACTTTTAAGTTGTCCTGTGGAAAACATTCTGATGCTGATGTAATCTGTAATACAGATATTTTTAGATACTGCATAGCAATGCCATCTTACTTATAATAAAAGAAAGCCCAACAGATTTCTGATTATAGTTAAGAATTAAAAGTATTTGTATATTATAATAACACATAAAATCACTCCAAGTTTAATGAAAAAAAAAAAAAAGCTGGCTGTTTAACTGTTTAATAACTTATTGTAATGCATTTATTCTCTGAGATCAGCTTTATTCATTGGGTGTTTTTTTATTTATTTACTTGGTGTTTATACTGTCACAAATAAAAGGACTGTCTGGTCTTTGGTGTTTCTGCAGTGTTCTACAAGTGTTTATGACCGTGTTAAAATTAACAGAAAATAAAGTTTCACCAGGGACAGAAGGATGGAGCTGGCAGGGTGCTCCCTGGTTGATTTCATTGCAGTCCCAGCCTTGGCATCAGAAGGGGGACAGGCCCAGCAGTGGCCATCAGGAAGACTTTGGAAATCATTGCACAGCTCAGCATGCACCTGGAGAGACATCTGCTTTTCTTCTTGTGTTGCCCAACAACTGCATGAAAAAAGACTAACTTATTGAAGTGCCACCTGAGCACATACTCCAGTGTGGGCTTAAGTGTAAGGATATGAACAGTTCCTACCGGGCCCAGAGGGATTCCTCACATGCCTGCCGTTATGTGCGCACACAAGAACATGGGTGGAGGAAAGTCTCTCCATTCACCCTCCCTGCCTTGATTTTGCCTGGATTCCTTAACTCAGCCTTTTTGTGGTCTTTCCTCATTATTTTTATCTTTTTTTTTTCGTGCTCCCCTGGCTGCGGGGTGGCATGCGGCTTGCTCAGGATGTTTCCACGAACTGGGATATTGTCCTCTGCCTGTTCCTGGTGGGGCTCTGTCATTACCATCTGAGGGGACAGACACATGGCGTGAGCAGCCCCCAGGCAGCTACAGCAGGAACCCGCTGACAGCAGCAGTACCGTATGCCAGCAGCACCACCCCAGCACGATTCACAGCACAGAGAGAGGTTTTTAAGGCATTTCTGTACAAACTCATCCATGTGATGTCTTTGTCTTCAGCTAGGTTATGCTGGTGAGACCTGCCCCGAGAGTCTTAGCAGGGTGTCTATATTACAAAGTGCTCCTCAGCTCTCCTATTTTTCAGCTGTGATCATCTCCTGATTGCTAAAAAAGTAGATGATCGGAGCATTGTTTTGTTTTTATTGGTAATAATTACAGTCATAATTACAGAAGACCATTCCAAGATGGAAAAATCTTTTGCTATTTTAGGATTGTGCAAGTATGTTTCAGGGTGACTTCAGAACAGGAATGTCTGAATTATCTAAAGAAAGTGCTCTGAGTAAGATATTTTTAATCAACACTGTAAACACACTGTCTTCTCCAGCCAGCAGCGTGTGCAGTTCTCAAAGCATGCCAATACTGCGTAAGAGAAAGAAGGAGAAAGGAAAAAAAAACAGACCAATGTGAAAATAAAACTTTTCCATTGCAACACAAAGCCTCTCACACTTTCTGTAACTGAGGTGCCCTCACTGAGGTGCTGCCTTATCTAGCCATTAGGGGATTCTGTCTGAAAGAGCCAAAATAATGCCCTTTGACAGGTTTAACAGGATTGCAGGATGGCTGAGGCTGGCAGGGCCCTCTGGAGCCCCTCTGCTCAGGCAGGGCCACCCGGAGCCACTTGCCCAGGGCCACGTCCAGGTGGCTTTGGAAGATCTTCAAGGAGGGAGACCCCACAATTTGGGCAACCTGTGCCCGTGCTCCATCACCTGCACAGCACCAAAGTGCTGCCTGGTGTTTAGACAGAAGCTCACGTTCCAGCTTGTGCCCAGTTTTGTTCCTTTAACAGGGGGGAAGGGGGAAAACAGGGAGTTTTTTCTTTTTTACTCAGTCGTGTCTCTTGGCTCATAGAGCAAGTTTTAGGGAGGAAAGCAGTTCTTTAAAAACAGGTACAGCATCTTGACATTTCAGGGCTGAAGCGGAGCTTGGCAGAGAAAGCATGGACTGCAGCCAGGCTGCTTCAGTAGATCCTACCTGAAACTGGTCCCGCTCACCCCGTCTGTAGTAGCGCATTTCACCCAAGTGGAAGCTTTTGTGGCATTTTTCCCAGTGAAACCAAGGTAGAATAAAAAGATAAGTGATGCATTGTCTGCTGGTTTGACAAAGCAGAACAAATTCTTTTCTTCCAGAAGATGATGAGATATTAAGAGCTATGCTTCACATCATGTGTAAACACAGGCTTTGATTTAATGGATTCAAAACTTATTTGTTATTAAAATCAGGCCAATTCTCTTTGTTGACAGGGAAGAGATTTTTTTTTTCTCTCTTTTCACTTTCTGTTTGTAGTGGATTTTCATGTATAAGGAACTCTTTCCTGGGGCACGCATCACAGAAGGGCTCACCAGACGTATTCCCTCACCAGCCTCACAGAGCAGCAGCATGGGCCGTCGCCCCACCAGCTCCTACCCCACCAGCACAGAGAGAAGACTTCCAAGTCTTTTTAGCCCATTTCTGGCCTCTGTCTGGTACAAGTGGGAGCCCAGGCTGTGTTAAAGGAGAAAGGGTGCCAGAAGGGTGCAACATGGAGCAGCATCCCAGCTCAGGCTGCCTCCTGATGGCAAGCTAGGCAGTGCTCCGTGCCCGCAGCAGCCTCGGAGGCCACACGCCTGTGGGGCTGCTTAAATACAGCTCGAGCCTTTCCTCCTTGGTGTGGTCCCCACACTGCAACACGGACTGGGTGATGGCCGAATGTGACCCTTAAATAAATAAATAAATAAATAAATAAATAAAGGATCCAATTATAAACATTTAATTTTAGGCTCTTCTACCTTAAGTAAAAATGGTCACTGAGAGTTACAGGGCCATTTCCAAGTGAGAACCCTCTTTGAAGCTTTGGCTATTTTGTCTTTTCTAGTCAGTGCTTAATGATCAATGGGAGAGTAGCGAGGCCTGCTGACTGCCTGTGCATCTCCAAAGCAGCAAGGCTGACCTCTGGAGAGCCTCCACATCCCGGACTGCCCGTCTTCCCCAGGCACAAGCAGATGCATCGGCTCCTGCATGCGCTGAAATAGCTGAAGCTGAGCTCCCCTCCTGCACCTTTGTTGCTAGCCTGCAGAGTCCAGTAAGACCGTCTTCTGAAACGCAGCAGCTGGCTCTGGTGAGCTGTTTCTGGAGTGCAGATCGCTGGTGACTCATCTCTCCTGAAGCCCATCATGCTGCACTTCTCCTTTGCCAAGTCATTTCTGTCGCTCTGACCGTTGCCCTGTTCTCAGGTTTGCTAAGCCGGCACAGCCAAGGAGAGACTCCTTCGGAGGAGGGATACAAGGGGTGAGCAGAAAACCAGTGTCAGAGGATGAACAAGACCCAACACCAACTTCAAACCACCTGTTCCCAGAATTTGCCATCACCGACGGGGTGGGCTTACGGGGAAAGCATCCTGGGGAAGGTGGCAGTGAGCCAGCCGGCGAGGTGCTGAACTCCTCCTGTTGGTGTGCGAGAGCTCTCGGCCCCCCACGTAGGGTTGCTTTATCACTGGAAGAGAGAGAGGTTGTGGGAGGGGACAGAGGAGGAAAACTGTTTGCTATTAATAGCAAATATGAGTGGGAGCTTTGTTTTGAATGGGCTAATTTAATTAGCGCCGTGCAGCGCAGAAGTCAGGCTCGTGGTGTGCTTCACCTGCTGAGCAGTCTCATCTTGGTCAATTTTACAGTGCCTGGCACAAATGTGCCCTGCTTTTTCAGGATCCCCGCTCTTGTGCAGTGCTGCAAATAGCAATATTGCTCTACGCAGTGGTGCTCCAGTGTCACGTTATATTTGTCCGTGTGTTTTCAGTACCTTAGAGAAACAAACAACAGCAACCAGAAAGCAGCTACTTCAGTCACGTAAAACAAGGAGACAGCAAACAGGGGCAGGCTTGTTTCCTTAGCTCTGTAAGACATGGCACAGCAGCTGTACCTGTGAACCCAGATAGACATCATTAGTAGAATAAATTAGTGGGATTATTTTTTGGGGAAAAAAAAAAAAAAAAAAAGCTCAGATGCTTGTGGTTATTATTTGCCTATTTGCACCTTGCTTTAAATAATTGCATGTGGGGTGGGAAATCCTCCTTTTAATGAAAGAAGAAAGGAGCACTCCACAAGTATGCATGTTACTGCGCTGATAAGCAACAACCGGCCCTGAAGGTAAGTTTTAGTAGGCAGATATCAGAAGCAAAGGCAAGGGCGGACAGCTGCCAGTTCAAGACAGAGCTCCTCCTCTCCCATTAAGGTAGCTTTATGGGAATGCTGAGTCACCTGTTCCCTGCATAAAAGAGCTGGAGGAAAAGTAATTATGTATAATTTTCTTGCATTTCTTCTGCTCCCACACCACCATTTCGCTTTTGGAGCGGATCTGGCTGCGGAGTCAAGAGTTCTCTTTGCTGGAAAGCATTATAGCATTGTACCTTGGGCTAGATATGTAAAAGCCTGATAAGCAGGTGGTAATAATTCCCAGTCAGCTTCAAAGAAAGGGTAATGTGTCATTTCTTGGCGAGCAAACACTTAGCGCACATAAAACAGTCATAAATAGTTTGTGGAATACTTGCAAATAACATTTACACAAAAGCTATTAGCAGCTATGCCGGTGAGGCTCCTGCAAGCTTCCTCTTCTCTTTCCGATCCGTATTTCAGGTTTTTATTCATCTGTCCCTGCTCTCTCCCCAACCTGGGGCGTTCTGTCTGTGAAGCCAAGCTCTCCAGCTGCCCTGCCAGCACCCCATCCCTCTCAGGCCCTGAAGCAGGAATCCACAGCCGTTTGTGGTGATTTTTAGCTCTCATCCCTCTCAGCAGCAACATCACCACTGCTCCAAGCTGCTCCAAAAGCATCTCCTTAAAGCCCATGTTCATGGCCGGTGTCCCCAGGTGTCCTAGGATGGTGGTGGCACGGAGCATCCCACCCTGTCCAGCTGCGCCACTGCTCTCCACGTCCCTGGGTCAAAGCCACAGGCTGCTGTGCCCCACGGATTCAGATGTGAAGGGGAATGGGCAGGGAGGGTAGCTCTGAGAAGAGCTCCGTTGCCTGGCCTGTCCCCCCATCCCTTCACTCACACTCTAGCTTCACCATTCTAGCTTCCTGCCCCTTGATCTCCCAGCACAGCCACCAACCAAAGAGAAGGCCAAGGCCAAGTAACGTGTTTTTTTCCCCCAAAGTCACAGACTGTGTTGTGTTATTCATGACTAACTGAGGACGTGACAAAGGCAAAAGAAGGCAGGTTGCTCAGAGCTGCCCCTCTTCCTTGTGTTATTGGTGGTGCTGGTGAAAGGCATCCCGCCACCCTGTGAGCCCTGTGCCCTTGTCCTTCTTCTCTGGCTTCCCACCAGCCCTCGGATGCTGCTGCTCATGTGCAAGGCTGCTGTTTGTTTTGCTAGCTTGTAGGAAAGGCCCAGAGGACAAAAGCCACAGAACTTGGAGGGCTTCCTGAGCGTCCATCATCACTGGGCTCCTTTTAGCCTGGGACCATCTCCCTTGCTGTGTTTATTGCAAACAGCCGCACGAACCATAGCAACACCAGAAATAGGCGAGCATCTTCGTCCCTCTACCCTTTCCCCACCTCTGCAAAGCTGACCCAACTCTTTTCCTCTCTTTTTTGGATATTTTCCCTGCCTCACCAGCAGCACAGAGGAGCTCTGTCGGTCTCTAATCACGTTAGCTCTGAGTTGCAGGTTTTCCATTTTCCTGCTAACACCCCCGAGGGATGTCAGCAGGCCCGTTGTGCCGGTGCTGCTCTGGCCGTGCCCGCCTTTCATCTAGACCTCAAAGGCTTCAAGTGAAAGCAGCCTGGAAATGGGCGGCACCTGCGATCGAGTCTGCTTACGTCTGCCATCGGTGTTTGGAGTGCTCCGCAATGCTTGGCAGGGCGGCCACACAAACGATCCTCTGTTTCAGGAAGGAGGTAAATGGTGAACTCCGCTGCTACCGTTTCAGCCATGCATGGATTGAGACACAGCCAGAACAATGGGCCTGGGACAGCAGAAACTTGCCTCTTCACTTTTACACTTCTTCAGATCCCATCCTGGGGCTCCAGGGGTCTGTGCCGTTTTGCTCCCGTCTGGTGCAGCGCCCTTGCACACAGATAGGTTGCTGTTCCGCGACAGTGCCTGCACTCACGTCCACATTAGAGTCTAATTTCCCAATTTAAGCTTGATGACACAACAGTTTTATTCCTTTACTGTCTTGATTCAGCTGCAGGCCTGATTATAAGTGATTCGCCTTATACCAGGCGGGGGGCAGCTCCTGCACTGAGGGAATGCAGGCACCAGCCCAGCCGGGGAGCGTGCAGAGCCCCGAGCAAGCTCTGCTCAGAGCTCACCCCTCACCACACGTGGCATGAAAGGAACATAAACAGGAAGCACAAAGCCACAGGAAATTAGACTACTGAAGTTTCACTGTTCATAGAAGCATTATTTTTAATATTTCTATTGCCATGTCTCGTGTCAGGAGAGAGCGTTCGACTTCTCACTCTGCTCAGGCCTTGGGAAAGAAAAAAATTGGTCCCTTCAGGTGCTGGGTTGTTTTCCAGCCTGATCCTCACAGTGTTATAACTTGGTAACCCTGATCCCTATCTATTCACATCAGGGGCGCTGAGATCCTGCCCCCAAGCAGAGCGTTGCGCTGGCTCCGTGGCAATATTCGAGCCAATTTCTTCAGGGCTGAGTGTCCGTGAAATTTGCTGCTGTCACTGCTGTTGTGTGTGCTCAGGGGTCAGCAGTAAGGCACACCTCACCTGCATTTCAGTCATCAGGACAAGGCCAATAACTGCTATTTTGTTCTGAAGTAAGGGGGAGAAAATATGAGCTTTGTGGTATTTCTCAGAGTGCTCATTTTAATCCTTCATATTTTTGTTTTCATTATTCTCTCAGCAAAATTCCAGCATCTATATATTACATGGATGAGCAGTTTTCCCCCAAATCCTCAGGCTTTACATGGTAAATGAGCCACTTATCTCCTCCCACTGTCCTTGCACATCTCATCTCCAGGATTCTTTCACCCACAACCACAAATTCGGCTCCATCCCCTACTGATGGACCCACTGTCTGCTCCAGACGTAATTCTCCTGCCATGCTATAAAACAGGCAGTTTCCCCGATGATTCCTCTTGTCAGCAAAAAGCCTAATATTGATAAAATATGAGTCCTCGTCTTCCTTCTCCTAGAACTTTCTCTGTACCTGTCCAGTGACCACTCTGGCCCTTCGGCACCCAGTTTCACCATTCTGAATATGGTTTTCTGACACAGGATGCCTCTCTTGGTTTTCGAGGCCTTTCCTGGTGCCTGTTGTCCAGCGAAGCCACCTCTGCTCCTCTGCTTTGTTCCCAGCTGCCACTCGCACTTGGAAGATGCTGTGGAGAGGCATCTTGCGCAGCTCCTGGCTACCTTCTAATTTCTCCTTAAAACTCTTCAGTGTAACCACAGAAAACCCCATGGCAGATTGCTGCCTCTTGCACTGCCCAGCACCATCTCCCTGACCCCTTTTCCTTTCTCTCTGGACCTACCTGGCTTGAGTCCCTCACTTCTGAGGTCTCTGAGGCTGCAACGTGGGAAGGTTTGGGCCTTTCCAGGAGGCATTAGCTTTCCTCTGCTCCTGCCCAAACTCACAGTCAGCCCTTCCCAGAGCCCTGCTGTGCCTGTCCCGCATGCTGCCACAGCTATTGCTGTGCCCTGACCTGCTCCATCGCCCACCTCTTGCACTTCTCCTTCCCCTCTGCCTTTTCCCAGCCTTTCTCCCAAGACCCATTACACACCGCCAGGGGGACACAAACCAGCACTGACACACCTGGAGGTTTTTACTTCTGTTATTTAGTGCACTCCCCTATTTTTATGGTTTTGCTCCTTTTTCCTTGCAGGTTTGTGTGTCTTGGCTCTGAGCTCAGCCCACCCCATACCTGCAGGATGGTCGCCACCCTGAAGGCTTGCAGCGACCACCCTCCCTCCTCCTCAATTTTCCCTGCTCCCTGGCCCCTTTTGTCCCGCACCCCCTGTTTTGTAAGCCAGGCTGCTTCCTCCTTCCCCCCCTCCCTGGGAGCATTTTCTGAGCATTTTTTTAGCCACTTCCCCTTTTCAGGCTTGACGTGCACCCGGAGATTAACGAGCACGCAGCATCCTGGGCACACACTGGAGTAACCCCCTGCCTCCAACTGCCTGCCGCAGCACATTTTAATCTCATCAACAACTGCACAAACTATTTATAATCAGCTCTCTGATTACATTCCTAAGGTCAGCATCCAGCCTGAAAGACTCGGAGCGGCCCATAGGCTGCTGCAGAGCCCCCTGTCCCCCTGGGGAGAGCTCGCAGAGCTGCTGCAAGGTGCCTGGCCACTGGAGCCCCAGGTGCCACCTCGCCCTCGGTGTCCCCCTTCTCGCTGCCCCAGCTCGTCCCACTGCATCTCCCCTGGTGGCTCTGAGCTGTGGAAAGAGGAGGTACCTTCGGGGAAAGCTGATTAAAAATACCCATGCTGGCATGCCCAGCAGGTCAAGCCTGCGCTATGGTCTGCACACCGTACACCCCAGCAAGGGGTGTTTATGCTGGCCCCGAGCGGGGCATGGACAGCCCAGGAGCAGAGCCTGCAGGTGCCCTCACAGCTCCCCGTGTGTCTTTTTTAGCCAGTTCCAGCACAACCCCAAACCCTGCTGTTTCTCAGTGAGATTGGGAACCGATGCCCTCAAAGGTATCTCTGTCACGGCAAGCAACAATTACACATGGGCCACAGAAAAGACTGTCCTTGTCCCTTTGGCCACCCTCCTCCTCACCACCCCTGCAGCAAGTATAGCTGGGCTGCCCCTGCCACTTGCCCTAACCCTGCAGAAACCAAGCCCAGCACAACACGAGGAAGCCATACCGCTCCAGCTGGCCTTAGCAAGCAGGTTGCCGTCAGCTGAGGGCTGTGGGGTTCAGGCAGTCCTGTGTGGAGGTGGTGGCTCCTGGGATGGGGGCGAGGCAGAGCATCGGTCCCAAAGCTGATCCAGCCAGCTGAGCTCATGAATCATCTCCCTGTGGTGTCTGGGCACCTTTTGGGCTTGGCTTTAGAAACCCACGGTCCTTTGGAGAAATGCAAGAGCTGCCTCTTGGAACTGGTCTACAGCTGGACCAGAATGCTCCAGTACAGCTGGGTGCCAGTCAGAGAGGGGTTACACATCACATACAGCCCTTGGGAGGGCAACAGGCATAAAATACAGTGAGAAGTGAAAGCAGGGGAAGAGCCTGGTTTGCATTTTGCAGCTGGATGCTTTCCCTCAGTAGCACCAGGCAAGGAAGGTACAGGCCCGCTGAGAGCAGCCCAGTGCTCCTGGAGACTCAGTGAAGCTGCTGCCTTCCCTCACTGCTTCTCTGGTCTTCCACACACCTCAGAAGACATTTTTCATTATAATAGGGTCACGTAATCTTATGCATACCCAATGGCGGGCAGGCAAAGGCTAGCCAAGAATTAGGGACCTCAGGTGAATGTATGTCTGCATTAAATGTCAGGCCTGAGGCGAGGAGGGGCCGCAGCTCACCTGGGGTTGTTGATTGCCTTCTGAGGTCTTTGTATTAATAAAGGGCATGGAGAGGGCTGCACATGTGGGGTTACCAGCCTCACCTGCAGTCTGGCCAGGAGAACCACCATGCTGGGCACAGGAACCAGCTGGGGAGGAGGAGGCACAGAAGGGTTCAGGGCCTTTGCAGTAGGCCTTTACCTCGTTAAGGCCTGCTGCTAACGAGGCAAGGTTTACCTCCCTTCAGCCAGCCTTTTTGCAGGGTGCCATGCAGGAGAGGTGTGGGCTGTGTGTTTGAGGAAGCTGCTTTCAGCTGAATGGGATTAAAAGGGAACCCAAAGCATTCTCATTTTGGTACCAGAAGTTGAAAGGGAAAGAGGAAACTCTGGTGTCTGTTAAGAAGGATCCTACAAAACCAAATTCCTCTGTAAGGCAGCTGCCAAAGTTTAGTTTTAACTATGTTTTTGTGCAGAAAAGTGTAAACTGCACAGTGCTGGTGGTTCCCACTGCTCTCCTTAGATGGTGACAGGGTTATTTCTTAATGACCATGAAGGGCTGTGGCAGTACTCTTCATCCCCAGGCCCACCCTTGCATCAGAGACTCTCAGACCACTCAGCTGATATTGCTATTTTAGGTATACAAAGGAAAACCTGCTACCTGGTCCTTTTTAAGGGTAATTAGACAACTTTGAATGGTCTGTTTCTATACACAATCTAAATCCAGGTGAACCAATTAATATCATCTAGGTCAGTCTTCTATACCTCTCACTACTGAATTTCACCAGCTGAGCCCACACGAAGCTCGACATCTTCAGCTAGACGGAAACTTTGCGGCCTTGTGTGTGCAGCAAGCAGAGGCAGAGCACCATCGCTGGCCAAAACAAGTCCTCTGAGCTCTGGGGGCAGCAGCTGTGAGCTACTGAGGCCGATTCAGAGTCTTGCCTGCAAGCACTAAACAAAACAAAATACTTTTGGAAAATGAATACTGTGCATCTTTATTACTTCTGAGGCACTTTAATTACGAGACTGACTTCATGACATAACATTTTGGTCTCTAGCAAGGAAAAAAAAAATGTTTTATTTGGTTGGAAATGTTAGGTGTTAATTTTAGTTCTATGGTCATCCAGGAAAGTCCCAACTACTGAATTAGATTTTGAAGGCTCACAGACATAAATATAATATTTGAGAGCTTACAAAGCAAGTTTTCTTCTCCATGTGTTTTCAGCAATTGCCTTTCATGATGCAGGCAAAACAAGTTATTGCACCATCCTTCTGTTTAAAGACCATCACCCAGGTATGGCAGGAGGTTTTTTTTTGGTGGGATGCATTTTTAAATTATTAAATATTACAACACTCTCCATGCATCGGTGGTCTGGCAGCATCTGCAGTGGGAGATGCTTTGTATTTGGGAGTGTCCTCTGGGTGGGTCTAGAGACCTTTTGGCCTTAAAACGAGCTGATTCAGTTCTGCTTGAATATGTGATGAGAAAGGCAGGGGGAGGTTTTCTTGGCCATTGGTGATGTGATGTTCCCATGTTCTTTGGGATGCGAGTCCCCGGCAGCAATAAACACCCAGGCCGACAGAAAGCAGCCACTGGGAGGTGTGAGAGGGTTGCGTCATGCAGGAGGGTTTCGGTTTTGTTTTCAAATTGCCAATTAATGTGAGTTTTGTGGGTTATTGCGCTATCTACAGTGACACCCCGTGGTGATGAAGCAGTAGTTTGTCTCTGAACCTTGATGGCAAGAGAAAGAGCTGTTCTGCTATGACTGTCCTGCTGCAGACACTCACCAACAGGAGCAAATATACCACTGAGAGGGAATTTTTCCTTGGATTAAGTATAATTCCTTACAGGGTATAGGGAGAAAACTCTTCTGCTGTTATCCTTTACTACCCATACTGTTAATATTTCTAGAAGTGATTTTGTATGCCTACTGCCCGGCCTCAGCAGTAAATAAACAAATAATAAGCTTGCATTAACAAACGTAATGTGAATATAAAAAGCTATTTGCAATCAAAAACATTACAGTATATGTGTCCAGAGAAAGTGAACCAGTGTATTTGGAGTTTTGAATGATTTTAATTCTGCTTTATCAAGATAACTTATTTTTAAGCTATCAAAAATAATACAAAGGAGTGGCTAATGGGAAGCTTTGCTGCATCCTTCAGCTAACTGAAAGGCATCTACAGCATCAGTGGAACCAAGTCTTTTACAGGTGCCATAGCAAGAGGCAACAGCCACAGACTGCAGCTTGGGAGGGCTGGGATGGATGCTGTGAATGCCATGGGGGCTGTTTTGGTTTTACACACTGTCCCGATTTCACCTGTTCAACTAGATTGTATTTTTTTCCAGTTACCATGAGCTTAGTTTACAAGCTCTATCCAGACCTAAAATCCTCCTTGCCAGATGGTGTTCAAGGACATTCTCACCTCCACCCTTCTCCACCTGGCTCTTTCTCTGCCCTTAAGCTACACTTGTGGGAACACCAGCTCTTGGCTAGAAGTAACCCCAAAGCCTTCCTGGCTCCGTGGAGCAATTTACTCACCTGGAGTGAAACACAGCTCTTGTACTGAGAGGAAAGGATCAATGGCAACATGCCTCTTGCCCTAAGCCCTACCTATACATCTTCCTAAATATCCTAAATTCATTGCAGCTTACTTTTGACTTTGTTTTTCTCTATTTTAGTGAACACTAGAAAAGTTGTAGAATCACTTTTCCTTTAGAGATCTCCTTTAATCCAAAATGGGATTACTGTCTGTAATGACAACTTCAGTAGGCTAAGTTTTGTGAAGCAGGATTATGTAATAGTTCTGATATACAACAGCATCTGAATTACACAAGGTTTCTCATGAAGGATCCTGAGGCAGTTGCTGGTGGTTTTATTCTAATATGGTAGGGCTGCAAAGGATGGAGTAGGGATTTACCTGGGATTTCACCACAACATAGCAAAGACGAGACTAGAACCCATACATCCAGCTTCTGCTTGCAAAAGCTGAGTGCAATTCTGCAATATCCTCAGGACCTGGGGACAGCGGAGCTCCTCCAGTCAAAGCAGCTATTTTGGAGTAGTAGTTGTGGGGCTGAAATACCTCTGCAGTAAAAACGGTGCCCAGATTTCAACAGAATGTCTGACTGATCAAACTAACTGCCAGACTCCTTCGCTTTCTTCAGCACTCTTTCCCCTGTGATTGAAATGCTCCTGCTTTAGCCGGGACAGAACATGCGATTGTATACAGCTCTCAGAAAAAACACGATGCTCTAAGTACTAAGCTTTGTTACTGCTTAGCGAACTTGTTTCTGTTTAAATAAACACAGCTGACTTTGGATGCATAATGCAAGGCTTATGCATTTTGGGACACTCAATTTTTATTGCTGCTAATCACGGCTCAAGAAGTTAACGTGGAGGCTGAGGGTTTGACTTGTTTTCTTTATAGCAGACTTGAGGGGAATTCGTATTTCTTTTTACATAATGACTCCATATTACTTGTGCTACAGCATTCACATCACCTCTTCAGGCTTCCCTACCCCTGCCTTTTTTGGGGGAAGGAGGAGCAGGTGTCAGATGAAACAAAAATGATCCAAGAGTGCAATCTTAGTTAATTATGCAAAAGATGGATGTGCTGCACATTCAATCTGCTATTAATCAGCTATTTTAGGACATGAACACAATACCTGCCAAGCAAATTTAAAGGGAGAACTATATTCAAACTTCACAGCTGTCAATACTTCATGAGGTAGAGAAAAAAGATAAATGAATACTTCAAGAGAAACACAATTCATGGAAAAATGGGACTAAAGAGCATGAAGAAGGATCAAGATCAGAAAGATCAAGACCTTTTTAAATCCAAGGGAAGAGCATACTCAGTGACAGGACTTTTTCACAACAAAAATACCCTAAGAATTCAAGGAACATTCCTGTTCCCAGTCACTCTGGAGTAGAGTAACAGAACTATCAGCCACTTCAGGCATCTCACTGTGCAGCTGCTTGTTGCAATTCACAAACTATATGAAGAATCCCACACATGGGTTTTTGTGTTATTTTTTTTTTAAGTATGTTTGTACAGGGTCCTACTTAGTTTTTCCATAGAAGCATAAGTAATAAATCTGCCTGAAACTTAAACTTCAATCAGCTAAGACAGACTGTCTCTCTCTCACAAAACATTTTGAAAGAGACATAGATGAGGTTCCTCCTATTCAGCAAGCAGTCAGAGTACTTATCTACAATGTTTAAGAATGCCTCCTCTATAACTTTTGAACCTGCATTCCCCGTGTCTCAGTCACTACACTCACCACCTGGCTATAACATATACAATGCTTTAAAGCAACTTCCCTTCAACTTTAGGTGTTAAAGCGGATTGGGAAGAAAAGAGAAAGCAGTGTTTTGAGAAAAACAGATGTAATTCAAAGTTAAAAATAATTTGCAAAAATTATCAGATCCTAAACAAATAATACATATAGAAAAACATTATACAATTGAGATAACAATATTTAATTTAAGTTAAAAAATCCAAATGCCTCTGGAATCAACCAATTTGCTAACATTGTTTATGCTGCACAATTTCAAGTTTCAAGTTTTGTTTTGTAAGCACCCTATAGTCATTTACCATTGTCTTCCTTTATTCATCATAAGACTGCCACAAGCTGAAACATCACCAAAAACTTTTTTTTTTTTTACAATTTACTAAAAGTCTATTCCACAAAATTCAGTCAAAATCAAGAGATTTCAATTTACTATTTGTTAACGTACTTCAGCTAAAGTCTTACAAAAGACATGAATAATTAACCCAATTGATAAAAGACAAAGGAAATTTCTCCAGTACCATGTATCTTGGTTTTCATAAAGATTATATGTGGTATGTGCGCAGCAGAAAGCAGACCTACACTAATTTATGCCCCAAAAGAGGAAATCAGACTACTCAGAATGCAGACTTCCTTTTGCACTGAATCTCATGGCCTCAAATATGACCAAATTGCATTAGGCATCCTTTCCTAGGGAGATAAAAATTTTTGGAAGACTGGTCCCTTAGTCACTCTGCTTCAAGGCCAGAAATACAAGATTTATTTTGAAACAGATACTGTGTTGATAAAGTTACTTTACCTGGTACTTCATACTACAAAGCATTAGAAAATAATCAGGTCAAAGTTGAATTTATTCTACATATGCTTTCTAATTGTATGTAAAAAATGAAATGACCAATTTCCACACTTTGTTTCTTAAGTTATAAAATATGTTCAGGCTAGTTTATAACCTAGACTTCAAAAAACATGAGTTTTTAAAAATGAAATGTGTGATGACACCATATTACCATGATCAGCAAACATACCGCATTCAGAATCTTCTTATTGGCAAAGATATGGAACCAAACTATATTTACAAGAACCGTTTCTTTTCTCTGCTCCTTCTGCAAATGAAACGTAGCACCAAGTAGGTCTCATTAAGTGATTTGACCTTTTTTTCTGTCTCTTCTTCCTGATTATTCCAGATTATCAGATCACTATTTTCAAACTTGCCTGTGCTTCAACTACTCAGTTTTGCATATCCATACTATGGTTTACTATATTGGACATACCTAATTTTAAGATAGTTCATTATTCCACACACAGTAGTGAACAGTAATTCAGATTTAAAAGTGGTATTCCATATTAAAAGTGTATAAATTACAGATAAAAACGTGAACTGAGAAATTGCAAGGTGCAATTCTTCTAGCAACGGAAGTAAAATTCTTTGGTGAGCATAGAGACAATGCATGGAATCTGTTTCTTGGCATTAAAATCTGGCCGATTGGAGTAGGATTCGTATTCTGACACTCTGCGATTTACACGTGTTAAAATCTGCATGAGTTCAAGTTTCCTTGCATGTTCCTTCAGCACCCTACACAGAGACTGAATAAACCAGGAGCCTTCAGCTGCATTCCGCCAGGAGTAATAGCCTGTGGAAGACAGAGAGACCAAAATGATCAGATGTAGCAGCCTCTGACATAGGACAGGATAGCAATTATCCGAACAATGTAATGTAACCAATAGCAGTTAAGGTTTTAAAATAATTAGATAAAAAACACAAACCACTAATAAACTATCAGATTTAATAGTCTCTTCAAATTTCAACCCAAAAGATTTTTCTAACTGTCTCATTCTTTTCTAATCTAAGAAAATGTTAAGTAGGTGGAAAATCAAAACTACCTTCTGCTCCAACAGCCTTGGCCATTAACCATTTATTATTTTATCATGCTATACGCATATATGAAAGAAAGACATAGGACAGACAGAGCCAAGATGCAAAATGGATTTCAGTGACACTATCTTCAGGTCTACATGCATGAATTGAAGACTGGAGCTTATTTCTGGTAACTCATCATGTAATGGGCATACTAAGGGCTCCGTCACCACTGCTATGCTTACGGTGAAAGTAGAGCCAACAGACAGATAATATGCTGCTGTTTATCACCACTTCTGTATATACATCTTTAGATGTCCAACAGCTCTTTTCTTTCAGAATTAATAATACCATTTGTTTCCTGCTGTTAACTTATTTGCATAACTCAGATTAACTAAATTTACAGCAAATGAACGTTTGAGGGTTTGCCAATGAGAAAGATGTATAATCAGATTATTTTTTGTAGGAACTGAAAGTAACAACTACCTCAAAAAGAAATTAAATCAAGGAGAAGAAAAGATAAAAGGAAGAAAATTTGAATTTTCCAATTTGTATTTTCAAACAAATGAAATAATCAGATACCGAATGGACAAAACTGTAAATTGCCATGCTCAGTACAATATATCAATACAAGCTGATATATGGATACAGTTTCAGAAATAAGGATTTTCTTTGCAAGTTTCTCACCTGGAGCAGTAGAATATGCATATAGGAAGTCTGCTTCTACAGGTATTTTCTGACACATCATTTCATCTGGTCCACTGTCTGCCTCAACACCAGAATCTAGTTCTGTCCCTCTACAAGCCTATTTGTTGGAAAGAAGAATGGAAAATAAAATATAAATGAGAAAAAGGCAGTGATAACAATGATCAGAACAATGATTTTTTTTTCCAGCTTTGAAGAGTATTAGACTAACCAGATTCAGAAGAAAAGAAACAAGCATTTATTTAAATTAATTGCAGTTTGGTTAAAATAGATATTCATTCAAAAGCACATTCAGAAACTCACTAAAATATTTGCTAGCATTGAAAAAGATTTTGCATTACCTTAATTCATAAGAATTTCAGCTATAACAAATGCTGCCTATCTCAGAGGGCAGACTGCATCAATACCAAACCTGAAGAGAATCTTATTCTGCAAATAATTCCATTTAAAGCAACTTTAGGAATAATTAACTTTTTTGTACTTGTAACTAATGGGAATTTTTTTTCCAAGTGTTCTTGTGATTCAAAGATCATTGTTCAGTTTTACATCACCTGAATGAAGAAGAGTTTGGGTTTTCCTGCTAAACTTCTGCACTTGTCACCCCTGAAAAGACTTGTTACTGCTTTCAGTTCAAGGGGGCCATCTGTACCATAGATGAGTCCTTCGTCACCATGGCTTAGCAATACACAAACAAAACTGCTTCGTTTACTGTGATCTTCTTCAGAAACTTGGAAGAAAAGAGAAATATCATAACTTAACTGCATTTACCCAAAAGCTTTGAACATTTGGTATTTCCTATATGACAGAACTCATTAAATTAAGAACAACTATTCCTACACGTAGAAACCTCAAACCAGTTTCACTTCTGAACAAAAGGAGCCAGCCTACTTTACTTCAGAAGTTTGAACACAGAAGTCCCTAAATTAAAGGTCTGCCCTACCCACTGTAAAACATGGGCACAAAACTAAGCCATGAACACTGTGAGGAGACAATAGTGTCTTAAAGTCCAGATGGTACACCTCACTCATACAGTAATAGTATATGGGATCAGACTGATTGGGAAGTTAAGAGTTTTGGAAAAGGATAGGGAAGCCTTGTCTCTCTTTCCAGTCTGGGACACTTCAATGGCTTGGATTACATGGGAACTGAACATAGCATGAAAGTTATGGCTGCTGGGGGACCTACGCACTAAAATTATACGCTCCTCTCTGTTCTTGCCCTCTAGTAGCAAAGTCTAGCAACATTATTCAGGCCTCTGAGTTCTGTACCTGAAGACCTTTAAGCTTGCTATAGAGCATTTATAGATTTCTTTTTTCATCTTGTGGTATGTACAGTACATAGAACAGATGTTCTATGATGTATTTTGTTGCCTGAATTTGATGACCAAGACAATTATTTTAAATATATGAAAAGATACAAAAAAAAAGTTTAAAAGAAAGGATCCAAAAGGATTTTTTTTAGTGGGAACCTCAAGTAAATTTAAGAGTTTGTAGATGAAAAATGTCCCCAAAACTGAAATGTTCTGTTCTAGAGCTTACCACAATACTGAATTTCTACTTCGGAAAATATGAACTATTTTTTATTTTTCCTCACGTGAAACACACACTTAGGTATTTCTATAATCTAAAGACAAGAACTGCATCTAGAAAAGTCAGAAAAGGCTAGTTTGGGGCAATCAGGCTGTAGTATTTATTGTACGTTTGGAGGCCTTATACCACAGGTAAGACAGAAGCCTGGAATCAGAGATGACGACTTTCCACTTTCAGCTACTGTCAACACACAGGCGTCAAATTAACCATACCTGGAAGCCTTCTTTGGCACTAAAGGGCCTATGTCTATGTTAACAAATATGCAAATTTAAAAATGGGGATTACTGCAGACTAATTGGCTGTTAGGAATAATCCCTGGAACACTTTCACTGCTGAACTGTGACCAGGAACAGCCCAGAAGAGTGCAAACAGGCACGAGCCACAGTTGTGCCAGAGAACCTTCTGACAGTTAACTAGAGTAGACTGCATTCCAGGGCTATGGAGCACCATTTAATTTGGTGGCCTAGATATAGCCAGCTCCAAACAAAACAGGATTAACACAAATAGCACAAGGTTCTTGCCTGAGATAAAGATGTTTTGATTCACAACTCAAACAAAACATGAGTTACTTCTCTTTTAGAGTAATTCAGTCCACACACCATCAGTTTTGGCCCCTTGATCATAACATACCTCCTGGGTCACACCACTAAGCATATAGCACAGAACCCTTCTACCCAATTCTACCCAAAAAAACAGGACTCTTTCCAACTCACAGAATTTCAGTGATCCAAAGGTCAGAAAATATATCAGCCTGCATTTAAGTTGCAGCATGTTTTTCCATCCCTCTTTAGAAGACGAGAAAGGGAGACAAGACTGAGACAGTCATGGCACAAAAGATGGAGAAACAACAAAGATGAAAAAACATAAAAACAACGACGTACACATTATCTTTAGCAATAAATCATGGGGAGATGTGAAATATCATGTAAAAGAACGATAAGAGAAGATATTTGAAGGCTATAGGTGTTTTTGAAAACAGCGGTGGATTTAACATGCATTCATATCGTATGATAACTTACCATTTTTCAAAACTTTAATAATGTCCCTGCATGAAAGATCATTGCTAAGCTTGGTTTTATATCCCAGCTTCATGAAAACTTCTCTGACGCTTGCAGCATCTACATCCGTACCCGAACGAGATGACAGTCCTATACATAAAAGACACGTGTTATTTTGATATGATATAGATAAAATGCTCTAAGACAGACAAATTATTTTCTCTTATACCTGCAGTCTAGAATAACATTCCATTATTCCAGATTCACTCTAATAGAAAAACAGTGCATTGTCACACAGTGTATTGTCACACATGCACACCCCACCCCTCTCTGTATCTGTTTTGCAGATTTATCTATCACTTATTTTTATATCCACCTATTTATATGAAGACTGAGAAAAAGATTTACATAACAGAAGTCATGACTAAAAGGCAAGACAGACTTCCATCGCCACCTGTTTTTTCTCTCCATTAAAGCTATACCCTAACATGTTCTCCCTGTGCATATTTAGATGAGTACATTGAAATGAATCACGCCCATTCAAACCATTTAATTTTAGAATGCAGTCAAAACTGGACTGCATATTTAATTCTGAAGAATAATACATACCATCACTTTATCTGAAATATGGAAAAAATAAATGAAAAATTGGAAGTATTACCGGTATCTTTGTGGAAGTTCTTATTGTTTATTATAACACATTCTCCCATCTCTGGATAATCCATTCTGTAGCTGTAGTCTGGCAGAATTCCTGAGTCCATAGACTTGCTAGCAGGTAGATTCATTCTGTACACAAATCAGACAACCTTTAAGTGTTACTTTCTGTTCTCTCTTCACTAATTTCTAATATATATAAGTAAAGAAATTATTATTTTAGCAAAAACAGCAAAACTGGTAAGACTTGCTTTTTGATAGAAGTTATGTCTGCGAAATCAGTGAATAGATCTGATATAAGACAAATGAAGACTGTACGTGCCCAGAGGTTGAAATAACCAATAAAACTGCTTTGTATAGCTGTGCTCCCAAATAAATAATATTTCAAGCTCTGTAAAATCTACACACACAAAAATAAACAAGAAAAGAGTCATCTGTATTTCTAGTAATCCTCTGTGCAACTTATAACAAGCTTAAAATTCAAAGAATCAAGGAAGCATTGTAACTACAGTGATAATGCCTTTGCACAGGAGAACACATAACAGTGACTTAAGGAAACCAATGATCATACCAAGAAATCTTTTTAAACTATTGCTTTTAAGCAGCTAGGTATCTGGAAGCAAGATAAATTTAAGACTGTAAGTCTAGAACTGAATTCCAAGCAAGAGCCATATTACCACTGAATTTTCACAGGTAAATATTCAAAAGCTAGAAAATTACGAAGACTCTACATGTAGTTGTAATTTTATCTCAATGTGCACTCTAGCTACCACTTGTGTCTCTGGAGCTGTTTTCAATCGTACTCAGTCAACACATACTGAAGTCAGTATGCCTTTCCTCATTTAAACACATGGGTAAGGGGTTATAAGACTGAGGCCTATTGTCATACTGTATTTTACAATTAAAGTGTTTGTAATACTCTTAAATCAACTTTTCACTAAAACAATAAAAAGAATGACTTAACAAACAAATCAACTTCCCAGACAGGCTGTAATTTGATCATACTGCTACACCAATGTAATGACTGTCACCAGGAAGCACAGGACTTCTTTTCTTCCTTTCCACTGCTGTAAATTCCCCTTGCAATATTGCTTCTGCACACATAGATCTACAGCAGTTCAGTTTAAGCAACTGCACTGGCTGCTGCAAGTTCAGGTGAGCACTAGAAGGAGTCCAAGAAAAGCTGTGAACATCCAGCACAGGGTGAGACAGAATTCTCTTTTCAAGAACAGCTAACTGCTTGGTAATACTGCTAAGCCAAATCTAACCGCACCTTAAGCGTTTTGTTTTTTAGTTCCTTGTACATACATACATCCTGTTTTGTCAGAAATGGTAATTTTCAGTGTCAGTACAACAGTTTTCATATTTTTTTATTTATTTTTTTAAATGATTATAGTTTAAAAGTAAAGCTGTCAATTATGGTAATAGCATTTCTTCTGCAGTTCTCATCTTCAGTTGCAGCACAAGATTCCTCAACACACATAGTGACTTAAAACAAAAACCTCACTTACCCTTTGGTACCAGGGAAAGATTTTGCATCTGCTAGGTCTTCCCCCAAGAGTAGTCCATCTTTTACGTCTGTCATTCTGGCTCTCAATTATCAACTTGAAAACATAAGAAAACAGAAACATTAACTCCAGATTGCCTAATTTTTGTTAGGTTTCTTTAAAGCTTTGCACAGAGTGATGGTTTTTTTTAGCATTATGGAGAAAACAGGAATATTATGAAGGGAATATTCACACAGAATAACTTTATGCTATAGACAAAGAAATGGAAAGACATCTTAAAAACATGCGTAAGCATCCCTAAATGTCTTAGTAGCATTTTAATACTATGAATATTATATCATATTTGGATCATTCCTTCTCAGTAAGATGGAGAAATTAAAAACCAAGCAATACAAGTTACTTGATGTGTACAAAACCACACCATATTAGGTTTTGGGTCATAGTATTTTGAGAAATCAATCATTTCTCTGCAATCTGTTTGCACATAAATATTACTGCATCCCATATTACTGCATCCCATCCTAATTGGTGTAAACGAAGGTAATTGCAACATAAATAATGTAAAAACCTAACAATATAACTGTAAATAGTTGGTGGAATGACTTCTGCACTGTGGACTGCTGTTGACTTTTGATCAGTATGTAGGGCAAAAAAGGATGAATGATACCAAGGCAGGAATCAATATAAAAGCACTACGCCTGCCTCCCAGTTACTCTGTGTATATTCACGAAACACACTACAGCACAGTCCCAGAATGGTTTGGGTTGGACAGGACGTTTGAGATCACCCAGTTCCAACCCCCCTGCCATGGGCAGGGACACCTCCCACCAGCCCAGCCTGCCCACAGCCCCATCCAGCCCGGCCTTGAGCACCTCCAGGGATGGGGCACCCACAGCTTCTCTGGGCAGCCTGTGCCAGGGCCTCACCACCCTCTGAGAGAAGAATTTCCTCCTGAAATCTAATCTAAATCTCCCCTCTTTTAGTTTAAAGCCATCACCATGTTATCTTTAACTCAGGATGCAGAAAAAGGATGAAGCTTCATAAAGCTAAACCACCAGATCAGACAGAATAATAAATGCTTAGAAGTGAAATAAATGCTCAGACACAAGACAAGGCACTCCAAGGTACAAATTTTAAAGAAATTTGCTGAACAGACAGATTTTCGGTAAATAGGGATGTACATGTAACCAGACCCAGCAGTAAAGCTTGTAGGTCAGACACGATGGAGATTCCTATTGAGGACTTGGGTTCTCAAGTGAGACTTACAGCTACAATTGCCTCCTTACACTATCACATTACTGTGTTATCTTTTTATTTACACTCTAATGTACCATAAATATCCCTGGGCCCACATGTTTTCTGTAGAGCAATTACTCATCAGAAGCACTAACTTGGGTACATACAACCTTCTCTTTCCTGGTTTCTTAGAGGCATTTACCTACATTTTTAGTGGCTTCAGAAGATCTTCGAGGTTATTCTGAATACTATTGCTCTGTATCTTGGAGCGCTGATGTAAGTCAGAAATTTTGTTCACCAAATTATTCCAGACTCGAGAACCGTATCGTATAACAATACACAGGTCGTCTGACAACCAAGTTACAGAAGCATCACTTAAACTGGTTATTTCAGAAATAAAGTTTCCAAAATACATTTTCAGTTTATAACTTCGAAATGTACTTTAAATACAATATCAGTGGGTGGAAAGTAGGTCTGCAATGCTGATGTTGCCTGCCTAGCACTACGATCTGGGTTCACTCGGCCTAACTACAAAACTTGATCTCTTAGAAGTTCCCTCTGGAAAAAGAGGGAGCACTCCCACAGGGAAATTCAACTACCTGAGCCCTGTGGCACCACAGTGATCCAGCCCTCAGCCTGACCATTAGGCAAGGAGCACTAGTGTTGACAGGAAACAAGTCTTGAGCAACAACCTGTGCCTCCACAGTCAGATGTTGCTGAAAAGCAGAGCTTCTGATCCCCAGGCATGGGCAGGAAAGGCTTTCATTGACAAGGATGCTACAAGTCCCCCTGGCCCAGCAGAGACCAGATTCCACGAGTTTCTGTGCCTCTTTCACCCTGTCCCTACCACAGTCATCCTTGTCTTCAGTTCCCTGCTTTCTTCAGCTCTCTGAGTCTTCTGAGCAACCCAGCCCCTCCACACTGGGAGAGACAGGGAAAAACCCAACTTGTTTGCTTGCGTGTTTTCTGCCTGCCAACAGTAACGAAGACACACACCACACAGAAAGGCACAATATCACACAGCGAGCCCATTATCTAAACCAGCCAGCAGGCGTAGTGAGAGCCGTGCTGATAGCCTCAGTGACACAGTGCTCACACAGTGCCCAGCTTCCGCTGAAGCCCAGCTATTCATGCAGCTCTGGCATCACGAAGAGCTGTGTTTAAGTATCTGGATCACTGGTGTAAGCCAGCAAATACATGACTACCTGAGCTGTGGTCACACCCTGTCTATCACATAAACCAACATGGGCTTCCAGCGACTCCCTACAGAAAGACTTGGCTAAAGAATAGGGAAAGCTAAAAACTCTCCGCCCTACAGAGAGTGCAGAAGCATTAGGGAGGGTAAGCAGGTTGTCAGGCTGCTCTGGGTTCACGTCAGATGGGTTCCAACCAAACTGTTGCATCCCAGTAGGGACTGGTTTTGGTACTCAGTGGGTATAACACTGCTGAACAGCAGCAGGCTTGCTGTCTGCTTTTATAACATGAACGTTAACTCACGTTGCAAACAGTACGAAACAAAGATCTTCAACATTTAAGTGTCCTTAAATCAACACTTATCTCCTTGACTCTTTTGTAACCCTAATTTAAAATTGCTCTCCCTGATCCAGTGCCAAGGAAACAATGAAGCTTGCAGAAGTGGCTAGCAGAAACTACAATTATGGTGAATTACAGTAATTTGCTTTTGAGGCATGTAAGATGCATTTTGCAGCATGATACCATAGAAGTATTTCTAACTAAAAGCAATTGCTCATTATCTACAGCTTCAGTTGTTTAATGAAGCATGAAAGCCTACTGCATTCTGCTGCATCTTGAGAGGAGCTTGTCCGAGCATCTTTACAGAAGCCGGACAGATAATGAAGAAAACCTGAATATAACACAGTAGGCATTTAAAATACGTATGCTTCATCTTCAAAATAGAGTCTGCAACTCACCTTTAATGTCCACGGACTTCTGAGCACACCAAGCTGCCTGCACTTCTTCAAAGAACAAAAGGCATCCACCAAGAGGGACCTGATTTGCCTGATTTGTTGCTAGGCACAAAACGCCTGCTTTCAGGCTCCAGTCAGGGTGACAGCAACGCTCTCTGGAGGATGATGCTGACTCTAACAGACTACTAAGAATTGCCTCATCTCAGCTGAGGTAATGCAGTGATATCATTCTGTCAAGCAGAATTCACATTTCCCTGCAGAGAATGAGCTCATGGTGTTTAGGAACGGGGAAAAAATCAGGACAGGGCTTTATGGATTTAATTGAAAATGGTTATTCTGTTCCTTGATATTCTTTCCTCTGAAAGCTTAGGTAGGAAAAGCTTTCACCTGTCAGGAAACTTAAAAATAGAAATAATAATAATAATAATAATAATAAAAACAAGTAGCAAAAACAAGCAATAGCTTTTCTTTAATCTAGTAGAGTATGTAATGCAAGTATTAGGAAGCCTACGTTAATGGTCTATTTTTCAGTATTTGAAAAAAAATATATATATATAAAAATGAAACAAACAAACCCTATGAGACAGATACAGGATGTGAAGTTGATCCTACGATGATGTTTAGAGGCACTAAGCAGTTAAAGAAAACCACAGTGCTTGACAGAGGTCCAGCACTATGCTCAGCAAGCTATGAGGAATGAACCACAGTCTCCCTGTATAACAACAAAAGCAAAAACTGTATTTTGCCCTATATAAGTAGTTGTTCCAGTGCTTTTATTTTGTTAGGAAGATGATAAAACAATGCGTTTACTGCAGTCTGGCCTGGACTGACTTACTCTACCTGGATCTAATGAAATTAAATTCACTTTATCATATATCACACCACTGCCATATGAGAACTATCAAGTTTCTCTTTAGAGCACTCTGTCTGAATTTTGAACCCTACGAGACAAGTTAACAATACAGTGGTGAAAATACCAAAGCTTCTCAGACAAGAAAGGGAGCAAATAACTGAGCTGTCTCTAGTTACTGATACTGTCCTGAAATCTGCAAGCCAGGCTGGACAAGACAACACATGTTCACTTCACGTCAGCTGCCACAAAGCACCGCTCACCCAAAACAGAAACCAGAATCATAAAACATGCCCTCGAAGGTTACAAAGGGGCACGGTTTCCCTCCTCACGTGACTGCAATATTCTGGCTACGTGACTGACACGGGATGAAAGCAGATATTTTGTGCACACAGAACGCTGTGATGCTAATGCAGATACGCAAAACCAGTTATACATTGCAGAATGTACAATTATTGATAATTAGATGCTTAATGATGGAAGGAAGACATAGTGGACCGTACAAAAAGCTACACAGATGTGAAATACAGCGTTATATTTCCTGTGTGGCGTTACAGCACCACCAGAAGCTGCTGCCCCCGATGGGAGCGTGCCAGCTTTGTGAGCCCTCCGCAGTTACTTCTCCTCTGGATGTGGCCGCTGGAAAGGGCTCGCCCTGGGCCAGCACTCTAATCTTCCAGAGCCAAGCCAAATTTAATTTATCATCGTTAGCCTGCAAAATGAGTAAGACCTGAATGTATTTGGGGAGTTGACGGAAGCCTCCCTAACTCACCCGTCCACACCTATCAATCCATCACCACGGCGAGAGATAACGCTGCGGAGCCTGACAGGGCTGTTGGGGGTACACATGTTATATTTCAACATGACACTACCGGCCAGGAGGGATAACCAGAGAACAGCAACCACGGCGTGCTTTGGGCTGGGAGGGACCTTAAAGCCCAGCCAGTCCCACCCCCCTGCCATGGGCAGGGACACCTCCCGCCAGCCCAGGCTGCCCACAGCCCCATCCAGCCTGGCCTTGAGCACCTCCAGGGATGGGGCACCCACAGCTTCTCCGAGGCCGGGAGCACCTTGGGCAGGGCTCCCCATTGCCCCGCCGCGGCTCCCCGGGCCGTGCCGCCCCCAGCGCCTCCCGCAGCGGGGCCGCCGCTGCCCCTCAGGCGCCATGGCCGCCCCCCAGCCCCAGCGCCCTGCCCGGGGCAGGCTCCCCGCCCGCCCAGCCCCTGCAGCCCCCGGGCCCCGCACCTCACCTCGGCCCCGCCGCTGCTGCTTTGTCCGGCCTCGGCCTCCTGCCCTCCTCCTGCCCTCCCTCCTTTCTTCCCTCCCTCAGCGCCTCGCTGGCTCCGCCCGGGGAAGGGCGGGCAGGAGGGCGGGCGGCGCGGTGCTGGCTGAGGCGGTGAGTGCTGAGGGGAGGACGGGGGGCGCCCTGAGGGGGTCCCCGCACGGGTGGGAGGTGGGCGGCCAGGCGCTGAGCAGTGCCTGGAGAGCTGGCCCCGGCTGCTGCTGGGTGTGAATTGCGATCGGGCTGCAATTGAAAGCAGTCTGGGCCTCAAAAGGGGCCTCCTATATAGCTCGGCTTCAACATTAACCCATCAATTGGGTCAGGTAGCCCATGGGGCCGTCTCCTGTTCTTGCTAAACCACAGCACCTACCTGCGTGGCTGACAATCCACTCTGCAGATACCCACAGGAAGATACGAACAGTGCTCACCAGTCCAGTGACTTCCCTTTTATCCTGGTATTTGGTGGATTCCTCAGAGCATTGTACCACTTGCCCCAGAGTTTCAGAGGGTGAAAGATAGACCCCAGTAAAATCACTAGGGTGCTCTTGGTCTCTGGCACCGATGCTGACAAGCTGGATGGAGCAAAACTGATTTAGGAGTCCCAGCTGGGATGCCAAAAGCATTACCTGTAGGTTCGTGCTTGGTGTGCCTAGCCAATAGCACACAGAGTCAGAATCCCCACAAAGGTATTACAATTAAGTCATTAATTATAATTCTGCAGAATCAGGTGTTTGGTGATCTTTCACAAAGCAAGCACCCTCTGTCTTGGATCACTGTTATTTATACACAGCTAACTTGTGAAACTATCTCTGGCTACTTTTCAGTGGAGGTTTTAGCTCACCTAGCTTATCTCTGTTGAGTCTGTGCATTCCAGAGGACCAGGGGGTGGGACACACCAAATAGCACATTTACATGCATTAACATTTCAATTAGTGTGGTTTTTAATAAATTAATGACCCTTAAGGAGCAAAAGCTTGCCACAGATCAGTGTGGAATCTTCCTTCAGCTGTTTTTCTCCTTGCCTTTTAGCTTTCATCCCTTATCTCCCTTGCTTCTGCTAGCTCAAAGCCACAAGTCTCCTTGTTTTCTCTGAGGTTTCCTTGTTTTCCTCAGCTTGAGACTACGCTATGGGTCACAATAGCTCTTGGAACCTGCAGACTAGTTTCAGCTTTGTCATGAACTTTAAGGTCTATATTTTAGTTCCTTTTTTGTACATTGGCCTCTAGTAGCTGGAGTTGGGGTGTGTTTAAGATTAGAAACTATGTTTCCTGGCCTCTCAAAATAAGCCCTATCCTACTTTTTGAGGTTTTATGACCAGGTCTAATATCCTGCATTTTGTGCAAAATTCCTAGCTTCTTATCTGTAGAAGGAACTATTTCTCATATTAGGAGTGTGAGATAAAAGTTTTATGTTCCTTGTTACAGTTGAGTGCAGATGCGTAGCATTCATTAGTATGCCACAGTTCAGCTCAGTGTAAGGATAATAAAGCTATTTTTCACTCATCGTAAGAAATTTAGCACTAGGGTGAAAGTTTTCTAATAGATTCACCTAAGGCTGTATGGATTTCTTGGTGTTGAGGGCTACGAATTTCTGCTGTACAGATACGTTGCTTGAGTCGTGCAGGCCAGGAAGCCAATGTAAATATGCTATTTTAAATAGTAGTTGGTTTGCATGTTTAAGTTTCATTTTGCAGCAGGTGTGGATAGTGTTTTGTCCACAAGCATTACAGTTTTTTGAGTATGTATTTCATTTTGTTATATATATATTTTTTATGGAAATCTAGGGTTGTATAGGATGAAATTATGCCTTTGTGTTTGTCTTTTGCCTGTAGCAAGAGAAAATCACCGTGTCTGAAATGGTGAGTTCATTTGTTTACAAAAAACAACAAGTCTAAGGTATAGAAATACAAGATGTGCTGTGTTCTCATCACTAAAAAAGTAGTATTTCATCAAAGGGGGAAACGAACTAGCACCTTTATGAAGTCATCTCCCACAAGATGTATTTTCCCCAGTGTCTTCTTGCTATCGTTCTGCTGAGTTGAATGTTGGTGACAAAATTTCTTTCTGGCAAGTGAAATAAAAATAATTCCTTCCTTTGCTTCTGCTGGGCCAGAAGTGACCAAAACAAAGTGGGAATTTCCTGATAAGCTCAGGAGTCCTATTAGTCGGTATGTGCAAATTGTATATGCTCTAAACAGATGTGTTATGTTAGGTATAGTTGATATAGGAAGTAAAGTTACCGTGGAAAAAACTGACGCATTAGACTGCTGGGAAGCCACCAGCTGGTTGGACTGAAGTGACAGTGACAGATCTCAGTTTAAAGTAACGGCCATTGATCCTCACCCAGGTTCATATCCCCTTCTAGAGGCTGTGTTTTTGCCAGATAATGTACTGCTCTAAATAGGAAGCTTAAAATGTGTTCAGGATTATGGGAATTCTCCTTCACTTCCCTAATTTTAATGGTGACCTGGTGGGAAAGTTCTCATCTAGGGAACATCTATTGTGCTTTTGCACCCAGTTAGCTTACGGCACGACTGCCAGCATCAAAAGGAAACTAAAGGTTCTGCTGGCACTTCTGAGAAATCCTGATTGCTGTCTAATTTCACTTTTCATATCCAAAGAAGAAACTAATAGCCTGAGAAGGAAAGGAGTGGAGGAAATTCATAGGTCAGCAGCCTGATAAGATCTATAGAGATAATATTTGATCCCTGCAAAAGGGAACAAATAAAAAAGCCTTCTGTTATTTAAGACTTGACAAAGGCACTAAATGATCAAAACACTGGCAGGTGTTAAGTGTACCATGCATGGAAATGTAGGTGTCCAGCAAACTCCTCGGTGGAAAACTTGAAGCGGGATTCAGAGAACTTAAAATCTGGGCTTTGAAATCCACAAGGATATTTAAATATGTAAACTCGCCTTGTGGATCCATCTTGTTATGGTTGGAATACTTTCACATATCATTGGTTTAATTCTTTTCTTCCATTGCAACAAGATTGCTGTTTTGAGAATGAGGGCTGATGAGCGGTTAAGCCAGGCAGAACAAAAACCGCACCTTTACTCTTTTTTTACTTCTCACTCCTCTTGCTCTGCTTCACAGTTTCTTAGCAATGCTCTCGGCCATTTGCAGAAGTGTGGACGGGCAATGAAATTTCCCAGAAGATAGTTAATGACACATGAAAATAACGATAGTGTGTTATGCTAATCTGCTTTACTACCTCACTTTGTAGTATTTGGATTACTTTATATGCCTAGGAGTTTAAAGGTCGCGTGATAGGAAGTGCTGCTGCATCACATGCTATTTCTTGAAAAGGGATAGGATTGCTACTGAAAATTGCGAGGAATTGTATAGAAGGTTAGGTTTTAAAACGTGTGAACGTGTTATGGATCAGTAACAAAAGTGGGCAGCAGAGAACGGAGCGCTCATTTTGGATTTCAGATCTTTTGCTTTCAGAGTAAAAAAGCGCAGCTAGAATCACTGAAACCTTTAACTTTGTCTGGAACCCATGATGCAGTTCCCACACAAATCAATTATCTCATTCATTTCTCCAACAGTAAAGCAGTGTGGTGGTTTCACCCAGCTGGGCAGCTGAGCCCAGCCACAACCGCTTTCTCACTCCCCCTCCTCAAAGGAAAAGGTGGGGAAAATACAAAGGAAAAGGGCATCATTGCCTCTCACTAGCAGACTAGAGCAGTGAGAAACTAAAAACACCTCACCCCCATCTATACTCTTCCACCTCTTCCTGAGTGGCGCAGGGGAACAGGGAATGGGGGCTGCGGTCAGTCCCTGAGGTTTTGTCTCCGCTGCTCCATCACGGTCACTCTCTGCCCCTGCTCCCCTTCGGGTCCTTCCCAAACTGAGCCTGTGGGGGCTGCCCACAGGCAGCAGCTCTTCAAGCACTGCTCCCACACGGCTTGGTCCCACAGGGTCCATCCCCCAGGAGCAAACTGCTCCAGCACGGGTCCCCCATGGGCAGCAGCTCCCCCCAGCCCCCCTGCTCCTGCGTGGGCTCCTCTCCACGGGCTGCAGCTCCGGCCCGGGGCCTGCTCCTGCGGGGCCTCTCCATGGGCCGCAGCCTCCTCCAGGCCACATCCACCTGCTCCACCGGGGGCTCCTCCACCCATGGGGGGGCTGCAGCGTGGAGATCTGCTCCATGTGGGACCCGTGGGCTGTAGGGGGACAGCCTGCTCCACCAGGGGCCTCTCCCTGCACAGCCCGCAGGGAACTGCTGCTGCCTGCCTTACTACATGTATTCTGTTGTGTTCATCTCTGATGCTATTAACATGAAAATAAATTACCTTCCAAAACTGTGTGAGAAGATTTGATGTTGAAAGGAGTATCATAGCAAGGTTGGGTGTTGTCTACTCTAAGTTAAATAAAGTATGCTCAACAAAAATTGAATTAAAAGGCAGCAACGTGTATAGAATATATTAAAAGTGAGCCCTCAAAATTGATATTGATCTATTTGTAATTGCTTTAGGACAAATGAAGAGAAAATGGGAAGAAAGGCTGAGGAAAGTTGAAGAACTAGCATCTCACTATGAAAGAAACCCACTTCCTGCAGTTTATAGACCAAAGCTGTCCCCCTTTGAGCCATCCCCTGTTTGGAAAATATTTTGTCGGCAGGCCGAAGCATTCAGCTATGTAAAATCCTGCAAAGAGGTAAATTATGCTAGGTGAACGTCTCTGTGCTTCAAGTGCATTCAAGGATGATCTTGATTTTAAAAGTTGGTTAACAATGAAGTCTTTTTCAGATTGCAAAATCCCTTTTTTGCAATCATGAGACTTTTTTTTTCCTTGCCTTTGTAGATCATGCTATACTGGAGGTAGCTAGCTCTAAGTACAAGTTGTAACATAAGAATTGAGATGTGGAGTTAACCTCTAACAGCAGAAGTGTTTTTTTTGGCAACATTGTAGTGATTATAAGTGATTATATTCCTTCTGAATATAAGGAAGGTAGCAGGAGAATGGGAAGGAAGTGAGTTGGGTAGGAAGAAAGAGGAGGAGAAAAAGAAGAGAATGACAGGAGGCAGAGACAAAAAGAACAATGCAACTCTACTGGCATCAGAGTAGCAAGATGCTGAGAAGTAATGATCCAAATAAATACATTATTTAAAACGTATCCTTTGTTTTCAGTTCCCTATATTTAATACTTTTCAAACTGCCGATTTTAAAGAAATATAATGCAACATATCTTTTCCTGAATGTACTTTTACTGGCTTGGTAGTGGTGTTTTTAGTTTGTTTTGGTTTTGGATTTCTATTTTTGTTTTTAAATAACAGAGTCTAAAGACTATCTGCTGTAAAGCCATATGTTGCCATCACACCCATTACAGTGTTTGTTTTAGGACATTGTTCTTCCTCCTGTTAGAGGTACTTGCTGGTGTTCAGGAAAAAAAAAGACTACTGAGAAAACAGAATTTGCATGAATGCACAGCAAAGAAAAGCTTCACATTTGTTACTCACCTAACAGATGCTACTTAGTTTAAAAAAGGATAAGCGATCTGCTACTTAGTTTCCTAACATTAACTAACCTTTGACCAAAGAAATGAATGGATATAGGAATTTCTGAAGAGTTTAATTAGTTTTCTGAATAGTAATTAAAAAAAAAAAAATCCTTCAATGTTTTTCTTTACAAAGGATGTTCATGTATTTGCCTTGGAAAAGAACGCAAAAAATGGACAGAGGTTTTACCTCGTGACAACATACAAAGAGCTTTGGTTTTATTACATGTAAGTATTTGAAAATGTATGCTATACTTTGCTGGGGGATAGGTCAGTCTTGCTCAGAGTAGCACAGCTGTAAAGGGCTGCTCAAGGTTTGATCTTGGCCATGGGGAAAATCTTAATAATGCCAATCCAATCTATTCTACAGTGGTTTTCACCTTTCTTTTGAGCTGCAGACTGCCATTATTTCCTGTGAATTAAGGACCCCAGCTACTGAACTTTAATAACAGTAGATCTGCTTTTATTGTCAGCTTTCCTCAGGGGATCATGTCAACAAATGATGCAAACATATTTCTGTGATTAGTCATATATCAACTTAAATAGGTATTAATATAAATGTCCAATTACCATTTTATGCCTTTGCATGGTGCAGTTTCAGGTATTGAAAATTTGCTGAATGTTTTTTCCAATTTTTGTTTTACAATAAAATACCTGGTTTTGAAGCAAAACAAATGTAAGAGCCAAAGTTTGTATGAACTGTAGACTTGATTTTTTTTTCTCGATTTGAAAAGAAGATTAAGCTTTCTTAATTTTTAATTTAGTTGAAAAAAAATAAAAATAATTCTATGTAATCTTATGTAATCTTATTTTTTGTGCTTAAGACTTAGGACTGATAACATTGGTTGGTGTTTTTTTTTTCCGTTTTTTTCCCTGTTGTTTACATCATTATTTAAATTCCCCAAACCATTTCTGTTGATATTGTAAGACTTTGGGGGTGGGGATAGAGGGAACACTTTCCAAACTTAAATTTTAGACCAAGCAAATATTAGTTGTAATTTTTTCAAAGCACTGTGGAGCTGTTACTGGTTTTAATGCGAGTGCCTGACTAAGAGATAAAACATTGTGTAGTACGTGTGAGTTGGTGTTTGCAGTTGATAGGTATGTATAATGCTTACCATGAGAGGTCATAATTTGTTTTTGTTTTTCCTTAGCCAAGGTTATAAAACAAGTCTTATGCATTGCTATGAGGTGATTCCTGAAAAAGATGCTTGCAAACTTTATTTTGATTTGGAGTTTTACAAAGCAGCAAATCCTGGTGCAGACGGCAAGAGTATGGTTGCAAAGTTAATCGAGGTAAAATGGCACAGTCATGTTGTAGACTAATTTGAATTTGTTGTTGGTTTAATATAAAACCGAAGTATTTACCGCCTTATCTTGGTTATTGTAGTAAAATGAAAAAGGATTAGAGAGTCAGTGGGCATTTTTAACAAAGTGAAAAGTACTGTTTTAATTAAAGCATAAGTTGCCTGCTTTATCAAAAGGAAATACTAGAGCATGATGGTTGTTGAAATGCTTGTATTCACTGGAGGTTTACTGTTATGGTGAGTTTGTTTGCAGATTGTTTTACGTGCTCTGCCACTTCAAAGCTGTCAAACTGAAGGAGTGTTTAGTTATTCTTCAGAATAGTATCAATAAAAGTTTTATTTGAATATTCTGCAAATCATTTCCTTTTCTAACAGGCACAATCATATATCAAGGCGTAGATCAGTTCCTCCTAATGTTAAGACACCTTCAGATGGAATTTCATTACAGTTGATATAATTATGATGTAGAGAGCAGGAGGTGACTGTAGTCATCAATTTTGACACCTAAAGTTAAATGTTTGCTCATTATAAATTGTATTAAGTTGTGCAAATTTCTATCCTATTGCAAATTCAGTTGGAAAACGAGACACACTGCAACTGCAATATCTCAGAGATGGAAAATAAAGCAGGTTTTTAGAAGAATGTCTTCTGTTCCAACAAAATCTCTTTGTCAGTGGCCATTTATTTGTGAGACATCTGGTGTCTCTAACTAGAACAGAAAGAGTAAGATGAATGAGGTTACTTCTTTGTAAATAACACTTAGCTGGTAACGAATCTGGAGGGTTTTACTCTGTTGTGAATCAGTTCTCAAATCTAGATACTGCTAGGGTTAGATAGAGATCTTTGGATTTGCTGGTTGGGGAGGAAATAAGATGCTATAGTCATAAACTTCCAGACCCCAGGTTCCGAATCCCAGTCCTAAACATGAATAAACATGACGCTTAGCTTATAGCAGGTTTTTAGAGCTGGACATCTATTGTTTTCTGCTTGTTTACTGTTTGTTGGGTCTTCTGATATAAATTGTTGGTGTGCTAGTTCACTTTTCTATTTAGCCTCTATCTTAGATACTAGTTAAGCTTGCCTTAGAATTAATGGCACTGTGGGTGTGAACTGCTTTGTTGGCGGGGAGAAAGATAGGGATAGAGCCACTATATTAGACCTTGACCTGAAAAGCTGCTTACCCCATCACTGTTACTATATTCAGTGATTTGCTCAATTCAGAAGATACAATGTATGTCAATTTTCTTTAAAAATTGGCATATTGTGAGTTAATTTGAATTACTTGTATCAAAATGAACAAAAAAAAAAAGATTAAGAAAATGTAGAATCTGCATTTGTTTTAGGTTTTATAGACACTACTATTACAAATGCTAAAGAAAACAGCCTAATGAATGTTTATATAATTTTCAGCTTGTCAGCCAAAAGTTGAAAGAACTTTATGATGTTAACTGTTCAGCCAAAGACGTCTTGAATTTAGATTCCAGTACTGATGAAAAATTTAGTCGACACTTAATATTCCTACCCCACAAGACCGTATTTAAGGATAATATTCATGTTGGTAAGTGTGTTCTTTTCACTTATAAACTAGAAATAAAAGGTGAGGTTTTGACTTTTCACAGGGCCATCTTACGTTTGAATATTGGTTTTAATTGAATTACATGTGAAAACAACCATGTATTCCCAGCAAAAACAACTATTTCTATTTAATTAAGCCTCACATTCCTCAACTCATCTTCTACTTCCTTTTTCTATAATTATTATTTGCATTTCTACAACGGAACTTTTTCATGTCTCTGTGGTTTGTTTGCAAAACCACTGGCAAGACTGGTTTTTGGCTGGAAGATTTTTGTACAGTAATTGATTAATTTTAAGATTTGTGTAAATCTTAACAATTAAAGTTAAGATTATTGGCTCTAAATACCGCTGGTTTGTGCTCTGCACAGGGTCAGAAAGTCAGGACAAAGATGGCTTCAAACCACGAGTACTTGTAAACATGGTTCAGAGAAAGCTGAAAGCGGTTTCAGTTGTTGATGTAAGTTGGGATTTGATGGCACAGAGTAACTCCAGCACAAAAAATTACCAGTTCAGAATTGTCATCACTATATTTGTAAAATAAGTATAATAATACCTCCATACTTCACAGGAGGGTTTTGAACATACTGTTGAAATACTGGAAGATGGGCTCTTTGCTTTTAGTTGTGTTCCAGGTTTCTTTCTAGCCCTGCAAATCATTAAGGAAAATCTTACTCTTTCTTTTGGATTGTGTCTAGTCATTCTGTGTGGATAACACATGTACTGTTGAATCAAAGGGTGTGGGGTCAACACGTATGTGTTACTCTGAGAAATCATCTATGAAAGGTCTTGTCAACATGAGCAACTGGAGGAGTAAAACAAACTAAGGAGAGGCTGGGTCTTGTAGGTCTGTGTGCATTTACATTTTTTCCCCCATAATATTTGTAATATACAGACAAAGTTCATGGCCTGAACATAAACCCAAGGCAAATTCAGATCCTTCAGCACAAAGGCAACAGGATTTCTCAGACCTATTTTTTTTATGTTAAAAAACTATTTTTCATTCTTAGGAGCAGTGCAATCTGTGTCCCTATAACAGAAGTGTTTGTTACGTGACACTGTAGCAACAGCTATGAACACAAAAGACTTGTATAGTATCATTCCCATTCTTATTTCAGAAGTATGGTCTTTAACTCCTGTGCCACTAGAAAACTTTTAGGTAATATGTGGATGATAAATAATTTGGTATGACAGCAATTTTAGCCTATGATCCTGATAGCTAAATTGTGTTAGTCAGTTCTTTCAGCAGAAGCTTGAACTATTTATTCTAGTCCATTAGCTAAGTGTTTTGTGTCTCCACTGTTAAGTGAACTTGACATGTTTACTATCAGACTAAAGAATGTCTTTAGATTGTGTATGCATGTTCTGCCTTTGCCTTTTTAACAAACGTTGAAGTCATGGTACAAATCCATTTTATAATTGTGATACGTCAGTTAAATTTGTGTATGATATCAGTAATAAATAATACAGTTGAGACTTTTATTGGGGTGTTTTAGTAACCTGTTTGACACACCTGGCTTAAAGCTTAGCTTTATTCTGTGTGCAAAATACTTTAGTATATATCTAAAAATGCAGACAATTTCATGAAGTAACTTCACAGAATGTTTATAAACTATATATTCTTTGATGTGACGTGAAGATTTTTGTCTAATATTTAACTTACAAGCTAATATATTTTTCAGAAACATTCAATGGTTTTTAAATTCATCATTGTAGTGTTGGTCATTCTGGAAGACGAACTATCATGTCTTCAATAATATCATTTCATAAGCATTTTGTCAGGAGTCATGCACAAAATGATGGCTTAAAATTGAGATCTTGTCTGTCAGAGTCTACATGTATAACTGCAATGGTGCAGGTGTCAGGAGGGGTAGGAGAAATTGTCTGAAAGCCACAAAAGACTTTTGTTTAATTTTTGCACTTTTAACTGAGATTGAATTTGGTTCAGAGGTTTTGCTAGGGAAACTGCAGTGACAGCCTATGCATTTCTGTTTCACTTTTTTACCTTTATTTCTAATGAAGTTATTACCAAACCAACTAATTTCTCAGTTCTCTCTGTTCCCAGTAGTGAAATTGCAGATGGGAAGATTGTGGCCATATGTCACAATTAATACACACAGAATTGTTTATTTTCTTTTGGTGGAAAAAAAAAAAAAAGGGTATAAATTCTTGCCAAGCATGGGTTTCTTGTTTACTAGCCAGAAAAAGATTGTGTACTGGGCTGGTCTAAAAGGTTTTAAAAAAAAAATCCCAGAGGGGAAAGAAAACCCAAGCAACTACAACCAGTTCCATCTTGGCTGTTCTGAAAATGTTTGCACAGGAACTATTAAGTTCTTTCTTGACTCATAGAGTTATCTGTTTTGGTTTGTGTTTTTTTTTTTGTTTTGTTTTGCTTTGTTTTTAAGGCAACTTTGTGAGAACCATTTTGCAGCCTGCCATAAGACTAATGGAGAGTAATGCTGCTGCTGTGGTTCCAGAAGAAGGAGCAGAACGTGTTTTCCAGTGTTCTTCACCCACAGTTGAAGTAGATGGTTCTCTTACAAACCCCACAGCAGCTGAAGATGCTTCTAAAGGTTGGCGAGCCATTGCTCACCAAACAAAGGAAGTAGAAACATCAAACCATGGAGAAAATTCTGAATTTTCCTTTCTAATAGTAAATGATAAAGAAGGAGACAAGCAACTTTTTGTGGATCTAGGTAAATATAACAAGTGCTTTTAAGCTTGTTTAGGATACAGCAAAAGTTAAGAAATTATATGTTCTGTAATATTTGATTACAGATTGCATGTTGTGCCTACGTTCAGAATTTAATTCAAATATAATACATGCTGAAACAGCGGTCATAAATGCTGTACTTACAGGAGCCTTAGATTCTTCGCCCTCGGAACTTTATATTACTACATTTAATTTTATTCAGAATTTGGAAGAAACTCTTGCCACACAACTCTAATTTCATTCCTAAGGACTTAGTGCACCTATTTTGATTAAAAGGGGACGGCATATATTGCATTCTAACATTTCAGTTGAATTAGAAGCTGCTTGATTACAGAACAAGCCTTAAAGGTGTGGTCTTTTGTACCGATTCACACATGAACTTGAGGCTTCTTCCGCTGTTTAGAATGGCAGTTGTTGGGTTTTGATGATAGAATAACAGAAATTAGGGCTGGGCACTTCATGCCCTAGCTGTTCTTTGCCTATTCATGGAATTGAAATGTTAAAAATCTCAAAGAGCACAACACCCTTGGTCAAACTAAAGTTTGAAAGTTCCACCCTCCTCCAACACTATCTGAATTCTCTGCCTTTTGCCCTTAGTGAAGTGAAAATATCTTAGCACACTTTTCTACAGCAGCAATTTATGTACCTGAAGACTGATTATCATGTTTTTCCTCAGACTTCTCTGTAGAACCTGCATTACTTCAAATTCTTCTCGTGGAGTACAGGATCATTTTGATTGCTGACCTCTTGAGTATGTCTAATTTGTGGTAACGTAGTCCCAAAGTTGGCCTTTCATCAGGCTTCTCCATCACAGATTCAGGATTACTTTCTGCATCTACTGTTCAAAATTCCATCAAGCACATTAGTGACTGGAAATTAAAGAAAAACAAACCATTGTTGTCAATTCACCTGTTACGTATTTGATATTAGTCCCCCCAGATTAAACCATCACTATTTATGCTACCCACGTTACCACAAAACTGGAAGTCTAAAATCAAAATAGCTGGGGTACTGAGTTACTGAGTAACTGAGAGTGCAGGCACAGACAGCGATGTGACTGTGTTGAGTCATTTTAGTTCCTTTATCTTCATGAAAATTAAGTGCAGTCTAGAAATAAAGAACCCAGTGCTCCAATAAATTCTGGGACAGATTAGACAATGTTTACTATACTTTTAGTTTGTTTGTTTTTGAGATTGGAATTAAATTTCCCTGATACGCTTTCCTGCACACTTCAGACAAGCGGTGTCTGCTATGCAGAAAACAGGAAGTTTGATGGATGTGATGTCATTTCAGATTAAAATAACTTTGTAGTTTTTTCAGCTTTAGTTGTATTTCACAAAGTTATTGTGAAAGCGCGATATTTTTTTTAATACTGAAGATAAACCTTTAGCAATGCTAACATCAGAGTGATGCTGACCTAGATGTATTGGGTGTTTTAAATCTGTACTATGAAAATGTCCATGTTTGCACAGCCCTGGCATTTCTTCTGTGGGAGGTGAGCAGAAATCAGTAATAGTTTTTGTCCATTCCCGAGGCCCTTAGTTGGGTCTAAGAAAAATTCTTTAATTTACAAGCACTAATTATCTTAAATCCTTACCAGTACAGTTATGTTGTGAAATATTTGTTTTCCTCTAGGAGTTTATACAAAGAACAGAAATTTACGGATGTATAAATCATCAAAAGCAGGAAAAAATGTGATTCTGACAATAGCAGAGGATAATAAATTTGTCCCTACTTGTGAAGAGAATGTGTCCTTGGAAGAAGCATATTTTCTGTCTTCTTTGGTCTGCAATATTAGGTAAGGATTTAGTTCCAGCAGAGTTTTAAATATTTTTAAATACGTATTTCAGTGATTTTTCTCCCCCAGCAGTTAGGAATAACTGATACCAATGAGCAGGTATTCCAGGAACATTGTTACAGTGTAACTTAGGAGTTTCCAGTAGAATTGTTTTGCTTTAGGAGAAAAAAAAAATTGGGACTCAATTTTCTTCTTTAACCTACCTTTAAACATCCAAAGTCTGTTAAAAGTAAAAAGGATTTTTGTATGTTTACTTGTGCACCAGATTTCTCATATGTTACAGATACCTGCTCAGGTTGGTGATGGTCTCATAGAATAACCTCAGTTTTCTTATCTCTATATATTTTTCTTTGTACTGACCTGTGGCTCAAGATGTAATTACTGTAATTAGTCATCATTGCAGCAGAAAGGTTAAAATGGTACATCTCTCCATATAGTATTTTTCTTAAAACTTATTTTTTATGACTGCAGTTTTTATAAAATGTTCATTTTCCTGAACTGGTGCTAGTAGCCTGATAGCATGCATAACGTAGTGTATTCGTATGACAGGTATCAGCTGAGTCTGCTGTAAATGTGGGTGAGAAATTCTGCTGTGTTAAGTTTAGCCTTCTGTAATCAGCTGGCTTGCAGGTAGCAGTATGGAAAGAAAAAGCAGTTCAATGCAGATAGGGAGAAAACAAAAAAAAAAAGAGGTTGAAACCTTTCAAAGGGTATATATTGTTTAAATATTGCATCTACAGCAAATACTTTAAGAGTGTGGAGCAGGAGTCTTTAAATGGCTGGCTCCTGGGATTTTTGCCAGGAAAGTTTTGCTTGTTTGCAGGAGGAAATCCTGCCCTCTGCTGCATGGTCAGAGGAAACTGCGAGAAGGCGCTGCGGGGCTGTGAGGTAGCAGCATACTGACCGGATCACAGTGTGGATGGGCTTCTCTGGAGGCTGCTCCCCTCAGCTGCTCTGTTGTTGTAGCATGCTGCGTTAGATGTTGTTATGCCATACTGTGCTGTGCTGTAAGAATCACACATCTTCCTTTGCCTTCCCTGTTTTTCAGCTCTGAGGATGACACAAGAGTTCTGTCATCTAGCTTTTCAGAAGAGAGAACGTCTGCTTTTTTAAACACTAAAACCAGAAGCAGTAGAGGTACTACAAGCCTTTTCTGCTGGATGGGCTGGGGGAAGTATGTTTAAGTTAGACGTGCTGTGACTTACACATCTGATGGCTTGTATGAGGGCTTTTCTCCTGCTACGCTTCTGCAGGAGGCAGCATAGGGATGTCCTGATGGGTGCTCTGCAGTGCTTCAATGCCACAGACGGTACCCTCCTGGTCCCAGCTTTTATTTAAGAACCTGGTGTGAATCGTGTCTATGGCCTATATATCACATAACAGCATGTTAGAATTACATTAAAACTATAAAACCAGGATGAATGTGTGGCTTTTGTTTTAACAGAGTCCATGGAAGGTTATCAGGATTCACCATATCCAGAAATCGATTATTTTGTTCGTTCTTTGGTTAATAAAGATGGAGTACAAGGAGGTAAAAACCATGTTACTATTTACAAACAAATAGTCTGCAGCAGTAGTTTTTAACCTTTTTTTTTTTTCCCCACCCAGGGATACGGCAATGGAGTTATTTTTCTCTGGAGGAAATACTTGTGTATGATATTTCTGGTTACCGGTGGTGTGAAAATATTGGAAGAGCCCACAAAAGTAACAACATAATGTATGTTCTGTAACTGTTTGGTATTCACAATAAGTTCAGTTTAGAACAGCTTATTTTCCTGCTCAATTGTAATTCTATAAAAACACTGAAAAATTCTTATGGATAGAATCATCACCTGTTACAATTACTGCTATCTTACTCTGGGTGTACAGTGCTTTTTTATTCTATTTTTTCTAAATTTATTGTGGTACAAGATCTTGACTTTAGAGATAAGCCTGAAGCTTACTGGAAAAATGACAGACTATGTATGAAACAATATCCATAGTTTGGGGAGAAACAAAATCTCTTTGTTTAGCATCAGAGTTTCACATTGTATATATTTATTTTCTTCACATACTGTTACTAAAAACAAAAGTATTTCATTCATAGGATTCTGGTAGATCTAAAGAAGGAAGTGTGGTATCAGAAGTGCCATGATCCAGTCTGCAGGGAAAAAAACTTCAGATCACAAAGTATGTATCTTGTTTTCAAAGCAATTATACTTAATACTTTTTTGAATCTTAACTTTAATTAAACACCTTCTCTTTGATTTAGGCTTTCCATTACCACCTGGGATATGTCTGCCTTCTCTCTTCAAAGAGGTATGTGCTTTTGTCTTATCTACATCTTGTCATATCAACGAGTCATTGAAAATCCCTGCTACCTCAGGTAGTTTGTTAAGCTCCATACAGTAATTACACTAGCATAGAGTAGCTCCACACAGCAGCTCTGCTGTTGTGGTATCTCCGTATATTCATTTGTAAGTTCTCCAGCAGCAGATCTAACCCAGAGAAAGCTAGATTACTAGAATAGCCTAACTTCACCTGGGACTAAAGATTTTCTTCTGTCTTACTCCGGACCAGCAGTTCCCAGTGTAAAATCTGCAAGCCCACAATAGCCATAGCATGAAAAAACAGCCTAAGTAAACCTCTGCTGTGCACATTTGACTTCATACTGGGTCAGCTAAAATATAAGTGTTCCTAGAACATTTGTGACATCAAAATTCTCTCAAAGTCGAGTTTAAGTCAGTGACCCTCAAATTTGAGGTTCACTTAAGTGCATTTCAGTGTCTAAAAGGAGTTAGGTTTACCCCTAGGGGCAGAATATTTGAACTGACCTGATGCTGACCTAGATTCTAAGCACTGTACCTAAGTTTTTCCACTCAGTGGGTATTAAGAGTTGACACTGTTGCAACTGCACTTTTAAATTTCAGACTGTAGAATGGCACAGTAAGCTGCACTTAGGCAAAACATCAATAGCTATTACCTTTATTTCACAGCAAGCGTGATTTAAATGCATTTTCAAGCCATTACACTATCTTTAGATAGACACTAAATAAGTTTTAACCTTGTATCATTTTAAAAATCTGCGTACACTAGACTATTTTTAGTTTGCTGGCAAAACAGTAAGTTCCTTTTTCTACTGAAACAGGCTTCCATGGGTAATGTGGCTATAAATTAACTTGCTGGGAAGTCTTGTTAGCCAGCTTTCTATAATATTCATTATACGTGACAATTGCAAGAGTTCAGCACTAGTTTCACTTAGAAATATGGAAAACATTTTAGTGTGCAATAAATAATATGTTATGTTTCTAAAAGGAAGAAGATTATATGGTTATGGATGAATGTGGGAACACAGAAGAAAAAGTAAAACCCCATTCTAACCCTGCAGATTTGTCAAAAAGCTCGGTATCTCTTGAAGGAAGCATGTCTCAAGACTTCCAAGTAACAGACACCGAGTGGGACAATGCAAGCGATGATGCCTGTTTGGTAGAAGCTACTGAAGATGTGGAGCTAGCAGAAGCTGCAAGTGACAGTCTGGATTACAGCATGGAAGACATTCCTGATGAAGTTCTGTTGGAAACTTTAAGGACACAAGACATTTGCAACAAAGATGACAGCTAATCAGAAACTTGGCTGACAAACAGACTAGTAGCAACAAAGCTTGCTTTAATACAACATGTGTATCACATGCCTTCTGTGAAAGATACTGTGCTGTAGCTCAAAAGCGCTCTTTGAGAGCTGTTAAACAAAGAACTGACAAAGAACAAAAAGCATCCTTATAACTGGATAATCTTAGAGGCATGAAGAGAGGACACAAGGTTATGCTGGGGCTGGAGAATACTGGCCTGAATGTTCTTCATGAAGGCTGCTTCAAGGAAGTTTAGCACTTCTAAGACTTACTGCTGTGTGGTTTCTATTTTGTTAGCTGTTGATCCAGCTTTTACTGATATGACAAATAATACATTTCTTCACTTCCAAAAATGGGAGGAAATTATTTATTTCAAATACAAATTTAATAAAAGGTGTTTATCACTAGGTCCATCCAAAGTTCCCGTGTTCTCTTTTTAAACAATATGTTGTTTTCAAGATCACGTTACTTAAAATAACCCAAGATTAAAAATGTTAAAAAGCACTTAATCTTTCTTTGATAACTTCTCTCTTTGTAGGTCCAGAGCATCCTCCAGTTTCCTATTAATATTCTGAAAGTGTCTTTCTGCTCCTAGAATTCTCCGTGATTCCACCAGCAGAGCAGGTAGGCTGGAAGTTCCATACTGTTGTTGTTAAGGAAATAAAATTACAGAGTAACATTTTTAATTCTTAGAGAAAAAAATACAGATACACATATGACTTATTTATTATTCCTCTGCCTGAAATCGTGCAATGTGACTTGCAAAAGTGAAGAACAGCCAAGTTTAGATAATCTTTAATCGAAGCGATTGAAGTTCATTACTTGGTTCTCACTGTTAAACTTTCTTCAGTTTCTATTTAAAAAGAAAACAAAGCTAGACCTGAGGATAACACTTATGTTTATGTCCTTCAAATTCCTGGACATAGAATCAGGTATCAGAATTTCTCTGAAATAACCTGTTTCCAACATGAGTGAGACGCTGGACTGCAGTTACAGTAGTGATTCTCAAGCTGGTTCCACAAAAACAGGTAACAAAACTCTGCTATTTAACATCGGCTAATCATTAATAGAAATACTTGTCAGTTCCAGAGAAAAAAAAAGGGGGTGGGGTGAAAATGCAAAAATGTGTACTCACCACCACTTTTTCTCTTGGGTTTTCTTCTCTGTAATTCAAGTAGTCCTGCTGTAGTTCCTTCAAATCAGTAAGGAATTGAACTGCTTGTGTCAAGGAAGACTTCCTCTCCTGTACCTCAGCGCATTCTTTCTGTAGTTCTACCAGTTGTGATTCGGCTCTGAAAAAGATCAGTGCTTTGATGACTACACCAGAATATTTATTTCATGACTGACTGTGAATCTATTTCCTCTGAAGACGACTTAAGGAAAGGTAGGTCAGAAATAAGAAGCATAGGTTAGTAGAACATACTGTTTAAATAGAAAAAGTAGTATAAAAAAAAGTAGTATTATTTAAACTAGACAACAGGTCCAAATCCACAAAAAAAAAAAATACAACAACAAAAAAACACCTTTTTCCAAGTCTTACTTTCAAGTCTGACAATATAGCCAATCTTTCTTAAGCACTTAAGCCCAAAAACCAGTGAAGTTCCATAACTATGCTGTGTGCTTCTGCAGACACCAGCCTGCAGGCTGAGGGGTTTGGTGCTTATGCTGAAGCACTCTCAGGATCCACAAACGAGATACTCCTCTGCCTAAGCAAGCTGAGGAGTTCCATCTATTAGATGGTGTTCAAACCATGATTAGTACTCCAAAAACAGAACACAAAATGCCATTTTCATTTAAGCTCCAGAAAAAACAAACACACACCAACAAACTTTTACAGAATGATCAAATGAGTAAAACACAAGAAACGTGAAGGTAGCTTTCAGTCTGTGTGTGAGGGGGTTAAACCCAGGTTGAGGGATGCCTTTATTTCTTTCAGAGAAGTTTGTCCACAGTACTGCAAAGATAAGAAGGCTCATGTGACCACAGAGAAAGGGCTTTTCATCTGCCTTTGTGGATCCATGTCTATGCAGGTCCCTATAGACTTGGCATGCATGATATACGCAGCTTCAGTGTAAATTTTATCCTCCTATCCAATTGGATTTGGGGAAGTGTAATGATTTTTCTAAAGAAAATATTTTTTTAGCTTTCTCTGTTTTGTATCTAGATGGTACTTAAGATTAATGCCACCTTGTAGAAGGGGAACTGTGTGGCTCTGTGAGACAGTAGCAATCCATGTATTCGGAGGCATCCATGCTAAAATGCAATGCAATGAATAATTCTCTTGCCTTCAAAAACAAACTCTGTACCGCCTCTGTAAGTTTTGCTTCATTACCTTTGCAATTCCAATTATAACGTTAGTGTTTTTCTTATAAGCATACTGTCTGAAATAGTGCCCCGGTGACCACAATTACATAAGAGAACTTTGAAGAAATACTCTAGGCAACTGAACCACGGAAAGGAGAGGTTATCCTGAGCTTTTGTAAGAAGAGAAAGCAATACAGAACAGAATTAGTTTCATCAAAATAGCTCTGAAGTGAAAGTAACATTTTTTTTCTCTGATTTTTATGAACTACTAGCCTCCTTCGGTTTTTCAGGCTATTATTGCACAAAAACATACCGTATATTATTAGAAACATACCCAATTAGCTCTTCTCTGACTTGCATCAGTCGCTGCCTTTTCTTTTTGATGTCTGCCACTACCTGTAACAAATAGCGAAGAAAGTCTTTGAACCTGTTTCAGTAACTTCACAGGCAAACAACTCAAATGTCATTGACTGTTTTTTTCTTTGAGGTTTCGTGTTTCTAGTTCAAGGCGTGGAAGATACCAGACCTTAAATAGCTTTACAGTGCTAAACTCTCATCCCCATCCAAAACGTCTCCTGAGGAACACTGGCTTTACAAGTGTAGAAAAGGAGTTGTGAGGATTTGAACTCAAACATGCTGAACTCCAGCAGGTTTCTTTGTTTAAGAATACAGACGAATACAAACATATGTTCAGTATGACTGCCATAACTATGGAATTAAGTATAACTATATCCCTTTTTCTTTTATGTCTCACAAAAGATTTCAATTTAGTAACCATAAACCAAAGTTTAAACAAGCGTATAAGATACAAAAAAGGAAGCTAAGTAGCTGTGAATGCCAGATGCATATTAAAATTTTCATTTTACTAAATAGCGTACTGTTTCATCTCAAATTAACAGGACTTCTAGGACTTCTCATCTTCAGCACATTAATTGCTGCCTGACAGAATAAGCTTTCCATTTACTTCAATTGTTAGAAGCTATTTAGTCATCAAAAAGGTTGCTGAAGAGGTGTGTGCACTGTATGTGTTTGCTAAGTAGGTTAAATTGTTTAATAATTAAAAACAAAGCAATATTAAGAAATAGACAACAAATTTCAATCTTCTGTGTTTGTTCCAATTGCTCTTTCATGCTTCTGATTACCAGGTTTGAAGGCAGAGAGCTTTACAGCCACTTCTCACAAGAAATATCAAGTGTACCTAAAATATGTCTCTGGAAGATAGGGCTTAACCTGCTCTTAACTCTCTCTGCTATGGGGCATCACCCTCTCTCCTGAGGAAACCACTCCAATATTTTCTGCTCCCGCACTAGTTTCTCCTACAGCCTGTATTTCTCTTGCTGCATTTCAAGCCCAAATGAACAGAGGAAATGCCTCCTCTGAATAAAAACTTGCATGTCTTTAGGGAGTGCATCTCCCTTGAGACTACTCTCCTTTAAAATAAACAATCTAATTCTGTTTTCACCAATTGTTGCTGTTCTCTTCTGGATTTTATATTCATCTGTGTTTCTTGAAGGTGAACTTCCAATATTTAATTGGTTCCCCAGGGGCCTCACCAGTGCTTGCTCAAAAAAAAATAAGATGCATAAATACTCATGCATAAATACTTACACATCCTAATGTGTTTTCATTCTTGTTACAACAGTAAGTGTATGCAGTGTGCAATCCATACTCTGGTCGTGCCCTATCCTGTTTTTGCAGCTGGTTCTGTAGAACAGTGCACTTCTTTTTGTGAATTATTTTATTTCTTTCAGTCAGCTTCCTGAAATTTCAACACCCATTATCTCTATGCTGTACATTTCAGTGATAGCCTGTCTTTCAGATATTTACCTTAGCATTTTTTTTCTTCATGTTCTTTAATTCTTGGACTTCTGTTATCTGTGGGGGAAAAGAAGCATTACAGATTGATGATGGATCTGGATTTCACCTCTATCCTCCTAAAAACATGGTTGCAAGAATTAATTTTGAAAACGTACTTGGTAATAACATAAAAAGCTATTTAATAAAACAGCTGCTCAAAGGAATATTACAAGTGTATCAATTCTCTCCCCCCTCTTCATACCAGAGGAAGACTGCTACACGATGTTAGTCATCTTGCACCAGTTAACCCATGTAATACTGCTGGTACCAATTAGTGTAATGCTACCTATCCCAATTTTTCCATAACTTTTATATAAATGTATAAATTTCATCATTTTAAAACTTGTTTACTCTAATGAATCACTTAGAACTATAGTTTTAGTATTCATCCATTTTACTTCTCACAACAGAGTTTGAGTTTATTTTACAAGTTGAAATTAGTGAGAAGAATTCTGAGTCTTCCAAGCTAATAATTTTTGACAGTTAGGGTCACACTGTTAACTAAAAAGGATTATTTTTCATAAGCTATGGTAGAGGCTTCAGTCAGGCTACTACACACCAGGGGAGCTGAGACACTGTAAAAATCCAGTCCAGGAGCTCTTAAAACAATGTCTTCCATAATTGTTTGCTTCTTCAAGTTACGCAGCTCTCCAGTTTTACTACGTGATATACAATGTAATGTACAGCTCTAAAATCATTACCACAAATATTTATTTAATTATTTTACTGTATACTTACAAGATCAGTGATTTGGTCCTTGAAAGCAGAACAGAAGCCATCGACAGCTTTTCTGCAAATTCCTGATTCTATGCTTTGTCTGCAGAAGTCAGGGGATAAAACACAACCCACTTGGTTTAGTAAAGGGGAAATCACATCCAAAAGCATTCTTTTGAATACAAATAAAACCCAATGTTAAATAGCTATCAGCACAAGCAACTGTGGGCCTTTCATATTCTAGCAATAACCTAAATTCTACATTGGAAAACAGCTGAGAAGTGTTGCTCTTCTGTTTGGAAAAATATCAAATTCCTGGAGACCACTTCCTTAAGATCGCATATAAATAGTACTTGTATCACAGAAGCCTAACAATCATTAAAATTACATCAGAACGTTAACTAAGCTATACTGCATTACCCAAGGGAAAGTCTATTAGCAAAAAAAGTAGGTAATTTGTTTATAAGGCTTTGAGTATTCAGCCAAAGGAAAGTAGAATATTTACCTGTAATTTGCCGTTATCTTTTCAAATTCAGCCAGAACAACATCCAGTTCTGTAATATCTCTGGAAGATCTTTTCAGATCTTTGGGACACCAAACCTCTACAGAAACCGGGCTAGTAACTGAAACAACAGAATAAAGATAAGCATTACACAGTTCAGGTACATGCTCTGAAACAGAAGTTATTATGCCCACATTAAAATAACTTATCAAAGAGTTATGAATATTTTAATATTAAACTTGGAAATGCAGAAATACAAGTTATTTCATGTTTTAGGCTGAACAACTATATATATTTATCTGGGTACACTTTAAAATTTGAATGAGCATGCATACACATCTTATTTCTTATTCTTCATCAGTTCAAAGAAGTCCAGGAGAACATCATTACTCTAACTGATAAACTACCCAGTGATGTAGCTGTCTGAGCTGTAAAAATTACACCTCAGTTTGGGCAACCTTCATTGCTCAAAGAATCATAAATTGTTATATCATATTTGTGTTACTACCATATATGCTTAAAAAAGGTATATGCAAATATATTTATTTAAAACTTTGCAGTAATATTAACCACTAATTCCACAGAAACTTCACGCACTCCAAATGTAAATCTAGATTTACCTGAATGTAATGGGGTACAATTTGAAGGAGGCAAGATGACACCTGAGAAACAGTTTCTCCACATCCCAAAAAAATGCCACAACCTTGAAGCTCCCTGTCTCAAGGGTCTTCACACTAACAGTTGTGTCTCTGCTGTAAATCAGGGTTACTCCAAGTTGTGCCCCACAATCTGGTGCTCCAGGCACTAAAACCAAGGGACATACTGGAGTATGGATCCAAGCTTCCCCCAGAGGAAGCCAGACTGCCTGCAAAGGGTGACACACATCTATGCTCCAGTAATAGGCAAGTCCAGGGATGCAACCCATCAGGATCAGAACTGTGTGGCACACCAGCGCCTCAATTTATCCATTGCTAATGAGTGTTTAGACCAGCATTAAAATTACAACCTCCCAAAGCAGTACGCCACTACATATCAGAAGTTAGAGACTGCCAAGTTAAGGAAAAATATTAATTTTGAATGAGATACAACTACGCAAGAGTTTTGAAAGGTCTGCTTTACCAGAAGGGTCTGGCGTGCTCTCCTCTGAAGGTTGTTTCTTCTTTTTCAACTGGAGTTGAGCAGTACTTGGAGCTTTCTGCGATACACAAAGCAGATTAACTTTGAAATAGAACCTAGGTGCACTCATTTAAAATTCTGAGAGACAGCAATCAGGTAGAATTCAGGAAAGCATTTTTGGTGATGTTTCAGTCAAGAAATACTAGGTACCATTTACTGAGGTCTGTTTCATCAGAGTCACAGCACATTGATTACACTGCGCAGGGACAGCAGCTGCTTGGCTGCACTAACCAAGCGACACATCAGACAGTGATTTTAAGGAACACTTTAAGGAGCCTAAGGCCCCTCAGTTCAGCATAGGCACCAGTATCAACAGTTCTCTGTCCAACAGCTCCTCCTTACCTTCCTTTTCACCTACATCTGCCCCAATTCCTTCTCTACTTACAATTACTCTCATGTCACAGGAAGTATTCAACAACAGTGCTGCTTATGTGCAGTTCACTGATAGAAGACTAACATTATGTCCTGAGATTTACAACACAAATTTCAACAATTCCAATGAATTTCAGTAGGTAAAAAGCTTTTAGACAAACTACTGCATTGCTTCTTCTATCACAGGCCTACTTTCCCAAAGTAGTTAACTCTTACTCAGACCCAGAAGCTAAGCTGGCCAAAATCATTTTACATTAATTACAGCCTAAGCACGGAAAAACACTCATTCAATATCAATTGTTTTTGTCTAATTCCAATATATCTTCAAAATTAATTTTATCAATGAAAAAATAAGTTCTCTCATAAATATGTTCTTCTATACTGAACTATACTGATTTGTATACCAAGTAGTATGGCATTCTTTAAAAACATATATTCCAGATGTAAATATACTCATTTAAAAGAAAAAAAATAACAACATATTGCCAAACGAGCAATTAATGGACTACAGGACCCCAGCCATTACATTCTCCATTGAAATGACCATGTAGGTTTAAGCATTTCACTTAACACTTGGCAATCTCACAGGAATATTAAGAGGACTAATTATCTGGCATACAGTTAAGTACTAAAAAGCAAATGAAAGGTCTTCCTTCCCCACCATTATCCAATGCAAGCATGGCATCAAGTTAAAAATGATTTGACTGATATACTCATGCAATGGTCTCCATACCATATTCTCCTTAAGGTGCTCATCTGTAGAATCATCTGAGTTGGATTTGTCAACGTCATTCTCAGACAGTTTCAAGTGCATTTGTTTACTAGGGAAAAAAAAAAATCCACATGTAAGCCAACTACATACTGAGAAAAATGATATTCTATATACAAACAACAAAATCTTAGGGTTTGGGTAACATGTTGTACTGCTGTCCCTTTCAGCTTCCCCTACATAACTACATTAAAATTTCAAGTGGTATATAAAGGGAACAGAATCTTTATCCATCAACAGCAAACCTCGCAACAATTTAGAAACCCATTTCTAACAGACGACTGAGACAAACATGTTGTATCAGGGAGAAACTTTGAAATAGACACAAAATTAATATTTGGTATAATTAGCAGGAATAGAAAAATATTCCTTTGGGGGGTCAGAGGGCTGAGGGGAAAAAAAAAAAACAAAAACATGAAGAAATACACAACCTCATACAAGCACTGTTATTGTCTTATTTTCCCCTTTTTAAACTTTAAAGACACCAGGATTTAGAGGACTAATTTACACCTCACAAAGCCATCCTTTCATAAAAAAAAAAAAAAAAAAAAAAAAAAAAAAAGAGCTATAGTAACTACTTAAATCAGTGTACTACTTATAGAAGGCAGACACTAGCTCATTCTCCCATTTTTTGTGTTCCTGGATATTATTCACTCTTGGTTTCTCATCTGGGAGATTTTAGGTATCTTTTTAATACGAAGTTAGTGAAACCTGACAAACAAAACATTTAATCTAAAATAAATAAACAAACAAATGCTGGCAATTATTTTTTCACCAGACCTTCTTCCTGTGTTTTTGGTTTGTGGAGCTGAAACATGACTAATTGACTCGCTTTCCGAACGTTCCTCTCCATAAGCATCCACAGCAGTACTGTGCAAAGGGTGATCTGTGAATAATGGAAAATAAGCTGTATGAAAACTGTTCCCATCTGTTGAGGCAAAGATCATGGGTATATTAGCATTGCCTGCCATTCAGCATTCAGTTAAAATTTTTGTGGCCTGCTCACTTACGCAAATGAAGTCTCGTTAAAAGTATTATACGCATTTTTTCTAATCTTCAAATAGTCAAAGCATCAGAGTTTCTATACTTGCCTAACTGTTATTGGTAGGAACTAGAAAACAAGACATGAGGAGCAACTGAAGGAACTGGGGCTATTTAATCTGGAGAAAAGGAAGCTGAGGGGAGACCTCATCATGCTTTGCAAGTACCTGAAAGAAGGCTGCAGCGAGGAGGGCATCAAGCGTGACAAGTGACAGAATACGAGGCAATGGCCTCAGCTTGCACAGGGGAGGTTTAGATCACATAGCAGGAAGAGTTTCTTCACAGAAACGGAGGTTAGGCTTTGGAACAGGCTGCCCAGGGAGACAGTAGATTTGCTATCCCTGGAGGAATTTAAGAAACGTGGGGACGTGGAGCTTAGGGAAATGATTTAGTGGTGGACTTATGTTTGAAAACAGCAGAACAAGATCCCTGTGAACTTCTGAGCTTGCTGCCATGTATATTCTCTTTAACAATTTCACTTCATAATTTGTGTAATTTAACAAAGAATAACTTAAGAAACTGAACTTCCCTTTTAAAATCTAAGTTCTTACATGATTGCACCACTACATTGCATGAAATTCTACTATTTACACTATAAAACTTGAATAGCCAGTATTTTACCATCAAATTTTACTTGGCATATATTACTACATTATTCTATTTACTTCCTAAATGACAGAACATAACATCTCCCCCTAAAAAACAAACAAACAAAAGAAACCCCTCTCTGCTCTGTCTCCTGCCCACAGTTTCTGTTGGCAAAGAAACAGTACCTTTTCCTAGGGACAAAATATTTCAGTGTTTACACGTGATTAGTTCATTAAAATCATATGTTTAAATTAATACTAACCAAATGAATCGTCAAGCTCCTCAAGCTGATTTGCTCCAGCCACCTTCAATATCCTTGAGACATCTGGTTCCTCGGGTGGAAGTAATTTCCAACGAGGACCAGATCTGCTTTTGTCTTCCTGGAAGCATATGAAATTAATAGCTAGCTCATCCAAACTTCTTATCATATTGCAGATTGAATATGACAATGAATTTCAAGAACTTTTGACTAAAAGTACATTTAACCAGTAGTGACTTCTAAGCTATGATATAAAGCACTTGAAGCATGCACTTTTTTCCTCAAGCTATGTTTTATTTTCCCTAAGAGAAGTGATGGTATGAAACTAGCATACACAGCTATTTTATGCTATACTGTAGTTTGTATTTACAAAACCAAGTGTATGAGATTTTCATTTTAACTTTCGATTTGGAAATGGCTTTCATTTTCACTTTTCAAAGTGTAACTTCTTATAGAAGATGGAACATGCAAGCCAAGCACTATACAGACACTTCCGGACAACGGAAAGACAGGAGAGAATGGCATTACTTTAGGAACTATTTTCAAGTGTGCTACTCACACTGTAAGTATGGAAGTAAGCTTCCTCGCTAATTTGTGTACCTTGAGAAGGAATTAGAAGAAAGCATTAACTTCACAAGCTTTTAAGTTTACTGGCACTGAGCAGCACCTCACGGGTTTTACGCTACTGAACACATCAGCTATTTCCTCTTTAAGCTGTTTTTTTTTTTTTTTTTTTTTTTTACGAAGTTGTTTTCAAATTTTTGCCTATTCGAAAGTCAATGGTTCATTTTGCCTGACAACGTACTACTCCTAAAGAAAAAACAAAACAAAACACAAGACTTTACAGCCTGTACTAAGCCCGCACGACCCGTACTAATTTGTGGTCCCACAGCAAAGCTCCCAAAACCTATTCAAGGAAAGCCCTGCGTTAACGTACATATATCCGCCTCCGCAATCAGTGACACAAAAGCACGGTAAAACAACGAATAATTTACTGTTTCAATTAAGCTCAAAACGGATAAAATTACCTTGAACTCATCTCTGGAACGATGTCTCTTCAGCTTTTTCTTAGAAGACATTTACCCTGAAGCGTGGTCTCCCAAATATGCAACCGCAGCTGAGGCTGCCCTCCCCTCAGGCAGCCGCCCCCCGTCCCTCACGGCCGCCCCGCCCCAGCCTCGCCTCACGGCCGCCAACGGCCGCCGCCGCCTTCCCGCCGCGATTCAAAGGCGGGCCGGGCATGGCCGCCTCCGGGAAGGGGAGGGAGGAGGGGAGGGGAGGGAACGGCGGCTGCAGCGCCCCGATGGGGCTGTGGGGTGCTCGCCCTCCCACCCCTTTGTAGGACCCGGTGGATGCGCTTGTCAACCCGGAACCACTCGGCAATAAAGCGGGGCTCTGGCGGGGTGGATGCACGCTGTTGGTGGGGCGGAGACTCCGCTGCCGCCCAGCGCTGCTCTGCCTGCCTGGCCGCTTGCTGCAATGAATTCTGTTCTGATTAATAGTGCTCCCAATCGGTGATTGGGATTTGTCACACACACTGGTAACAGCGAGGTGCCGTGACTCGCACGCAGGTCCGTTTGGTCTGGGATCCGAGCACGAGGCGGCTGCACCACCTCCGGGTGCTCCTCGGGGGGCTGCTCCCCAGCCCAAATCCCGTACATCTGAACCCTAAATTTGGGTAAGCAGGCAAAGGAGTCCCGCGGTACCCCGCCATTCTTGTGCGCGAAGATCCGAACGAAGACTCAGGACTGAGTAAGTATTGGTAAGCGATTACTGGTAAGGTTTATGGATAAGGTACCAGGACCCACGTGTTTACCTTGAGGGAAACGAGCTCTAGGAAAAAAATGAGAGTCCCGAGGAGCTCCCTCTATCCCCCCCGCCCCAGCGCCAGATCCTATTCCTCCTCCCCCACCATAGCCCATAGGTTTCTTTCCAGAATTGTTGGAGCCAGTTAGTAGAGGCTGGCCCACCTGCTTACAGGCTGTAGTAGCTACGGCCCTCTTAGTCGAGGAAGCTGGAAAAGTCACCCTGGGGGGAGAATTAGAGGTATATACACCTCATCACATAGGAGGGTTACAATAGAAAGCAGATGAGTGGATTACTGATGTTAGACTATTGAAGGATGAAGGTATATTGATACATTCCCCCAAATTAGAACTGGAAACGACTGGTTTACAGAATCCAGCTCAATTTTTATATGGGGAACCAAGTGAAGAATTGACACACGATTGCGTCCGATTAATTGAATCCCAGACCAAAATAAGGGAAGACTTGGAGGAAGAGGAATTACCAAATGGGGAGAAATTATTTGTAGACGGATCATTGAGGGTAATGAATGGGAAACAAAAATCAGGTCATGCCATAATAGATGGGAACACCTCGGAGGTAAAAGAGGTAGAGAAACTACAACAAATGGGGATTGTTGAAAAAGAGGGGAATTGGGCACTCCCTGATGGGAGGGAGGTTATTCCTGAAGGCATGGCGTGGAGGATAATGAAAGAATTCCACAGGCAGACCCACTGGGGAGTACAGGCGCTTGTGGACCACTTTGGGACCAAGTATGTGTATTGGGATTTATGAAATTGCTAAAAAGATGGTGGGAGGATGCTTGACATACCAAAGGGTTAATATACAACAAGTCAGAGAAAAGGTAGCAGGAGGACAGGGGCTAGCAAAGAGACCATTTGAAAAGATACAGGTCGATTTCACAGAGCTTCCAAAGGTCGGGAAGTGTAAATACCTTTTAGTTTTAGTGGATCATCTCACTCACTTTGTAGAAGCCTTCCTGGTGGCTCGAGCCACAGCACAGACAATCATAAAGATATTATTAGAAAACATTGTGCCAAGGTACGGGAATATAGCTGTAATAGACTCAGACAGAGGACCACGCTTCACCTCCAAGACTATCAGAGAAGCCTTGGATCCCTTGGGGACGAAATGGGAATATCATACCCCATGGCACCCGCAAAGTTTGGGGAAGGTAGAAAGAATGAATGGGGAAGTTAAGAAACAATTGACCAAATTGATGACTGAAACTAAGATGAACTGGGTAAAATGTCTTCCAATGGCCTTATTAAATCTGAGGACACAACCCCGGACAGATACAGATATTTCCCCTTTTGAAATGTTGTACGGGATGCCTTATGACTTGGAAATACCAGCCGAGCACCCAAAGGTAGAAGAGAAGGTGCTGCAAGAGTACATCATTGAGTTAATGAAGCGAAGAGAACTAATAAAGAAGGGATTAGTATAACAAAGACCACCCTTAGATATAGCAGTACACAGGATCAAGCCAGGGGACAGAGTATTGATTAAGGCCTGGAAAGAGTCCTCCCTGATCCCTCATTGGGAGGAACCCTTTCTTGTGTTGCTTACCACAGACACTGCGGTTCGAACAGCAGAACGAGGTTGGACTTGCGCTAGCAGGATAAAATACCTGTTCGAGATCCTCACTGGGAGGCAACTGGGAGCCCTGACAACCTGAAGGTCACTTCTGGAGGAAGACTGTTGAGTAAAGCCACCACATATAACCCTTTTTATTCTGTAAGAGAGGGCAGAGGGTTCATTGCTCCTACGGGTATCCCATCTCAGGGGTAAGTGTAAAAAGAAGGGGGGGGTGGTCACTGGGAAAGCCGTGAAGCAGGCCCTGCCCAACAAAGGGTGAGATCCTCCGAACAGGCTGCAGATAACAGCGGTCGAGATCAGGTGTGGAGCTGGGGGGGAAAAGCATACAAATCAAGTGGGCTAAAAGAGGAAGGAGGTTCCCCTGAAGAATACGGCTGCTGCCGAGAAGATGACACACTCCGTTGCTCTAAGCAAAAGAGTAGATGGAGGAGGCAGAGGCGTAATGCTGTGGGGATCAAGGTTGGTGAGCCACCTCTGGAAACAGCCCATGAGGCCCTGTGAAATACCAGCTCCCCAATGCCTCCCACCTGCAGCAGGAAGCAACCAGGGTAAGAAACACAGTGCCCACCAAAACCCCTGGGATACCCATAGTAAAAGCAGGGCCCCTCCGTTTCTCTCGAGTTTAACTTTGTTTGTATGGGTAATGGGACTCCTGATAATCTGGTTAGATGTAACAAAGGGAGAAGAGAGCCCTCACCGGCCTTACAAGTGGACCCTGGGTAGTTGGGATGACTCGAAGATCCTCAAAACTAGTATTACAGCAGGCTCACCTTCTTTCAATATAACCAATTGTGAATTACTCGGGACAATACTAGGATATGGAGGAAATACAGAACACCACCTGTGTAGTCCCCAGAGACAATACTCCTGGGGTGCTTCAAATGCAAAGGCTACCTATTGGTGTCCTAGCTCAAACCCGGGAAAAAGTTACTGTAACCATTCAGAGTATTATTTTTGCCCATACTGGGGCTGTGAAACCATAGCTACTCCGGGATGGTGGAGTCACCCTCCTGATAGGTACCTCAATGTTACTTGGATACCGGACGGTTGCCGTGAGCCCACTTACAGTTATGACGGTAGCGTAAATAATGCTGGAACTTGTAAATCTCTGAGGGTTACAGTATTACAACCTCAAGATCTAGGATGGTTGGCAGGGAGGACCTGGGGTGTAAGGTTCTGGGAACCTGGATCCGATAGAGGAGGGCTAATCTTTATAAAAAAGGAGAGGGTAGAGAGCCCTCCTCAAGGGGTTGGTCCTAACAGGGTCATTAACGGGCCAAAGATAAAGGTACTACCCCCTTCGGGCCCAACAAACACACCAAGCCGGGCTGAAAATAACATATAAATAGTGCCATAACCCCACCTACAGGTATGGTTGAGGAGAACCCTCTTTGGAAAGTAACGCAAGCTACTTATGATACCAAGTGAAAGGAGTCAACAGCAGTCAACACCTAGAGGATGACAAAGTTATTAATAGAGAAGCTCCCATCCTCTCCCTAGCCCGGGAAACCATTGTCTGGTTTGATGAACAAAACGGTAAAAACAAAAAGGGGGGATTGTAATAGAGGCTGTATAAAGAATTTGTCTATCAGACTGGTGGGGTAACCGGATAAGCTGTTTTAACCTCTGTCACCTTGGATAACTGGCATATTTGCAACATCCTGCCGAGCAAACAATTGTGGTGACTTCCTGCTGCAAGCTAACAACTGCAGTGACTGGAATGCCCAAAGGAAAGGACGACCCTTGGCACATCCTGCGCGTGCGCCAACCAACAGGCCCTCAACCTACAATGCAGAGGAAGACTACACCCTTCATCCCCGCGACCACCAGAGAGCCCATGACAACCCCCTAACAACTGGATGCACAACCACAGAGAGAACCAGGATGTGCTACGCCAACCCGGAACCACCGGCAAGAAAAGGGGGCTCTGGCGGGGGTGAGCGCGCGCCGTTGGTGGAGCGGAGACTCCCCAGCTGCCCAGCGCAGTTTTGCCTGCTTGATTGGTTGCTCAAATAAATTCTGTTCTGATAAATAATACTCTGAATCGGTTATTCGTCACAGACACTTAAAACATAGAGCAGCTTCATAAACTGTGACTGTATACATACACTTATGGGGTCAGGTGTCGCTTGGCTCTAATTTCCTATCTAGAAAAGTGAGCAAATGGGATCATTTCTACAAAGCCTAAAATCTGAGGTGAAAAAATAGCCACAGTCTGCACAAAATCAATTCCAAACATACAACAATATTGCTTGCTGCCAAGAAAGTAGGATTCAAGTAGGATTCAGGCTTAAGACTTGTAATTCCTAATCTCTGCCACACAGTTACTGTGTAAGAACCGCAGAATATCCTGAGTTGGAAGGGACCCACAAGGATCATCGAGTCCAACCCCTGGCTCCACACAGGACCACCCAAAAATTAGACCATGCATCTGAGAGCATTGTCCAAGCACATCTTGAACTCTATCAGACTCAGTGCCATGCCCATGGCCCTGGGCAGCCTGTCCCAGTGCCCGAGCACCCTCTGAGTGCAGAACCTTTCCCTAACCCCCAGCCTGATCCTCCCCTGTCCCAGCTCCATGCCGTCCCCTTGGGTCCTGTCGCTGTCCCCAGAGAGCAGAGCTCAGCGCCTGCCCCTCCGCTCCCCTCGTGAGGGAGCTGCAGGCCACCATGAGGCCTCCCCTCAGCCTGCTCTGCTCGGGGCTGGACAAACCCAGGGACCTCAGCCCCTCCTCATAAATGTCTTGCTCTCTAGACCCGTCATCATCTTTGTGTCCTTCGTTTGGATACTCTTAATAGTTTTGTCCTTATATTGTGGTGCACACAGTACTTGAGGTGAGGCCACAGCAGCACAGAGCAGAGCAGGACAGTCCTTTCCCTTGACCAGCTAGCACTGCTGTGCCTGATGCAGTCCTTGCCCTCCTGGCTGCCAGGGCACACTGCCTCTTATACAATCTGCTGTTGACCCCTTTCTGCAGGGCTACTCTCCAGCCTTTCATCCCTCAATCTGCATGGGTATCTGGGATTGCCCTATTCCAGAGAAAGAAGCTCACATTTGCTCATTAAACTTCATAACATTGGTGATTGCCCTGACCTCTTAATTTGTGAAGATCTTTCTGCAAGTCCTCTCCACCCTCAAGATAGTCAACAGCTCCTCTTAGTGTTATTTGCAAACTCACTTAGTACACATTTGAGTCCTGTATCCACACCATTTATGAAAACATTGACTAGAACTGTCCCCTAACTGGAACCCTGCAGAACCAGACTAGTGACTAGCCCCCAGCCCCATGTAACCCCATTTAGCCTCTGTTTAGATGGCTTAACACAGGTTTAGCTATCTGTCAACAGAACAAAACCCTCCTAGTTTTCAAAAGGCTGGGGAGGGGTTCTTTGAATTCAACTCATCTGCAGGTTTGGGTATTCTTCCTTAGGGTATTCTGAAGACCTACTGCTGTCTGCCCTGACTCCCCCCCCCATTCAAGAGGATAAGCTAAGGAGACTTCTTTGTATTATTGCTTGTTACCTGGGGTTTATGGACAGTCCTTCAAGCTAATTATAGACTCTAGTATTGTCTTGGCTATTCTGATCAACAGCTTCTACAGAAAACTTTTTGATAGGATGTGTCAAGAACAGGCCTTAGATGCAGTTCAAGCATCTTTTAGCCTTTTTTTTTTTCCATTGAGACATGCAGTAAAGTATCACATTCTACAATTCTCATCATGCTCTACAATTACCTTAAGGGAGGCTATAGCAAGGTGGTGGCTGGTCTAAGTAGGCACTAAGTAGGAGACAAGAAGTTGGAACAGGCTGCCTAGGAACGTGATAATTGAGTCACTATCTAGAGTGAGTGATAGATCTTCATATCATATCAAGGCCAGAGGCACGGTGGGGGGGGAACAATTATACACAGAGGAACAGTAACCACCCAAAAGCAGTACTATCAGTAAAGCTACAGCTTATCATAACATAAGAGGGAAAGAACACCATCAAAATATACTGACAACAAAGATAGATTTATGCTATTACACAGTAGCATCCCTTTCTTGAAGATATTGGTCAAAAACCCACACATAAGTGTCAGATCAAAGCAAAGTTACCTTCTAAACAAAGCATCAACAAGCAGCACTGATCCTGTGCTAGGTAACATGGTTGTAGCACTGGAGTTTTACAGCTTGTCAGAATTACCGTATTATGCTTCTACTTGCTAGTCAGTAGCATCTTCCCTTGATTAAACAAATACTTCACTGAGTTGAAATGCAGAAATATTTATTTTGGTTTCCTTCATTGGTTTTGAAAATTGTTTTGGTTTTATAAAACATAGAAATAGCCAACACTAAGCAAACATTTGAATTCCAATGTAACAAACTACTGCTCTAACAGTTGACTTGGATTTGTGTACCTTAACTGCACACATGTATGAAATTATGCTACAGAGTAGTGCATTACAATCACACACAAATCTTAGTGCAAACCTTGTTGTGCTTGTATTTTACATATATCCATGTTTTCAAAAAACAGCAATGAATGCTAATGCAAAACCAGATCTGTTAAGAATAGCAAGAGACTTACGCCACAAGGCTTATTTTTGCTGATTTCTGAAACAGAAGGTAAATAGTTTTGTAGTTTATCTGGGAATTACTTTCTCATCCCTGAACAAATACCTATACAGTGCCAACACAGTTCTGTTGGCATATCTGAATGCTTCCAATTACTGCAAAGCATCAGGCAAAAAACATTCTACCTGACCTATTTTGCTATTCAGTGAAGAATACTCAGTGGCTCATACACAAAGCACAGAAAACAGAGGTTATGGCAGAAGCTATTCTGCTTACAGGGGACCTGGCACTTTTTAAAGTGCATTTTAAATACATGTTCATTACAAGGAAACGAGTGGCTAGTACAGGTGCAATGTTTACCTGCCTGTCAGCATAGCCTAGCCTCCTGAATGGTTTTTGTTTCTGGATCTCTAGTGTTCTTGCCAGAGTTAGTGTCTGTTCTCTTACAGGACTGGCACCGCTCTGGAATTACATTAATGTAGCAGAGGCTACAACTTGCCAAATTTACTGCATCTACACTGCTAGTGCAGAACCACCAAATCCAGACTTACTCTGAACCTGTATTAATCAGTCTCCTTTGGGTGGAGTTCTGACTTCTACCTTACAAAAGTAAGCCTCAGAACTGGCTGTAGACAGAAGGGAAGAAACTCAGATGCCTTGCCCAAATTAATATTAGGACCAATGCAAGATGTGATACCAGCTATACAACTGTAAGGTTTTTTTTGCACAGATTAGTGTAATCCTTCTGAGGATGCAAGATACTTAAGAGGCATTTCAAACCTGCCAAATCCCTTTTGGAATTGACAACTGGAAAGTATACTGCAGACAGCAAACATGCTGGATATAAGAAAACCTTAGCTCCTTGTTTAAGGAGAGTCCATTTTTGGCCGATAAAGTCTTAAATAACTTATATATAGTTACCATTTATAGTTAAGGCTCTTTTTGGAAATCGTAGGTCACCATAAAAACAGTATGCAACACGACTTGACAGTAAGGCAGTGTTCCATTTCTTCAATGTTCCAATGGCAAGTACCCATTTTTGTACAAGTTAATGATTGCACAGTTTCCTTCCCTATATTTGCTGTAGTCAAATTACAGATATGAAGGCTAACAGTAGACAGACGTGTGACACTTTCCTCAATCCACTCAGTTACATTTTGGTATTAGCATAGAGTTCATCTATCTGTGACTGGAAATATTTTCGTAGTTCCGGTCTCTTCGCCTTCAGTGTTGGTGTCAGCAGGCCATTTTCAATAGAGAACATTTCAGTGTGCATGATAATGTCTTTAACCTGGAAGAGAAACAGATAATAGCTAAGCTACATTCCTTGGAATACACAAGGCTATTAACAAAAAATTGCCTAAATATAACAAAGCCCATCACTTAAGAAGTGCAGGTACAAATTAAAACAAGTTCCTGGATACTATGATCGTTACTGAGATGTTTAAAAAATTAGGTGTCCAGTTGTAATTTGTATCTTACCTGTTCAAATGACTTCAAGCCAGATTCTTTACCAATCCTCACCATGTCTTCCAGAATGTGTTTTTTGACATCCTGTGGATACAAGAACACATTTAGCTTGAAAGAGTTGATGCAGAACAGCTAACTGTTTAATTAGGTATCACTCACCTTGTTTTTGCAGAGCTCTTCATATGAGCCTTCAAGTCCTCTTTTCTTGGCCCATTTGCGCAAAGTCTCAGGATCAGGTACCACAACAGCTATTAAGAAGGCCTAAAATGAAATTTGAAGGGTTTTGTTTTTATTTTGAATTTAAGACAACACTAGTTCCTACATGCTACCTATTAGTCAGTGTCTGCTTTTGGGTGGTAGTTCTGATTCTACTAGAAATTCAGCAGCTTTCTGGTGCTTTAAGACAGGAGTGCAGTTCATAAGCCTGCTCATAAGAGAATCTCTTGAAATACTCTTCAGGTTTTTTAAGTGTAAATTGAACATCTTGGCAGGTACACTGTTTCCATGCATGCTGTTAGCAGTTTATTTACCGTGCCTAATAATCAATTAAGTTAATCCAGCTCTACTATGTGGTCTGAAACCAGATCCAGAAGCACGTTATAACTGGTGGAATCTGAAGTGGATTCAAAACTACCATGTCTAATACTAAACAGACATTGGAACAGGTTGCCCAGAGAAACCCTGGATACACCCCATCCCTGACAGTGCTAAACTCAGGTTGGATGGGGCTTTGAACAACCTGATCTAGTGAAAGATGTCCCCAACCCATGGCAGGGGGATTGGATTAGCTGATCTTTCCTACTCAATTTTGATTCTACAAAATGTGTTAAGACTTCAGATGCAAAGTTAAGGATGGGGAAGAATGAGGAAAGACTTCTCCACCTTTCATCTCTTCCTTGTATTGTTTTTAATTACCCAAAGAATTCCTACCTGCAAGCTCTCTCCGTGGACAAACACTTGAGCGAGTGCTTCACTTCTCAGATACACATTTTCAATCTTCTCTGGTGCTATGTACTCTCCCTGGGCTAGTTTAAATATGTGTTTTTTCCGGTCAATGATCTTCAACGTACCATTCTGTTGACAGAAATAAATTTCCCACTCAGAAGAGGCACTTCAAGTGATAATCAGTCTACACAGACTAAGTGTGTCACAGCAAGTCACGTAATACACCAAAATTAAGTGTATGAACAACAGTTTGCATTTCTGCTCCAGAAGATACTCTGGACCCTTTGTTAAGCTTTACAACAGACCAGAAGCACTACTGACTAAGCTCTGGTTTAATATGAATTTAAGTTGTGTATGATCCAAGACAGTTTGCTATAAGTTAAATTTTGGCAACACAGTAGAATACTGCTAGGGTACTGTTAAACTAGTGTTGAAAAAACATGCTCTACACTCATCTAACTTGAATTTCTGCACCCATCTAACCTGAACTAAGGACAGCCTCAGAATTTATACTGCCTTTTCTTTTTAGCCTCAAGCATACAGATTTGTATATGTACATAATTCTTCCTTCTCCTAAAGGGACTCTTCTTTCACTTAATTCATTCTTAATACCAAGTTGTTTTATTTTTTTTAAATAACTTCTAATAGCTATAGAAGTACGTTTCATATATATATATATATATATATATATAAAATGTTAACTTACTGGTAACCATTTCCCAATATCTCCTGTATGAAGCCAGCCATCTTTGTCTATAGCTTCTGCTGTTTTTTCTGGATCTTTCAAATAGCCACGGAATACATTTGGCCCTTTCACACACACCTGAAAAAGAGTCGCTTATTAGTGTGTATTAACTTGCCTTCATAGCATTACTTGCAAATAGTGATTGCTGCTTTCTCCAAAAGCTCTCAATAACCACCACTACAAAGACAAAATTTACACATCAGTAGAAAAATCTCTATTCATTGAGGTTCTTTTTAAGACTTAAGATTTTCCACTAGTATGAAGTGTAATAAAAAGCAGTCACACGTTTGTTCTTTCAGATTAACTGCAGTACTCCTGCTTATTTGAATAATCTGAATTTATCAGAGTAAGCTTATCTTTATCTGAGGAAATTCATGCCTGGATCTGGCAATCACCTCTCAGCTTGAGAAAGTTAGTTTTAGGTTTGGTAAAACAGAAACATCACAAAAAATAGTTACAGATCTGACCCTACAATCCACTACAACAATTAGTATAATGTCTGTCAATAAAACAGTACATAACAGAGCTACTAGTCAGGAACATGGGGTAGAACTCAAAGTGTCTAGAGGTGATCCAAGACTTCAGTATTTTCTTCTCAATGGTCAAATTTGTAGAAGTGTTGTTTCTTGTGGGAGATGGAAGAGCTCTTATTATTTAAGGATCAGCAGGACAATAAAATACCTCCTTAGAAAAGAGATGTCTAGAAGAACAGGGTAGAGAATCTAATTCTAAGTTACAGTCAAATCAGTAATAAATACTAATAGGGACTGAATTACCTAGAATAGGGACTAATCACCTAGACTAATACAGTTGACCTGGTTAGATAACCACAGGTAAATTTTAATTTATTAATTATTTTCAATTATAAGGTGGGCAAGGAACTGGCTGAAGAATTTTTAGAGACTGACAGTAACTTCCTGTAGTCTGAGAATTGCTAATACAGTTCAGAGGCCAATTCATAGAAAAAAATAATTTCAAGCATTTTTAGTGTTTACCTTAAGATGAAATGTAGACATACAGGTGAACTACTGTACAATGAACAGATGTCATCAATGTAAGAGGTCAAAATATTAGCAGGGATTCTGATAGCCTTGAAGGGACAGTGCCAAACTCATGACCAAACCAAGGCCATGCTTTAAGACCTCAGTCATTTCTGCTACAAAAGAGCTCATCTGGAAGGACATATAGAGAACTCTGCATGTCCTAGTTAAGTCAAAGGCTGATTGATCAAACTTCTCATGACTCCTGTAATTACTGGATAACAGTAGGTGACAACTCTTCCCAGTTTAGACAAGCCATTTATCTATATCCTGCTAACTGGCACTAAGACCTCATCTGCATATAAACATAATTCTACTTGCAAGTTTCTTTTTTGAACATGGATAACTGGCAAGAGTGAAAAGAAAGACTGACAGAGCTGAGACTAACAGAAGCTTATTCTCAGAAAGGAAGACTGGGAGTGCTGAATCCAGCTGAAGATAAGAGCTAAAGAACAGGCAGACAAGGAGGAAGATGACCTATTTCAGGCAAAGCAAGTTTACAGCTATGGGCATCAGTACTGTGAAACAAGTTACACCATTTGATAAATCCAGAAGAATTTGACTGAATAAATTAAAACTGAGACTAAGATGATATCTGATAATTTTAAGGTGCTACTATATTTAAGTCCAAACTCACTCCTAATTCAGCAAATTTTCACAGCAAGTGCAAGAGAAGCATAAGATTAAGACTCGTTAACCATTTTTCATTAAGACAATATGCACTCAGTTCCCCTAGCAACTAAATTTTAAAATCATATTTAAAAGACAAGACAAATTTGAAGGAAACTAGAGATCAGGTCACATGCACAACATGGAAGAATCTTAACACTGCTCTTTCCTTAAGCATTTCTGGTAAGCGTAGCCCAGTGATTTGTCACTAGCAAATAACCACAATTATGTATTGCTTGCAGTCACAAGCCAGTTACTAGCTTAAGCTACACTCCCCCTGCCTTATCCAAGTAAGCTTGACATTTTGAAGTTACTCACCTCACCCTCTCCTTTGGCAGCCAAATAATTCATTTCTTGTACATCAACAAGCTTTATGATATTGCATGACATTGGTGCTCCAACATGACCTGTTAAACAGAAAAGCTTCAGTAGCCTGAATGAGTTTAATCAGGTTTTTAAAGTAATAAGTTATCTAAATACTAGAGTAATGGAAGAGATGAACATCAGTTTCTGGCAACTTATCATATTAATACTATTACACTGATAGCTTTTAGTTTGTCAGGACTGAAGTATTCAGTTCAGATATCCCTTGAACTTTAAAAACTGAACCGTCTATTCAGGCTTGCTTTTAATATAATCAGGATCTTTGCCCTGTGGACGTACCAGAGTAGCAAAAGTCTTACTGTAATTGCAAGTATCAGAATTACAGTTACAGAGCTAGAGATGAAATGGCTGACAAATGCAGACTGTTCCAAATACACCAGAAATGCCACTTAAACTTCTAGCACTGTTTATACACAGATTTCTATTCTGTAAGACTATACATTTTAGTATAACTTCTCTCCTACATCTACTTGAACTAGAAGGGCAAAGCCTGTTAACAACTTCACTCACTGAACATTCCTACCTATTTAGGAACTTCACAACATCCTTTCAAAGCTTTCTTACTTGACTTGAAAAATAAAGTCTAGTTCTTTAAAGCAGGTGTTAACAGGCTAAGTAACGTGACTGTGGCTTCTATAGCAACCTGAAGTTTAACAGACAAGCAGACCATTAAACATTGTACCTGCTGTCCAGTCACCAGGCATTGACAGTGAACATCCAGCTGTGCATTCAGTCTGTCCATAACCTTCATAGAACTAGGAAGTAAAACCAAAAGCTTAAGATTCTTATTCTTAATGAAGAAACCTTGAAAAAACAAGATTTTGCTTTTTTTCTAATCCAGTTTAAATTTGAATTTAGCATAATCCTCAGCATCTTTAAGAATTAAAAAGAGCTTTACTGCAATAAAGACTTTCAAGTAATGATATTCCATCTTCAGTTAATATTTACTCAAGATTTCACAGTTTCACATGCTGTGTGACACCTATCTAGATCACAATGTTATCCATATTCTTCAGTCAGAAAGCAGTACAGTACAATAGGAAGAAACAGATGCACTAGAAGTGACTTCATGCATGTTGCTGAAGGAGAGATTTGTCCAAGACAACCAGGAATGGATGCCCTGTACCTCATCCCAGCACTGTGGGTATTGTATGTAAGACAGAACTACCTCTTCTGTTTAGAACTCACTGCTGTACTAGCATACCACTGAAGGTATTCAAGTCACAGAAACCTCGTAAGTTCTAGTGTTTCAATGTTTTCCATCCTTGAAATCTGTTTTATATTTGTTCCATCAGAACATCTGTTATTCAGATTTTACCTCAAGCAGCATATACTTTGCTCAAAACTGCTTTTGCCTTTGAAGTTTCAGTATGATTCTACCTAGTCTTATCTTCAAACCAATACTACATAACTTTGAGATACTCTATAGTACAGTTATGAACATTTCTGTAGACAAGGCAAGTCCAGAAACTTAATCCAAAAACATTAATCACTGAATACAGCTGCCAGTGAGAAAGTTTTTCCCTTAGAAAGGCTTTGATGGTTATTGAAATTATGATAGAGATTTTGGATGAATACAGAAGGTTTGGATGTCTGAGAGAAACTCCGGAAAGGAATATGTATTTGTACAGCTCCAAAAAGAATGCTAACAAGTTATCCATATAATTAGACCACTAGAAGTGTTCTTCTATCAAAGCTTAAATCAGGTACTAAAATGTTTATGGTTTTGGATCAAGAGCAACAAACTCACCTGACAGCCAAGAGCTGTCCTCAGGAAGGTCAGTACACTTGCAGATATAGGTGCTGCTCCTGTGATCATCAGCCTTACTCTTCCTCCCAAACTTGCCTACAGACACAAGATAATGTGGACACCATAAGCATTTTAGAGAGATTTCTAGAGTCTTTATCTCTTCTGCCCTCAGTCACTATCTGACTACACGCACAACCCACAGATGTTAAAAGCTAAAGTTCAGTCTCCTATGCAAGTTGTCCGTCATGGAATGTTTTAGCATTTTAATCTCTTTAATGGCTGGAAGAAACAGTATCTCAAATACACAGCATCTACAAAGACTATACTTTTGTGCCACTGAAATATAGACTCAGCGAGAAGTCTAAAGAACTTAAGTTGTGGCCCTACAGTGAGGGTTTTTACTTTTAACCTGCCTTCTATTGGTTTCTCATATAATCTGAATACTACAAAAGCAGCCACAGGAGGGTGTTGTGCAACCAGGATTCAGGCCTTTGCAAGCCACCCAACATAATACCAGGCAAGTTTGTTAGTTATGGACAGTGAGGAAACTGTAAGGGCTACATGTAGCAACTGGGCAACATTCTGCATTCCTCCTTCAGAAGGCGGGTGTTTGCTTCTTTTGAAGTCTGCTACTTTTTGCTACTTTTAAAGTTCTTTTAAAGAAGCAAACAGACTTCTAGAGCAACTTCCCTGATGCAGTTAACTGATACCATCAGAACAGGAAGAATTGAAAAGTAGTAGGAAAAAGGTTTTGAATTTTACTGAGTAACCAGATGATCTTTAATAAGTGATAAACACCATACCAGATTATAACCACCCACATCAAATTCAGTAATTGCAAACCGATGCCTATAAGCCACAAAAAACATACGTAGTGATGCTTCACATTTCCAGTATTTGAGAACACATCACACTGCTGTTCTGTAATTAAGTAAGCACATCTGGAACTTTCCCAGAAATAATCAGGAAAAAATAAGTGATGCAATAAAAGAGGTCCAATATCCAAAGACTCAGAATTTCAAGCATACCTGTATTTTGCGGAAGATGACTTTATCCCAGAAACTGTTGTTTCTGACTATACCGCTTCTAAGTTCTGCTTCTTTCCTCTTAGAAGCAAAATCCAGCATCCACCTCTTTAATGATGTATCTGCCTGCCCGAAAATCTATTAAGGAAGATGATTTACAATTAGTAGTCTCAGACTGTCATTCACTTTTTTTTTTAACAGTAGTACACAAAGATTCTTACAGTGAAAAACAAGCAAGTCAGACACCTACTGGTAAGCATCATATTTCCGGTAAGAAGTATTTCTGGATTTAGCCTCTCTACCTCTTGTATACACCTAAAACTAGTGCTTAATCCTTTCTTCCCATCCAACTGGGGACAACTTTGTTTAGTTTCTTCATTTAAGTATGAGCAAAAATGGACATTTTGCTTGCTTTTTCTATTCCAGTTTGGCTAAAATACGAGTTGAGCATAATCTTCAGTATAGTCTAGAGTACATATCACCATAACACGTTAAAGTAATACAAATCAATAAAATCAGTGTTTTCTAAGATGCTATTTATGCTATTTGACATTTCTGAAGGGGTCTGCAATCTCTTACATATATAAGCTTGCTTTTTAGATTACTTTTTAAGGCTTCCTTCTGGTCATTCCCAGGAAGCCACACAGCAGACTTAACAAAACCACAGATTAGTATATTCCCTTGGAGAGACACAGGCCCAGTAGCAATTCAGCATTATGGGGCTTGTCACCTCTATTTCACACTTGGAACTTCACATGCCAGATTACTACAAGGCTGAGAGGTTGAAACTGCCACAGAAATGAAGTTTTCATGGCACTAGGAACATGTAGTAAGAGATCATGAAAGGAGAATGGAGTTCTAAGCTTCAGCCCTGTTTCTGTAATTCCAATACATACAGACCTTAATTCTTCTCTGATATTTTAAGTTTTAAGCACTACAGGCAGTTGGCCTCAGTATTTCCTCCCCTCGAGATGAAGTTGCTGTGACCAAATGGAATGTTGCATTACTTGCTGCTGCTCAAGTCTCATGAGAGGAGTACTGTCCCAACTGAGGCAACATAGACAGGTCTGCCATTTCTTTAGCAGCCAGACTACATCCTGTATGCTCCAACTCCTCTGGCTATATTCTCATAGGGGTCAGCTATTTGTATTAAAAACAATGATTTAATATCTTCTGTAGAAAGGCCAAGAAAGAAACTACTTCTGAATACCCATCTCAGATGACCCTGAGAAGGTTAGTAGCAAGCACAGGAGAGAATAGGGTTACTGACACACCCTCTCTCCAGCACTTCGGACTGGCTGGTTTATAGTTCTTCCTGCTAGAACATGCTGGCTGCTGTGTAGGAAACTTGTACTTGTCCATGCAAACATAGGCAGACACCTGACCTTGATTTGCAAATCCCCTTCCATGAGTCAGATGCTAAAAATGTGGCCTGCGGACACTAAGCCTCATGTTCATGGTGCAGACTGGACTTGAACTTACTATTTTGCTTTAACTTAATAAATGCTGGAGAGAACCAAGTCTAGTCAGACTGTTCTGTGCAAGTATTGGCTGCCTGAAAACATTTTAATATGGCCAGTACTTCTCCCTGTACATTCACCACTTTTAGAGAGATGCAACAGTTTGTGAGCACTGACTTGACATCAGAGCACAACAGTTATTTCTGCCCTATCAGACTTCAGGAAGTCTTTCAAAGCTCATCACAGGTTTAGTCTCAGCTTTAGACTTACCTTGTCAAACATTCTGTTCAGCAGTCGTGGTACTACAGGGAATACAGTTGGCTGTAGTGTTTTTAGGTCATCCATAAGTAGTCTGATATCCCCTTGAAAGAATCCTATCCGAGCTCCATGGCACAGAATCACACACTGTTAGAAAAGAGCAAAGTGTCTGAAGACAACATGTATAAAGCATAGCAGGACATGTTTGTTGTATGTGGGGCAAAGACCAACAGAAATAAATACTGTACAAAAGTCCCTAACCAAAGAAGCAGTTGGTCAAATAAGGTACAGCTCAGAGGTAGCTAAATATTGAAGTCCTCTATTTTAAACGTCTAACAAGCTTAAATACTAGAACTTTGTTCCCTGCTACAGACTAGCAAATTCTGCATTTGAAGTCAACATATACCATGTACTGATCCAGCAGGGATTTCTGCTGTGTGCTACTTGTGTAGTATTCTCTTGCTCTCTGGTTTTCCTTACTGTTTACCAACAAGATTGATACAAGCAAGGATTTTTTTGTCAGGTGTTCAGGATGCTCTCTGGAAGATTCTAGCACAGCCACTGCTTATTTCTGTACCACTTCAGACCTACACTGTGGAAGGCAGATAATCCTGCAGTGTTCTGTGTTTTCTATTAGTCTAGAAGCTCTCTACCCACCACACCTATACAGCCTATTTATTCTTTTTAATAGCAGCCCTACTTTTCTGTGTTTCTCCATACCTACTAGTTTTTATTTCTTCCCCCTTCTCCTGCATACCTCTTCCTTCAAGCCTAAGGACACTCATAAATCTTGGGGTGCATCTACTTTCTTCATAATATACAATTACACACATACGTAAGCATATATATTTACGCATACTACGTAGACATATAGACTTAACCCCTTCAGTAGAAAGCTCAGGGCTCCAAACTGAAACCATGGGACTGCTTCCAGACCTATGCATCTTTTCACACTTGCATGGAGGCTGTTATTCCCTTGTATATTGAATCTGGCTGTACCCCAATTCAAATTGGTTTTCTATCTCACCTAAAGGAGCTGAGTTAAACTTCAAGTACAGGACGGCCATGCCTTTACTATACATGCAACTAGAATGATGCTATTTCCTCAAACATCTTATGCATCACCTACTAAGGACCTTTCAGCCCATAATTAAGACTACTGGTTATTAAGACAGTTCAGAGCTCCCTCATTCTCAAAAAATGAGGCTCCAGATTCTACCCTACAGAAAAAAGCCATCCAAGTTAGTGTAATTTAGTGACGAATTCTGAAGTTAAAAGCCATTTTCGTTTCCTGGAAGAAAACCGCATTCAAACAAAATCCACCTCCCCCCTGTTTCTTGAAAGCAATGGTAAATATACATAAAGCTGTTTTTAAGTTGTTTAAGTGAGCAGGTGGCCACATTACACAATAAGTCTTTATTACAGCTTTTACAGACTAAAGCAGGGCATGCATTTTTAGTAGTGCACTGATTAGATGGAATTTCTAGGCAGTAAGTATACTGAAGGATTGTGTCCTATTCAAGTAGACCAGTTTCTTATTAATCCTAGCCCCAAGGCTGATGTTTCAGCATGAAAGTTAGTTGTCTAGTACTCACTATTGTGGGATGTTTTCTTGAACCTTACCTCAAGCTTTTATACACGTGTAAAAGGCAAAAACAAATACTGTTTATCAGTGAGACTCAGGAATCACACGTTCTGTAAGAAAATACAGTAGTTTTGAAGAACATGCCTACCTCAACAACTCTCTCAAACATATGGGCCAAGGGCAGGAATGATATCAGAACATCCTCAGGGGTAGGTATAAATGTTTTCTGAAAAGTGTTAAGCAAAACAGAGGAAGTATTATTTTTAAGTTAAACAATACAAATAGATATCAGAACTTTAGAGCACAGCCCTTACTTCAGCTTTGTTTGAAACACAGCTGCATTGTCTTTCACTCACTAACAAGACTACTAGAAATCATTGCTTTGAGCACATTGCAGAAATTGTCATCTTCTGTAGCAGCCAAGTACAGTAACTGATTTTTACAGCTTATTATATAATTATGAATAGAAACAAGTTCTGAGAGAAGCCACATGAAGTTCCAATATACATAATGTAGAGGATGGTGTGAAGATTGTTTTTTTAACCCCCAAGACATACTACTGCATACATTCATTGTAGGTCAGAAAGTTCATTTACTCAATTTAACATAAGGTCAATATCAGAAGTACCTCACATGATCTAATCATGAGACCAGTTGCTTAATTTAGAAACAATCCTATATGCAGGGCACTTGGCAAAGTAGGTATGCCAAAACTCTCCCATGAGAATTTTGCTTTTTTGCATGCCAAACTTTTGACACATCCACACAACAAGTACAGCTACAAGTTCCCAAGCTGTGGTGGACCAATAATTATTAATACAGCAGTATCAGTTTGGCAGGAGTGGGGGGGTAGAGGAAGACAAACACCCAGCATCACCAAAAACACACCTCTACCAACATCCCCAAAACATCCAACAGATCTGCATTAATATCAGTACTGTGTTGCTGTTCTATTTCTGGTCCCCATATTACATGCAAAGAAATTAAGGAGAAACTGAAAGAAACAACTAAGATAAATGCAACCAAATCTATTCCTTATAGCTTAATCTACTTTGTCTACTATTCTACATAGAAAGCAAATCAGAAAAAAACTATTAAGTTTCACATGAATTATGTGATATACTACAAAGTAAAAGAAAGGCACCTTAGGTATATGTTGACTCCTAAACTAGTGATTTGACAGCAGTCTGCCCACACATTTTTCAATTGCTGAAATCTCACCCGTTTTAGACTTAACATAGTAAGATCCATTGTCACTCCTGAGATACTCCCCTTCATGCAAATAAACCTATATCAACCTTGATGTTTACCTCTGTGTTTTTCAGAAAAGCTGAAGCATTGCTGACTATATTTCCATGACTGAGCATAGCTCCCTTGGGGTTTCCTAAGGAAGAAGCACATCAAGATGCAACAGTGAAATTCTTCAATCTTTTAAGTTTCCAGGCAAAGGTAAAATTAAACTAGTAGCATTTCAGTCAAACCCTTCGTAGACATACATATGATACAATAAAGGGTACTAAAGGCAGAGAAGTGGCTTACATTTAAGAAAACTATTACCAGCTAAAGCACTAAGTTTGTGTGGAAGCCTTCAAATTTATTAAGTACAGCAACTCCTCTAGAAACAGTCATGTTTCTTGGATAAGCTTCTCATTCAAAATTCAGTATTTCTGTGAAGATGAAGCTATCAAACTCAGACAACTTATCTAAGAGCTGCTTTAAAAGTAGAATTAATAACATCGAACACTTCCCTTTTACTCCCTACCAATGTTGGTTATTGTCACATGCTTGACATTTGTCAGTTATCTAGGCAGTTGGCTTTCTGTTTTGGTCCTACAGCAAAGGTACGCTGTGCATAAGAGCCAAGAAGCAAGTCCTGCTAGTACAAAAACAGAACTGAGTCAGAAGTCAGAGCCAGAGCTGTTATTATAATGGAAGCACAAGTTCAGTATCTATTTCCAAGCCCCAAAATGTAAGACCTCTACTCCCCTTAACTGCAGCTCTGGATTAGTCAACAGGAAAAGTCAGTGAGCCTCACCACAAAACCTCCCCAGATACTATTTGCCAAAAAGATGCAGCAGCAGGGGAGAGTCTTGGAAAAGACAGTAGGAGGGCTTCTGAATTAGTTTTGCACATATAAAATAATGAATTCTGCATAGTGTAATGAGGTGTACCTGTTGTTCCACTGGTGAAACAGATGACTGCTAGATCTTCTGGCTTTGGAGGCTATGAGAGTTAAGAAAGTATTAGTATAGTTCTCTAGAAAGAGATTACCTGGATAAAACAGTGAAATACTCATGCTACTTTTGAACTATGGGAGATAGTAACATTTGCTAGTTTGATCTATGGAATAAGTTAGATTAGATCAGTTGAATTCATACTTACTAGAGGTTTTTGCCTGTGTGCTCTTCCCAGTTCCTACAGGAAGTGAAGAAAGGACTGTTAAGTCAGAGCACATTACTTTGTGTTAAATTTACCAGACAAAACCTTACTAAACGTTATAACATTCCATCCTTTAGAATGCCTGTTAAAGCATTTGTAACTTACAAAAGCATAAAGTATCTTTAATAAAGGCTCTAAGGGACATTTAGAAGATCTAGTATATTCTACAAATACAAGAGCAATACCTAAAACTCTTTTCAACTAGTAAATCAGAAGTCATTCATAAGACAAGCTCAAGGTTAAGCAGTATACTAACAAGCCACAGCAGACAGTCCAACAGCTCATACAGATGTGTTACTGACAACTGCTGACCATGTGGAGCAGTATTCATGTCAGGAAGCACCCTGCATCTACATCACTGCTTTGAGACAGAAGACTGAAGTTTCCCCATGAAGGCTCATGGGTGGTTTGTAGTCCTTTTAGTACTGATCAATGGAGTGTGGTGAATTCTGTCCACTAGAACCTCTTCTTCCTCATTACAATTATTTATGCCTGAACATTAATGATGCCATAGATCTTTAGGCTGAAGGGAATGGATATCAAGATCCCTTTACCATCAATGATATAATGATTAATATGAAATTGTTGAAAGCTTATGTTCAATACCAGTAAGCTCAGAAGTTTCAAATCCAGACTTATTCCTGTCACATCTATTTAAGACTAAAAGCAGCTATAGTTGTTTTGTTTAAGGGCTTCTGTAAGTTAAAAATGGACTTTTTGTTAAATATAGGTTTGCCCCTCTTAGGGCAGGCACATCCTTATTACCTTTAAGTTCTAAGTACACCAGAGTATTTGAGAATATTATACATTCATCTATTAGCACTAGCCTTTGTGTACAGATAGTCTTTACATCTTTAAATTACCCATAAACAAAGAAGTTTAGGGAAAAAGGAACATCTATAAACAGTTAATCTGTAAGTTTGCCTTTTTGAAAGTGTCATTACATCAAGAAAATTGACAGTATATTACTGTCTACTCAAAACAGCATCTGCATTTCAAGTGCCACCAGCAGTTCAATACGGCCTGTTTTGAGTAAGACCTGGTATTTACTGAATACACAGCTAAGATCTCTACACAATTCTGTTGATCTAGAAGAGAAGGCCAACATCTCTTCCTCTCAAATAGCCATTTATTCACAGCTAATCAGCTCTAAATCACAGCATAAGTACAGACATTAAGCATCAGAAACCAAGATTGTTATCTGGTCACACTGAGTACAGGAAACAGTAAATTCATGCCAGAAACCTAGAAAACAAGCTTGAAATAATCATTCTAATCTAAGCTTCTAAACAGCACAGAGTTGTCTTTTAAGAGACCAAAAGCTCTTACCTCTTAAAAAGATTAAAACTTATTCTTGTTCACTGAGACACTATTAGGAATACTCAAGTTTGTCTTACTTCTTAGACTTAGAGAAAGGAGCACTCACTACTACATTAATCCCAACATGTTGTTACAATAGCATGGCAAAGACCTAACACAGTACTGGAAGTAGCTACTCAAGCATATCTGCTTTAAATATTCTCTTTTTTCCCCTGTAGCTAGAAGATCCTGTGGACAATATCTAATAAAAACTAGAGTTCAACTCAAAGAAGCTGATTTTAGTGTACCATCCTATCCCTGCAGGTTTTTTCCTTATTTAACCCAACCATTTTCTCAGTCAGCTATATCACTGTACAGATCATGTACAACTCTGCATGTCTTTAGCACCATTTCAACTTGACAGCCTAGCTGAGACTAGTTAACTGTGTAAAGAATAACATGCAGGCAGTTTTGCATCTGTACCAGAAGGTGGCCCTATTAACATAGGAGGTAAGCCTGCTATGAGAACAAGTTCAGTGAAATTATGTTTTTAATTACTAGTTACCACACACCTCTGCAGAAGATGAGCACAGTTACTGGGAGATATGCAGATCCTAATAAGCCAAGCCTTTACCAGCACTACAGCTGGAACCAGACTAAATCCCGCTTCATATCACAGTTAAGATGCCATTTATGCAATTTGTACTCAGGACAAGTTTCTCCTAATAACTTGCACAAGAGATCCAAGCAGAGAAAATGACTACAAGCAAAAGGACTAAGACTAACATTAGGAGGCTAAAGTCAGTTTCCAGAAAAAGGATTGTTTACTGTACTGTATTCTGAAGCATTTTTCACAGCATATGACTTATTGTTTCATATGAATAAGCCTTAATGTTCAGATCTGATGTTACACCTGTACCGTGTTTTTCCATTATCTTGACATACATTTTTATATCTTGCACATTGTAAAATGCCACTAGGAAGTTGATTTCTCTTTGTATGAGCTTCAACCCAAGAGACAGTTAAGTAGTTTGAAACTAACCTACTACACTGTTCAGTCCTGAAATCTGTGCAATAGACACTATCTTATTCTTCCACAAGTAAATGAGATGAGAGCACTAGAATAGATTAAGCATACTTACCTCTATTTCTTTCATGCTGAAGATTTCTACCCCACACTTCTTGCCACGTTCTACAAGATCTGTGCCAAAAGGTTCCATGATAACGATGGTGCTGAGGATCGGAGTCTCCCCCTTTTCCACATTAGTTAACAGAAGTTTAGCCTTGTCAGGTGTGTCACAGAAAACCAGTGATAAGTCAGCTGATGAAAGAGAACAACATTATCAATACAAGTACTTTCACACTTCAGATCTTGTGAAAGGAAAATATCTGAAGGCAGCTACAGTTCTGTCCTTAGTCAGCTCTGCCATCATATATTCGGTTGCTGAACTACTGAAAATACCCTACCTTTGTTCACAATGTAGGTAATTGCTTCAGTTCCTAGTGTATCATAGAGTGGCACCACTACCATGGAGTATGCATAGCATCCCTGTTCGATGATGACCCACTGCACAAAGAAATGAGATGCAAGTCAGTGTTTACCTGAAACAGACCTTCGAGAAGTAATCCTAATGTGAGCCTAATGAGGACACTATTAGGACAGAGCTCTTTTGGACAAATCTTAATGAAAAGGTCTCCTTTCTAATTTCTATCACTTATTTACCTTGAAAGCCTATTTTTAAATTTGTCAGAGGAAGAAAAAAATCAGCAAGGAGGTAGCTATGAGAAGGCATCCAACCCAATAAAATTCAACTGTTCTTAGTTAATGTGTACCGAGTTCTTCTAAAACTATTTAAAATTAAAATTACTCTATCTCCTTAGTCTACCTATGACAGGGAAAGAGGCTTTCAATAGGAGTTAATAGAAGTACAGTACTGTTTCTTATCTTTAGGTCATCACAGAAGCCATTGAAGCTTTCAGTATTTTATATCTTCGTAGTATGAATCAATGAAGGACTTGCACATGTCTTGACACACTGGTATATTTATCTAGTGTATAAATAACATCCATACACAGCCTGTTCTCATCTCTATATTACCCACATCTCATCAGGGCCAGACATACAACTTACAGTTACCACAGAATTCAGAGTTCTCTGGAAAGCCAGCTCCATAAAGTCTGTCATCATGTCTTAAGACTAACTACTCCCCTTTAATTGGGTTTAATCTGAAGATGCGGTTGTACATGTATGTGTACCAATTCTGTGTTTTCACAGAAGAGGACAGCCTTGCAAGCTGCAATTAAGAGGATTCATCTGCTAAGAAGTATAGTAATCAAACCCCTGCAGCCTTATTTTGTGATACCATCTGAATTCTTTACAGAAAGATTTCATCTGAAGTACTGTCAAGGTAAGAGCTTCACAATTCTTTTTCTGTAGAGTAGCTATTGAGAGTGGTTTGTAAACAGCCAGCTAAACCAAAACAGAGTTGCATGCAACTCCTTAAGCGTGAGCCTCTGGACAAGTGAGGCAGCCAGTGGAACTGGAACAACTCCGTTTTTCCCCTCAAGAGTGATAAACTCAGAACCTTTAGCTAGTTCCAGATAGCTAAATAAAACATGCATCTTCAAAAGATGAAGAAACTTGCAATTCAACAAGGATTTCATTAATAAAGAGCGCTTCCCTTCACCATTACCCCCCCCCCAACTATCATGTTTTCCAGTGTTTTTGCAGGACACTAGCCAATTGCCTCACCCCTATAATGACAACAAGTTTGAACATCATTCAGCTGATTATTCCATAGGAGATCTAACAGAAGCTATGCTAAAGTTGCTAAATCTCAGTTTTACGAGCTGTTATTATGGGCAAGTTTCCTAAATTAAGTTTTCTACTGATTGAGAGTCTTTAACAGAGGGAATTTTTCTGAAGGCACCTATACAACATGACTGTTGTTTGTGTCTTATCCCAGAAGAAGTCATCTGGTACAACACTAGTGAACAGGGAACTTACTGGTATAGCTTCAAGTTTAGGACTTGTTTTATTGGAGATAAGCCTACACAGCAGACTTCAGAAGCTGCAGACACCTGAGCTTCCCATTACAGCCTCCAACTATTCTTGCACACTGACTGTTGTATTGAAAAATCTTTATTTTCTGGACCAGTGATATTTCTTTTCTTTTTAGCATCTCAATTTAAAACAATATTTAAACATAAATAGCAAACCTCAACACGGGAGTCCTCTAAAAGCCCAAGCAAGCAGCTAGTACTGAATTGAGGCAGTCTGAAAGCTTCCATTTTTCTGATGTGGCTATGATCTATTACAGGAAACTACATATTTCACTGTGCTTTTCCCCCTCAACTTAAAATACAAGTTCCCTACTTGTAGAAGAGATCTGTTTTTCCAGTTACTCACAGGGAAAGTAGTTTTTATTAACTAAAGTTTATTTTTCTAGTGAATGTTTAAACAAGTAACTTGCTAGGATTCCCCCCCAGGGGATTTTCCCAGCAGTTCCCCAGACTGACAAGTGTGAATCACTAACAAAAACCTTCACATAATCTGTCTGGATTAGTGATTTTATTCTGGATGTCACAACCCTCATCCAGTAGTTTTCAGTAGGGAAAACCCCAGAATTGAAGTTGTTGGCTTAAACAGGTCTTTCCAGCTCATTTCTGATCCAGCTCAGAGCCTGCTAGAATGAAGTAATTCAAGCATATTTTGTTTTTGTCATCCATAAGCAGACCACATTGCCATGCCCTCCTTCAGAAAATCCACTGACCTAACAGTCGTAGATTCTACTTTCCATATCAACAAAACCCCTGGAAAACAGATGGCCAGTTTCTTTGCACTCAAAGGTCTTCCTAGCTAACATCCAGCTCTGTTTTATTCATTTCTACTTGATGTTGTAAGTACACTCATTTAACAGCTTCCCAGTTGGAGCCATCCCAGCCTCCTTATAACACAAAAAATATAGCTGTTAGAACCAGAATTCCAGTAGAAGAATCTAAGCAAGTTATCAGATTTAAGAGTCTGAAAAGTGTTTTTTCTTGCACAATGCTAGAGTTAGGTTTTCTGTTAGGAAAGAAGGAAGTTGGGGGTGTAAAGTCACTTGTCACACTTTAATGATAGAAGGAAAGGTTTTGTGACAAACTGGAAATCAGAAAAGATCCAACAGCAGAATGCTATCCAGGACCAGAGACAGTGGTACAACTTCTAGCCCTGTCAACACAAGAGGTGGCTCTCAAAGATAGAATCCAGCTGCCAGAGTTTATTCAAGAGGGACAGAATATTTTAGACAAGTTAAGAATCATCCTCTTGTCTTGATACAGGCTTGGATTAAACTAGCTTAGCACAGCAAGCACCAGCTGAAGCTCTAAGCACAAACATAAGTTAGAAGTTCACCCCTATTAAATAGATTTAATAAACAAAGTCAGAATATGCAAACATTTACTCAACAGTTCATACTACTTTTAGTAACAGCAATCTAGAACCACTCCTGGATTAAGATGAATAGACACCAGCTAATCAAAACATCCCCACAGTTGCCAAAGGTTTGTGACATTTTGCATTGTCAGATGATCTTCAGTTGTATCACTTTTAGAGTTTCTGCCTCCTTATTAAGTTAAGGAATTTTCCATTTTTGCCTTTATCGGGAGTTTTCCCACCCAGCATCTTGGTGTCCAGGGCCCCTTTCACAGAGATAGCTCTATCACCTTTAGCTATCTTTTATTTGCCCAAATATTTCATCATTAAACCCTTCAAAACTCAAGACCTTTATATATCTTGTGACTTCCAAATACTTTGAGTCACCTAGTACTCCTTTGTCACTTTAAGAGAAAGCAAATGGTGATAACATTAAATCACATAAGCACTATATTAGCTTCCCATTAAGCCTATGGACTGGAAAGAAGAGAGAAGTTACTTTGGATTCCCTGCTCCCGAGCATAAGAGACTAACAGTTGTGTCAGCTATCAGTTTTGGCTCTTAGCTCTAGATGCCATGTCTGTAGCTTGTGGGTCTGCAGTGTCAGCTATGAGCCCTTTCCCAACTCCAAAAAACTCATAGTAAGGAAGCTTGGTACACTGCCAAAAATCAATAGATTTAGAAGTGTGCCATTTCAGAAACAGCCAGATCACTAATAGAAACACTGTAAAATTACCTCAGGTCTGTTTTGTGCAAAGATTCCTATATATTGGATTTGAGATGGTTTGAAGCCTCGGTGGAGTAATGCAGAGCCCACATATTCTGCTCTGTCTGAAACCTGGGGGAAAATAAAGAGAAGCCAAACGAAGAAATGAGACAAGCTTAACAGTACAAACCCCATAGAACATTTTCCTTTAACCTTACAAGAAGATTAACTAATGTGAAGTAGACAGTGGTTTTCCAGGATATTTTGGATGCCCTCTGACCTTGATAAACTGAAGACTGAATATAGACACCATACTCACACACAAAACACAGAAGAGTACTTAATCCAGCTGGACTTTAACAGTTAAAGTTTAAATTTAGATTTAATGCTCACATGCAGAAGAGGCTATTTTTGTTGTGTTTGTATCGACCCCCAGAAGTGACCCTGGAGTGATGCAGCTTTATACTTCTCAATGACACACATCACATATGCTTCTTTCAGAAGACTGCTGAACTACTGAATTCCTGGTGCCTACATGAATACCTCTCTACTCTTCAAGAAGTATGAGAATAAAGAAGACAGAACAGTTCAATAAATAAAGCTTTTGGGAAAGTAATTTTATAATTCCTCCTTCCATATAGCATATGACTTGAATCTACATGTCTTGACCAGAAGTTTTGTTAATGAGAAGCTGTACCTAATAAATACCCAGCAAAATCACCTTGGGAAGTGACCTCTGCTACATACAAGAGGTCTGTACTGACCCTAGCACTACATACTAGACAAGGCTTATGCAAAGTTTAAGATATCACTTACTAAATCAGGAACAACCTGAAAATGCAGAGCTGTCCAAAAGAAGATTTGCATAAAGATATATTTTTAGCAATCATGAAGCAGTGTGCAAGCATTATTCAGCACTATTGAGACAAATAACTACAAAGCATGGATAAGATCTGTAAAGTAAAACTAGCCTCTTAAACGATTGACTATAATAGTAGCATTCTGAGCCTCCAAATACTGCCTCTGAAAGGCTGCAGCTTTGTAGTAGTGCCCAAGTTCTACGCAATTCAGCGATAAAATGCTGAGAGCTGCCAAGATAATCCAAAATGCATTCAGAAATAAAACAGTGAATAAACAAAGTGCAGGAGGTATTCTTCCCCTTGGACATATTTTTGTGGCTGTTCATTTAGGATTTTAACAAGAATTAGAATCTTTCTGCAATGTTTTGACGTTACTTTAAAACACTATGAATAATCAAGTCTTTTTATATCACACCACTGGATGTTGTGTGAATGGTCTCAGTACGCAAAAGCGGATCTAGCACAAAGCTAGAAAGGCTACTTACCTCTTTATAGGAGATCCACTCATATGGCTGGTTTTGTTTTCTAACACCTAGGCATGGACCATTATCTAAAAAACAGCAATAAAAAGCTTCTTAAAATGTAACCCCTGCTTCCTGTCTTAACAGCACACTAACTGCATACCCAGCAGCATTAAGCTGACAGCCTGTAATTCTTTGGAGATACCTTCAGAATGCAAACCCCATTTTGGAGCTGGGGAGGGGAGCAGGCAGGGAATGAAGCTGGGGAAGGTTGGTTTAGGCTAAGGAAGACAGCACTGACATAATTCACACAATGCTGCTTTGCAAGAGATCGTAATTGGATTTGCCTTCAAGATGCTCATATTTAATGAATTCATCTTATTGATGGGTAGCCATCCCCCCACCCACAACTGGGCTTCAGGAACCCAGACCTTCAGTTCTTGACACCATTGAAAAGAGTAACTTTAAAATTAAACTTACTTGATACATGCAACCCCCTTTGGAAGATATCATAAACTGTTCTCACATCATCATAGTAACGAGTTAACAATTCATCACTCTTAAGGAGAGAGGACCTTCGAGCATGCTCACCACCCTAAAAAACAGTTTAAAAGGTTGGACACTTGTAAGTTACAAATTAACAGGAAATTCCTCAAGGAATAAAAACATCTCATCCATTTTAAACATTATGAGTCTTAATAAATTCTGCTTGAGAGAACTTCATTTCTGTTTCCCAGGACATCAGCATTTAAAGAGATGCTATTTCTCCCTGCATTACTGAAAGTACAAGGTGAAAACCTATCCTCAGCTACTTGAGAGCACAGAACAAATATGTAAGAACCACAAAATGCCCTTTGACACCCCTCACTAGACAAAGATCTTCTTTAGAAGCATTTTATCCCATTATATCAGCAGTTAAGCTTTCTAAATCCCTCCAACCTCAACTGGAGCATTCTAGATGTTAACACTAAGATCCTAATTTACTTTTCCAATTAGGAAATAGTAAACAACCACGTTCAGACTCAGGTTTCAAAACCTAAATGATTTTAAGCATGGTCAGTTTTAATCTGCTACTATAAAATAGGCTATGTCAAATAATCTCATTTTACACCCATTAAAGTTTCAGGAATTGCAGTTGTGCAAGTACTATTGGGTCATACTTATTAGTTCTGTTCAGGTGACAGACACTTACCAAGCAGATTAACAGGGAGACAGTACAGCTGGTTAAGCAGTTTCAAGTAAATATTACCTAAAATCCTCTTTATCAGTGGTTGTAGACAATTCGTGGCCCTTTCAAAGAAATCTTGGTCTACCTAAGTCTATGCATTGTATTGTACCATCACCCATGATGCCAAAAACCTGTTCAGATGCAATTCAATGCTTCCCAGGCTATTGGTCTAGTTTTGATTTCAGTGTACCCTGGAAGATCAGAGAGCACCTGTTACAGATAACTGGACAGATACAGGCTTATGCAGGTTTAACTGCAGATGTCATATCACATGTGTCCATGGAAAGGAGCTAGCACATTAGTGATTCATCAGAGAAGGAAAAACATTTTAAAACTGAAACAAGTTGGACTTGTTTCAGCAAAACTATGTGTAATGCTTGCCACTCCTTTGACTGTAAGCAGAAGCATACACTGTGAACATGGCCCAGAACAACTTAATGACTAGCTTACCTCCAAACACTCATAACATTAGAAATTCAAGAGCATACTTGCCCTCAGACCAACATCTACTCTATAGGAAGTGAACTGATCACTTGGACACATCTCTGCCTGGAAAGAAAAGCCAAACTGCCAGTTTTATTGCATTTGTTTCACAGACATTGGATAAACATTGGATAAGCAGGGTCAGCTTTTAGATTTGCCAGTTTTACCACCTCTGGAGCTAACCAGAGGCAGATGAAGCCACACAGTTTGTAACCACAGTCATAGGAAACATCTATACATAATGTTTTGGCATCATGTTTGATGCGCTCCAGTTTCTGTGCAGGTGAGTATCACACATTAAGTCAGTCCTTGGGCAACTGCCAAGAAGTTGGTTTTCTTCTCAGCTGAGCTGGTACTATTTTGTTTACATGCCCCACTACTCAGAACTACAAAGCAGCTTTCAGAGGGCCTGAAGCAGCACTACCTGAACCTGAGGACGAGGTTCATCAGGCAGAGAGCACACTGCTTAGATTCAGGGCTGACTGCGCTCCCCTTCTTAACAGTGGAATTAAGAAACTATTGCAGACTGCTATTGCAGAAACCCATTGGTTCTGTTTTATTAGTGAAGGAAAGCATAACCAGCTTATCCTGCTTACTTAATTCCTCTTCTCAACACAAAGTGAAGCTAGCTCTTACTCTAGGGCTGCTAGAAATTCACTTGCCACTGAAGAACACAGCTTCTTGTGTGAGGACCATCAGGAGTTCAATGCTATTCTTCAGAGATGTGGTAAAACGCACCTTGATATGCTGAAGATCATTCAGACCTTACCTCACGCTGCCACTTTTAAGTCATCTATTAGGTGGCATTATGGTATTGGTCTAATTTTGCTTTGGAGTATAAAGGACTAGAATTACACTATCTTAAGAGCCTGTACAAAGGGTCCTTACCAAAATATTTGTGCAACCATCAGGCATAGCTTTGTAGCAGAAGTGCTTTTTAGCTTGCTGTGAACAACACTGCTTATTACTAGTCAGACATCTCAGCCTCAGGACTGGATGTTTGGATGATTCCATACAGGTTACCTGAATGGGCTCCAACAGGTAGGCCCAGTACAGAAGCAAGCACTCAGAAGGGTTGTCAGTTTTAAAGTGTCCTTAAGGAGCCAAGAAATAAAGTTTAGTTTTTTTTTAATGCTAAGAACAGCCTTGGGTTACTTGTTTAAGGCAGCCATTGCAGCATTTTAGGTTGTCACAAGATGGGCAATTATGCGGCAGCTTGTAGACATTAGGAGTAAGACCTTGGATTGGTTTGTAGTAGCTGCATCTTAAGGAAGCATATTTATTCTATAAAAAAGAGACATATTACAGAACCCAAAGAGGCAATGATTGTAACACAAAACAGGCACTTTAAGACATAGGCTTACTTCGTGTTGATACAGGGTGGTCAGGATGAGCAGCACTGTCAAAACATATTGCTGTCTCAACCATGCCTCAGAGGCAAGAGGCCTCATTTCCATGTTCCTAAGGGAAAGTAAACTGCCAAGCAACACTTGGGTCACTAACATGCATGTTCTGAGCAGCAAGAAGTGCAAGCTAGGATTTCAAGCTAGCCATGTAGTTTTAAGAACGCTAATCCCCAGGTGAGCACACAACAGCTACAAATCAATCCCGTAATATGGAGAGAAGCAGAGGTCTAATCAAGCAGTTATTGCAAGACAAGGCAGAGTTCCTGTACCATCAGGAAAGTGCATGGAGGTTTAAAAGTCTTCATGAGTGGAATACCACTCTCCATATTTGAATGTCTTTCCAAGGAAGAAAGCCGAAGTCCAACCAAAACCCTTACTATAAGGCAATATTCACATCCTTACTGTTTACACACCCTATTTCTACATACTCTAGGAGAACTTGACCCAAGAGAAGTACTTGCATTTTTAAAGCATGACATAATGCATTTGACAGCCATACATCCTGCACTCTTCAATCAATAGTTCAGGTTCTTTAAATATGCATCACCAACTAAAAGCAATCCATAAGCAGACAGATCCAAATGCACCTGAAGAGTCACAAATATGATTTAGCAAGAACTCACACTCTTACAATATTAAGGCCTTATTGCAGCACTGAAATCTTTGGTATAGTGCACAACTGAGTACAGCAGGAGTCTCAGCAATAGTCTCACGCTTATTTATGATCTCTTAATCTTGTTTTCCCTTCCACAGACAGCAGATTCAAGTGGATCCTGAGAGGCTTTCACTTAGGCCTCAGATTCTCACAAAATTCATGTTGTGTTTACAGCTTTGAAAACAGGTTTTTTCCCCTGTGAGATGGAACTGTGGCATGTACATTTCAAAGACTGCAGTCCATGTATTTTGTGACACCTACTCTGAAAGAAAGCAGATACCTTCAGTAACTTGGAGCCCATTTAACTCAGCATACAATCTCTGTGCTTACTCAGTGTTGGTTAGAATAGGTCACTGGGTGCTGACCTACTAAATTACAGCTTTTCAGAGCCATGAAGTGACCTTGAACAGCAGTAAATAGGATATTTTTCCTCCTTTAAGGAAGCTATGAAGGCTTATCAGAAGGCACAGAAATCCTATGCCAGTCACTGGCTTCATTTAGCTTCATTAGATGCCAAGAGAATGTCATGAGCAAGACTTAAGCAGAAGCGTATTTATAACTCAAAGTTATAACCATTAACAAACAGGTAGATTTGATATTCACAACTGTGGAGAATTGTGTTCTGCTGCATCTCTTTTGGAGCATGTTGCTGATTCTCTAGACCTCTAAACGTCTCTTCTGATTAAACAAGAAGAAATTAAGGCATAATCTGAGAGCAGTGGTTTACATTTTTCTCCTGTGGATGTGACAATCCATCTCAACACAGCTAAGAGAACGGAGTACATGAAGTGAAGTTCTAAGCAAACATAGCAAGAGATTGGATCTCAAGCACTGCATTACACTTGGTACCATCATTAGAAGTACCACTAACAGATGTGAAACTCACTTCAACATACATTCTCATTTGATAAGTTTGAGATGGCTTGCAGCATCATATTGATGAGGGCTTTATCTGAACTGTCAAACAGACCTGGGCAGATCTTGGTCATTTCAAGATATTAAAGTTTGAGCTCTTCATCCTCAAGACAAAACATTCAGCTGCTCTTCATTTAATACTAGCCATTCTTTCTACTGATGTTTTCTGAATTGGCAATGAAAAGTAATCCCACTACCTATTCGGCTCTGCTCAGACCTGATGTTAATTAGTACAATATGGAACAATTGAACATTAAGTATTTTTAGTGAGGTTTCATGCTACAGAACAATTTTAATCATGGAATCCATAAGTGACGAGCAATTTAACTTGAAGAGGTAAAAGGTAGTGAGCTGAAACTGCTGTCTAGTCTCAAGCACATAAACATTTGTCACATTATGGCCTGTTAAAAGCTGCTGTTCCACCATCTTCCAGTGCAAGGCCCCCCCAGCCTGCACTGGGTAGTGAGGCACTCCACAGCTGGAAAGCTTCACAGCTGGTTTATTGCAGCCACTAAAACATGTAGTTCTACAAGAATATTCTATATACTTTCTAAATGGCTGCTGTCCAGATTGGGAAAGCTCACCAGAAGTGAGATCTAGCCTCTGAATCCTTAAAAATACGTGTGCTTCTTGCAGAGAGATGTTTTTGTATCTACCACATCACCAGAACACATTTGCCTCCTTTCAGCAATTCTAACAGTGGACCATTACTTGCTTTGTTTTCATGACAGTAATACAAATTATAGGCAAGCTTACCAGAAAGTAAAGACTGGAAAAGAGACTAAGAAATAAACTAAGCTGCTGAATGGAGGGGCCAACTGATGTTTCTTTCTTCAGCTCCACTATCATGAAACATACAGAGAAAGAAATGTGTGATCTGAGGCTCTGATAAGAGTGTTTTGCTAAAGCTCATGAAAGGTTACGTTACCTACTGTAAATTTCAAACTGCTCTGCCACATTTGTTTATATCAGTTTACTGTCACATATACTCTTAAGCTCAAGATGTCACATAAACCACCTGTGACACAGGACACACAAATGGGGTCTATCCACACAAAAGAATCTCCTGTAAAGAGATTCTTTGGTTGCAAAGATGTATGAAGAAATCCATAGATATCATTTCTGACTATCAAGAGTAATGCTGTAAACTGTCACCCTTATTGATCACAACCATCCAAAGCTATCTCCTTCCTTCAGGAAAGGAAATACTTTGTCTACTCTGAGGAAATAGAGAGAATGAAATCCATCATAAAACAGTGACTCTGTAGTAAACAGGGAAACTGATAAAAACTGCTGCTCAGGAAACCAACCATGTAATCAGTTGTCTGTATTTCCTTCTAAGCAAGAGTTCTTTCCAGTCAGTTTCTGTATTTGACTTCAGTATTAAAACCACCTAACTGCAACGTTGCGCCTCTGAAATCAAGAGGAAAAACTAAGCCAGCATATCCAGAGTTTGGTACATGGCTGCTTTAATTTCAACTTACTCTATGGCTGGGCTGTCTTGGCAGGACTCATATCTTTCCGCAGATCATTTCAGGACAGTTAGTACCCTCTTCATGCTTGTAACTTAATATAAAGTCTCATCTGTCAGCTATTATAAGCTAGATATTGTAACAGAATAGTATTAGTCTCATCAGTACACCCCACCGTACACACTCGGACCAAGACCTAGTTTAATAAGTCAACGCCTAAACAGTTTCGAAGTAGAAAACTGCACTGTGCCAGCTCTAACATTCACAAATTTCCTCCCAGCACTCAGATCAGAAGCTCTTCTCACCAGTCTCTCCCCCATGCTAGTTATCATCAGTGACCTGAAACCTCAACTTGGTTTTCAAATTCAGCAAGCCAAAAAAAGAGCCCAAGCCACACTTCAGAGCAGTGTTCCCCACTCTCCAGTTCAGAAACACTGCATAAGCAGTGACTGCTGTAGGCTCCAAAGTTCAGTGAATGACAACATAAAGGGACACTTACCTCTACTTCCACAGACTGCATTGCTAAATCACATGGTGGTTTTAATGCTTTTGGTCTTGTCGCATACCAGTAGGTTGTGAGAGCTGCAAAAGCACCAAACCCCATCAACGTGTTGGTTGGGAGGGTGCGCACATACTGCCTGACATCCCCAAGTTCTGGCATCCGTAGATGTCTGAACAACTCATGTGCTTGCATTGTAGTTTAGTGCAGTTGTCCCAGAGCTGGAATCTGTTGACAGGAAAAGAATTAGACAGATTTGAAATTCTGCTTCAATGCAGCATTGTTATGGGAGAGCAATGTATGCTTTGTCCTACCAGCTTCTCACTATCAAAACGACTTTATCTGCCACTAAGCAAGCAATATCTTTAGATTCCTGTAATGCAATTACGTAAATAAGCAATTACTAGTTCATACTCTGGAAAAACAGGTGTGGCTGACAGGAAGAAATTTCTCCGGGGTTTTGATATCACTTAAGACGCTGCATTTTAACAAAACAGGATTGTATGCTTTGTTTTTTGTCTGAAGGATAGTATTTCAGAAGCGCTAGACCTTTACTGGCAGAACAGCTACAGCACAAGGCTGTTTAAAGAGTCAGTGTCACATGGGACTCCGGGGAGAGAGGGCAGGGCTATGCTGGCTTACTTTCCGGCACTAACCCAACAGAGAGCAACCTAATCCCGCGGGAGCATAGGAGTTTTCACCTCCTGTTCCCTGCTCTCCCCTCAGCCGTGCACAGAAAGCGTTGCAGAGCCTTGCAGGAAGGCTCTCCCTGCAGCCCACCGTGCTAGCTGCCTTCCCATTTCTCCCGGTGTCACACCAACAATTCGTCTTTGGACACGAGGCAGAACAAAGCAGCATCTGTGGGGCCGCGGATAAACAAGCACAGGAAGCACGTTTTACCCGTCACGTCCATGCAGAGAGCTGAGGAAAGGCGACTCCTCGCCCCTGCCTCCCCGCGAGCTGACGCGGGTATTCCGCAGCGAGAAGCGGCCGCAGAAAAAAGCCTCGCCGGCAGCTCAGCTGGTGCCCTCCTCCCCTGCCAAGGTCCCCGGGGACGTTTGTCACATGCCAGAGCCAGGGGCTCCTGCCCACTGGGTTAGAGGTGACAGCAGCAGGCAGGCAGCAGGCCCTGCCAGGCTGATGGCAACCCACAGCGCTGAAGGACGGCCGCTGCCTCCTGCCACCCACGGACGTGGCCAGAGCCTCATCTTCGGCCCCACGGTGTGCTCCTTCGGGTCCCTGCAGCTCAGCCACTGGCAAGAGACCTAGGCAGTGTCAGATGTGTTTGGATGGCTAGGACATGCTATTGGAGCTACTGCACAGTGGTGGTATACGAGATGCTTAAATCCAAGCAGCCAGAATTAGAGGTGCATTCATTTCTGAAACCAAGCATACCAGGTTAACATCTCACTTCTACAGGAAAAAAGTCTCAAGTTTGCAGTCCGCTGTTGAAATCTTTGTTGCTGCCATCGGTTATTCAGCTAGACAGGGGAGTGAGTTGTCTAGTCCCTAAGGAGACTAACCAGTATTTGAGAAGGATTTGCTAGAGACAGCAAGAACACCTTACGCTGGTTCAAAGGGCCCACCGTTTCACAACACTGCACAGTGCGGCTGAGGCTGGAGGGGGCCTCTGGGATCACTGAGTCCACCCCCTGCTCCAGCAGGGTCCCCTGGAGCACGTCAACAGGAGGACAGTCTGAAATAAGGTCACAGACAGGGGTGCCAGGTCCATCTCTGGGCAGGTCCCAGCCCCACCAAGCCCAGGGGCACTGCCTTTCCCTGTTTTTGTGTCTCCAGGTAGCTGACTGCATGGCCTAGGGCCACTACAGAAGCGCCTTTTGGTTATTTGCACTGCAACACGCATCAGACTGCGCCACAAATCTGTGGCACCTCAAGCTGTAGTAGTGAAAGGTAGAGAAGAACTGAGTATCAAGAAGTCTCTTCATCTTTTCTTAGCATAAAAAAATTACTGACTCAGTTAGGATCACTATGGCATCGCTTTTTATACATAAACTACTTTTCTGCGTTGCAGGCATGAAAACCTGATGTTTTAACTTTCCATAGATGAACACTAAGAATAAACCAATTCCAACAAGAAAGGGTTAGCTTACAAATGAGTTTTAGATATCCTCTTCGACATCACACTATCAGATTAGCAAAAGGGGAGGTAAAGTATATGTAAGGGAAAGAGCAAGCTGAGCTCTTTCTTCCTCAAGCCTCACAATAAGCAGCTCTGACTTAAATTCTTGCTGCCCTCTCTGTGTTAGTCAGGATATATCCTGCTCACATACTATATAATTCAGGAATGCAGGGTAATTAGAGAATTATTCTTTCAGAGGGCTGGTGTGCTATTACAGCTGACAAGAACTGCTGTAAACACCTTCGTTTAATTCACATAGAAGTCCTATTGTAGTCAAGAAGCTGGGATGATTTAGGACTAGGTAAAGAAAAATGAGTATTGTCACTCTTTGTTTCTTTGACCGGTTGTTTGTAGAACAATTTGTAACAAAATATTCTTGAATTTCAGTTACATAACTGAAACCACTGCTTTTCCTCGTGTTGAGGGAGGCTCGTTTATTACACCTCCTGCCTCATCAGCACAGAGAGACAAGATCAGGACAAAGTTCTCCGCAGAATGAAGCAATTCCTAGCTTTAACACTATCAGCTGGGTTGTACCAACTCTTTCTGCAGTTGAGATGATGTCAGATGCAACAAGAACTCACACTCATGAACGTACAGGAATGTGCCCCCCAAAAAAGATGAGGTTTCAACACCCTTCTTCGATCCATCCCAGTAATTACTCGGCTTATGCTCCAACCATACCAGGCATCCAAGGTCCTCCCCGTGACTAAGGAGAACAGTTTGAACTCCACTAAGGTCTTTTTAATGCAACTAGACCTGGCCTTCAGTCCTTTTCCTTGAGTAAGGGCTCAGCTAAGCCTACTTACTCAAGACAAGCAAGACAGCCTAGCAAGGCTCCATACACTCCACTCACCTCTGTTACTTCTACCCCCCAGCACCAGCTTACCCTTCAAATTGTGGAGCTCACCCACACCTGGGCACTCCATGACTGCTACCTATGGACCTCCCCATTTAAGCTTCATTGAAGTTTGGCCCCCACCTTTCACCTCAGCCACCAGAAGAGTGATCAGTAAACTATTAACTCCAACTGCAGTCAGCATGAGCCACCTGGTTGGAAAAGAGCACTTTGAACTACTTGGTGGTAGGACACTCAACACAGAGGCAGTTGTGCAAGGCCAACAAGATTCAACAAGACCAGTGGTTGTAGCTCCGTGTTCTTTTCCAAAAACTCAGGTATTGAAGTCACTTCTTACCCAGATAGGGCCTGGGCTGCAGGCAGTGGACTGTGGAACGAGGTCCTACCGTGAGGTGGTATGTGGTGACTGACTGCAGGCCACGGCTGGAGACTCCAAGAGGCAGATCCCAGGTGAGAAGCACCAGTCCTTGACCCTCAGCTTGCTGCTTGGGGCACAAGGGACAACGTCCGAGCAGGTCAAAACCCACTTTCCTCAAAGCGACCAGTAGACCTCGGCTGGTTTGGTTTTAGTTAAGCTAAACCAGGCAGATACAGGAAAGCGGTTCTAGTAGCAGGGCAGAAGAACGACGCCACAGGTAGTTAATTACCTGTGCTCTGCAGAAACAGCAGCTTCCAACCCCAGCCCCTGAACACATCCCTCTACACTCATCGCATCAGTTCAGAGGTCTGCACAGCTCAGACAAAGCCAGCTCTCTGCGTGCACACACACCCCCCGCAGCACCCAGGACTCATTCCTCACAGCAGAGCCAGTATCTCGAGGCAGCCGCCCAAGTTGGCAGCACTCGGCCGTTCTTTGCTGCTCCTACTCCGGGCGCACAATGGGCTATTTACAGAGGGCAGCAGCCTGCCCATTGTCCACCCGTGGCCAGACGTGGTCCGAGAGCGACGGAAGAGAACGGGAGAGCAGCCGTCAGCTCCTTCACTGCAGGGAAAACAGCCCCAGGAGCCAACAGCCTTTCTTTCCCCCTGCCCTAACACTGAGGGCAGCAGGATGCTGGTGAGAAAGGCCAGCTCCCCACACGGCCTAGGAGCAGCCACCCTGTTTCTGTGCTCCTACAGAAAGGAGGGCAGCTTCTCCTGCAGTTCCTCTTGCTGTGAGCTGTGTGGCCCCAGGATGTTTTCACTGGGGAAGGCTGGAAGAGGTTACCAGCCGCCCACCTACCTTTGGGTTCGCCTGAGCTGTTGAGCAATTAGTTTGTTTTTCTTACTGCTACAGGTTACACCCCCCAGCTCCCAGTGTCTCCCTAATGCCCAAGCCTTTCTCCACTCCTCCTTTAAAGAGGAGCCAAGTGCGGAATCATATCCTAGCTTTAATGCAGAGTACAAGAGGGTGCGCAACTAACAGCTTTGGCTACCAACAAAAGAAATCCTTGCCTGAATAGATACCTAATCCTAATCTCATGGTGCAATTTACAATCAGCTTAAGTTTCAACCAGCCCAATCCTTCCCAGATGCACATTCCTGCAAGCCTCTGCTGGCCGGGGACTCAGCTGGTGGGTGGTGCACGCACACTGGAGAGGTGGTCTAGCACAGCCAGCCTTCCTGGGTCAGTTCTGATGCCAGTTCCCAGCTAGACCAGCTCTCAGCTTGATGAGCAGGTAGCCACTAGCTCCCAGAAGGGAACAAGACAGCACAGCTGTCCCTCAGTTCCTCCAGCTGCAGTTACACCTCAAGCACGTAACCCCAGACACCACACACAAGGTGTCCTGGGACTCTCTGCCCCCTGCCCTGCAGCCAAGGCAGTAACTTCACTGAGGTCCTGCAGCCACCTGTGTCAGAGCCAGCCGTACCCAGCAGGGAAACCACAAGCACCCTGAAGACACGGAGGAGCAGAGGTCATTAAAACCTGAAGGAGATTTCTCAGATTAAGCCTCCTTTGACAGAAAGGCTGCAGCAGGATGCGTTGCACGGTGCTCAGCACGGCACATATAACATGCGAGTGGCCAGAAGGGGCTCTCCCAAACAAACCCAATACTGTTGAAATGTAGCAGGGTCCCATCAGCTGCTCCAGCCTCCTCCTCCATCCCCCTTTCTCCAAAGAAAAGGAACCTAAATATCTTACCTTACCCAGAACCCCCCAACCAGGTTTCAGAGCTAGAAACCCTGCTTCTGAAGCAGTTAGCTGCCAAATTTGCTTTCCTGCAACAGTGATGAAGAAACAATCAGAAGGCTGTTAATGAGGAACCCATCCCACAGGGACCTACTTGTCCATATTCACCCCCCAACAATTTGAGCCTCCCAGCTGCCTGCAGCCCCCCAGCCTGGCTCCGAGCAAGCACAGGGTGCTGTGCAGTGGCTCGGGTTGCCTCTGAGGGCTGTGTCCCTTCATTTAGGGACAGACAGATGGCTGGAGGGAAGCAGCCTGCCAGCTCGATTCAGCCCCACCAGGCAGGACACGGTGACTCAATGAGCTGCAGCAGTGAAGGCTTGTTGCAACCTTGGAGCACTGCATCTGACAGGGATGTGTCAAGGCCCTGTCCCGCACTGACAGGCAAAGTCACAGCCCTGTCCTCAGACACTTGGCTGCGACCCTCCTACAATAGATGGAACAACACCTGGATTCCTGCCTCTTGACGAGGCCCAACAAGTAATCTGAGCGCGCACCAGCGAGGTCACTGGGGTTCACTGCGGTTCAGAAGCCAAGTGGATTCCTGTCATGTGGCTCGATCGATGTCTTTTGTGCAGCCTGCACCCTTCAGCAGCGCTTGGTAACACCACCACGCTGAAGAAATCAGTACCTCCCACTAACGCCTGAGACCATGAGCAATTGAAGTGCTCCCATTGATCAGCACCTACATACGCACAGCAGCCACTAGAAGTCTTACCAGTCTCCCCTATTCAAGGAGGAACAAAAATGCTCACAAACACTTATTTTGAAGCCTAAGTTGCTTTCCCCTTTCGAACTGCATCCCTACAACTCTGTCCAGCACCATGACACTCCCCTGTTGATTTATCTCAGCCTAAACACAGCACAGATGACAGTCACCCCACAGAGGGGACTGCCCTGAGCTGGCGGCTTCCTGGTGGCACTAACAGCTTGAGTAGCTCATGCCAACTTATTTGTGCTGCTTTTCCAGGAAAGCCCTGCGTGTACCTCAAGTTAACATATGCCTCAAGTACTCACCTGAGACCACGCAACAATGAGTTTCTTACTCATGCTTTGCTCACCTGACAGCCACAGCACAGGGTAACCTGGGTCAGGCATACTTCAGCCATGCTGCATCACAGTGATGTTTGTATTCAGAAGAAAGCTTAAAAGCGTGTAACCCACAGCACTGAGGCCAGGCAGATCAGTGAGTACTTCCTAGGAGCAACTGGTTCACCAGAGCAGCCCCCCTTGGCACCACGTATTAAGGTGCCCCTTTATCTCCTCCAAAGGGACCTTTCTTCTCCAGGAAGCTCACCCCTCCTCACTGGCCTATTAATGCAGCCTGACTGCAGAGAGCAAGTTGTCAAAAACACAGCACATGCAGCATCAGGCTAAAAAAGCTTAGCTCTTTAAGAACTGCAATTCATATAAAACCAGAAGTCCTTTTCTGGAAACAACTTGCTGCCACAGGACATCATGCATTTCTGCTATAAGCCTTAAATAAAGAAGTCCAGCAACAAGAGAAAGCTTTTTTGCAGTTCTCTATCAAACCATAGAAGCTGTTTTAGTCAATGTTGGACAAACTACCGGTACTAAGGCTCAATCCTTAACCAAAGTAAGTGTTTCACTACTGTATTTTGCCCTCTGTAGAGGACTAACTCCAAAGACAGAAGGCAGCAGGAGAGCAGAAGCCTGTGTGTTACCAGGAGTCAGGCAGGACCTGCAGAAGAGCGAGCCCCCCACCTGCAGGCAGGGTTCAGGCTGCTGCCTGCAAAGGTCAGCACTGTTCAGCAGCCCTTCCTTCAGACACACAGTGGTGAACTCCCACACAAAGTCCTGTACCTATGGACAAGCCATCTCCCCTCCTACTTGGGAGTATTTCTGGGGAGTTACCACTGGTTATATTTTAACAAAATATTTTGTGTGTTTTCCACTTGCAGTTTAGCACAGCACAGAAGCAGGATGAGGCAGCCAAACTTCACGTCACACTACCAGAAGCCCAATTTACCAAGCAATGTACTCCCTTGGGCCAGAACCTCTCCCTCTGCTGCACATTTGAAAGGTCTGGTGCCATTAGCCTTTGAGTCTACCCATTCCAGTCATCTGCATTATCATGACTTGTACAAAATAAATAGAAAGACCAAAACAAACAACACCACTATTGTGTTCTATTGCTCACACTAGCTAAAATGTCTTCTTGTAGAGGAAATAGATTTTACGCCTCCCCACTGGAGATTAACACACTCGGGTCTGAAAAGGGTATGATCTACCTCCTCCAAAAATCCAATGCAGCATTAATTTGCAGTGGAGCAATCAGGTAGGAGAGTCAGTTACAGAGGCTTTACTCAAAGAAACAGGAGAGTTACTTACCCAGATAACTATTTTGAAGAGTTTTTTTTCCTTCCATGTGCATTGCTGGTTTTATTTTTCCACTGATACAGAGACCAACCTTGTACTTGCCCTTGACGCGAGAGGCTACTCAGGGGCAGGCTTCTCAAGAACTGATGACCTACTTCCAACCTCAAGCTGGGAGATTTGTGGTTGTAAAACAGTATCTGCCAAATTTAGAAGCAGCCTTTTTGATTCAACATAATCACGGCAGCCCCCAGAATAGGCTAAGGCCAGTTGCTCAGGACCTTGAATTGAGTACTACACAGAACAGACACTCGTAACTACAAGCTGTAAATCCAGCCCCCTGGTAGCTTCTGTATTCCAGTATAAACACACTTGGTATCTTTCAGTTTCAAGGAATCAGCCAACAGCAGCACGGCTCCATGAGGAGCTCTGTATTTCCTTTTTCTACATTAGGTGTTACTGGTGATAGGAGAAGAGAAAGGTGTTGAGCTGAGGAGAAAAACACCTTCTCGATCGGAGCCATCTGAGCTGAACCTCTGGATCTGCAAAGCCTCAGCCCCACGCCAGAGCACACCCCCCAGCACAGGGGTGCAGATACAACAGCTCCCAAGCAGGCTGAGGAGACAGCACTGCTCCCTGCAAGGCGGCATGGCCAAGAAGCCTGCTTACACCTCGCAGGGTGGCTTCACCCCGGCACAAGTGCAGCAGCACGGGGCTCTGGGGGCAGCTGGTGCCGATGTCAGTGCCTCCCGTCACAGGGCAGCCCCAGCACGTCCCCGCCACCGGCACAACGCAGGCGAGCCTTCAGACGGCTTGCTGGGTCCAGAAGCGTTTCGGTAATACCCCAGACAGCTCACGGGCTTGCCCTTTAGAAACTGAGGAGGCTTGCAGGGCTGCAATTCCTGTTGAACAGGAACAACAAACGCGCGCACCTCGGAACAAAAGCACCGCTGCGCTCGGGCGGACCCCCGGCCCCGTATCCCCACCTCGCAGGGGGCAGGCGGCCTGCGGGCTGCCAGCCCCTCAGCTTCCATTTTAGGCCGGGTCACCTCACACATTAAAAAAAAAATAAAGAAATAAAAACAAAGAGACGCTGCTCCAACAGCACGCCGCATCCCACGGCAGCCCCCTCGGGTCCGGCACCCAGCCCAGCGCTGCGCCACGGCTGGCGGGGGGCCGGGCAGCGCTGCCGTGCCCGCCGCAGCCCGGCTGACAGCCGGCCAAGCAGGCCGCCCGCAGCAGGCCCCAGCCCGGCCCTGACAGCCCCCCCGGCCTCCTCCTCGCCCCCGTCCCCCCGGCGGTGATGGTGGCGGATCCCCCCGAGCCCCGCTCACCTCCCGGCGGCGGCACGGCGGAGCAGGGCTGTGCGCGGCTTCCCCCGGCGCCGCCCTATTTAAGCGGAGCACGGCGGGAGCGGCGTGTGCGTGTGGCGAGCCCGCCTCCTCCGCCCTCACCGCCCCCTGCCGCCGCCGCACGGAGGGACACAGGGCCCGCACCGCCTCCTGCACGGCGCCTGGGGCTGTCCCGGCCCCTCACGGACAGCCCCGGCCTCTCAGGGACGGCCCCGGCCCCTCAGGGACGGCTCCGACCCCTCACAGCCAGCCCCAGACCCCGCAGGCAGCGGGGACAGGCTGGCAGTCAGTCGCCCCGTCCCTCTCTCCCTGTGGGGTTCAGCCCTCTCACTTCATCCCCCTGAATTCAAGGAGCCCCGATGAGCCTCCTCGTCCCTCCTTTGCCTGCTCGCTCGCAGGGTTTGGAGTGCAGGGTGCAGCCCCTTATACCTTACAAAGCTAAGGTGATAGCTTGTGAGGGCAGCTTTTCCTTCCAGCTGTACACAAGCCGTCTGCATCCAGTACAAGGATGCTAAAAAGATGCACGTTTCATGATGAAAGGGGATAATGAACTCATCGCAACCCTAAGACCCACATGTTACCCACCACTAAATTCTGCTTGTGAGGGGACTGCAGGTTTGAGGCGTGCTGTGACAAAACAGAGGATCTTGGAGTCGTTTCAGCGACCTCTGAAAGTCAAGTTATCTTGCCGTGGCTTGGCTGTGTGCTTCGCTGGCCCATTTCGTTTGTAAATCATCAACCTCCATCTCAGAGTCCTGCCATATCGTACACACGGAGTAGTGCTGTGGTTTTCAGCCTCCTGTGTTTCACAGGTTGTTTGAGTTACCTTCAGTGTGAGCCAAGACCATACACATTCCAATACATGTATAATATTTTGTAAAATATAGAAGGTACTTCTATTGTACATAAAGACAACCAACCTCTCTTGGTTTCTGCTGGAGGATACCAGGTGTAGGACTAAATCCAAATACTGCCCAAGGCCCAGAGCTTGTACTCCCTTCTCAGCGCAAAGGAGGAGCACACTTGTGCATGTACTGATAGTCCCCGCTTAACTGTACTCTGGGCGCATTGTGGAGGGTCTCACAAATGCAAAACAGATTCCTTTCTCCTGAAAGGAAATGGGGACATGTCCTCCAGGAGTGCATCTAAGTCACTGCAGCTGCTAATGGCCATGGAGTCCACAGCACAACTAAAGTGATCCGAATAAAGCCCCAAGGCACAGAGAGGGCGGACATCAGCTATCTGGAACAGCCGCACTCCGCTCGTTTGTCCCTGTTGCACCACACTTCTTGCTCGTGTAGACAGAGCCAGCCTCTGCCATGTGATTTTTTGCATCATGTCCATAGTTTTGGATGAAGGCAACAATCAAGTGATGTAGAAATAGACCATCTCAGGCACTGGTGACTTTTTTGCCCCCTCAATGCCTCTATCTGCCAACCAGCAAAACTCAGATTTTATCTACTATGCAAATTAATCCTTTCTATCACATTCTTCTCCATGTCCGGGTCTCAAAAGGACACAAACCACATTTTTAGCCCTCTTAGAGAAACTTAAGTGAACCTACTTTTGCCTTGTCTCCCACTGAAAAGAGGGTTTCTAGGAGGTGTGTGTCTGTGTGTCTGTCTCTCTATCACTTGCAAGTACCCTTTTGTGATTCCTGTCATCAACATGGAAGTGCAAAACTGCCAGCAATTTGAGTATGTGGCTCAGTAATTTGACACTCACCAGATTATCCATCCAGGGACCCTGTTACTCTCTGAAATTGGCTTTTTCCAAACCTTTCTCAACCAAATTACTTAGAAAAACATGTAAAGAAATCAGGGAAGCTGTATGTAAATAAAATCCATAATAAAATGTTGGGCTATTTTATACAGCGGAGCTAGCAGAACTGGCTCCTGTGGATGAGAGTATTCCAGTTTGTGCCCATTGCCTCTTGTTCTTTCACTGAGCACCACTGGGAGGAATCTGCCTCCATCTTCTTGCCATGCCTGCTATAAATATTTATGCACACTGATGTGTCCTCATCCCAAATTTTCCCTTCTTGAGATTAAGCACTTCAACTTGCTCAGCCTCTCCCTGCACAAAAAACATCTCTCTTGCACTGGGGAGCCCAGGCTGGACCCAGCACTCCAGCTGTGGCCTCACCAGTACTGATATAATAATATTGATAACGAAGTGCTGCTCTTACATACATCTAATAGCTGTCATTGATGAAGTAAATTAAGCGCCTGACTCAAAAATCGCTTAGCTGCATTCTTTTCGATTTGATTTACAGGGTATGCACATCAATGTACTGAATCAGCCTCTCCTCTTTGAGAGCCATCCCAAGTGCATCATTTATATACAACGTAAACTGTCTAGCCCTCTACCGTACTCTGTCTGCATCTGCTTACACTTGTTTGGAATATCAAGAGAAGAAAAAATAAAGTTATGTCTTGTAAATAAGCACTTCAAGATGTCTAGCACATATATCAGTTAAAAGCCATGAGCTACTGGATCCTCAGAACAGGCATAGCTCCTTACATCTTTTCAGCTCTCTCCATAGTGGGGAATGGAATAATTTTCATTTTGCATTTGTAACTGTTTTATACACTTTGGAAAGAGATTATAAATCCTGATGGCAATTGCCAGGGAACCGGAAGGAGGAGTGAGGTCCCTCCATGATAGAAAATGAGTGAGGAGCCAAGGGGAACTCCAGCAGAGGCAATGACCCCTGTGCAGTCCCCAGGCAGCAGGGCAGGTGGCAATGATCAGTTCTTCCAAGAGCTCCGGGACAAGGATTGGTGGGGCTCTGGGTAAAGCTCTGTGTGGACCCAGCCCAAACTGTGCTTCAGTCCCACTCGCTCCTTAACCTCACATAGGCACTCATCAGCTTAGGAACACAGGTGTAAGGAAGTCATGAATTTAATGAGTTCTGTGAAGTGCAAGTCTTCTGAACAATGAGATACCAAACCAGGAAAACAAGGTGTTTCTGAAATCCCCTGTATAAAAGCAGAGAAAAATAACTGCAAAGCTTCTATGGTGTACCAGAAAAGAGAATGGATATATATGTGCATACATGCACACTCAAATATATGGAGAGAGGATATTTAGGGAAACAAACTAGAAACAAAGCTAGAAAGCCAGCTTAAAATGGCAAACACATGTTTTTAAATATGTAATTACTTTGTTGGGTTTCGAGGTTTTTGTGTTTCCCTTTTCAAATACAGAACGGATTTTTCAGCTACTACGCCTTCCACTTTCTGTTACTATCTTTGTTTATCAAATATTTCTCCTCCTGCCCCTCTTTCCCCTTTGAAGAAAAATATATAGCTTATGGGTTGGGATCTTCTGATGGCCAGCAGCTGGCACGAGTTGCCAAAGCTCCCCCTCAGAATACAGGACCTGCTCTTTCCATGGCAGTACAGTCAGTGGGAACCCCCAAAACAGGAAGGAGACAGCAGGCTCTGGTGGAAATGGCATTCTGTCACGTAAAAAGAAGACGATCTAGCCATAACTGATTCAGCTTGCTTATGTCAGGCTACCAAAAATGTTATTTCCTCAAATGACAAGGTGTGATGTAATGGCATAGGACTGGAAAAAATAGCGTAAACAGCAGCAGATTCAACTGTGCCAAAGCCAGTTCATTTGCCACCAGTTCTTCTTCTCTGAGCTTTTGCTCACATGCTGCATTTTCCCCCTCCCTACTCCAAGCTGTACGTAATCCCAAATTTACTACTTGCCTTATCAGAACTATCAACACAAAGCCTTTCAAATCTGAGTTTTTTACATGAAACCTCAAACATAAGAAAGATGTTCTGCTGCTTGCTTATGGCAGGGTAATACAAACAAGCCAAGTGTGCCTGTTAACTTTTCCTCTTATAAAATTTATTTCCCAATGACACCTTCCTCTGTGTACCTCTTTGAGGGTCGAAGGCACCACACAAAGGAGATAAAAGTTTGCATTCTTTACTTCTAAAATTTTCTTGAGAACAGAAGTTACAACGTATAAAGGTAAATTACCAAAACACATAAACTGATAATAATGCAGTCTGCTTAACTGAATATAAAGTAAAATATTACACAGAGATAAACAGAGCAAGAAAGTGTAGAAGTTAAATATTTATTGTGTCTAAGCTCCAGCTGAAAAAATGAAGTGTCTGTGTCAAAAAATAAAAGACCATCTGAGGAATATATCCTGAACACAATCATTTCTGGCTGACAAAAACAGTGAATTGTTTTATTTGGTACAGTTTACGGATCGCCAGAATATGTTTAGCACAAAAAGGAACAGCAGTGCCCAAAGCAGTGCAAGACTACAGCATGCTCAAAGTCCCTCGCCAGAGCTGACCTCAAAGCGCCCGGCGTGTTTTCACATCCTTCCCACACCCGCAGTAACTGTTGCAAGGAGCCCTGGAGCACAAGTGCAAGTTCAGCCCCAAAAGCAAGCAAGAAACATCTGCTTGTAAAGAATGTCTGGGGTGAGGTGTTTCTGCATCCCCTAGTCTGCCAGCTCAGTGGTGCACCCCATCAGGGCAAGGGCTCGGTCGGACCCCTTCAACTCCATGCTAGCACCTATGGGGTCCTAAAGGGGAATATACAAAGAATTAATGCCCTTTCTTAAAGCCAAAGAGCTGGTATATACTGATTGTGACATTTAGTTTTTTTAATTAGTACCTATTATTCAAAAAAAGTCTCAGCAAGCCTGCAGACACCAGTGGGAGACAATGGGAGAGCGGGGCTGATGGATCCCCAGCTGCACAGCTCCAGCAAAGCGAAACAACTCACAGGAGCCACCTGCATGAGCCACCACCTATAAAAAGGCACTGAAACACCAGTTTCCAAATACATCTTGTGACCCGTGTGGGAAGTAAGCCATGCTGAGCCCCATGGCAGCACACTGCAGAAACTGTGCCTGCCCTATTGTAGGTGCCTGGGAGCCGGGGACACAGCTGGAGCAGCTCAGGCTTTATCTCCTTGGCCACGGGGCCGAGGTTGCATACTCCTTCACACTTTGCAAGGTTGTGTTGAGAAAGGGTGGTGGCAAGAGCCAACTCACAGGTTAACGTCGTGGGGAAGAGGAGCCTTGGGAATATTTTTAATAAAAGATGTGGATAAGATCAGCACAGACAACATACACCCCACTAAAGTATTCCACAACCAGGTGCGTAAGTAAACTACATCTTCAGTTGGGATAAAAGCCAACCCAGGGATTAAAGCAGCATCTTGTCAAGGCTCTTCATCATAAATTACCTGTATTGTCTCTTGCAATGGGTGGAAACAATTCCACCCTCTCTCTGTGATGATGTGAGTCACTGAGTTATGCTGTGCAGTAAAACAAATAGGTCTGGCTTTGGATAACAAACCTTCCTCTCCAAGCTCCCTTTTAAAGGAAATGGACATGGAAAACAGGCTAAATATGCCTCTCCCTGGTAAAACATTATTAATAAACAGAAAATAAGTGTTGTATCCAATCAGGAAAACACTGTAATCAGATGACACTTTGAGCATATATCCAGTTTTCCACAGAAAAGAGCTACTGGGTATTGGCACAGTTTCCCAGATGGTGAGTACTGGATAGCATGCAGCCTGGCATCATGCATGGACCCAAGCTTTAGAGACAGGACACTGAGTAGCTCTTCAAAATTGTTTCCTTACCCTGTTCCTAAACAGCAAAAGTGGGTCAAACCTTCCCTTCTGACCTGGTGTTTTCCCATCCCATCCTGTCCCATCCCAATGCTGACACCTACAACCCCAGCTACCGACCTCAGAGACCTCACTTTACCATACCCTGATCTTCTGTGGCAGATCTTATTTCAAGGCTGTTTAAACTCTGTGTGAAGACGCAAATTTTGCATGACTGTATCTCTTACATATTTCTGAGGTTTTAATTCAAATAGTCTCCAAAAAAATCACTTGTACAAACAGGTGCTTGAAAGGAGGATAACAGCTACACAGCTTATCTGAAAGAAGAAAAAAAGTAGTGCTTCAGTGGCTGGAGCCAGGTTGGGCCCAGAAGGACCGATGTGGGGCTGAAACAGGTAGGATGGGCTGGAAATGAGCTACCTTTGCACAGGACCACATGGGGTCTTAGTGCTAACTGGCCCAGGAGGACCCATTTCACAGCCCAGAATTTCCCTTCTTTTGGTTCTCTGATAGATGAGGGACAGCAAAAGGCAAAATCTGTTGGTAGTGTGGAACCACCATGCTGCTTGTCTGGGTGGTTTTCCTAAAGCCAAGGCTCCACGTTCTCCCTCAGCATTAAACCTACCACCTACCTGACCATGTATCTCTTTGTGAGGCTGAATGGCCTTTTCAGCAGGAAAATATGAGTGAATAAGATTTAAAGTTCATCATCCATTTGGATATTTCTTCCACATCCAGTTTCTTTTACTACAGAGTTCAACGCATACTACAAGCCTCAAGAGCCAACTTGTCACGTATCTCGCCCAGCAGTGTCACCTATCACAGAATATTCAATATTTGTCAATAAATCCTCTTGTCCTCTTCTAACAAAAGGAAAACGGTATGGCTCAGCAACACACGCACAAGTTTCCCTTGCAAAGGTCCACGTTTCACCCTGAACGTGCCATCCTGTAGGAGCTAGGTCAGGATCTCTGCACTGTGCTCCCCTGTGCCCCACAGGGTAAAGTCCCGTACTTGCTCCAACCGAGAGTAACATTTCTAATGATTTCAACAGGACTACTCCTGGGGTGCATGACCTATAGCAAGATCCATTATCAGTGAGTCACTAGCAAAACAGGGACAGGCACCCAAGCATGTGCCATAAGAAGTGCTTAATTCTAAGTTGCCACTTCTGTTCCAGGCACAAAGAAGGGTTGATGTGCATTTTTCCATTTTTCCAGCTAGAACAGTTTTTCTAAGAAAAAAGTCTATCCTTTTTGGGAATTAGGGGGATATTTAGCCAGATTTTTTTTTTTTTTTTTTTTTTAAATCAGAACCAGTTTTGATATAACATGAGTTCACTTGTCTTCCAGCAGTAAGCACTGCAGTGCTCCATATCAATGGCTCATTTTAAACTGTTTGGCTGATCCTTGTTCTTACCCATGCAGTATTCATTCACACTGACATTTCACAGTGCCCACCATGTCTTCCTATTTCCTCTTCTCTCATTCCTAAACTTATTTCCTTTTGTTTCTTGACACACTTAACTCTCTTAGTCACCGGATAACAAGGTGACCTGAAAACAGGTATCCAGCCTTACTGCATACTTCCTACTGTTTTTGTCCTTTATTTGGCCCGTGTTAAACTACAAGAAGAGACATTTACTTGGTTATCTTACTTGTTCCTTTATTTTTCAGCATCCATTTGCTTCATCTCTGCTTCTCTACATTTTCCGTTGAGTGATCTTTTATTCCCCTTCATTAGTTTGCCTAGCAGCACCTCAAAATCCTACCCAGGCTTCCTCAGCACTGGTTTTTCTTCAATGCTTTTATGACATTTGAGTCTTGCTTTTTGTTGTAAGAATTGATAAAGATGATGGTCCATGCCCCTCTTGAGCTTCTAGGTGTCGTTTAAGGAAACAGAACTAGAGTAAATTAATATTATAAATATGTTTGAAGAGAAATCATACAACTGATGAATGTTAAAGGGTAATTCAGCCCCTGTTCCCTGCGCTGCCTGCAGTGTCAGCTTGGGGTAAGGGTATTTCGGGATGCAAGTACCTTGGGGTGGCACTTGCAAGGCCGGCAGGCGAGGGCTGGTGGTAGAAATGACAATAGGTGACAAACGGGGTTCTCGTGCCAGTCACAAGCATTTCTTATACTCCAAAACTGCCACCGGGCTCTATTTGCTTCTCCAGGGAGAGAGGTCAGCGCTGGCTCTTGCATGCTGGCACACGCTGCTTTTGTGTAAAAAGGGCAACAGGTGGCAATGCTCGCCCCAAGGTCACAGGGAAATGCGTCTGCTGGTCACGTAGGTGGGCAAACATAAAACCCCGTTCACATTCTCGTCTCACCTGTGTGACAGGCAGCAGGTACTGTGCTAGGTGGAGTTGTGGTTCTCACAATATGAGGATTTGATGACAGAATTTCAAAAAACACACAGTTGGGGAAGATTTTTTTTTTTTTTTTAGCTTTTATTCACTCGAAGTGACCATGGAGAATAAGGACCCAGGGACATTAGTGTGCAGTGCTGACAACATTAGGAAAAAAAAAAAAAAGAAAGAAAAGCAAGATTAAAATAGACTTGCAGCTGAAATTGCTCGTGGTTGAAACATACAATTTGGCACAAATCGTTGAGGAATGCAGCAGAAAGCAGCTTGGCTTGACTGAGTTGTGATGAACTGAAAATTACCTAATCAGCACAGATAGGGCAGCTTTTGCTCTCTTGTTTTTGTGCTTGTGTTACCAACCGCACACCTACCAGGTTAAATAGGGGTACTGCTCTTTTTACTAAAACCAGTGTGTGTTGGCAAGGTGCCAGCACTCCCTCGAGCTAACCCCCAAACTTCCCAGTTGTTTAGAGCATCACGGCTGTCCTGAAAGGCTCCACATCCTACTGCTTCTCCTTGGGGACCTGACATTAAAATACTGCAAATGTGCTCTTTCACTTTACGGGAGTGCATATGCAAACTTCCCTCAGCCCTCCCTGCATAATGCACCTCAACCGGCATTATCATACGGAGGTAACCTTTAGATAACAGCTTAGAGATTAGCTGATAACAAAACAGATAACAGAAAAAAAAAACAACCCAAGAGCTAGCAACCTGTCCAAAAAGTGGGATAATATGTCCTTCCTTGTATCAATTGCTTTATTCTCTGTGTGGACACAGCTCCACGCTGCCTTCAGCTGCAGTGCCCACCCTGCACAGCCTCACGCTGTGCACATCCTTCGAATGGGAGTGGAAAGGAGAGCAATGTCACAGTGCCTGCATCCTCTGGCAAGTCCCTCTGACTGAGCACAGGCTGGTCTTGAACTGTCAGTGGGAACTGCTGAAGCCAAAACATAACTATTTTTAATATTTAAAAAAAGTGAGTTCATTCATTTTCATTCAGTTTACTCAATATTCTCTTTTCTTCTGTTCAAAGGCTTGGAGAATGCAACTTCCTCTCCATTCTTATCTAAGCACAGAAGAAAATCCTTTCAAGGCCCAGGCTATAAAGCCCAGAGCAGCCCTTCACAAACTCTGCTGAGTTATCAGAGGCCTGGCTCTCATAGGGATGAAAGGACCTTTATCGCATTCCCAGAAAGCAGTGTCCGGCATGGTTTTGACCCATGCAGAAAGTTATTCCTCCCACTCTGATCTCCTAGAGAATGCCACAAAAATCTGCCAGTGTCCAGCAGCCTTGTGCAGTCATTTATAACGTGGAGTAAAAACTACAACTTCCTAAACTTCAGGAAATTCTGTCCAGCCAAAGCAAGGCAACAGATGTTTCCTGAAATTTGTCATCACCTACTCTAGCATAGGGTTGCTACCCTGAGGACATTTCTGACGTTAATTTGATGAGAATTGTGAAATGGAAGTAAAATGATGGAATAAAAACACAGAGATCACCTTCAGCCTTTTTCAACAAGACCACACCAGGCCACATACAGCAATGGGCTCCTCATTATCACTACAGGAACTAGTAACAACTCGATTTTTTTTCATGTGACAATGCACATGAATACTGGTGCTAGCTAATAGGTTCAGCTTCTTCTGGAGGTGATGAAAATCTCTCCCTTAGCTTCAACAGAGACTAGATTAGGATATAAATAATTCACAGTGGGTGCAGTGTATTGCCTGGAAGATCTATTGCTGCTTAGTGGGGTTTTATCTAAAGTAAGATGGCACTCATTTTCCACGCTGGTAGTTATATGTACTCTTTGTACAATCAGATATTAAATGCACCTATAACTTAAGAACATTTATGTCTTAACAGGAAAGTTCTCCAACAAGTGAAAAAATCACTGCCACATCCATAAATGATTCCCACAGTTTTACAATGCCAATGCAAATGGGTGTAAACAAAGTTTCTCTGATGATTTAAAAACTTCAGGTATCCATACTCTTCGTCACAAAAGCAATTTCTCAAGGAGGAGTTATTATTGAGCTTTTCTGGTGATAGAGCACATATAACTTTATGTTCTTCCCACATCAAACCTATGTGTCTGAATGTTCCTCACATAGATAAGTGCATGCATGCATACACACACACATATACACAGAAACTTGTCTGCACCCCAGCAGAAACAGTGCAAAAGAAGCAGACTTAAGAAGACCGGCCAAGCAGGGACTTTGCGACAGGACATGTGGATGGGAAAGGGCCTCCTCACCAACCTGGGCAGTCTATGGCCAGAAAATGAGCACTTTAACTCCTGGGAGGCAAAACGCTAGACACTTCCATGGGTTGGGTGGTTCTGACTCATGCGAGACCACAACTGTAAATGTAATTAAATAGTTAATTATCCTTAAGACAGAAAAACATGGCATGAATTTAAAGCAAAGGTCAAAAACACCGTTTCAAATTAATAAGAAGTTACCTGTATCTTTCAGAAAACACTCCGATTTTAAAATGCATTTAATTATTGCTTTGTATGGAAATATTTCACAAATGATTCCCGGTCGAACAGACACAAGCTAAGTTTTGGTGCTCAGGACCTCAGTGAGCCTGACATTCTCAGCCCTACTTCCACTGAAACCCCAAACGACTTTTCCCTGGCTTTCAACACAGCAAGGTTTGGTAAAAAGACGGGCCATCTCCAACCTGCTTAATATTTCCTCTTTGAGCCAGCAACCCCAAATCTTAAAGCCCTAACAAAAAAAGAGTTCATTCTTCCTCCTTCCTTTTGGACACCCTCATTAGCTTAATGTACATTTGCTCATTCTGCCAGTAACTTTCTGGCACAAAATTGTTCCAGCTTCTTAGTTAGGGAAAGTTTTTGTTTGGTTGTTTTTTTGTTTGTTTTCAATAAAACCTCATATTGGGGTCTGGTTTTTTATTGGAAAGTGGGAAGAGGGCCAAGAGTGAGAAGATGTGGTCAGCAGGGAAAACGGAGGGGGATTTGCAGCCCTGTTAAATTCCCCTTTCTTCCCCAGCAGTTAAATTTCTGTCCAGCTTCCTTCTACACAGAAAAATAGATTCTTTTCCAAAGCAAGCAAATGGATTTTTTTTCAGTCCTTCAGGTCATAGCAAGCACTTTCTTGGGTAGGTTAGTCAGGATTAGTAATTCTCCTCCCTGTTTGCAAGTACTAGAAATAAGTTTAGCACTCACATGCTCTGTTTCAGGACTGTTGCGAAACTTTCATTTTCAATATGATTCCAGCTTCTAGACCGTCATGTTCCTTTATCTGCTTTATTCATTCACAACTTGTGTGCCTGCGCTTGAAGCAGGCTTATTTAGAAAGCAGTGTGTATTTAATAATATTAAGCTCTCTACAAATTTCACAAGTGACAAGAATAGTTGGGTTGAGTGGAAAGAAACAAAATGTTAAACCAATATCCAAGTTTGCCAAATGACCCCAAAAGTGGCGAATATTCTCGTTTATAAGGACACCACCTGAAAGTACATAGTGCAAATGAAATTCAGAAAGATTAAGGAGTGATGTTTAATCAAAAGGTCTCTGCACAACTCAGAAGTGTTATAAGTTGCCCCCTTAATTAATTTTCAGAGAGCATTGCATTAATAATAGAAAGGAATTTATTCAGTAAGCAACAGCAAGCAAAACAGCGCTGGGCGGCCGGGGAGTCTCAGCTCCACCAACGGCGCGCTCCTCACCCCCGCCAGGGTCCCTTTTTATATCTTGGTAATTCCGGGATTACGCAGCACATCCTGGTATATTCTGCGACTGCGCGCACTGTTGCTAGGGGGTCGTCTCTGTCCCTCTGGTGGTCGTGAAGATGAAGGCCGTAGTCTTCCTCGGCGTTGTGGTTCAACTTCTTTTTTTTTTTTATTTGGTCGTGTTGGCCCAGCGTGAGACAGGAAGGCAGGATGTTGATACACTAGGTTAGCAACTTATCAGGAGATGGTTGCATGAGCTTTGCAGCAGGGTCTTTGAACAGAGGCAACTGAGATGCAGAAGGAGAGAAGGGGAGGGGGTTCTCTTTTTGTTACATTAAGCACAAGAATTTTCATAGTGTCTAGCCAAGCTTTATACAGCTCCTTACTTCAGCAGGGAGCTTTCACAACTCCCGCTCCTCAAACGGAACTCCTTGTTTTTATAATACAAAAGACAATGAACGAACATTTACTGTGTATTACAAGAAGCATGCTGTTGGCAATCTTACCCTGACTGAACAGGCTCGCAGATAAGCACAGTACATAGAGACTATGCACCTTAACAGCGTTTTAACATCATAACTAAAGCACCAGGCACCTAAGGCTACACCTATCCCAAACTTCTGCAAGCTATTTGTCATCGTAATACCTGAGTGCTTTCCAGGCAACAGCAAAACCTTCGGATTGTGAATAGGAAGATCTTGGCAGGGCAGACACAAATACTTAATGAGCATTTGCTTTAATGTCTTAATCGTTGCTTACTAATTTGTTTTTTGTTCCAGCAGGGGTCTGTGCATCGGCACCCTGCGCACTGCTGTCACACCACAGCCACGCTTCCCAGGAGGAGCCCGCTCCCCAGGACAGCTATGCCACATGTCCCACACCAGCACAACGGGGCAGTCCCCAAGTTAGTACTTGTCCTATAGCATTAGAAAAGATCAGGGCTAGACATTTCCCAGTAGTACCTTGGTAAACTGTGGACCTAGCTGAAAGAGGCAGCATATAAAACAACTTTTAATGCAGGCTCCTGTAGGGGGCTATGTTAGGTAACCAGTAAGAGGGCAGATCTGAAACTGGCACTGCCGGGTAACCCCAGGCTGAATAAAAGCAAGCCAGCAAGGACTTTTGACACCAACACATTGGGTTACTTAAAAGCATCCACTTACTCTGCAACAGGGCAGCAGGGTCCCCTGGAGGGCCACTATCACGTCTGGACTGGGAAGCTCTCCCACAGCGGCTCTCAGGATCATGGCTACCAGCCAGGAGAGAGAAATCAGAAATGACAGCTCTCAAGTGCAGCTGCTGGGCTAAGCCAGGTTATAAGGAAAGAAAACCAAGGGCTTTCTGCAAGGTAGGGAAAGCCATCGTTCTCGTGACAAAGCCTCCATCCCAAACCTTAGGACGGAGATTGGAGGATGAACCCCAGCCCAAGGAAACTTCCCAGAAACTTTCAATTCAGGCTGCCCAAGCCCTGCAGGCAGCTCACATCCATCCTCACATGGTGCAGCAAAACACAGGAAACGTAGGTATGAAGTGAGTAAAAACTACCCACATGAGTAAGCACTACAGAGGTATCCCTGGGCTGGTGCTATCAGTGGTACAGGGCGATAAGAGGGTTGCCAAGCGTAGCCCGGAGCTGACACTCCACTTAAACAGACAAACCCATCCAGATGGTCTTGAATAGCTGCCTATCCAGCGTTGTTGCACAGAACAAGCACAACCTGAGGAGCCCAGCAGACGCAGCTCCCTCTCTGCAGTCGCTAGGAGCTGGAGAGGTAGCACGGCTCAGCCTCCAGTGGCCATTTGTCACCTTGTCACAGCAGGACACGGCTCAGCTCTTCAGGCAACGTTGCTGATCTGTTCCTGTGCCCTCTTCCCTGCAGTTCGCAGCCTCACTTGCACATCATTTTAATTTCTGAAGTCTCATACATGCACAGGCATGCCATGCTGCTTGCACGTATCACCTGTTGCAAGGCCAAGCGGCTGTGCACTATTTTGCTGGAAATGCTGTAGTATTAGCTCACTGGACACTATATTTTGGTGCCTCAAATTCCTCAAATCTGTGGAAGGCCAGATTCTATCTGCACATCCAAAACCAGCATTGACTTCTATTAAACAACACAAGGCTCAACAATCCCTGGACAAGTACAGTTCACTGGCAAGCTTCCTTACTCCTTTTATGCTCCCTTACCAGTTATGCTGTCATTTTGCAGGAAATTTCCTTCCATTTTCATTAGTAAAGGACCAGTGCAAAATATCTTGGTGACTGATAAATTTTGAGTATATCGCTTATATCCGTATCTCACATACCTGGAGTCTTTTACCATCAAAATGTTTTAAAACCATCAGTAATAAACCCTCGGTGAGACAGGAGTGAGTAATAGAGCGCTAGGTTAGTGCTGAACAGAGGTGGCCCCAAATGCCTTCTGACTGATAGGAAAGGATGTTCTGGCAGCAGTACATTTAAGCAAGCAATCAACAACCATAACAATTATTTATGACCTCCTTTCTATGGAAGGTCCCAGCAGGTTAAAATGCAAGCCTGGATTTTATTATGAAGGCTTTATCGCTTTTAAACAAAGCAAAACAAAACTCTCAAGCACACAGGAAGAAGGGTGCTTAGTGCTTGGGTAAGATGGATGAGAAACAAAGCTGTGCTGATTTTCAGCTGGTTGTGGCATTTTGAACAGCACTGCAAAACTAGAAAAACCTAGAGGGAATAGCCACAATGAGATAGGGGGGCAATGTTTTAAGAGCTCTGGTACAGTCCATCACACACAATTAGCCACAGCAGGAGAAGAGAGGGGATCAGGGCAGCCACAGGTACATCTCCCAGCAAACTTGCAGCCTCCACAGGTAGCACCCACCACCCTGCTCTGCCCCTCTACGAGCCCAGCTAGCAGGAAAACCTCCATGACCACCCAAACAAAATGTTAGCTACAGCAAAGTGTTGGAAGAAGGTATTCGAGTCACCCCCACTCCCCCTGGCTAGCTTTGTAAGCTCATTCGGTGAGGATTTCTGGTGCTTCCTTTGCATCATTACCCACTTACACCAGGCACATGGGTTTGGGAATGTACAGAGCTGGGAATGTACAAGCCCTACAAAGTAATTTAAGGACAGCGGGTGGGAAGTTACTTTCCATTTTACCAGTACCTGGTAATTAGGTACCTGTTGCCCCCTTTCTCACTGACACAGATGCACGTAGTGGGAGGAGTTCACCAGCGGCTCAGCCCCACTCCCCCAAGCCCACCCCGTCCACACGCAGCTCTCACCTTTCTGCACCAGCAACCACAGCCACCATGGGTGGAATATCTTCTGCACTGACCCAACAGCACTGGGAAAAGTCCACTGAACCCCTGGCACTTGCCCTCTCCTCTGGGTAAAAAATCTACTTTGGGGCAGTTCAAGGATTTTATTTGTTAGTAAGATGGGAAAGGGAAAATGCTTAGGGTTAATTTGTTTCCAGGCTGGCTCTTCCCTCCTCTTCCTGGCTGGAGAGAGGATCTAGGCACAGAAAGCCTTGTTTATATAGGTATGTTTGCTCCAAGATGCAGCAAAGAAACGAGGAGCCCTGAGCCGTCCTCTGCAGCACAAAGACAGGCTGGTGCTAAAACCACCTGTAAGGAGGAATTCCTTTTGCTTCAGAGAAGTCTCGTGGCGTGAGGCTGGGCTGTGATCTGTGACTACCTTACCTTGAGACCAAGCTGCCCTGCCAGGGCTTTAAGCACTCAGATAAGCTCATCTGATTTACAGATGAGTTTGGGAGGAAGACAGAAAGCTTTCACCTCCATCTGAGAAACATGGAGAGAGTAAGAAGAGAAAGCCCCCCATGTACTGCAGTAAGGGCAGCAAAAGTTTGGACACACCTGAAAAACCAGGCCACAAGCACTGCACTTTAAAGGATGAGCAGCAGTTCTGAAAGAGGAGCAGATGTAACGCCTGATGCCGAAGTCAGGAATTTGGGAGATGGGGCAGCACCCGACCCTTGTACAGATCTAGATTAGACAGCACGGTCAATGACTTTACTGATAATTTGTTTTAAATATGAATATTTAGTTTGGCCAATGGCCAGGTAGCGGCAAATATATAGTCCAGCTTTTCCTTCAGACCCACTCTCAGTCAGCAGAGGGTTTCTTACTCCCAGAAGCAGTTTTCCTGCTTGCCCTGTAACTCCAGGCACCAACCCCCTGCTCACATCCTAACCTCTTTACCCACACCACACTTGTCCCAAGCTCAGCACCAGCATGTTTCACACACCCCAGATATCAGCCCTCATATCTGCCATTGCCCTTTTGTCCCCTGCTCTGAGCAGCAGTCTGGACATGTGGAGGGGAGAAAACACATGGAGAAAAAGATCCCTAATTCCCTCCCGCTTCAGATCAAAGTTTGAACAACAAGCTTCTGGGACAGAGGGCAACATCAGTGCGATGCACTTCAGCAGCAGCTCTTTCAGGGACAGGGCACGCAGCATTCGAGGTACTGAGGGCATCCTGGGGTGAAACCAGGCTCTGATTCACACCGAGGTACCATCCCGGGACTGAGTCCCTGAGACAGACCCACAGTGGCTGCCTGCACAAGGCGGGGGCTCCCCCTGCGTGGTGCAAGGGATCACCAGCCTGTTACGCATGTGATGGATGTAGTAACAGGGAAGAGGAAGCCCTGACCCAGCCTGTGTCAGCACAGGCTTCTGATATGAACAAATGAGGAGAGCACCCCAGTGCTGCCCAGGGGGCAAGCCTGGCTCTGCCCGAGGAGATGGATGTGGTGTGACTGAGCCAGCCTTGCAGCGGCTCTCTTTGAAGTCAGATAGATCTTATTCCAAATCTTTGAAGAAAGTCACTTTTTTTCATTTCCCCCCTCCCCCTGTGGAAAAGAAGGTAATCAGCTCCTAGTGCTCTGCTCAACATTTTTTTTTTTTCTTTCACAACCGCATTTCCTAATTTCCTCTCAGATCTTTAGCCACCACAGGAACAACCCGAAGGCACGTACATCTTTGATTACATCAAGAGCACGGCTCCTTCAGCAGCGCAGATCTTCGCTGGTATTTCACTGTGTTACCACCACTGGTAGAAAAGTCACAGTTTCAGAGTTACCCTCCTGAGGCGAGCTTTTTGCTGACACACACATGGGCCAAGCCAGGCCTGTTCCCAACTAAGTCACAGTGGTGCTGACTCCTCCGGGTTCCTGAAACTGCCCGGGGATTTAGCCCCTAATGGCACTGCCCAGACATCTCAAACCACACAGTATCTGTGCATTTCACTGATTGGGAAAGAGGGGCAAAGAGAAGTGCGTGGATCTGCCTGCACAGTAAATGAATGGCAAGGATGTGAACAAAACCCAACAATGTTTATGCCTTTGTGCCAGCTACTGAGACCCACTGCTTCAATGAGAAGTGGCAAGATAAAAGTACCCACTTGTTTAATTTTACAAATTAAACCAATCAGACCTATGTTTCAAACCTTCCCCCATTCAATTCAGGGAAAGGTGGCATAATCCCATACCAACGCAGTTTGTCTTGGGTCACTGATGTCAATACCATGACACTCAAAAGAGGTGGCCCAGCTTATTTTGCCCAGAAAATTAAGGAGTTGTGCCACATCCAGGCTGGTAAATGTGTGCTCTGGAATACTTTATCACCCCTCTACTAATATTAAAGAACACAAAAAATGATAAAAGAGATTCAAAGCAGAATAATGTCAGTTCTCTAATTTACTTAACAATTTTCAGCTTTGACCTTTTTCACTGTAAAATGTGTGTAACTTCTGAGAGTATTGCAACAGTAGTCTGAATAAAAAGTAGCCTTCCTGTTACAGCTATAGCAATGATTTCTTTTTACTCCATTATTGCTCACAGCTTGACGAATGTCCGAATTTCTTTTCTTGCATACATTGTTAGAAATGATGTAGTGACACGACCCATCATCAAGGCTAGCAGGTCTCACAGCAAAATCATGAGCTTGACCCTTGGCTTTCCCTATTTATTAATCAGTCATCATTAAGACTTCTTACTTCTAAAGTCGTACTCAGACCCCTGCGTCCTCCATAACCTTGCAGGATTGCCACTGTAATCGGAGCCGGAGCACAAAATGTGCTCCTGCACCTACGGTATGGTGATTATAACTACAGGAAGCAAAAAAAGGATTCTCTTCTAATTGCCAAGAAAAATGTCTACAACATCCATGTTCAAGCAAAACCCAGTGTCAGGACAGGAGACAGTGCACTGCTGAGGATTTTTGGATTCTTTACACAGAGTTATGTGATGAAGCTGATGTTTTATATGATGTTTCTCTATGAAAAAATAAATAAAAATTAAACATCTGAAGGCATGAAGCTGAGGCTGAATGTCCAGTGGCTAACGTCATCAACACTGAGCTAATGCATGAGTGTGCTTTGCCTTACGTCAAACCGTAACACAAAGCCCTTCTGTGTCCTCTTCCTCATGCAGCTCACCAGCAGTGCTTGCTCTTCCCAGGGTTAGCCTGAAGTAGGTCGGAGTTTATCTGGAGTGGGGAGGGACCACCTTTTCTGCTTACTGTTTGCACGCTGCCAAGAACAAGAAGATCCCTATCTGCAATCAGGGGCTCTTCAAAGCTGTAAAAACACAAGGCAGTGTAGGAACCTGTCAGACACGCTTGCATAAATCCAGAAAATCTCCCTGTAGTTAACGATGATTGAATGATGAGATGCAAATTTTGGTATTTGGGATAAAGAAAACAAACTTAGACTGCCCCTTGCATCTACAGACCCCCAGGATAATGACACTGAGCTCCAGGAACTACTCTGCCTTCACACCGATCAGCACAAATCTGGGTCCAGCCTGGATTTCCAGCAGTGACATTTGGGTTTTATCTCTTCATAAATGATTTTTTTTTGGTAAATTTGGGAAAGGCATGTGTGTCACTTGTGCTGGAAAATTTAATTAAAAAAAAAAAAAAAGTGAATTCAAACTCATTTGAATACTCTGATATATTTTGGAAGCTTGTTCAAATTATTATTTGCCAGGGTAAAGCCTCCATACAATACTGATCCACTACGGACAGATGTCCTGGCCAGCACAAAAACCTTCTGGAGTCTCAGGAAGAGAAAATGGCACAACGAGGCAGAGCTCAATGAGAAACAGCACTTGCCTTCAGTGACCCACTGACAATGACACGGTGCCACAAGCAGATGTAGCGGAGGCCACACAAAGCTCAGATGAAGATAGCAGCAAAAGGATTCCTTGAGCGAGGTTTGGGTAAAAATGGGAAAGGATGGGCACTTGTGCAATAACACAACCTTCAGGTGGTATTCCCTGGCCAGTTGTCCCACCACAGGAGCAGGTTTGGAGCGCCACCGAGCTGAGCACAGGACAAGCAGCAGATATTACTACAGGAACAGGATTCTGGGGAAAATGTGTAAGAGCCTGCTCTTAGACTTGAGGGAAAGGAAGCCAAATGCAGCCCCACAGGATGTAAAGGAAAAGTAAGTAAACGTAAACTTAGTTTATGCATACAGCATCATTTCCTGACCTGATTTGCTCACAGGCAGAATATGAGTCATGTTCATTTTGAACAGAAATATTTTCTTAAAGCAAACAAACAATAAAGCCACACAAAATTCCTAATAAATAAAAAGAGCATAATAAACTGGAAATCTGCATTCTTCAGAAGATCTTACAAATCCCTCCAGGTTACTAATAAAGCAAGTGAGGCCAGTTCCTCGCATACTTGATGTTCAGTGGTGTTTACAAAAATCTGCAAAGTAACAGCACTGGTTAACGGGAGGTGCAAAAATGTCACGGAGTCAAGTGCACACCGTGTGCACCTTCCTGTCATTTGAAAGCCAACAGCCCTCCTTTGGGTGTGACCACGTTATGGCCAGGTGGAAAAAAAAAAGAAAAAAAAAAAAAAAAAAAGAAAGAGAGAGGTAAAATAAAAAGCTGCATGTTTTGAATGCCACCAAAGGGTCATTTTGGTACAACTCATCGGGGGGCAGAAGTGCAAGCGTACAATAATTCTAGGATTATAACACAGGTAGTGTTGTAGCCCAGAGGAATTTTGGACACAAACACATTTCTACTTTTCTGCTTTGCAGAAAATAATGCCACCATGCTGAAGACATCCTTTCAGCCTGTCATTTAGACAGATACTATATGAGAATTTATACAATGAAGTAGCTGCCAACAGAAGTTGGTGTAGATGTCTGTAATCCAGACCACCACAACTACTTGGTTATTACTGCTTTACATGAGCAACATGCATTGATGACCAAAACCAAAGACCTAGCAAAACAATCAGTGGACAAAACTCACACCAAAGCCAGCTGAGATTCTGAGCAGTGCAGTTACAGGAAAGGGTAAAACCTCTATCCAGAAAAAGCCATGCATAAAGTGATTTCAAATCCTTTCATACTACTGTTTGTTTCAGTGACATGAGCTCCGCTCCAGCCACCACCCATCCAAAAAAAAAAAAAAAAGAAAGAAAGAAAATATTAGGTAATCTCTGTTTTTATGGCAGGTGGGTGACATCTGCACCATACTCTGCTCTCCAAAGAAGGTGCTGCAGTACGCAGCTGCAGCCCCCCAGGCCCTCAGCCCTGCCTTGGTGAGGCTGCGCTCAGCAAGCTCTCTCCTCCCCAGCTTTGAGTGATGACAAGCAAGGAAGCTGAGCTGAGTCCAAAAACATGTTAAGAAAACCCAAATAAATTCAAAATGTACTTGCTGATACTTTATGATCCCACCAAGCTGCTGTGAGAGGCCTTACCTTCTGGTTTAGTTCCTCTATAATTGCAGGGTACATGAATCCTGCTCTCACAGACACAAACAATATACCTGAAGGGGAATAAACCTGTTGCCTGCAGTCAGATCACTTTCATGAATACGGGTTTCTGGATTGTGCCCTTAATCAGAAAATTACTGAAGACACATACAGACTTGACCAGAAAGTGAAGGAGTTACAGTTCAATCTCATTTCACATGGATCACCATCACATGGCTTTTCTTCTCACGGATACAAAGACACATTATTATTGCTTAAAAAAGAGGTGTACAATAATCTATGGCTTAATAAAGTGGAATTTTTAAAAATTACTTGGCTCAGGAAGAGGGACTCTACAAGGAAGAGTCTCCCTACCCACTACCTACGTAAATTTATATAAATATTAGTCACCCGCTATTTTTAGGTAGATTTTATCACCAGTTCATTAAACACCTATTAAGTCACATATATACACATAAATATATGATATAAATAATGCATATCGTCATATATGGTATACAATCTATGAAGTCATATATATGTGCATATACATAAAAATTGGACTGATGTTTTTGTAATATCCATTAGCGGTCTACAGAAACGACAGATTCACCAAGGTCAAGCGTTCATTTTCCTACAGCACTCCTTCCTAAGGAAAAGTCATCTCAGATGGTAAAGCTGAACTGGGGATTATCTTTATGCAGCCAGATCTTGGCTGTGTGACAGAAAAAATTAAAGGAGCCTGCTGATCAGCTAAAATACTACAGCTCAAAGTATGCCTGGATGACAGCCAAAGTCTTTGGAATTGTTTTGTCATGAAATCTCCTTTAAGGCAGGAAGAACGGGAAAGTTTTCAGACTGGAAGAGGTTCTGTGATGAAAAGCTTGGAAATCAAGCCCATTATTCACATCCAATCAAGCCTGCCCCTCCCTGCCCCTCGCTCCCCCTCCATCCCCAGCACGGGCATGCCCATGCATACAAGTGCACCCCACATGCCACGCATGCTCCTTGCCTCTTGCACGCTTTTGGAAGTTGTTTTCGACCTGCTGTACAATATTTAATTCAAAGCTATGCTGTGGGTTTGCTGTTTGGGTGAGCTACGCTTCGTTCACACATTACAGGTCTTACAGACGGCCATCTCCTACAGTAAGTTGTCTGCCACCACAAGCCTCCTGGCTCCTCAGGGTGCCTCAGAGACGCTCAGCATGCCTTTTTCCTTCGCTTCCCACATGTCAGCCTTGGTGTCCAGTTACATTTCCAACACCACAGGCCTACCTCACCCTTGGTTTCTGTGCAGTCAGTACAGCACAGATACGTTTACAATGCCGATGCCATACAGAACTGTACTACCTCGTGGCCACCGAGCGTACCGCGGGGAGCTTCCCGTGGCTGCTGGTGGTGGTGAATTACTGCAGTCACGCTCCCACTGAAGCCCAGGTAAGAACACAGCCCAGGGTCTGATCCTGGGAATTGCAGGCAACCAAAAAGCAGAGCCTGCACCGCTGCAAAATGCCCCCTGGAGCAGAGTATTTAACTGGCTTTCCTCACCTGGGACACCCAAGGAGTTCCCCCCATCCCCACCCAGACCTGTGTTTAGCCATGCACATGCCCTGTGTGCCCAGCAAGGGCAGGATGGTGCAGAGGCAGCCCCAGTGCTTGCAGGAACACTCGCTGATCCCATCTTTGCTTCCACAAAAAATGTTTGAGAGGTTTTCACAAGACCAGCTTGTCACCACCCTAGATATTAGACTGGTTTCACAATACAATAAACCTAGTTTCAGGGCTCCTGTTATTGAATTAAAACTACCTTGCATCAGATGGCAGCAGCGTTAGCTCTGCTATGTCAGATTTCTTTCTGGGGTTACGACAAGCTACCACCGCAGCGACAGTCTTTAGGACAGCTCAGGTATGCTCCCGACACCCTTCTCACTGGCTCCAAAGAGCAAGGATACCACGAGCTCTATGCCAGCTGCTCTGGCTCATTTGAGGGACATGCAGTTGTATGTCCTCAGCTGATCTGGGCTGACATTGCTGCAGCAGCTGCTTTCATCTCTGTGAGCCACGCTGAGCACAGGTCTCCTGAGACCACTCTGCAAGCCCATGGCCACTGACACCACACACTGCCACAAGTGCTCCAGCACTGCTACCTGGTTTGAATCCCTGTCTGATCAAGCCTGTCTCACACCCTACTTTCCCTCCTGCCTCCCACATAATCACCAACTACTTACACTGGATCTTAACTCTAAATTTCAAGCAAGCCATTCTTTCCCCACCTCCCCAGAAGTGTTGTAATCACCACCTGTAGAAAATAAACTTCATTAAAGGTTTCCTTGGTGCATTGCACAGGATTGACATAAAGCTTTTAGACCAACAGATGTGGAGAAAATAATTTCAAATGAATATGTAAAGACCATTTGCCCCTGAGTTATTTTTGTTCCAAGCTTGAGAGGTCACAACAATTTTCATACATGCACACGGCAGGGAACATGGCAGGGGACTTGGCCACCAAAGGTTAAGTGCGACGGAGGGAAATTTAGCAACTGCTTTAAAGCCTTGGGTCTGTGCTACGTCCATACTGAGCAACATATAGGCAATTTCATAATTATGGTTTTATCCAACCATCCTAGGAATACTTGCAGCCACTACAGAAATGCTGAAGCCATCACCCAGCTCCTCATGGCTCTGAGAACTGAGGAGCTCGCTAGGAGCCCACCCGAAGGTAACTCACAGCCCTGGAAAGCCGTGGGAGGCAAAGCATACCTGCCCAGGCTCACAGAAAGCCATATCTCCTTACTGCCATCAGCTGCTTGATCTCACCTTGTCCCTTCAGCCATCATGAGGAAGGGAGTCTGCAGAAAAGGTAAGACAGCACTTGCAGCTCTGAAAGAGAGCTGGATGAGGAACAAGCTATGTATTCCTCCTTGACCTGAACCCTCTCAATACTCCTTCCCCTGCTGCCCAGGCAGCATATTCTTGCCAACAGCCAGGCCTGATCTTGTGAAGAACATCATACAGGCTTTGACAAGACTTTCTTATGAAAGTCCTTGAGCATACTTTGCTACCTGTTTTATTTTCAAGCAACTCTGTCGCATTGCAGAATCATCAGAATCCATTGATTTTATGAACATACATCCTACAATATATTTCATCATCATACAGATCATATGCACAAAACCAAACAGCCACCAACTCATCAGAACAAACCCAACCAAAATGTACAGAAACAGACAAACAGAAAAATTCAGAAACATAATCACTAGCAAACAAAAATACAAAAAAATCACAGGACAACTCACCTACATCTGGGTTCACCAGCCTAACCTTCAAAAAAGGCCTACAGAAGACCTTCAAAAATGACTGTATGAATGAAATTTAATAACTCTGATAGCTACTAAATATGCCAGACCGAGAGAGACAGTGGTTTCACAGCACGTCACTTTGCCATCTACTGCCACAGATGGTGTCTCTCCAATCCCTACTACTCTACATGAACTCATGATGTTACCACTTCTGTTAACAGTCTTCTGTGTTCTAAAGTTTTGTTTGTTTGTTTTTTGAAAATAATATTTAATTGATTAATCTGATTGTTAGCTCAGAGTAATACTTCCTGAGCTGTAATATTTGAGGTTTGCAGCTTGTGCTTTATGCACAAAGAATGTATGTGCCTGAGAGTTTACCTTCTTTTTCCAATAATACCAGTTGGCTCAAGAAAAGACGTCTAGCTCTTACAACAGCTCTTGCTTCTCTCCTATATTTATTAAATTCAACATCACATTTTTAGATGGATTTTTGACAGTAAGCAGTATTTTATATATATATATCGTTACATATATATATATATAGTTACAACAACATGGAAGTCCTTACATATTGCTAGACCACACTGTGCAGAATTTCCTAAAGTCTGATTTGAATATATAATGCTGGTATAGTTGAGGATCAGTGATCTTGAATGCTCTCCCTCAGTTTTCTTCATCTTCTAGTTCTTGGAAAGGTAACAGACTGCTTTAGTACATGGACAATATTCAGCAACATTCAGTGGGAGGTTTGAGAAAGGTAAGTGTTTGACCATCTTTGCAGTTTCTTCTTACAAGTCTCTAAATGCATTCATATTCCAAATAATGCCAGAGCACAGGTGAGCTGGGTGGTAACTTCCAGTCATGTCACTGCTGTAGTATTTGAAAGTGATCTTCCAAGACAAGTGCATTTAATACCCTAGACTTGCAGGGAAATCACTGAAGCCTCAAGGAATAAAAAGTGCTAAGGACTCCCTTTGACTCACTGGAGTGTGTTGACTCCCTGGGAGCACTTTTTCTGAAGCATGCAAGTTATGTTTCCTGCTAAGGCACAATACCCTGCAACAAACTCTTGCTCCACTGGGAAGAAATCCCAGCTAGCGTAACACATTTTTCAGATTTTTCTGCCATTCATCCCCAGGGCAGTGGGTGGAAAGGGTGGGGTGGCCACACCACTCTTCCGTGTAGCAGAGCTCAGCTGTTCTGTGATATCCGTCTCTCCTGCTCCACTCTGGATGAGGATGGCACAGATTTTTCAATGGATGGATTGGCCAACTAATGGTACATGACAATAGGCATGGACCACTTCCAAAGATACAAACTTCAGCATCTTGGGCAAGTTCTTACAACATTCTCAGAGGTACTAAGGGGAAATTGCCTCTTTTCCTGACCTCATGAATCCATTTCCTGGCTCTCATGCATCCATGTTTTCCTGAAACCTGCTTGGTGCAGGGGATTCTTTCTGTTGCAAGAAGAACACTGAATTTCTGGAGCTGATCAACTATTGACAGCTCTTCTGTCATGCTTGACTTGCGTTTATATTAAGTAGCACACCTGTGAGGACTATTTTTTTTATGAAGTTATTTTACTGCTTTGTGACTCCTTTTTCATCCTGAATATCCTCTGAAAACAAATATTCCATTTGAATGCCTTGTCTGTCTTTTGAAACATGCAGAATCATTCTTTACAAATGGTCCCAAAGGCAATGCCCTTAAGTGCTGTTTATTTCCTCTGAGCTCCGCTAACTAAGGTTGTCTGAGTCACGGACTGTCTGTCTGCTTAAGTCTGCACTTTGACTATCACCCCTACGTAAAGTGCTGAAGTCCAGTGTTGAAAGTCCAACAGCTTTTGTTACCTTCTTAGATATGGCCAGAGGTTTGACTTTGCTCCAGCAGCCTTCCTTTACCAATTGTGCCTATCTGGTCCTGAGTGCTCAGCATTTCTTAGCAGTCTAGACAAAGCTGAATTTTGCTTGCTCTGAAGATGAAGCAGTGTAGTACTGGAGGATGAAGCAAAACAGCACTTTGTCCTCCCCTTTGGAGGGGTCAAAATCCAACCCTACAGCTGTGTCAGATGGGCTGGGGCAGACACTGCTCTCTCAGAGAGGCTCTTGGAACTACGCCCAAGTGAGCTGCCCGATTCCAGCAACAGCAGGCCGGGGCCTAGTTCAGCTCTTTGCATGCCTACGTGCCTGCAGTATTCATCCTGTTCTTGTTCCCCTTCTCATCCCCTGCAAAATACATAAGCACAGTGCTGCTGGCCTGGGGAGGAGAGAGCTCACTGCAGCCCCGCAGGCTGGGCGCCCCACCACTCACATCACCCTCATGCAATGAGGCAGAGTCCACCCTCCTGCCCTCCCCAGCCCCGCTCCCGGATGCCATTCTTCCACCCACATCCAAACACATGGGCAGCTGTCAGTTTTGTCTTTATCTAGTGCCAGATTTGGATAGCTTCATTCCTTGGACTACCAAATAGGTTAACGCACTGGAAAGGGGCAGGAATTCGGGTATGACGCCAAGACTTAGGTTTATCTAGGGACACCCATGACACTCAGTATCAGTTTTCCACTTCCTTAAAACTAACTAATAGCCAAGTTCTCTTTTGCAGCCCACTGTGCTGGTACCAGCTAGCAGTGATGAGGTACTCCAATAACCTGGTAGCAGAGTCCACAGAAACACCACCTATTTACTCCAGTCCTCAGAGGGATTATCTTCCCTGATATACTGACTGGCTCTGTAGTTGGTAGGGTGTGACATTATTTTTATGCTTACATATGATCATCCTTATCACTGTCAAGACATCCTTATCCCTTATCACTGTCAAGGCATTTTGACATAGTATGGTGCAAACAGACATGTTGCTGCATGAAAACTGAAAGCTGGTCTGCACAAAGAAATCCAAGTTCATCGGACTAAGCAGCTTTCAGATCAGTTTCATGTGGTATATGCTTAAGAATACTTAGGCTGGTATCACATAATGCGCTGGTAGCAGAGTATTCACACAAAGGAACTCAGTCAAACTACTACATACTAGCAGATACTATTTTATTAAATCAGATTTCATCTCAAGGAGAGGTTGAGAAAGAGAGGGTAAATGGGGTGCTAGGCCACTATCATTCTCTGCATCTTTTCTGTATTGTTAGGCTGGTTTGTGTAACGGTTATACGATTATTCTTGCAAAACTAATTTTAATTCACTGCATAATCTGATTTTTTTACCTTGCTTCCAAAGCTGAGTGCAACCTGTCGGTGTATGTGTTCTCAACAGTAGGGCTGTCCTACATGTCATCACAGGTACGTTTTATCTTAAAGCTAGCATCTACACATTTATCTTCTTTCCCCAACCAGTCATAGGAGAATGGCTTCAGAGAAACAGAAGGAAAATAGTTGTTCTCCTTAGGAGTCACAAGGAAACAGGAAAAACTTCAAAGTAAAAGTATATGGACCACAAGCTCAAAACTGAACATAGACATTGTTTTGTTTGTAGTTAAAGTCCAAAATGATCACAAATGATGCCAAAAAAACAACACACTTTGGCTCAAAGAGTATCACTACATTTGAAAATGAGACAAGAAAAGGATTCTTAAGCACACCAGGTTTCTGCTTTCCAGCTAGGCTTACAAAGACAAATACACCCTGACCTGAAAAGCCAGTACAGTATCTAATTTTTCTCACACTTCTCATCTTGGATCAAACCCAAGAAAGAGAGAAGAATAAAACAGACCTACAGAGGTGAATAGTCTCTGCTGTGCTGCTGCTGCTGCTGCTGCTTGCAATCCCCACTATCGCCATCATCCTTACATAGCCCAGTGCAATCTCTTCTCTGTTGTGTTGTTATCTGAACTTCACCCAGCTCTTCCCCATCAGCCTTCTGATTCAAGAATTTTCATCCTCTGTCTTCTCAATTTGTCACAACCATCCACAGCAATAGCCATTTTATGCTTTAGGAACCACTCCTTTTCTCAGCTGTATGTGCTATCATCATCATCACAACTTAGTTCAATTCACAGCCTTTTTTTTTTCTTCTTTCAAATCTTCTGTTCAAAAGAAGGATGTTAAGTTAGGATGTCCTTTGCAAACAGTGCCTTCTCTGGTTCCATGGGTAACACTATGCATAGGTATTGTTGCTTTTTGTCTGCCAGCTCCTGGTGGCGACCCCTCATCTCTCTCCTGAGACATTGCCTCACCCTGCAAGATCTGATCTGCAAGCAATGGTTACGTTTCAGCCCTTTCTTCTTGGGTTCACCTTCTCTTTTCCATTAGTATGGTACTATTTCTCACTGCTTTCTCACTGCCTCTTCTGCGTTTGATTCCTTATCTCTTCCTTCCCGCTCCACCTTCTCTTCTGCTAAGCCAGTCCTACTAGTTCATCGACAGGCACAACATGGATTGATGCTGCAGACCATCACTGAGAGAAATCCTGTAGCAAGGACAGACGATCTTCCACATGACAAGCGTTCCCTCTTTTTGCAGAGACACCATCTCCCTCAGTTTGGCCCCTGCATGAAGCCTTTCCACCAGTCTTCTTTGCACAAGACCTTGTTGATTTCAGCAGGAAAATTTAAGCATATGAACTTTCCACAACTCCTCTTTCATCCTCCCATGTCACCAGGTCAGAAATTTCTTATCTTCACAGGGGCTTATTGTGCTTTCAGCCTAGGATTTAGCTTGCTTCCAGCCACCACTTCTCAACAACAAAACAAAACAAAAAATAATCCCTCTCCAAAACCAAACAAAACCTGTCAGCCAGACAATAATTAACAACAATATATTGTACAACAATAACAGATGTCACCTATGGCACAACATTTCATATCTTGACTGCTTTACATATGGAGCGATTGCCCTCCTATTTTGTCTATCAGTATCTGTTTTACTCAACTCTCTTACTGGCCCACGGGTTAGGTGACAGAAAAGGAGCAGACTGCTTGGGTATCTTAAGGTGGATAAGCAGAATGGCATTATTCCCTGAAGGCAACAGACTTGATGATGGAAATAATTTTGTCTTAACAATTACTGTTTTAATTCTGAATTCAATACACAAAGATTTCAGAGCCATGATCTGTAGGCCACTGTGCTTTTTCATGCAGGTCAGTAAAACTAGTCATGAATTTGCATCAGTTTCAACAGTTTCAGGCCTTCACCTCACCACTTACTCGTGACGGCATTTTCTTTTTCCTTTTGACATTTTCAACACAAGAGTTCACCCTCTTGTTCAAAACTATGCTTTCAAACTAAATTTAATTTTAAATAGTCTGAAAGCAAAAAGGAGTTTATTGTTCAAGCCAGTGCAGATTTGCAGGATCTCTTTCAGAAAAAAAAAAAATAATACAAAAAAATGACTCCCATCTCTTCATCTTTTTTCCCACTCTCACCAAACCAAAAAAAAACATTCTTAGCACAACTGTCTCAACTGCATCATCTTCTGCTGGTTTGCAGTGCTGCAAAACAAGAGAGATTTTAACATTGCTTTCCCACCAACACCACTGGTACCATTGCCCCAGGTATCACGCCACCAGCAGTCTGTATTACTGAAAGCTGCTGGAGGAGGGACATGGGACAATCTCTCCAACAAGGAATGGTCCTCCAAGGGCTGTCAAATCTCCCAGCAGCTAAGAGCAGATCTGCTGGTGAGGGGCTGTGCAGGAGGCAGCTGGGCAGCACTGGCTTCCCTGGGTTCCTGGAGCCCCAGGTGGCCCTTCGCCTTGTCACACCATACATTTATGTGAGCACATCTGGTTGGCACAGTGCTCCGCCTAAACACAGACTTGGGTTACGTGCCAAAGGGCTCCACCAAAGCTGCTCAGGCAGACCTGGGAGGTGTCCCTGCAAATGCACAGAACCAGACTCTTGCATGAATGCTAGGTAAAACAACCACTGCATTGAAAAAAATGAAATCGGTGTGTAGAGTTGCAGGGTGCCTCTCTTCCATCAACCCACTCTGCAGTAGCAATGTGTTATTCTTGCCTACTGCTGTTGTCTGTCTATTGACTCGCATGCTGATGAGAGAAAGCTCCCTGCTCATTTCACTTCTGCGGTCTGATATTCCCCAAGCATTTGGCCACGTCTCTATGGCCTGTGTGTGCAGCAGCCAAGACATTTCAGGTGCCCTTCCCACAACTATTCATCAGCCCTTGCTCAGTTTCTGTGAGCAGACAGGGTCACGTCCATGAAACTTGGCATGGATGTAAGCTGTGTTTTAAACACAGCATTCAGCAGAAGATATCCGCTGGGTATCCTGACCTGGCAAATCACTTTAAACCTGTGCAAATACACCAGGCTGGGTCACTACCGACATAGGTAAGAGGGGCATGGTAAGGCCTCCCATGTTTCTCTTGTGACCTTTCCACTTGCTGGGGCTCCAGCAGCCAAAGTTTCTCTGCGCCTTGCCTTGTCCTCTTTGCACTCCCAGCACGGCGTTGGAGACTCACCTCTGTCTGACTTGCAACACTGCTTTTTTCCACAGCATTTCGTCAGATTGCTGTAGCAACTCAGGCCTATGCTGTCTCCCAATCTCTCTTTGCCAATCCCGTTGTGACACTGCGTCTTGGAGCAATCTGTTCCTGGCCATAAACAATGGGCCTGCTTGAAGTGGTTGTATCCACAGCCTCTTGAGATGCTAAGGCTGCAAAACGACGTGTGGGGGAAGACAGTGTTTTGCAGGTAACACGTGTATGTATTTGCTGGGAATACACCACAACTTTTTAATCAGCATACGTAGGGCAAAGGGAATCGTAGTTGTTATGGGAAAAGTTATGTAGGTAAAAGGTTAAAATAATGTCATTGGCTTGGGCTTCCCGCAAGAATGCAGGGAGTTATCTGAGATCAGAGTTAACCATTCACAAATGCTGAGGTGCCCCGAGGGGACAAAATAGAATCGCACTGCTCTCATTGGTACAGATAATTAGAGGTTATTTGGGAGAGAATAATTGAGGCAAGAGATAATGCAGCAGAGAAGGGAGGAGGTTACAAAAGCTGACTCTCATTTTCACAGTAATGGCATGACCTGCACAGGATGACCATTCAGTGATTCCACATTAGCGTACAAAAAGCATATCAAAAATTCAGGTCTCTCAGAAATACAACAAGCACAGTTTTTAATGAAAAACACAGGGGAACTTTCATGTTCTTGCACACAGCTCGTTACATCTGCATGTTTCAACATGCTAACATACCTGTGCCTCTCACTCTTGGCCTAGAGCCCACACAACCATAATTATACATATCGTATTTTATAGGTGGGCCCATACGTCTCAGGGTTAACCAGCTCAGACAGGGTTTGCACAATCCAGACAAGGCCTTCAGGAGCCCCCCTGCAGCGATCTGGCAACTCAGGCCACCAAAATCCCTCTAACAGCCTGGATCCCAAACCTTAGCATGTTCTAAACATGCTGATGAGGAAAATTGTCTGCATTGTGCTGTTTAACACAATTTTAACTCCATTATCCTCTAAAAATGCATCATACATGTCTACTGCTTGCAAACGTTATCTGTGTTATATCATTTGTAAAATCTGTAAATGATGCTATGGTTACATAAAAAAAAAAAAAAAAGAGATTTACATGATTGCAGGAGAGCATAGACATAGGGGCCCCAAAGCTGTTTTAGCACCATTTCATGATGACATTTTAAAAAACATTTTATCTTAAGCAGACTTAGGATTTAGAAATACGCATTTGTTTTTAAAATCCCTCATTATGTTTAGAGAATTTTTAGTGGAAATTTGAGGTAAAAATGCTGCTATTTTGTCTAAAAATGCAAAGTTTGCACTGACTCAGTCATGATAATATGTATTCAACAAGTACTGATTTCAGTGACAGTTTCTTGAGTATCTACTGTAGAAGGTTAAGTATGTAGTTTAAAAGATAATTTCAAAGCAAGTAAAACAACAACAACAACAACAAAACAATCTAGAGATCACCACACCTTTCTTGCTAGGAGAGCCTCTAGAGGCAAGGCATACATCAAAAGAAATACCTGGTATAAAATTCAGAAATGGCAGTACTTGTAGAAATTACATTTATACTACATTTTGTTTCTGTCCCCACTAGCAAAGAGAAAAGAACTACCTGAAGCACAAGAGAAACAGAATAAGGAGGTGTGACAGTAGGTGGATCAATATTATTTTTCAGTGATGTAATGTCAAAATAACCCAGCTTTTTATTTCTGCATAAAGTGCTCTGCCCAACTCAAAGCAATCTATCAGTTCCATAAGCTTCTCCAAGGGGTTAGTCTGTTCCCCATGTTACCAACCCAAAAACATCAGTCCAGCCACATTTTCTCCCCAGCTCAACTCCTCTAGCATCATTGCACCTCCTTCTTTTCTCCTGTCCTCACTGGACTGCCCATCAATCTAAGAGAAAAAGAAAAAACAAGCCACTCCTGAACCCAGGAAAAGAAACCAGGGGAACCATCTTGGAGAAGACATAAACTACACTTTACCTACAAGCCCCAAGTCCCAGCAAAAAGGAAGGCAATCAGATAGTAGACTAATTTCTCATACCAGGCAGCCCCAAAGCACTTTGTAGGAGCTTCTGGTTAACTGAGGCAGATGAAGCCAACTGTGAAATGCTATATGAAAGAATGAAGAGAAAATTGCCCCGTGAAATTGAGACCTGTAAGCAATACGGTTTTGAGTACAAAAAGAAAGGGGAAACTGTAAGAGGATCTGTAAGTGGTGGGATATGAAGAGCCTGCTTTGAGAAGCTCAGTGAACCTCTAACAAGAGACATTCAGGACTAGGAGAAAAAGGCATTTAGCAAGATACAACAGGGAGATCCGGAATTAGCCTGGGAGAAAGCTGTGAAACTTTGTTGGCCGAAGACAGGCAGTCCCCTCACACTGACACAGAGCCACCCCACAGCGTATGACAGTCCCTTTATGTGGCCAACACAGAGGAGAAGCAAAACTAGCAGAAGAAAGCAGATGTGTATCAGGAAGGAGAGAAGTGCCAAAGTCCACAAGAAAGAAGAGAATACTCTGGAAAGATGACCACTGCCAATTTTTTTTCCCCATACTTCATATGTCAGCATTATTGTGCTCTTAGCACGCCAAGGGGGCCTCCCTTTCCCTCTGCTCCCGTGAAAATTGTTGACTTTTTAAATCTCCCAATAGATGTTTTGTGATTTAGACTACAAACTTATATAACACACAGAATGAAAGAGTGGTGAAGAGCAAAGTCCAGAGCTGAGTTTACATGTCAAACCAAGTCAAATACGTTCTGTTTGGTCTCTCGTGAACTGTGAACTACTTTTTTTCAGACAAACCACTCTGGAGAAAGCCCTGAAGAAAGTACTCAAAGCTCTTGCAGAGGGTTGTCTGCTCAGCATTTTCTCAGGCGTTGTTACAGACCTAAGAGCTTGCAGAATTAAAGTAGATTTATCTGAAGGCACCAGGAGTCTGATTGAGGCTTGCTAGCTCATGATGCACTAGAAAAGATGAATGGCAATCGTGCAGAACTTGAAATATCATAGTGAAATGCCTCAAGTGGAAAGCAACACTGATGGAGCCATAGGAACAAAAGTACCCAAGAGAAACAGCAAAAGAAACACACAGGAAAAGCTATCCAAAGGAATCAGGGACCAGTGCCCTTGCATGAGAAGGAATGTAGTCTCCTACACACTTGTTAAGAGTAGCCACTCAGGAAAACATGTCTCACCTCTGGATCCTGTTTTGAGGGATGTCAGGTACCCCCAGCACTGCACAGGGAGTTCCTTTGATTAACTTGAGGGTCAGGGCTCTGCTCGTCTGGGGAGACACCTGGGGCAAGCCTCAAGGCCGTGATGCCTCAGCTCATCTTTGAGTGCAGCCCACAAACCTTAAAGAGGTCAGATAGGGAGAATACGATTTTCTACCAAAAAGATAGTAAATATTAGGTCAAGTAGTGGAAAAAGAAAAACAAATTCACTGTTTGTTCCAGACCTAGTATTGCTGCAACAGGCCTGTGTGTGTTGGAAGAGCTCTCCTCATTCCAGGGAGATACCCTTGATTGTTTACCAGCCTCCACGGTGCATTTGGTGATCAGGCCGTACCACCTTGCACGCACGTGCTTTTCCAAGAACCACAGGGAAACAGTCCCCTCAGATACAGTTTATTTAGTTGTTCAGCTATTTGCTTATTGAGCTACGCACTCAACTGAGAAGCATTTCAAACAGACTTAAGAGCACAAACCCTCTGAAACAGAAACAGTCTTAAACGCAGTCTTGTTTAGCAGGGTGCTTAAACAAGTATCTGAGCTTAGTTGACTTTAGCTGTCTAAAAATCCTAAGTTTTTCACAATACTTTTCACTGATACTGAATACTGGCAGTTTGCCTTCAGTGAGCTTATTACAAAATACACTTCTGTGTGTCTGGAGACTAAAATTTACACTGCTAAATAAAGGCACCAGGGCTCCCAAAATAGAACTGGAAAATTAACTTCTCAGAAGAAGAGGGAGAACTGTCTGACCTGAAAAGATGTGTGATTTATGCTATCACAGCCACTGCTGATAAAGCACAATGATTAGGGTGAAACTTAATAGGCATTACAGATGGAGAATTGCTTATTAAGCAATTTACTTCTCCCTTTTACCAGGCTTGGACAATTTCCTACAGTGCTCTCTTGAGCTTTCTGTGCAGGGTGTTTAAGGATGGCTCTTCTAATACAGCTTCTTTGAAAGATTATGTCTTGCTATAATAGATTTAATCCAGAAAAGCTGGCTGCTTTTCTTTCTAAATTCTCTTTTAATACTTTCCTCTTTCTCGCTTTACCTGTTTTGCCTGAGGCCACGCTTCATCTCCCCCTCAGGCAGCTGCCTGATAACACAACAGCAGCAGACAGAAGTGCTGTGAATGGCACAAAAGGTATGAACCCTGGTTTGGTAAATAAAAAGGGCCTCCAATCGGGCATGTCTGTACAAAAGTCATGAATGAAAGCTTCTTCTTCCTTCTTTGCAGGACTCATACAGCTTCTTTAAAGGAAAAAAGAAAAAAAAAATAAATCGAATATTTGCATTAGCACTGGGGGTAACTGCTCAAAGACCAGGGGACAAGCCTCTCCCACTTAACCGCTGTGTTGCAGTCCCCTGAGCAGGCTGTTCCAGGCTCCCAGGTATGGTTTGTGTGTGCCACATGGCGTGACAGCAGGGTGTCCGACCTGGCTGACAGGCTCTGCGGCTTCCAGGGCATGGGCTGCTAAATCTATAGGGCACCTCCTAGGTGCACCATGCCTCGCTGCACCGCACACATTCCCAGGCTTTCAGACCTCTTGGGCAATGAGCTGGCAATTGCTCGCAAGGGACATCAGTGCTGGAAGATATTTCTGTGGTTCAGCCAGTCTTTTATGTACCCAGCAGCTGTCAACAGCGATGAAATCTCTTTCTCTGTTACCAAACAGATCCCCAAGACCTACTTTAGGCTTTTGTAACATTCAGTTGGAGACCAGAGCAAATTGATGGCTGCCTGGAAACATTTGCTCAAATTTATCCCTAGTGTAAATTCACTAAGTTGAGAAGAAATACGGCAGTGGTGAATGCAACCTGTTTATTCCATGTACGCCTGAAAAAACACGGCCTTCTTCAGGTGGTAGTTGCCTTAGAAAATAAAGTGGCATTATTCCTGGAAAAAAATATTTCTTCAATGCAGAAATCAGTTAACAGGAAAAGTTTGTACTGACACATCAGTGCTTTAACTTTGTGTTTAGAAAATCGAGAAGATAAACATGCAAGTACAAAGCAAAACATTAAATAGCCCAAAACTGCCAATGGGTGCAAACAGAGTTTCGGTGCTTCCAGACCAAACGCAATGCCTTCTGATGCTAATGGGATGGCTCCAGCAGATTCACTTGGAATACTTTGGAGTTAAAAGGCACTGTGATGGTGCAAAGAATCAAGTTTTGTTCCAAAAAAAACACCTGAAAAGACAATTGTGGGGCACTCCCCCACCACCGCTAGCACACGGTGTGCATGGAATTACCCCACACGGCTGGAAAGGTGCTCAGTGTATCTTTTAAGTGGATGAGGGCTGGTCACGGGAAAGGACTTCTGTCAACCAGGAGCAAAACACACCTACAGGACTCGGTGCCAGCACCAGGAGCAGAAAGACTTGATCAGCACATTTAGCCTACGCAGCTGCTGCAATGAAAAGCTGGAGTCTCTGTACATCATGTTAAAAGTGCCCAAGTAACAGAGCTTACAACGCAGGGAGCTACAAAATTCTGGAGGAAAATTACTGCTTCATAAAAATAGCACAGCTGCAATTTAGCATTAAACAACCCCGTCCCCAATGCCAGCAGGGACAACTGTGCCTATCCAGCTCTCATGTGTACCCTAAAACCACCTCTCCTGCCACGAAGGTCAGCACAGATTTTTCCTTGATGCTAATATGAAATTAATAGATCAGCACAGCTTCCACGCAGCCCTGCGAGGGGAAATCTTCCACCATTTCTCGGCTTCAGCCCCTTCCCTCTCCTGGCGTTTCCCCCCCTGCAGCCCAGGTTAGCTGGCATGCACGGGGTGATCTGCGGGTACAGCACTTTGTGAGATCCCTGTCCACCCTTTTGAACGGCCAAACTGCCAGGTTAGTGGAAATGAGCCCCTCCTGCCTCTGCGATTGCCAGCCACACGCCAGGTTTTGTTCAACGGTGTCGCACACACTGAGAATCGTAGCAGCTGATCATGCAGCATTGCCTCCCGTGGCCGGTAATTTTGCTGACATCAGGGGGAAATAGCTGAACAAACTGGCATCCCCACTACCATGCTATTTTTAGGACCATTCAAGATCCTTTTGGGATATGCGATATTCAGTTTGGAACAATCCTCAAAATCGGGAGTAGCTGTCAACATGGCTCCTACAGGAGTGATTCAGTATATGAAATGCTATCTGCAACATGCTCTCCCCTATCCCACCTCTTTTTCCACCTCTATGTATTTAATCCTCCCCTTCCCTCAGCTGGATGGTGAATCAGTATTGTCTGCCAGTCTCATGCTCATGAAAAATCATTCGCCATCTATCTATGTTTCCTTGTAAGTCATATAAATCTGGTCCTTCTAAGTCATCCTTACACCTTTGCAAAGTTTGACCCTATACAGGTCTCTCCAAGACGGTCTTTAAAACAATTTCTACTCTATAGGAAGCAACCTGATCAGTAGATAAAGCGAATGTTTTATCACCCAAGTGTATCTCCAAAAATATCAGTAGATGACACAACGCAGACCTCCTGATGCTGCTGGTTTCCTCCTACATCATCTGGCAGATGCCAAGAACTCTTGTAACCTTTGCCCTACTTAATTCTGCAGGCAAAATGATGAAATATGACCTAAAGGGGATGGTGAGCAGTGTTCACTGGCACAGAAGCAACAGAAGGAAAGGTGTGATAGACCAGACAGGCTGTAATGTTCGTATGTGCCACCGTCTCATGTACCTGAGCAACAAAAACCTGGGTTTGTCTGTACAGCTCTGCAGAGAATCGGAGCACATTTTTTCTTAAACTGCCAAAATACAAGTCAAAGCTGTTAACCATTCAGTTAGCCTTCCAAGATAGAAGTAAGGGTCACTGTCTTTCTGTGTGCTTATCGTATAGTCTGACCAGATCAATATATTCCTCACTTTTGGGATGTTGAATCTGTAGCCATCACACCTGCGGCTGCCTCCAGCCTCTGGCTGTTCACGGTCACTGGTGGGCATCACAGCCAGATGCTGTGCTTAAGGAGACAGCTTTTCTTAACAGACTGCACTGCATTTAGCCAGGGCAATAAAACAGAAATAGCCATATCCTGGTCTGTTTTAAATTAGATCCCAGCCAGACTGATAGACAAAAAAATAAACCAAACCCGCAAGACTGCCCTCTGATGCCACCAGCAGAGCTCTGCTGAGACAGCAGCTGCACCAGCTGAGCACGCAGTCAGGGAACATGGGCACTCTGAGGCCAAGGCCCAGGAGATAAAGAGCACACCCTGCTTTTAATTATCAGGCAATTGCTCATTTTAGTGCAGAGAAAAAAAGGGGGGGGGGGGGGGAGGAAGAAGAAATGAGATCTCTGGAACTGACAAGTTCCCAATTAAATCATTATTTTGAACTGAATATTTCATTTCTCAAAGATTGACATGCTATAATGTTTCCCCATAGTTGTTGCTGATATTATTATTATTATTATTTTGAAAGGAGGGTTACATATATACTATTAAAATACATTATTTGAAGTGTAGCCAGGTTTTATATAAGCTGTAAATCAATCAATAAACTTATTCACAGCAGGATCTATTCTTTTGTAAGGAATTGGGAAAGAACCATCTTAGGTGGCAATGTAAATGCCTAACAGGGCACGTCTGGATGGTATCGGCTGTATTTTTAGAGATGTATCAGCTGGTGTCCACACTAGGGACAGTCCCTACTGTCAGCTAGTGTAAATCTGGAGACGTGATTTGTGAACCTTGACTTCAAATTCAACATTAATTCAGAACACGGAATCTCAGGGCTGTGATCGAGCACAAAGGTAAATTTAGCAGCTGGATAAGAAAAGAGCAGAAGCCAGCATGAAACCGTGGGGCATCGTGAGATGTGCCGGATCACTAGAGGGCAGTAGCCAACCCCTAATATCCCCAGACCTGATCACAAAACCACACAACCACTCAGGGAGCTGGCAAGCGACATGAAACGCGTGTTCATCAGGAGTCACGTTTGGCAAGCAGTGTCCTACTTGGGGATTACAAAAACCCACCTTTTGCAAAGGGCTTAAACACGAGGACAGGGCCGAGCAGCCTTCCCAGTAAAGGTGCCCGTATATTGGGACAAGTTCTATACGAAAGAGAAATCTCCGTCTGCTATTAATACTGAAACTCCTCTCCTGGGGAGAGCTCACAAACCAGATTCATTTCTGTGCTTCTGTACATGTGGAGGTTTGGCCCCCAGCACATTTAACTTGCACAAGACATCACTGATGTATTCATGTCTGTGGAGAAAAGACGTTTGGATACATGGCTCCAGTGCTTGGCACTGACAAGCACACTCGCCTTCCCATCTTTCTTTTCCTGCTTCGCTTTCTTTATCCCTTCCCCAAACACGATTTATTTGAAGCCAGGGGGAAGATGTGCACCCCTTCCCAGCCTGGTAGCCTTAGTTTTAAAACTAAGATGAAATGAACCATGTCTGGCACAGCCACACTTTCTGGTGTTCCTGAAAACATCCTGTTTTCATTTAACCGTCCTAACAGAGTTTGGTGTTTTACACTTCTGTTTCGGGGTCCGTGACTGACATACAAGCTTCATAAAAATGACTTATCTGCCCTAGTGGTTATGACACCAGCCAAAATGGCCGGAAAAGGAAAAACGAACAGAAAACCACAGAAATAACCCTGCTTCTGTTTGCTTACTATTATTGCTGACAATTTTAAGCTCCTGATTTTTCAGTCAACCTAACAATTTGGGGGAATGCCAGGGTTTCAACATACTCCTGACTTTACCTGTTAAGCAGGACTACCTGGGGAAACTTTTGGCAACCTTCTGATGCCCCCATGTCAGAGCTACCCAATTCTGACAGAACAACGGCCCTACAGGGTTGGACCAGAGCTCTGTTATCCTCCCTCTGATACAAGTGGTGCATGAACTCTATGAATAGGGTAAGCAGGGCATGGTGCTCACCCCAAATATTTTCATGACTTCCAGAAGCGGTATTTATATTTCATAACCACGTTTCACCTGTGTAATAGAAGAGGACTTGCTTAGCTATTGCTACAGGCGTGTGGAGAAAAGAAATAATGTTTTTGAGCCAGTACATGTAATCTAACTTCATGCCTGCTTTTGCAAAATGGTTCTTCACATGGCATCGGGACCTCTGGGATTGCCTTTGGGCCATCAGTTCACAAACAGGAGAGGGCTTTTGGTGGTGTTCAAAGGCAAATAACATTGCTTGGAGAAGGAAAGCCCAAGCTTTGCAGAAGCTGTTTCCTGCAATGTAGGTTTTCCCAGCAGCTAACAGAACTGCGTGCCCCAGGCCTCCCTTCCTGGGCATATCCAGCTCCTCTTTCCTTGAACAAAGACACGTGGGACACTCTATTATTCCAAGCTACAACAGGATTTGGTGCTAGCACTCAGAGAAATGTGATAATTCTGCCTTCAACAAGAACCATTTGGTATCCACAAAAAAAAAAAAAAAAAAAAAAAAAAAAAAAGTGCCAGCAGAAAACCAGCAACAATGATGCTGCAAAAAGCCAGCTAGCTGGGGCTGCAGTCCTCGATGATGAGAAGATGTGGCGGACCCCTCAGGAAACCAGAGGCATCGGCCCCTTGACTTCTCAGTAGAGACGTCACTTCAGATGCCTTCACAAAGTCTCTCAGATCTTCCCTTTATCCTGTTTGCCATAGGCTGACACTGGATAAACCTCACAAAAGCCAATGATCGGTGCAACATGCAAGACTGCTGCTGTTTCCTCCCTGATTCTGTAAAAGCAGGGCAGTGGAGGGATGTCGCCCATTACTTAGCCTCTTTCTCTGTTTCTCCGTACCACGACTGTTACAAGCCCAACGTTTGCACTTCAAAAGCAGGGCACAGCCTGTCCATAACCCAGTCCCAACATCACAAGTCTCGCAGAGTTATCAGAGTTAGGCACATGACAGAAATGACTGCCTGGAAGCCACTGGGACAGGGCAGTGGCGCAGTGTTTGATCCACTCGGCCTCTCTGAAGTTAGAGCAAAATGGGCTTTTGGGTCAGCTTTTGGGTCCAGCCTTTTTGGACCTTTTTGGCTTTGCTGAAAAGAAGTCCATCAAATTCCAAGTCCACAATTAAGGCTCTGTATGGAGGGTTTAAATAATAATAGCATGCTTGAATTATGGCGTCACAAAATTAGTAGAACATGCAGGATTCATAAACCTCTCACAAGGGTCCTCTTTCCCACTTGAGCTAGAAAGAAAGTCATGGCTAGGAGTTATAAAAAACTCTTGAGGGAATTAGGCTCTGAATTCCTATTGAATTAGCATTGTTTACAAAGCAGTCAGAGGTATAATGGTTGCTAATGACTCTTTAATGAGTCAAGTTATAATGCAACATGTGGTGAAGCACAATAAACAGAAAGGCTGCACTTCCTTCCCGTTTATTCCGCCGCGCACAGGTGTAGAAGCCCTGAATCTAAACGAGTTACTCTGCTGGGAAGAGTAAAAGAGCCGAATCTGGTCTGTACCTTGAAAAATTATATTTCCTTTACACCAAATCAAACTGGGAGTGAATTAGCTCCATCTTCATCTCACCGTCCCTTCAGGTATTTGTACATGCTGATGAGATCCCCCCGAGCCACCTCTTCTCCAGGCTGAGCAGTCCCAGCTCTCTGAGCCTCTCCTCACACAGAGGTGCTGCAGTCCCCCGATCATCTTGCAGCCCTCCATCAGACTCCTTGCAGTGAGTTTAGGTCTCTCCTGCACATGGGGGCCCAGAACTGAAGCCAGCACTCACATCCCCACAGGTGCAAGACCACCTGAATGCCACTGAAATCGATTTGAGCAGGAACCAGATGCTCACACAGGATCCGTACCCCCATTATCCCTGAGAACCGGAGTGCCTGCTTACAGACATCTTGTTTGTCACCACTGACATGAGGTGATTCTCTTTAATTCTGAGGATCCTTACCCCAGGATTTCAAAATCAATCCCTGATTTTTAAAAGCACAAGGGAAAGCACAGCACCAACTTCTGTTTTCTAGAGCTGCATGGATTCCAAGAATTGTTTCACAATATAATGCAATCCTTCTTCATCTTAAATGCACATAGGGATTAAACCCAGGTAAGAAAAGAGGAAAATGTGCAAAGTTGCTTTAATAACAGGGATGGCACTGGCAGACTGCTCAGGTCACGCCACTTTGCCTCTAGCTCTGCATGCTGAGTAGCACTGGGGCAACTTTGAGCACCTCTGTGCCACTTCAGGGACTTGCCTTGTGCAAGCACCCGGCACACACTGTCTTGGGTTTTGCCACACATAGAAACATATGACAGGTAAAGGTTGTGTCAGGAATTGTGCCAAGGTAAATTGGCTTCTGTAGAGGGGTGTAACAGGTATAACTACACCTGGCTTTAATCAGTGGAGCATTTTTTCCTAAATAATTCTGTATAATTCTGTATTCATTAATTCTGTATAATTCTGTATTCATTAGCTATACTACATATAACTTTGAAATTTTATTTCTGACACAAAAAAGTTGGCAAAGGAGATACTAGAAAATGGGACCTTTTCCAAGCGTCCCTTCTGCCACCATGGCCATCCACCGAGCTGCAGTGCTGAGCCTGACATGTGGACTCGGTAAGGCTGAAAAGGTGTGAAGTCATGGAAAGTGTGTCCTCATGAATGCAGCAGTCCTCCCACTGGCGTTCATATAAACCAGAGTAATCCAAAAGCAAACCAGGGCAGGTTTTACATTTACAAAAGGCTTTTAATCCTGAACAGCACCATGGGCTATATTGAAATCACACTGCAAACTATACTTGCACTGAAGGTGCATTGACCTGGCAGTCCCATCGGCCACCTCAGGCACCAAGAGATCCTACAACAGGGCTCAAAGTTTGGGGGATTTTTTGGATGAAAGGGACAAAGCGGGGGTGCGAGGCGCTGCCACAAAAAGCCAAGGAGAGATGCTTTTCCAGGGGTGCCCAAAGGGCCCCCTCCCACTGAGCCAGCACCGGGGTGACACCTCTATCGGGGGGGGGCCCACCGGCGGCACCTCGCCCCCAGTGGCACCACCCCAGGGGGAGCCGCAGCCGGGGCCCCAAATCTCCGCGCACACCTTTGCCGCGAGGAGGTGGAGTGGGCTCTCATGGGGATGCAAAACGTTCAAAAATATCCATATTAAATTATTTTTCTTATAAAAAGCCTCTTCCTCGCCTCCCTGCGAGTGTAAAAACCCCAGCAGCGGGAGCTGCCGGCGGCGCACAGCCCCGCCGAGCCCCCCGGCGCGCCCAGCCCCGGGGTCCCGCTGGTGCCCGGTGCCCGGTGCCCGGGGCTGCCCGGCGGGGCGGAGCGGGGCCGGCGGCGGCGGAGCGTCCCTCGGGGACATAACCACATAACCAACCTCCCTGGCGGCGGGAGCAGCCTCGCAGGTGCCTGCAGCTGGCGGTTAACACAGACAGTAAGAGGATCAACTCCATCTCCGCTGGTGGAGAGAGAAAGGAGGGGGAGAAAAAAAAAAAAAAAAAAAAAAAAGGAAAAGGAAAAAAAAAAAAAGGGCAAAAAAAAACAGCCTCCCCCCTCCCCATTTGCCATTCAGGGTTTGGTTAATTTGGATGATAACGGTTGGTGTTTAATCCCATTGTACGGCGCTGAATATGGCGCAAGCTACCCGGCTCCCGGCGGCACAAAGCGGCCGGCGGCACGCCGCGCCGGGCTCCCCGGGCCGGGCCGCGGCCGGCAGCGGGGGGACGGCACCGGGAGCCCCCCCCCGGGAGCAGCCCCGGAGCCCGGAGGGGTCCGGGGGGGGCTCCGGGGCGGCCGTCGGGGGAGTCCCGGGAGGCGCCGGGCCGGCCCCGGAGGCGCACGGGCGGCCGTGGAGAGGGGCCGGGGGGGCCGGGGCCGCCGGGGCTCCCCCCGAGGCGGCGGCGGCGGGGTCCCGGCGGCGGGGGGGCGGCGGAGGGGGCGGCCCCCCCCGTGGCGCCGGGGCGGCCCCGCCGGGGCGGTCCGGGGCGATCCGGGCCGGTCCGGGCCGTGCCGTGCCGGGGGCTCCGTGCGCTCGGCGGGCGAGGAGCGCGGCCGAGGCGGGCGGAGGGGAGAGGAGGGCGGCGAGGGCTGTGAAAATATGTTTGCGGAAAATAGACAATTGTTGGATTAGACGTATTCAAGTATGAAATAATGCCTTTTTGTGTAAAAAACTGCAGCAATGTGAGCGTACAAAAGTTCCCCTGTGGCAGTTACTTGCTCCCTTTGTGAGCTGTGCGCTCCGGCGTCTCCACTTGGCGCGTTCAGCGCGGAGCCCCCCTTTAAACGCGATTGTTTCTTTCTTTTTAATGACATTTACCGGATCAAAACATGCTGTTAATTCGATCAGAAAGCTTTACCCTCCCTGACAATGCCACAATAATTTCTCCTGAAGTTTGTTAAATTGACCAAAATTAGGCAAATGAATAGGGGGTCTGTAGGCGACCCCGCTCGCAGGTGACACCGCATAATGCACTCTCGGGCCAGCTGCGATCCCCTCTTTATTTGCCCCTCTTTTCTTTGACCCGCATTATTAAAATTTAGGCCCAATGAAACTATTCATACTTTTCAATGGGACATTTTCCTATAGGATAATAGGCTACAAATTGAGCCTCTCCAAAGGGGGGAGCGGGGGGGCGGGCCGGCACCACACAGCCGCGCACCACACAAAAAGCCGCGTCGTGTGCCAAAGGCTGCCGAGAGCCTCCCCGGGCCGCCGGGGGGGCCGAGGGAGCGGGGGGGGTCGTGTGCCAGCCCCCGGGCCCACACCTGCCGGGGTGTCCCCGCCGCATAAAGCGGGGGTAAACAAAAAGCCGCGCTGCCATCTCTTATAAAGATGGACGTGTCACCAAGTCGTGTGAGAAAAGCCTGAGAACAAACGGGGCCACTCCGGCTCCGAGGGCTCTCCCTTGAACCGGGCGGAACAGCCTATTAAGGGCTTACTTAATTACTTTAATGACTCTGGACAGGCTTTAAAATGCAGTCAGCGCCGGGGCCGGGGAGGGGCGGGGGTGCCGGGGGGCGGCGGGCGCGGGGAGCGGGCGGCCCCGGCTGGCACAGACGCTGCGCCCTGCGCCCCGCTCCCCGGCCCGGCCCGGCCCGGCCCGGCCCGGCTCGGCTCGGCCCCGCGGGGCCATCACGTGCGATGCCGGCTCCACGTGGGGCGACACAGCTGGGCCCCCCCCGGCCGCGGGGCGAGGGGGGAAGGAGGGAGAGGGGGCGAGGGAAGGAGCGTCCCCCCGGCCCTCTCTCTCGCCCCCTTCCACCCTGATCTTTAATGCATACATTCCCCGGCGCGGCTCTCCCTAATCCTATGGGATCAGCGGGCCCGTGAAGGCCCCCCGTCCCCCCCAGGACACGGGGATGGCTTTATAAGGGGCCCGGCGCCGAGGGGCCCGCAGTGCCCACCATGGCCTCCAAGCTCAAGGAGCGGCGGGTGAGCCGCCCTGCGCGCACGGCCGGCCCTGCCCTGCCCTCCCCCTCCCCAAAATAATAACAATAAAGCCGCCCCCCACCCTAAAAAATAATAATAATAATAATAAATAAGGAAACAAATCCTAAGCGCGCCCGGCCGCCGCTTAGGATTTCAGCGGGGCTAACGCGCCCCGTCTGTTTTTGCAGAGGACGCCGGTGTCCCACAAAGTGATCGAGAAGCGGCGGAGGGACCGCATCAACCGCTGCCTCACCGAGCTGGGCAGGACGGTGCCCATGGCCCTGGCCAAGCAGGTAGGCGGCGGCCGGGCCCCGGGGCCTGGCCGGGGGGGGCCGAGCCGAGCCGTGCCGGGCAGTGCCGGGCCCCGGGGCCGGCCCGTCGGGGCGCGGGGGGAGAGGTGACGGCGCCCTGCCCCGCGTCTTGCAGAGCTCGGGGAAGCTGGAGAAGGCGGAGATCCTGGAGATGACGGTGCAGTACCTGCGGGCCCTGCACTCGGCCGACTTCCCCCGCGGCCGGGAGAAGGGTAGGTAGGCGGGCGGCCCCTGCCCCCTGCCCCCTGCCCGCCGCCACCCCCTCCCCACCCCTCCCCGGCGGCGGCCGGGCGCTGAGGAGCCGCGCTCCGCTGTGCCTTCCAGCAGAGCTGCTGGCCGAGTTCGCCAACTACTTCCACTACGGCTACCACGAGTGCATGAAGAACCTGGTGCACTACCTGACCACGGTGGAGAGGATGGAGACCAAGGACACCAAGTACGCCCGCATCCTCGCCTTCCTCCAGTCCCAGGCGCGCTTCGTGGCCGAGCCCCTGCTGGCCTCGCTGGGCTCCCCCCCGGAGCCGGAGCTCCCCTTCCAGCTGCACCCCGCTCCCGAGCGCCCCGCGGGGCTGGGCCCCGCCGACCCCCCGCTGCCGGCCCCCCACGGCCCGGGGGGGCCCTTCCCGTGGCCCGGCGCCCCCCGCAGCCCCCCGCTGCCCTTCCACCCGCTCCCCGCCGCCGCCTCCCCCCTGGGCGGCCCCGGGCAGCAGCGCGGCGCCTTCCTCTCCCCCGTGCCGGGGCTGGAGCGCCGCTACCTCAACCTGCTCGGCCATTCCCACCCCAACGCCTTCGGGCTGCCCCCCGGCCAGCCCCCCGCCGTGCTATAGGGGCTCGGCCCCGGCGGACTCCTATTTATGGCCGCGGACGGGGCAGGACGGGGACCGGGACCGGGACCGGGACGGGACCGGGGACGAGCCCCCGGGGTCCCCCCGCACCCCGCCCGCTCCTCCGCCGCCCCCCGGCGCGGCGCCTGTACCAGCGATGCCTTGCAATAAACGTGTGTGGCCGCGGCCCCTTCTTGTCTCCGGGAGGGGGATTCGGGGGTGCGGGGTGGGCTGGGGGAGGCTGTGGGGGGCCGCTCCGTGCCCCCCGAAAGGCAAAAATGGGAGCGCAGAGGGAGGCGGGGGGGCGGCTGCGCGCCCCGCGGGCACGGCACGGCCCCGACGGCGCCACCGGGGGCGGCGAGAGGATGGAAAGGGTGCCGGGGATGTCCTCGGGGGGGAGCTTTTGGGGGCTCCCGAGAGGCACCGCCGCCCCCCCGGATCTTATCAGCGGCTTCTCTGCTCGCTCAAGGGGGGAGAAAGGGACGGGACGGGGCGGGGCGGGTGCGGAGCGCCGGGGACGGAGGCAAGAAGCGCCCCCAGAGCCACAGGGACCCCGCGGGGAGACCCCAGGTGCCCCCCAGCCCGGGGAGGGGGCGGAGGGGAGGTCCCGGGATTTGGGTAAGGGGCTTCGAGCAAAAGGGCCCGGCGCTGAGCTCGGAGGCGTGCAGGGAGGTGCTGAGCGCACCGGGTCGCGGTGCGGGTACACGGCAAGCTGCCGGCTCGGGCTGCTGGGAGAAGGGTCCCGGGGGGCGGGCAGAAAGGGGGGAAACCTCCCTCCCCCGACGGCTTTGGGATCAGGAGCACGGGCACCCAAAGGCAAAGCCACCCCGTGCTGGCGCCTGCGGGAGGACACGGGTCTGCTGCTCCTCTTGGCCAGCGCTGGATGCAGGACGCGAAGAAAATCCTACACGATTTTTATTCTGTGAGCATTAAGCTATTGTCACCCCCCCCTCCCCACACACACACTTCAGCACTGAAGCATTAAAGATATAGTGTTTCCCTGGAAATATAAATTATTAATATATTCAGCATTTTGCTCACTGTTAACCAAATTAGACAAAACTTCCCTTTGCTAAGTAGATTTTCTCTCTGGGATTAGCAGAGGGCCACCACGGTCAAAACTGTGGTCATTTACATATAATTTTGCAAACTTGCACTGGTCCATGACAGTCTTTGTATCTCGAATGTTGCTATTCTGGATTTTTTTTTGTCCTTTTCGTTTTCATTTAGCTGTGGAGGATAAACCCTGCTCTGGCTTGACAATGACTTTGGGATAAAAGTCCCCCACACGCCCGCTGCCTCCCCCGCCGCCCATGGGCCTCTGCCGGGCCCTGAGCTTGCCCCCGGGCCCCGCAGCCCCTGGCTTTTGCCCCACAGGTATTTGGGCTCTGCAGCAGGGCACGGAGCTCCCCCAGATGGGCATCCTCTACCTCAAGTCTCCACTGTGCCTGCCCTGCCTGGCCGCTGCCCCATGGCACTGTGCGGTGCTTTGGTAGTGGCCTTTTTTTAAATTTCTAATGATTTTTAGTGTTTCCATGCCAGGAGATCATAGCTATTTTGGGGGGATTGCTGTGGTGCTGGATGCAGTGCCACACCTGGGCTGGTAGTGCTGCCAGCACCGCTGCTTGCTGGTGGAGCTTTGTGCCCCCAAATAAACTGCCCCAAAATACGAGCTCTGTTATGCACCTGCCTGGCTAAAAGTGCTGCTGGTGAATCCCCTTCTGTCATCTCCTGTCCCTTTCTTTCTGCTTCTTAGGCCTTCATGTCCCTTCTGCCTCATTTTGCCTTGCCTGCCTTCCCCATGCCTCTCGTGTCCCCATTGCCTCCTCTGCCCCTTACCCCAAATCCCACTGTCACACACCTCTAACTCCTCTCTACACCACAGGTCTGTGACTCCCGAAAACAGTTGCACAGCAGTCACACCTCAGTATGCTTTCCCCCATTTTTCTGGAAATTTGTGTTGAAAGCTCACTAATTTATCACAAGGATTTGTTTGTTTGAGCTAGTGTGGAAGTAAAACACCATCAAACAGATCAGAGCCTGCGCCCAAACTCTCTACCCCCAAAAATTTGCATTCCCAATAGGCAACAGGAGACCACTGGCAAGAAGCATTTGTGTGTCATGCTTACTACTCCAACACCAGGAATAGGTCTACAAGCTTTGACCAAACTCCTGTGTCCATCCCCTCACATCATCAGCTTTATTTCTAGCAAACGTGCCAACAGGCTGTGTAAAGGGCTTGGGAACAAAGGCTGGCCTGGGGAAAGGACACTAGGAAAACATAATTATGGCAAGATGTATAAAAACCACATTTTAATACATTTAGAGGTTAAAGCTCTGAGAGCTACCCACATGCCATGCTGCACCCAGAGTGGCATGTTAAAACAAAACTGATTTTAAAAGCGCCAAAAGTTCAATGCCATGAACATCCAACCTGAGGAAAGAGGAGTCATTTAGAAGATTCAAACTCAGAATATCAAATCAGGTTGAGTTTATGAAACATTGCTTAATATTCATCTGCAAGCTGCAGCAATTGAGATGTGCATTGCATTTTGGCAGCAGTAACACATTAATTAGGCTGAAATAAATACTTTTGCTAACAAGAACTCTGAACTTCTGCAGTTGAGCTATAAAAAATAAAGGCAATTTAGTTTTTATGATTGTAAGAATACAAAACCTCAGAAGTAGAGTCTTCTTCTGTGAAATGATTATGTAATTAAAAAGAAAAAAAAAGAAAAAAAAAAAAAAAGGCTACTTTATCTGGGGAGTCCTGCAAGGGAACAGGGAATTCAGACACTACATTAGTGCCTTGTCAACAGATGAATTCACAGAGACCAGCCTTTAAATGGCAATCCTTTATGAATAAGATATAGGGTTAGGTTTTTTTTGTTTTGTTTTTACCTCCCCCAAACTCAAGTGCCCACCTGTACAACATTTCTGACTGCAAGAGGCGATGCCACTTCAGCTGCAAGTGAAATCAGGGCACAGAATAAGAAGAGTAACACCTATGGAACGAACCCCATGTAATTTCAGTTTCAAAATGAGAAAATATAATGGGTATCAATAAGGTTCACTGAGTTGTAGGTTTTCAAGAGCCTCGTGAAAACCTGAGACAACATACATTTCATGTCACACAACTATATATTGGAAAATTCTAAGGAAACTGGTATAACCTAAGACTTGCATATTCCACTATAAAACCTCTTTTTATAGTGATAATAATATTCTTACACAACATACTTTATTCATAGATTACATTTTTTGTAGTTTTATAATTGAAAGTTGCAAAAATTCTGTGATGCCTGGAGGTGGGGAGAAAGTATTTGGAAAAAAGAGCAAGAGCAGGAGCACATCCTTTGCTGCATAATGCCAAAAACTGTAACACAGCAAAGACATACAAAAAACAATAAAACGTTGCGTAAAGATGCCACTGTTTATAGTAATTTACAAATCACTGTCTGCAGAAAGGCCAGTGGGTTAAAGCAAACAAAGGAAAAAAATATAATAATAATAGAAGACCTCCACATACTTTTTACCTACTTGTATATGTGGCAGACCAAATCCTTAGCTATTGCAAGGAGGCAAAGCTTCCTGGAGATCCCTGAAGCTGGAGTTCCTTACATGAGGAGAAGACACGATGGAGTTGTATCAGCAGAAAGCTTGCCAAGCAGGTAAGTGATCTATATTCCAGTGGCTCCTCATGCTCATTTTATTAACTCAGCTGTGCAGCCACATTTGCAGAGGTGTATGGAGAGCAAGTAGCCTACCCTGGTCCTAAACAGAGAGATACTCTGAGCATGAAGGTGAAGTCGTGTACCAAACAGGCTGCACTGTCCACTGTTCTCATGCACTGTTCCTCCAAGAAGAAAACAAATAAATAAATAAAATCAAAACACCTAGGCACAATAATCTATACATAAGTGAAAGGCCAGCTTCCATCTACATGCCTATGCAGGATCTAAACTACCTCTGCGAGGCCAAAGCATCCCCTTTCCGTTGTGAGGAGGCTCCAAAGAAGCAGCAGAACAGCCTGCTGCTCTTCACTGAAGAGCTCACCTTCTCAGAAACTATTTATTTGCAGCTCTCCATGCTTTTCCTCTCTTCTTCAGAAAATTAGTTTTTCACAGTGTACGTTACAGTTAGGAACTGTGTTATAATCAGCTTTGCTTTAAGCAAAGAGCTTCTGCTACCCCTATGCAAAGCGACATATAGTATTGAGTATGGCAAGCAAAGAGTAGATCAAATTTAGAGATAATGTCGTGACTTCCCTCCTCTGCCAGCAGGAAGTTACAGAGATTTGGGATGGACTGGCATTCTGGAAAAGAGAGGTAACCCCTGCTGCCAGCATCCAGCTTCTCAAAGGCCCTTGAACTTCCAGTCACCATAACTTCAAACAGAAAAAAACTCAAAGTGACAAGTTACTGCAGGAAAGTGACCACCATTTAGCAAATGGGGCACAAAACCTCTCAAGCATCTCGTCAGAGCTGACAGAGTATACGATTAGCACATAGCATGCTGTATGTACAGCCTGTAGGCCTACAGATGCACAGATGGGATGCCGGCAACTTTAATTCTTTATCAGTCTAAAATATAAGGCTGAGATGAGACCAATAGGATATTTCATTCATGTACTTTGAAAAATTATTTTGTCATAAATCAATGTCATACCATGAAGGAAAAATCCTTTCAGTGGTCTACTAATAGGAGGGTGTACTAAAATTTGTAAGCATTTGACTTTAACCAATCACTAAATGTCTAAAAGGTAGAGGTCTAAGGACAAATTAAGCACTCTAAGCTCTCTTTCCAGTCAAGAGGGACAAACAGGACTTTCCAGCAGATAATTTACCAGGCTGATTTTAGACTTTCCCTTAAAATGAGCTGATTTGCCTTGGAGACGTGTTGTCTCTTTCCCCCTTTTGAACCAATAGGGAATGCAGGATCAATAGGTCAGATTCAGATATACAGGCAGGAGAAAAATCAGGGCAGCCAAATCCCACCCTCGCTGCTGTCTGGCAAGTAATCTAATTTATCTCCCCAGATATTTCAGAGGGGTTAGACACCTCCAAGCTAAAATACCACGTCTAATCAAGTGAAGTTCAGTCTCCAGCGAGTTAGCCAAGTAAAAACTTGTTTTTTCCATCTCATGTGCAGTATTTGCTGCTCATTAAAAAGAAAAAAGTAAAAGAAAAAAACCTTTTCTTGTGTGTCTTTTATACAGACTGAAGGTGTAGTAACTGGTGACTGAAGATGCAGTAAGTCTGTCACTGAACTGAAACAGCTGATGCGTGTTTAAGGGTGTCCCAGTGGCTTGTTATCCCAGCTGACAGGTATTTGTAATGTACTTGTTGCATGCCCTGCTAGAGCAGGTGGGGAGGATTTCAGGTGGAAGCAGGGCTTTTTACTATTTCCCTCTAGCAAGTATGATTTCAAACAAAGCCTGTAGCCACTCCCTGAAAGCCAGTGTACCTTTCTCCATAGTCCGGTCGCCAAAATATCAAGCTCAGAAGCTGAGGTCCTCCACAGCACTGGTTAGATTTACTTGTATAACAGCCACGTTACTCCCATTGTTCCACCTTTCCCAACACAAAATAAAGGGCTTCAGGAATTCCGTGTATGAAATGCTTACATAGAAAAAACGTATTTCAAAGTATCTGCATGCTAGGGAGAAATTTGCCTTTGCTTTCAATGGAAATCAATCCTTTCTTCTCTCCTCATGCACTAGGCGTTAATTTCTTCTAAATCTTCATGCTCCTTATTTAAGTAATAGGCAGTGTTTATTCAGCAAGCTTTTAGTACCCCTGAATAGCTTTGGTGGAAAGGACATGGACGTGAAAAGGTATAAAAAAGACTGTTCCTGTTATCACACTGACACAATTCTTCCTCATGATTTTTCGTCTTATTTCTGCTGTCCTTCAGACCATAATGTAACTGCTGCCTTGTTCTGTGGAGCAGGTCGCAGCTTCCACTTTATGTTACACTAAACTCCAGCTGACAGCTGCTCAGAATTATGGCAGCAGAAAGAGAAATGCAGTGGGTAGTACTGAACCTGCAAGGATCTGCACACAACTTCAGCCTTACTTTAAATTCAGCCTTTATTTTACCGAGGGCTGATTTCACTCCAATTTCAGAGGAACTGGTAAAAAAAATGGGTGTTGTGAAGTGTTAGTATCATGGGGATTTCAGAGGAATTGGCCAGTTGGAAAAATAAAATAGTGGTCACACTGGTGAGTTCTTCCAGCCTAACACAGACCGTTTCCCTTGGATGTGAAAACAGGCAGGACCAAGAGGAGTTGCCACAAAGCTGCCATCTGCATGCTTGGAAGCAGGACCTCAGCTGCAGCCCTGAGTTCTCCTACCTGCTTTTAACCCAGAGGGATGAAGAGCTGCTCTTCAGGACAAGGAGAAACAGTATTGCAGAAGCAAGACATCTTTTTCTATGCCTGCCCAGGATATCTTCCACCTGCACTGCTCTCTTCCTGGTCCCACTTATTTTCCTCCTGCTTCTGTGCTCTCTTTAGGCTCAGGTCCCAGACAAAACAGAGCTCTCTCATCAAAGAAACTAAGCAGCCCTTTTCTGAGAGAGAAAACACTCTCTATTATTGCAACTGTCTTTGGTGGACTCTTATCTCTGTTATCTCCTTAACAAGCATATCAGAGACTCACTGAGTGAGAAACATCACTGTAATACCTGCCAGCACACTTTCAGGCTGGTTTTCTTCTTAAAAGGTAACCGCAGGTATGGCACTGCTGTATGGTGTGCAAACAGAGCGGGTGGGATGCTGCCCCATCACCTCTGCCAGCCCCAGAGAAAGCAGGCGATGAAACTTGGCCCATTCCTTCTGAAGGGCAAGATGCCCAGACAGCCGAGGTGTGCCACCTGCCACAGCTCAGGGAGGTGATTCAGCCTACACAGGAGCAGTATTTACCTTGCTGCCTGAAAAAGACTGATCCTGACGGGGTGTAATCCAGCCCAGCCCCAGCAGGCTCATGGTGCTGTGCTGCCTTAGTCCTGCAACCCCCCCTGACAGTCATGGGGGATGGTGTGGCTGAGACACGAACTCTGATTTTTGTGTTTTAATGGCCAAGTGCAGAACGTGGAGCCCATCGGCAGCTGGCAGCCTTGCCTGCCTTTCCACCCACCCTCTGCCGGAGCATGGCTGCGAATTACCACACACTGCAGTGCGTGCTCCTCGTCGTGAAGGGGGTGTAAAACAGCTTCTAAAAAAGTCGACGTCTCTCCAGGTGGTTAAGTGCACTGAGATGCAGCCAGCGTCTGCAGAGGGCATCAGCACAGCCCGGCAGGGTTAAAAGGGAGGCTGTCCGAATTCAGCCGAGACCTGAAAATCTTGAAACACGTAAACCCTACATGCGCCAGATAAAGAAGGCAGAAAGAAAGGTGCCCCCTAATGAGTTTTTTTTGCGCTTGGGTGAGCGAAAGGGCTGCTTCAGGAGGCTAATAACTGAAAACCTTCCAGGCTTTTGTCCGGAGAAATGGCAGGCACTTTCCATCCCTTTGAAAAAAAGAAGGCCTTTCGGAGTCTTCACGAGAGATGTGGATTTTAAGGGCGACCTTAGGTCATACAGAACTAATCAAGCGAAAACAATAAGAAAATTAGACTGACAGTCAGCAAGTATCTGAGGACTTTATCAAAAAGAATTAGGAATGGACAAATTCACTGGGAGCAAAGGATCAGATCTGCAAGGTGGCATTGTGTGGCGGGATTAAATTATTTATTCATTGTTAATTTATTTATTTATGTATGTGCAAATGACCTAGCTGCTGCAGGTGCTGAGGAGTTTCTGAAAAGGCCCAGTTTTAGAGCCAAGGCTAGAATATTGGTCCATTTAACTCATTCTTTTCCTTAAGGCGATCAAACAGTGACTTTTATCTAGGAGATAGAGGAGGAAAAACCATATGTGTACTGGGAATGATGCGGGCTCTGAGCAGCACTAAGTACCCAAGTATTCCAGCCTCATTCACGAATGCTGTGCAGTTTAATGTCCAGCAAATTAGCAAATGAATGCTTATGTCAATATGTGAAAAATCCCTAGTTGGTTTAAACAGATAAAAAGCCTCTTGGGAAATGGCAGAAAATGCAGGCTTTCTCTCCCTGTCTTTTTTAAAGAAAGAAAGAGAAACAGTACTTAATAAGTTTCCCCCAAACTTACAAAACCTTGCAGAAAACAACAGCCTACATGGATGCTTGATCTTCTATGTGCACGTAATATTTGCAGTGTGGCCACTGCAAAAACACAAGAAGTCTTTGCAAAGGTTTGAATTGCATGTTTACTATTCAGAAGAAAACAGTTACAAGCTGGGACAGCTAGAAAGCTGTTAGATGCCATCCTGTGCCCCTCTCTTACAGGTGCACGAGGTCCAAAGCCTGGGAGTGGGTCCGTCATCACATCTTCCCCTGACTTTATAAAAACAAACTTGAAGATAAAATCTGTACAGACCTCTTGTTCTTCCTTCTACCAATTTAACCATTGATAGGAAAGGGCAAAAATTGTCATCTCGTGTTTCCCTTGACCCAGCAGAGCAAAGCCACAGTGGGGACTCTGTGTAAGACATGACCCTGGGGAAAAAAGGAACACGAGATCTCAGCATGGGGTTCGGAGGCAAGAAGTCACACGTATCGAAAATGACAGCATCACGTCACTTAATGCCATGTGATAAGGGAGTCCTGCTGGGTTTTATGTCCTTCTGCAGAGACATGCTCAAAGGTTGACTGGAACTGGTAAGCAAGATTTCTCACTAAACCCAGAAACGGGTTGTAGGTATTTGGGCAGGACAGATCATGACAAATTATCTTTCATCAGGATAATCATCAGTAGCTATGCTGCGGATAATAAAACTGCCCTGTGAGATGAACAGACACCTCTGCATCTGGAAACAAGGCAGGCAGGTTTATGCCAAATGCTACCTTACATACTTCTGCTTTGCTCCAACTTCCCTTGTCTTGGCCATTCTTAGGCCCATTTCTCAAAACAGTCCTCCTTACGTCATTCATGAGTAAAGGCTACTAATGGGAAAGATGAGAGGTATTTCAAAGAGCAAACATTTTTAATAATGCTAAATCAAAAAGATGACCTCAAATCATAAGTTCAAGGAGGGAATTTCCCAGGCCAAGCAAAAAACACAGGTTATGCAAAAAGTCTGCCTATAGCCTAACTGTCCTCTTTTCTCTCTTGAGTATTCATGTGCAACGATGGATTTGGTCAATGCCAGCATGTCACTAATATGTGACTGCTTACCTTCTGCAGCCTGCTGTGACACCGCCAGCAGGAAGCCTGCTGAGCGACAGCCTTACTACAGGGGCTGTCAGGGTGCCTTACTGAAACAAAGCACAACCATACCTGTTGAACTCGAGTCAAACGAGACTGTTTCATCTGAACTGATATGGATCAGACGGCCCCTTTCTGCTCTATTAAAGATAATCAGCTAAGACAAAATCCTATAGTCCCCAGTCCTCATAATCTTTTGCATCTATAGACAGCCACCATAACCTCTCTCAGCATTGATTTTGCTAATTCAAAGAAACCGAGTTCTCAAATCCCTTGGCATATTTTCATGTTTCTTTTCCCTTGGTCACACAGCCATGCAATCTCAGCACCTTTTCCAGTTTCAGCCCATTTTTGAGAAGGCACATCTAGTTCTTGGCCCTATCAGCTGAGGTATTTTTAATAGGCACAGGGAAGTTTCATGCCATTGTAAAAGGCACTGGTGACACCTTGTCAGGAATGCTACGATCAGAATTGCACATAGTATTCCACATTGCTTCTCCCCAGTGCTTTTGAAATGGCACGAGCCAAAAGCTGCACCTGCCTTTTCCAGGGTCACATAGCCCTGGCAGCTCAGTGGTCTGCCAATTTTTACAGCAATTAAAAGGTAGAGAACGGGATAAAATAAATGAGCCAAAAAAGAAAATTATGCTACCTTAAGTGAAAACCTTGTCTTTTTGAAAAAGGACTTTTCCAAATAGAGCCACAGATTTTACTAAGGCACAAAGATTTCTTCTTAACAAGAAAGAACAACATAGGGCGTGCATTTAGTGGATGATAACTACTGTTCTAACATTTTTCAGCATAAAGGCTAAAGGCAAGGCAGGACAAAATGCAGAAGACTGTAAAAACAGACATGCAAAAGCAAGACACTGTTAAGAAAGACATTATTAAAAAAATCCGTTTGAGGCCAAACAGAGTTTGCCCTGATAAATACATCAATACATGACCCAACGAGCCCTCCTTCAAGTCGGGGAAGTTTGGCTTGGCTGATCAGACACTCAGCAAGACAAACACCACAGCAGCAAGCGCAAGGCAAATCTGCCCCGTTGGGTCTGTTCCACCATGGCAGTTGTCATCACACAAGTGTTTTCCAATATATTTTGTATTTTCCCTACCACTCAGAATGTGCTTGTGCTACTCACTGAAATGCTGATGTCCTCCCCATCTGCAAAAGAGAAAAGGTTTTCTCTTTGAATGCCTTGTGCAGGAGGAAGGATGATTCCTTAATATTCCGTCTGTGTGGTTTGTCACAACTTGTCTATGCTCTTTTACACAGAATATATTCTTCTCAACAGTGTCTGAAATAATGGATAAAATACAGCAGGGAGAACTTCAGACACAGCACCTCGGTTCTGTTCAGGTGCCCTCAGGAAATGACTGTGGATCTGACAGCAATTTGGCACACGTGCATATTGCAGCCTTACTCTCAAGCAGTTTCCTCATGGTCCTACAGGATTTGGCCTGGTTTACTCTAAAGGGAAGACAAAACAGAAAAGAAGGCACAGAAGCAGGAATTTTTTTACTGGACACATCAGAACAGAGGCCCCTTAAACAGTCTGCAGCAGTAATATTATTCTATAGAGACTTTGCCCCTTCCAGGGACAAGATGCATATCGTTTATTTTTATTACATGGGATATGCATATGAAAGTACAATATATACTACAAAACATATTATTGTTTAGAAGAAAGGACATTGTCAGACTTTATATAGATTAGAATCTGCCAGGAAAAAGAGAACAAAATAAAACAAACAAAAACGCCAAAAAAAGTACAGATTCATTTATTTATTTTTAACTGTAGCCTTCTTATTGTAGGCTACTAAGTGAAGGGATGCAGCTTCACAAGGTCTCAATGACTGCTGGCATGCTGTTACTGCAAGCATCCAAAAGTTAATTTAAAGTCAAGTGTAAATACGGAGAAAGGTATTTTTCTCAGTTCAGAAAGTTGGAATAAATGATTCAAAAGTTTTGCCTAGAATCATTGCTATCCTTGACTCTGTTGTCATGAGACACCCCATCCAGAAAATCTAGAAAACAAAAATGCAGTAGGTATGACATCACATATACCAGGGATGGTGAACATTTTTCATCTTCTTTACAGCAACAGAGGAAATCACAGTTGTGATCCAAAGCTATAGTACAAAACCAGCAGGAAACATTAAAACAGAAATGAAAGAAGTATTTTACAGACCTCATCTTCCCTTGGTCTATTGTCAATTCACATGCACATGTCTGAAAAACAGAAACAGAAACTACCTAGCTTATGTCTGTGTTCATGGTACATGAAATTAAAGGTCACTGTTGAAAATCAAATTTTATTTGTAACGATCTGCCCAGATGTAATAACCCAAATGTTATCAGTCACAGAGAAATTGAGGCAATTCCTAAACGCATAGTTCTAAACTGCAGGAGTTGGTAAAGCTGTCAGAAGTTGGTGATGCCTCCAGTTCATGTCCAGCTGGGACACAGCACCTCACATGCCTGTACGTTTCCCCGGAGGCAGTAAAAAGGGTAAGGGCTGGGGAAGACGCCCTGGAAAATGGGAAGACCCATTGTGTTGCTATTTTTGTAACAAACCTGCTCGGCATGCGCCGCTGACGGCTGGCTGCACATCCACGTGCTGTCATCTGAGGGCTCGGGAACGCAGGAGGGCCGGGGCTGCTCAGAGAGGACGTCAGCTCCGGCAGCTGGTGGCTCCAGCAGAGGCTGTGCTGCAGAGATTGTTAGCTGCAGGCTGGAATGAGATTGTTTTTATGTGTTTGTTTCCAGCGTTGCTTGGCCTGTGTCTTTGTACAGCTGGGATTGTCACATACCTGGGGATGGAAGCTGCACCTTACCACTTAAGGTCCCATCATGATTGGACTTCAACCAATTTGGGTTTAAACCATCCTACAACAGCCTTTATCCTGTCTGCAAGCTTTACGGTTTGGGAGAGCTTTCCCTCCTCCTTTTCCAGCCCCTGCTTTGCAGGACGCTCTCCACAACAAGGCACCTTGGTGTCCTGCTCCCTGTGGCACAGGAGGACACCTCTCCTCTCCCTCTGCCCTGCAGCATGGTGCACGACGATGTGACAGCACCAGCATCGCACCCACCGAGGGCTTCTCTGCAGAGGGGGGACACCAGCTGCCAACTGGGGTGGCTCTCCAGATGTTCAGGCTCTCCCCTGCATGGACAGAGGGATAACGTGAGGAAGACACCTCGTGCCAACAAACAGCAGAAAACTTGGTGCGTCCTGTGTGGGCAGGGAAGCAGCCTCCTGTTTAAGGTCATCCCCAGACACGAGCCAGCCGAAATCTGAACGCTGGGTGATGTCAACGCCAGAAAATCTGGCCGGGGAGAGGGCTGCTGCCCAAGCACAGCCCTACCATACTTAGAGACGGAGCTGGCTCAGCTGCCGACGGCTTCCCCCACCCTTTCAGCACCCGCAGCCGTCGCACAGCAAACACAGCCCGCCCTATCCGACCGCACTGCAAATCGGTTAAGTAATCCAACTAGCCGAAACCAGAAAAACGCTTTCTTACCCCAAAACGTGCCGGGGAGCGCACAGGTGTGCAAAGATTTTGGTGGCACGGGAGGGCTCGGGGGTGGGGGGGGGCTCCCCGGGGCGGCTCCGGCGAGGACGCTGCGCCCTCTGCAGCCGCGGTGCCGGCACGGCACGGCTCGGCACGGCTCCTGGGAGGCTCCCCGAGTGTTCCCGGCTAGGATTTCCTCAGCCCGCCGCAGCCATCCCCTGTTTCGTAACGGGCAGCACCGCCTTTCGCAGTATTTTGCCCCCAGAAGAATGCCGGCCCTGCTCCTGCCCAGCAGCACTGACCGAAGCCTTGCTTCGACAGCTCATCTATCACAGCAGCCTTTTGTCTTCTGTCCTACAAATACTACAAAAAATAACAAACATTACACGACCGCGTTAACACATTCATTCAAAAAAAAATCCAAAAGAAGTGGTGCAAAACCTCATTTTGATCTAAACCCAAAACTTTCAGAGGAATAAGAAAGGAGCCAAGGCACCGATTTGAAAATTATTTACTCAGGAAAGCTGTGCTGAAAGGCATCCATCCCCTGGTTTGCAGCCCGGCCCTATTTTTCCACCTAGCTGTACAGCTGCCGTGCCTGAGGTCAAGTGATATGTCACTGTGGCAGATCACACAGGGAGGCAGTGGCTCTTCCCGGATTAGATCTCTTCCACATGGCCCTCTGAAAAGATTTGTAACAAATGTCAGCCCTGACTGTCCGCTGCTTAAAGCATATGTTTAAAGCCCTTAGACATCTCAGTCAAAAGGTATTGTAAATATAGGGACAAAGCCAGTAAATGCTTCACTGGGGAGTTTCAAGGATGGCAAACCAGAATCTGGCATGAAAAAAAAAAAAACAACAAAAAACAAAAAACACACGCCCCAAACAGGTCACCTTTAGCAGGGCATGTGTGCTCAACTTTGCTGCCATTCCAAGACCAGAAAGGGATTTGATTTTTTTTTTTTTTTCTCCAACAGTAATCAAAACCATCAAGATGCTTTTGTCACCTATGGTGAGGCAGGCAAGGTCGCAGGGCCAGAGGGCACAAAATAATTTGAAAATAACTTTCTTGCTTGTCAGCATCCCTCACCACTGCTCTCATTATCTTTTTTGGAATTAAAAAGGAAGCATGTTTGAAATGGCCATTCTGCTATGCACAACACAGAAAAGTGCCTGCTGCTGTAGTCTCGCCTTATTTCTTCATTAATTCCACCAAAACACAAGAGGTTTCCTTGTGGAAAACTTGCATGTGCAGATTAAATATGGCTTGTAATTAGAATCAAAAGCAAATACACAACAGCACCTATTCTTACTCTCATTATCTTAGCAAGAAAGAAATAGAGCAGCTATTTAGAAAAAGACCAGCACAGTGTCTATAAATCACTCAAGTCCCACCGGAAACTTTATTCAGGTTTTATTGGTGTAGGAGTTTGTCTAAC